>NC_059111.1:22240000-22840000 GCF_020740685.1 Jaculus jaculus | reverse complement strand
CTGTCTGTTGCTCTCAAATAAATAAGTAAAAACTTTTTTAAAAAAAAAAAAAAAGTTAAATGAGCCGGGCATTGTGGAGTTCGAGGCCACCCTGAGACTACATAGTGAATCCAGGTCAGCCTGAGCCAGAGCGACACCCTACCTCCAAAAACCAAAAAGAAAAAAGAAAAGTTAAACGACAGAGCCGGGCGTGGTGGCGCATACCTTTAATCCCAGCACTTAGGAGGCAGAGGTAGGAGGAGTGCTGTGAGTTCGAGGCCAGCCTGAGACTGCATAGTGAATTCCAGGTCAGCCTGGACTACAGTGAGACCCTACCTTGGAAAAAAAAAAAAGTCAGTGTCTGGCACCTGTGGGCTCAGGACCTCTTGCACTTCCCCCTCCCTGTGTCCAAGGCAGTCCCAACTCCTCCTGTAAATCCATTACTGGCACTGAGCAATCCCCACACGGGTATTCCTCTCGTCCTCCTATACTCGGCATTAGATGCACGCCTGCGCAGTGTCACTGGGGTTTCTGACAAGCCCTGCAGAATCAGTGTGCCCAAAGAGCTTCTTGTGAGTCGTCACAGCCCCCAGTCCATCCCAATCTGAGCGCCGGAGCCTTGGGCTTGTCCTTGAAACTAACTTGTCTTTACTTCCACATCAATCATCAAGTGAGGCTGAGTTCAATCCCTAGTGGGAGGGAAGGAGAGAAGGAGGGAGGTAGAGAAGGGAAAAGAAGGGAGGGAGGGAGGAAGAGGGGAGGCATTTGTTGAATGAATGAATTCCGTGGACCACTGGTTGATCAGGAATGCGCCACTTCCTCCAGCAGAAGAGAGCTCCCTTCCTGGGTACCAGCAAGGCACAGGCCAGTCTAGCTCACTGGACTGCCCTTGAAAGGACCTGTCTGTGTGGAGGCTCTGGCTCAAGAGTCCGTGAGAGGTAGCAGTCAAGAGAGGAGATGGCTTAGTGGGCGCTGAGGACCTCAGATCTTCAGCATTCATGTAAATGCAACATTGGAGAGACAGGGGCAGAACTTCTAGGACTTGCATGCTAGCTTGTCTAGTCCAATCTGTGAGGGTCTCCAGGTTCCTTGAGAAGCCCTGTCTAGAAAAGTTAAGTGGAGCACGGTGTGGTGGCACCCGCCTTTCCTTCCAGCGCTCTGGAGGCAGAGGTAGGAGGATTGCCAAGAGTTCGAGGCCACCACGAGACTCCATAGTGAATTCCAGGTCAACCTGGGCTAGAGTGAAACCCTACTTCAAGAAAAAAAAGGGGGGGGCTGGAGAGATGGCGTAGCGGTTAAGTGCTTGCCTGTGAAGCCTAAGGACCTCAGTTCGAGGCTCGATTCCCCAGGACCCACTTAGCCAGATGCACAAGGGGGCACACGCGTCTGGAGTTCGTTTGCAGCGGCTGGAAGCCCGGGCGCACCCATTCTCTCTCTTGCTCTCTATCTGCCTCTTTCTCTCTCTGTCACTCTCAAATTCCTTTAATCCCAGCACTCAGGAGGCAGAGGTAGGAGGATCGCTGTGAGTTCGAGGCCACCCTGAGACTACATAGTGAATTCCAGGTCAGCCTGGGTGAGAGTGAGACCCTACCTCAAAAAACCAAAAAAAAAAAAAAAAAAAGAAAGAAAGAAAGAAAGAAAGAAAGAGAAGGAGGGAGGGAAGGAATGAAGAAGGAAGGAGGAAAGAAAGAAAGGAATAGTGGGGGTGCTCAAGAGATGGCTCAGCAGTTAAAAAGTGCTTGCCTGTAAAGCCTAATGACCATGAAAAAAGCCAGATGCAAAAAGTGGCACATGTTTCTGGAATTCATTTGCAGTGGCTAGTGTCCTTGGTTCCCCCATATATTCTTTCTCTCCCTCTCCCTCCCCCCCCCTCTCTCTCTCTCTCTCTCTCTAATAAATTTAATTTAAAAAGGAAAAGAAAAGTGGAGAGTGGTTAAGACAACTAACGTCACCTCTGTCCTCCACACACATGCTCATGCACACTCACACATGCATGATAAAAAAAAAAATTACTTAAACTAAATAAGTCAGTTGGGCCTGCAGTCACCTGAATGTATGCTTGGAGGTGACTTACAGATCAATACCCAAGACAGCTCCTGCCCATGCACAGTGAGTTGATGCTGGCTGTTAGCAAAAGGCCTCGGCTCCTCCACACGTGGGCCCTCCACGGTCTGCTTAACTGTCCTCAGCTGGTAGCGTGGACCCCAGAGCACTCAGGTCTTCTGAGACCTTGCCTTGGAAGTCACACATCCCTTCTCTGCCCTCTCCACTGGATAAACCAACCCTATTCATTAAGGGCAGGGACTCCACCCGGATGTGAATAGCAGGTGAGAACTGCTAAGGGCCTCTTGGAGCCTGGCTTTCATGAAGTTTTTCTGTTTCATTTTATTTGTATTTATTTGAGACAAAGAGAGAGAGAGAGAGAAAGAAGGAGTGGGCCAGGACCTCTATCCAATGCAAATGCGCTCCAGACACATGTGCCACCTTGTGCATCTGGCTTATGTGGGTCCTAGGGGATCGAACCTGGGTCCTTAGGTTTCACAGGCAACTGACTTAACCGCTAAGCCATCTCTCCAGGCCCCCTTCAGTTTTTCAGTGTGCAAGGACAGAAAGCATACCCCTCAAGCTAATGTACGAATGGCAGCCTTGCCAGCTTGCTCCAGGTACTTCTCCTCCAAGGGACTCCCGAGAGTCCCAAGAGAGCAGTGCCCTTTCATGACCTCGAAGCATAGCCCTTTACAGGTTATGAAGCCCAAGCACCTACATCGGCGGCCGTCAGCCGGGCACCATGATAGCTCGATACCAGTGAGGGAAAAGGCACAGATAGGTGACAGGACTTGTCTGAGACCACACAGAAAAGGCTTGGCAGGACCCGACTCCTGGCTCCTCAAGCCACATTCTTTCCATTGCCCTGCCCAGCTGCCGGCTCAGACCCACATCTCCTAATGCCCACTGCGAGCCTCAAGCAGGCATTTATCACCCTCCTGAAAGGCCCCAACCCCAACATGCCCACCCCATCCACGTCAGCCCCTGAACAAGCACACTCGCAGATTTCCCACCCAGCTGGGGCCTGTTCACTCTATATCCCAGAGTCAGGGCAGCACAGCAAGGGTTAACAGCATGAACTAATATTTAGAAATAGCATATCCCAGGGGGAGTCAGCTGGGACCAGCTGGTCACAGCCACCAAAGCCACAGGCCTTTGTGGATATGGTGTGGCATAGAAGAGCAGAGGCTCTGAGAGGGGTTGCCCAGCCCAGCTCCCTCCTCGATCTTCCCAGTAAGGCATGGGTGGGGCTCAAAGCTAAACCATCAAGCCACCCCCCCCCTCCACCCAAAGGCCTCCCGTTAGTTCACAGACTCACTCCTGGAGCAGCAAAGACGACTTTCCAGCTTCTGAATTGTGTAATTGTTGGGACTAGCTGCTCCCGCCAGCCTGAGCCTGGCTTCCTGCACTTGGAGGAGACCCACAGGCGCCAGGGGGGCCAGAAGACGGAGGGAGATCACTCCTAGCAGAGGCCTAGGTTAGGGCTGGGGCTCTGTATGGAGCTCCTGGTCTCCTGCAGACTGTAGGATCAATGGACCAATCACCTAAAGCCCATATCCTTGGGCACAGGGTAGCCTGGCTTCTGTGTCCTTTGTGGCAGTGAGTCAGTTCCCTGAGGTCAGGGCCGGGCAACCCAAGCACACCCCAGCCCCAGCACCACCCCACGAGGGCACAAGCACACATCATTAACCCACAGGCTGGCTTTGGCCGCAGGCTCCTTGGGTGAGGTCCAGGCCGTCAGGGTGCAAAACACTGGGGCCGAGGGAAAGGGTGGGGCCACAGCCACCACGGCAGTGGGCCCCCTTAGTCCAAGAAGCAGCGGGGGGGGGGGGGGGTGTAAGAGAGGCCAGAGGTGACTGATCAACATATGGGGCTAAACTTTGGCAGAAAAAAGAAACGGGTGTTGCTGGGCTGTCGTCACATTCTCCCAGGGCATTTGGAGAAACTGAGGCTACACACATCCCAGGTCATTGGAGCTTCAGAGGATTTAGAATTCCTCTTTCACTCGTGGGTGGGTGTGTTCTCAGTCACCCTCTTGTCCTCCCTCTCCCCCGCCCCCCCCCCATTCACCCTGTCCTCTGTCTTGCTAGGGAAGGACAGGTTAGTGAGCAGGGAAGACATCGACTTACACCTTCTGACCCCAGCCAGGTAGGACAGGCATCTAGAGTCTTTGGAAAGAAAGGTCCAGTGTTGGGGAAGGGTGTGTGGCGTCAGGGAGGTAGAGACAGTCAGGCATGGTCACCCTGAGTGTGTGGCCAAGTGAAGCCAAGGAAAGTCAAGGCAAAAGTTGGCATGCAGAAGAGTGACAAGAGCCAGCCCTGAGGATGCCAGGGAAGCCCACATCAGTTCCTAGGACAAGCATGCCCAGGAGGCTGGGCTGGGAACAACCTACGAGCTCTCGCTACCCCCACCCAAGGACCTTGCTCTGAGTGAGTTAGAGGGAGGTCAGGGAGTTATTCCAATGCAATATGGGGCCTCAGCTTTCACCACACCACTCAGGATGCAACTCCAGTGTTACAACAAGCTGACCAGAGGCCAAATCTGTGCTCGCCAGAGCTCCAGCGACGCTTTTGCACTGAAGACCTCTGTTTCCTCATTGGGGTTTGCGACACTCATGCTTTCCAAGGTGTCAAGAGCCCAGGTGAGGGCTGGAGAGATGGCTTAGTGGTTAAGGCACTTGCCTGCAAAGCCAAAGGGCCCTGGTTCGATTCCCCAGGACCCACGTAAACCAGATGCACAAGGTGGCCCATGCATCTGGAGTTCGTTTGCAGCGGCTGGAAACCCTGGTGAGCCCATTATCTCTCTCTCTCTCTCCCTTTCTCTCTCTCAAATAAATAAATAAAAATATAATTATTTTTTAAAAAGAACCCAGTTGAATTTTTTTTTATTTTTATTATTCTCTCTTCTCCTTTCTCTCTTCTCTCCTCTCTCTTCTCTTTCTCTTTCCTCTGTCTTCTCTCTCCTTTTTCTCGCTCTCTCTCTCCAGCAGGGTTTCATGTATCCCTGGCTGGCCTCAAATTCAATTTGTAGCTAAAGATGACTTGAACTTCTGATTCTTCTGATTCTCCTGAGGGCTGGAATTATAGGCATGCACTACCACACCTGGTTTATGTGGTATCAGGGATGTTAGGCATGCACTCTTCCAAATGAAGTACATTCCCAGCTCGTGTGTGTGTGTGTGTGTGTGTGTGTGTGTGTGTGTGTATAAGTGAGAAAGAAACAGAGAGAGAGAGAAAGGAGGTCAGAGGGCACCATCATGTATATGTAGTCACTTTCCACCTTGTTTGAAGCAATGTCTATAGTTGCCACAACATTCAACAGGCTAACTGGTCATGAGCTTCCAGAAAGTTCTGCGGTGTCTACCTCCAATCTCACTGTAGGTGCGCTGAAGTTACAACTCTTCCACAGCATCTGGCTTTTACATGGGTTATGGGGAATCTGAACTCAAGCATTCATGTTTGTCTGCTCCTCCCCTTTCTTGGAGCGGCAACATTCATGCATGTTCTGTTAATGCCAATAAGAAACTAATCTCTTAGTTCAAATTTCATCATATGAAATTTTTTAAAAATAGCATTTTGTGACATCCTAATTTGGTTTCTTAAAAAAAATTAATATTTTATTTATTTACTTGCAAGCAAAGGGGGGGGGGGAGAAGGAGAGAGAGAGAATGGGCACACCAGGACCTCTAGCCACTGCAAACAAACTCCAGATGTATGCACCACTTTGTGCATCTGCCTTTATGTGGGTTCTGGGGAACCAAACCTGGGTTGTTGGGTTTTTCAGACAAGCAAATTAATCCCCGAGCCATCTCCCTAACTCCCTAATTTGGCCCTTTGAGGAATTTCTTCCATACATCAAGACCCGAAATGCACTCTTTTCTTATTCTTTAATACATTTTTTATATTTTATTTATTTATTTACTTGAGAGAGGCAGATAGACAGCGGGCATGCCAGGGCCTCTAGGCACTGCAGATGAACTCTAGATGCATGTGCCATCTTGTGCATCTGGATTACGTGAGTACTGGGGAATCAAACCTGGGTCCTTACGCTTTGCAAGCAAGCATCTTTGCTATTAAGCCATCTCTCCAACCCTTAATTTTTTTTATGTTTTTAATATTTTATCTATTTATTTGAGAAAGACAGAGAATGGGTTCTTCTTTTTTCGTTTTCTAAAAATATTTTATTTGAGAGAGAAAGACAGAGAGAGGGAGAGAGGGAATGGGTGTGCCAGAGCCCAAAGCGCAGATGCATGTGCCATCTCGTGTATCTGGCTTATGTGGGTACTGGGGAATCAAACCCAGGTCCTTAGGCTTCACAGACAAGCACCTTAACTGCAAAGCCACCTCTCCATCCCCCCTCCTTTTTTGGGGGGGTTGTCTCTTGTGTTTTGTTTTGAGACACAGTCTTATGTAGCTCAGGCTGGCTTTAAACTTCTGATCCTCCTGCCTCCGCTTCTTGAGTGCTGGGATTACAGGTGCACACCACCAAATTATCCACTTTATGGGATGCTTAGGAGCAGGCTGTGTGCATGTTAGACAAGATCTCTAACAACTGAGCTACATCCCCCCCCACAAACACACACCTCTTTTTTTTTTTTCTTTTTTTTTTTTTTTTAATCCAATGCTTAGTGCAAGCTAGGCAAGTGCTCTGTTATGGAGCTACCTTCCCCTGTGAATGCTGTATAAACTGGGAAGCCCCAGCAGAGATGTGAGAACCACCGTGGCTTTGCTGCTGGCTCCATTATTTTTCCAGGCCTGTGTTTCTCTGCCCAGCCAGCAGCAAGGCCTGGAGAAGCTCAGAGCTCATATTGACTTGAATCTCAGCTGTAGGCGGCAGCCCCCTGTCTGGAGACTTCCCAGACAGGGGGAAAAAAAAAAAAATGACTCCAGGTGGTGGAGGATAAATCTGTGGGTGGGGACTAGGGAAGATGGGAGAAGAGGGGAGGAGGAAGATGGAGACATGGGTCTTGTAGATATCACCCAAGTTTCTAATTTAAAAAAAAAAAAAAAAACTCTCCATTTCATTCCTAAAAAGAAAGTTCTTTTTCTCTAAACAACCTTTCCAGCAGCTCCCCTACCTTGGACCAATATTTGTCTAGTAATTAGCCCCTAAGGAGGACCTAGTGTCTTGCTGACCTCAGGAGAAGGAAAACAGTAGACTCGGTAGTTTTATGGCCAGTGAAGCCAGCTGGGCATAGTCCCTGCCCCAGGCTTTGTAAGGTGCCTAGATAGAAGTTCTTAAGCTCTCGGCAAAATATCAATAAATGAGTTTTAAATATTTTTTTTATTTATTTGCAAGGAGAAAGACAGAGAATGGGCATGCCAGTGCCTGTAGCCACTGCAAATGAACTCCAGATGCATGTGCCACTTTTTGCATCTGGCTTTACGTGGGTGCTGCAGAATCAAAACTGGCTCCTTAACTGCTAAGCTATCTCTCCAGCTCAATAAATGACTTTTTTTTTTTCAAAGTAGGGTTTCAAAGTGTAGCCCAAACTGACCTGGAATTTACTCTGTAGTCCAGGCTGGCCTTGTCCTACCTCAGCCTCCCAAGTGCTCGAATTAAAGGTGTGCACCATCACGCCCTCTATAAACAGCTTCTTAGTCAATCCCAGCCGGCATTTATTAAAACACCCGTGGGATAGGACTGCCTCTTGAAAGGGAAGTTCGAGGATCATAACTGACATTCCATCAAGGGAGAGGATGTGTGTAAATTGTATGCGAACTGTGAAGCAGTGGGATGTGTGTAGAATGATGGGAAGAAGGAGAAAGAGCAACTGTTTATTGAGCACCTACTGTGTGCCAGGCACTTGAAGTACATTACAACACTTAACCCCTCCAGTACTCTGGAGGCAGAGGTAGGAGGATAGCTGTGAGTTCAAGGGCAGCCTGAAACTATATAGTGAGTTCCAAGTTAGCCTAAGTAGAGAGAGACTCTACCTCAGGAAAAAAAAAAAAAAAAAAAAAAAAAAAAAAACGTAGACTTCTTTTTTTTTTTTTTTTTGGTAGGGTCTCACTCTTGCTCAGAATGAATTATAACTAACTCTGTAGTCTCAGCTTGGTCTCTGCTGGGATTAAAGGCGTGTACCACCAAGCCCACCTTATAAACGAAGACACAGGTAGGTGAAAGGACTTGTTTGAGGTCAGACAGCCAAGGAGAGCGAAGACGTGAGCCCGGGTCTCCAGATCCAAGAGCGGTAGTCATACTGACAACCCTTCAGTGACCCGTCACTGTCACCCCCCGCTGTGGCAGTAACAGCACTATTGGGCTTCAGCTCAAAGATTTGGCTCAAGCCTTTTAATCTCTCTCAGCTGCAGTTTCTCCATCCGCAAAGTAGGGCTCCATTCTTTTGAAATGCATGTTCGCTTGGCGGGCCTGTCACTGGTCAAGGACTGGGAAGACAGGTGTAAGGTGGGGTGCGGGGTGAGGGGGAAGGGAGAAAAGGGAGCTCTCAGTCGATGGAGCACCCAGGCTAGAGTCTAGAGGCACCAGAGTAATGCTGTGCTTTCTCTAGCTCCTGGTTAGGACTAGGCAGCCAGTTTTTCTTTGCCTGGGAGGTAGCCAGGAGGAGAAGGCCCCAGCCTGAAGTTGTTAGGTACGAGCTAAATCCAGGGCCAGATTTCCAGGAGGCAGCGGGAACATGGGAATTCCGAGATCAGGAGGCCCGGGGTTCCTAGCCAGGGAATGGCCAGGGTCCTACCTCCCCACCCACCTTGCAGGGTTATTTTGAGGCTAATGATTTCATAGACTGAGCGGACATCTACCCAGTGCGAGACACCTCTCTCCTTTGCAGCGCCCCCCCCCCCCAGGGAAATGAAAGCCATTTGGGGCAGAAGAGGTCAAGGTGACCTGTTAGTGGCCAGAGCCCCCAGGACTCTCCCACGAAGTGCTTCTCTGTTGGTGACACGCTGAGACCTGGGAGCAAACTGGCCCTCTGCAACTGGTGGGCGACTAAGCCTGGAGTGTGTGTGCAGCGGGCCCCCCCCCCCCCGACCTTGCAAAGGCAGAAAGTTGCGGGGTGCGCGGGTGGGGGAGGGTGGGCTTCCCCAGCTCCTGCCTCCTCCTAGGGAGGCTCTCCAAGGGTCCTAGAGGGGTCTGGACCCTTCAGGGGCTTTTGTCCCAAATCTCCAGGGTGAGGCTTGAGTCTGACGTAGCAGAAAGGGTCCCCCCCCCTCACCCCTGCCCCGGTGGAGGAGTCCCCAACACGGGCCCTTTAAGAAGCGTGGAGGTGGGGGCAAACGGAGGGAGCCCCCGCCCGCCCGCCCCGAAACCCGAGCGCGCGGGCCGGCGCCCGCCCCGCCCCTGGAGTTAAGAGCCCCAGCCCCGGCCGCGCCGAGCTCGGCTCCCTCCGCTCCGCTCCGCTCCGCTCGCTGGCAGCCGCGAAGCCCGCGCTCTTCCCGCTCCTCCCAAGTCCGCCCCGCCGCGATGCGCCCCGGGCCGCGGCTCCGGCCCGCAGCCCCCTCCCCGGCCCCGGCCCCGGCCCCGGCCCTGGCCCTGGCGCTGACCTTGACTCTGTTGGCCAGACCTACAACTCCGGGTGAGTAAGGGGCCTGAGACCGCCCCCCACCCACGGCCCCAATCCAGCCTGGGGGAAACCTAGGAGGGGTTCCTCGTAAAGAAGACTCCAGATTAGAAGTCCAGGGCGGCGGGGGGTTGGGTGGGGAGGGGGGGCTGGACTTATATACCCCAGGCTAAGTAAGGACTCTGCACTGGAGTGGACAGGGACCTCCAGAGAAAAAGCATTAATGTGGTGGTTGGGTGTGGGGGGGGGGGACTCTGGAGACCAGAGCAAAAGTACTGATCGCTTTATGGGGGGGACTCTGGTGACCCTGGAGTCAGATTGCCTAGGGTGTGGCTCTGCCCTCCCAGATTGCCCTCCAAGGCACCACTGGGTCCAGTGGAGTCCAGTCTCTTTGTCAAAGAGACTTGGGGTGGCCACGTTAATACCCCGAGGGCACCCAGTGACAGTGAGAAGTGGGCACCTTGGCCTCACATAGCCTGAGCCAGGAATAGGGGTGTGCCCCACCCTGCCGGCGCCCTGAGCACCTTACCCGGCCAGCTGCCTCTGACCTGGCGTCAGCCTCTTAGCTCGGCTCTCTTCCCCTTGATCCCCAGGGGGATCTGGCTAGCTAGGCCACTACCTCCACCCCTCCACTACCTTCTTTCCTATCTCTGAGAGGACCTGTTGGCAACAGACGGGACCACCCACTGGTCAGGCTCCAGAGGCAGAGCTAGCACCCCTCAGATATTCTTCTCACAGCCCTGCCACACCTCTCTGTCCCTAGCCCTGGTGCTTGTCCCCAAACCCGGACTGAATGAAAGGACGCCTTCTGAGAGGTGCTAGCCCGAATCCCCTCCTGTCACAGGGCCAGCTATTACAGCATTCTTCCTCTAGTGGAGGCATGGTCTAGTTATGCCATAAGATCTGTGGCCTCGGGGCCCATCAGTCATTACTACCCATGCGTGATTCAGGGCTTCAGCCTACATCTTTCAGGACCATTTCCAAGAGCAACTTGGAGCAGAGCAAGAGCCTGAAGTCTGCCTTCTAGGGGCCCAGGCCACACCCTTCTCCCCATCAGATGGGGAAGCTGGAGCTAAAGAAAGGCAGGCAGGCAGGCGGGGACCCCTGCACTGAGGTGAGTCAGGGCTGGATTCCTGCTGCAGGGACCCACTGCCCTGGGATCTCGGGGCCTGGCTATGAGGAAGACCTCGGAGATGCGATCCGAAAGGCAATACCTGAGCGAGGCGGGAGTTCGGCTCACCTAGCTCCCAGACCTCCAGCTGAGAGAAGACCCCCAGTAGGGACACGGCCCTCCGTAGGCTTCAACTGAGAGTCAATCTCAGATACACTCTTAGCGCTGACAACATGAGCCATTGTGTGCTCACATATGCTGAAGCTAGATGTGGGGGTGCACGCTGGAGGCTGCAGCAAGAGGCTAGAGGATTCAAACCCAGCCTGGGCAGCAAGAAAAGAAGGAAGGGAAGGAGGGAGGGAGGAGAGACGGAGGGAAGGAAGGAAGGGAGGGAGCCAGGCATGGTGGCTCATGCCTTTCATCCCAGCACTTGGGAGGCAGAGGTAGGAGGATCACCATGAGTTCGAGGCCACCCTGAGACTGCGTAGTGAATTCCAGGTCAGCCTGGGCTAGTATGAGACCCTACCTCAACCCCCCCCACCCAAAAAAAAAAAGAAAAGAAAGAAAGAAATTTGGGAAGAAGGGAAAGGAGAAAAGGAGAAGAAAGTTAGGAGGGAGGGAGGGGATGGAAGGAAGGGAAAGAGGAAGAGAAGAAGAAAGAGAAAAAAGAAAAGAGGGGTGAATAGAGTGAACTTGGACTCATTCAGGAGAGAGAAAAGAAGATTAAAACTCAACGAGAAATTGTTAGTTATGTACACAAAGTCCAGGTGAAATGTGGGCAGAAGCTGGGTGGGACAGAGATGGTCTTTACCAAACCTTGGAAGTTGGGAAGGAAGTTAGTTCTGCAGGCTTACTCTCAGCCCAGGCGTGGGTACTGAGGCGGGCGTAACAGGGGGTTGAAATAGGAAGGTCGGCAGCCTGGCTGGAAGGCATATTTTGAGCACAGGACAGGAAGAGTCTTTTGGGCTGGGACACTGAAACCTTAAATGGCAAAATGAATCCCACAGCCTGGACACTGTTTGCAATGGGAGCCAGTGTGGGTGTAGGGCAAGAACCATTGTGGTGCCCACTGGGTTTTGTAATGTTAAGCCCACCCTGGTCTTCAGGAAGGATTTAAGCATGAAGAAGAGGTGACATCCCCATGCTGGCTCAACCACCTGCCCCTACTTGGAGAAAAGCCTTACTCTGCCTCTCTAGAGAGGCTCCCCAAGTTCTCATGCCCCAGTGTGAGGCACAGTAGGAAGCTCCCCTGCACCTATCAGCATTCCTGAACATCTAGGTCACAGATCCTAACAGTCACGTGTTTTTGGAAACCCTCTGGGCCAACCTCCCAACTGTACAGATAGGGAAACTGAGTCTCTAGAAAGGAAGTAACGTGTCTGAGTACCACCCAGTGCCTTCGGGGAGGATCCCCAGCCCTGCTTCACTGAATGAGAAGCAAGGTTTCCTGCTCCTTCTCAGCCCTACGGGAGGCCCACAGCAGAGGGACAGGACTGCAGAGGGACAGACAGAAGAGAAAAGACATGGCATTCAGTGCAGGAAGGCATGAATGTAAACCTGGAGGGGTCAGGCGTGTGCAGACCATGCAAGCCCTGTGCTTCTTGCCTGGCCCTGGCCTCACTAACTGTGAAAGGTAGATTGTGAGGGATCGAGGTGGATCCCATATGGTGTGCCTGACACGGAGGCCTTCAGGGGTTATCCGGATAGGGCCCTGAATAAGATGGAGTGAGTCAGACAATACAAAGGCAGGTGCAAGACATGGAACCCAATTCGATTCCGCTGCCTCTGAGGATGACATGCCCCCCCCCCCCCGGGGATGTAGGGGGAGCCAGTGATACTGAGGACAGATGAGCCTGGTGGGTGCACTGCCCATGCTGCCCCAGAGCTCTGAAACAGGGCAGAGGCCAGAGCCTGAGCCCAGCCCACCCAGATTCTAGAAAAGCTGTACCAGAACCAAGTATAACTCAGTCGCCCCTCCCAACGTCCGCCCGTTTGCCCAGGCAGGACAAGAAGGGCCTTTTAGTTCTGCTGGGGGGCGGGGATGGGGAGGGAGAGCCGCACCAGGTGGGCCAGGCTGCTCCCTGCCGAACTGGAGGGGAGCAGCTCACAGAGGAAGTGTATAGGCTGTGTTTGAGAACTGGGCGCTCTGCCCAGGAGGGGGGTAGGGAAAGGGGACTTGGAAATCTCCATGCTCCCCCACTGATCCACACAAATGGGGTACACACACGAAGCTGCTTTCATGGACCCCCAAGACAAGCAGCAAGGGCCAGGGAGCCCGCAGTGGCTGCCTCATCTCCAACCCCCTTCCTGACAGACCTGGGCCAGGTGTGATTTGGGGAGAGAGCGCACAGGACGGGGAAGGAGCGCTGGCCAGAGCTGGGTCCTTCTGTCCAGGATCAGGAGCAAATGATCACAGGGCTGCAGGCCCCTTGTCCTCCGCTACCTCCCTGGGCCAACTCCTTGCCAGGTCCTCTTGCCTCCAGCGTACCCTCTGCCCCATGCCAGCTTTGTAAAGTCTTCTAGAGGTAACACTTTCCTCCAGGTACACGTGGAATGAGGGTTTGGACACAATGTTACATGGGTCCCAAGCATGTGAATAATCTTGGACTGAACTGAATTTACATCAATAGGTGGGTGTTTGGGTTTTTTGTTTTGTTTTGTTTTGTTTTTTTCGAGGTAGAGTCTCACTCTAGCGCAGGCTGACCTGGAATTCACTCTAACACATGGTGATCCTCCTACCTCTGCCTCCCGAGTGCTGGGATTAAAGGCATGTGCCACCATGTCCAGCTTAATAGGTGTTTTTTTTTAATTTTTTAATTTTTTATTTTGCTATACTTCATTGATTTGAGAGAGAAAAAAAAGCAGAGTGAGAGAGAGAAATGAGCACGTCAGGGCCTCAGTCACTGCAAATGAACTACAGAGACTCAAGTACTATTTTTTTTTAAGAGAGAGAGAGAGATAGGGAAAGAGGAAGATAATTGATGCGCCAGGGCCTCAGCCACTGCAATCGAACTCCAGACACTTGTCATCTGGCTTTATGTGGGTACTGGGGAATCGAACCTAGGTCTCTAGGCTTCACAGGCAAGTGCCTTAATTGCTAAGCCATCTCTCCAGCCTGACATCAAGTTTTGTACTTGGTGTCTCTCTAGGACAGGGGTTTCTAGCTTTCTGCTTCGGGACAATCCAAACCTCCCTGACAGGGAGGGATCAGAGCCGGCTCATCACTACGACTGAGCTTTCACATCCAGAATCAGCCCCGGTGGGCGCGGGCACTCTGGCTTGTAGCCTGCAGCTGAGACAGAAACATTCCCACCTCTTTCTTCCTTCCTTATTCAAGGTCGGGGTCTCACTGTTACCCCGGCTGACCTGGAATTCACTCTGTAGTCTCAGGGTGGCCTCGAACTCACAGCGATCCTCCTACCTCTGCCTCCTGAGTGCTGGAATTAAAGGCATGAGCCACCACTCCTGGCTTCCCATTTCTTAAAAAAATATTTTTTTTTTGAGAGACAGAATGTATGAGAATGGGTGCTCCAGAGCCTCCTGTCACTGCAAACCTACTCTATCTAGATACATGTGCCACTTGGTGTATCTGGCTTTACATGGGCACTGGGGAATTGAACCCAGGCCCACCAGCTTTGCAAGCAAGTGCCTTTAACCACTGAGTCATGTCCCCAGTCCCACATACCCATTTTATAAAGGGCGAAACAGCTCAGAGAGAAGCAGAGACTGTAGACACATAAGCTATGGCATTCTCAAGCACCCCAAATAGCGGGTCTTACCGGGTCAGACCAGCTGGGGGTACCCACTAGTGGCCCGGGCATCCCATGGAGGGCTACATCTCCCCAAGCAGTTCAGACTCCATTCCTGCCTCTCCAGCAAGTGTTCCCACCTCTCGAAGCCCCCCACCTCTCAGCAGAAGCAAATCCTCCTTTAAAAGCCCCCTCCCCCATCACCCCGTCTCCCAGCTTCAGCAGCGAATGAAGGTATGTTTTTGTCTCTGATTCCAGATGTAGCCTAGGGCTGCTATCAAGGTGGCTTGGTGGCAGAGCTCAGCCGTGTTCTGGAGATGATGTGGGTGGCCTGGCCAGGGACAGTGCCTGTCTTGTTGACCGTCCCTTCCTGCCCAGCACCTACCCACGCCGGCCAGCTTGCAGCCTGCGGAGGAGCCAAGCTCTGCCAACTCTGGTGTGCATTAGCCAGGCTGCCAGCCGTGCCTCTCGTGTGTGGATGTTTCGGTGTGTGTGAGTGTGAGTGTGCGTTTGCTTGCTTGCTTTGGCTCAAGGGTCCTGGTTCACCATTAAGGCTGCCTCCCTCCCCCAGTCCTCATTGAAGAAAACCCCCAGCTCCAAACCAGCCCCTAGTGGCTCACAGGGAAACTGGGGATCAGAGATAGGAGTTGGCTTGCCCAGAGTTACAAAGTACTTCCTGCATGGATTGGGGGGCCAGGCCTCCCCGCCCTTTGTCCTTATTCCTTGGTGTGGGTGGTGTCCTCGTCCACAGGACCAGCAGCCCCATGGGAGCGGACACCCCATCTGTTCTTTCAGACATCCCACCGCATTTGCTGGGCGGAGGCTGGTCCACTGAGGAGATCCCTGGGCCAGGAATTTCAGACCATGACTCAAGGTGCTTCAGGGATCGCACTCCAGCCCACTTTAGAGGCGACAGAGCCTGGAGTGTGAGATGCCTGCCCCACACCCGTTCATGCATGACAGCTCCCTGAACATGTTTATACATGGGGTTTTGTATACAGGGTGGTTTTTTGTCAGAAGTGGAGGCACATGCCTATAATCCCTGTGTTTGAGAGGAGGAGATAGGAGGAATGAAAGTTCATGGCCAGCTTGGGCTACATAGCAAGACCCTGTCACAAATAATAATATTTTTAAAGATGTACTTTTAATAGAGTATTCTATGGCTTAAAAAAAAAAAAACAACAGAGGGCTGGAGAGATGGCTTAGCAGTTAGTGCTTGCCTATGAAACCTAAAGACCCCGATTTGAGGCTCGATTCTCCAGGACCCACGTGAGGCAGATGCACAAGGGGGCGCATGCATCTGGAGTTCGTTTGCAGTGGTTGGAGGCCCTGGAGCACCCATTCTGTCTCTCTAGCTGCCTCTTTGTCTGTCTGTCTGTCGCTCTCAAATAAATAAATAAATAAATAAAGAGAACCGAGCGTGGTGGCACACGCCTTTAATCCCAGCACTCGGGGGGCAGAGAGGTAGGAGGATTGCTATGAGTTTGAGGCCAGCCTGGGACTACAGAATGAGTTCCAAGTCAGCCTGGGCTAGAGTGAGACCCTACCTTAAAAAAATAAATAAATAAATGTCCACTTTTCCCATCACCCTTCCTCCTCTGTTCAGTTTGTGTTCTGCAACTGGCCCTCCCTTCCCCATCCTTTAGGGCTCAGCCCCTGGGAGGTCTTCCTAACTACTGATGGCTTTGAGATCCATGGCCTGGCCAGCTTCTCTCCCACAGACCCTAGTGCAATTGCCTACACTACCTGTCCTCTGCCCCCAGGCCCATGACCTTTCTTCTTCTTCTTTTCTTTTCTTTCTTTCTTTCTTTCTTTTTTTTGTTGTTGTTGTTGTTTTCTCAAGGTAGGATTTCACTCTAGCCCAGGCTGGCCTTGAACTCACAGCCATCCTCCTACCTCTGCCTCCTGAGTGCTGGGCTTAAAGGTATGCACCACCACGCCCCGGCCCCATGACCTGTTTCATTAAGACACTCTGAGCTAGGCATGGTGGCTCAAGCTTTTAATCCTAGCATTTAGGAGGCTAAGTAAGGTAGGAGGCTCACCATGAGTTCAAGGCCCAGCCTGGGCTACAAAGTGAGTTCCAGGTCAGCTGGACTAGAGTGAGACTCTGCCTCAAAAAATAACAACAGGGAGGCCGGGCATGGTGGCACACGCCTTTAATCCTAGCACTCGGGAGACAGAGGTAGGAGGATCGCCGTGAGTTCAAGGCCACCCTGAGACTACAGAGTTAATTCCAGGTCAGCCTGGACCAGAGTGAGACCCTACCTCGATAAACAAAAAAAAATAAATAAATAAATAAATAAAATAACAACAGGGGCTAGGGAGATAGTTTAGCAGTTAAGGTGCTTGCCTGTGAAACCTAAGGACACAGGTTCAATTCCTCAGTCCCCACGTAAGCCAGATGCACAAGGTGGCACATGCGTCTGGAGTTCCTTTGCAGTGGCTGGAAGCCCTGGTACACCCATTGCTTCTATCTGCTTCACTCTCTTTCTCTCTCTCTCTCTCTCCAATAAATAAATAAAATCAGGTATTTTAAAAATAAGTAGATAAGGGCTGGGCATGGTGGCACACACCTTTAATCCCAGCACTCAGGAGGCAGAGGTAGGAGGATCACCGTGAGTTCGAAGTCACCCTGAGACTACATAGTGAATTCCAGGTCAGCCTGAGCTAGAGTGAGACCCTACCTCAAAAAAAAATAAATGAATAAATAAAAACAGAAAATCAGCAGGGGTGCATACATGAGTGTGCAGGATGCACAACAGCGTTGTTCAGGGGGCTACGGCAAGGACAATGTCCAGTTCTCCAGCCAGCAGCCCTGGGGAACCCCCCCCCAAGTCAGGACACACCCCCTGGCCAGAGCAAAGCCGCTGTCTGGGCCAGTCTGCTCCCCGGGGACACAGAGGAGACTGGGGAGAGAAAACCAACTTCCGTTCCCACCTAAGAGCAGCCCCTTTCCCGCCCACATTTCAGGAGGGGGCAGCTATAAATATCAGTGGGCCCAGGACGCTGATTCCCACGGCTGCAGCTCCTCCCTGCCCCCTTCACTTGTGCGGGCCGCTCTCCTGCGTTGGAGATCAGGCAGGCCAGGCTCTGTCTGTGTCTGTCTCTTTGTCTCTGTCTGTTTCCCGTCTCTGTCTCTTTCTGCAGCTCTCTCTCATGTTCTCCGTCTCTCTCCCTGTCTCTCTCTCTCTCCCTTTTTGGTTTTTCAAGGTAGGGCCTCACTCTAGCCCAGGCTGACCTGGAATTCACTATGGAGTCTCAGGGTGGTCAAGTCGATCCTCCTACCTCTGCCTCCCAACTCCCAAATGCTGGGATTAACCACACCTGGCTCTCTCTTGCATGCTCTCTCTCTCTCTCTCTCTTTCTCTCTCTCTCTCACACACACTCCCTTTAGTTTTGGGGAGTCTCTGAGGTACAGGTGAGCTTCCCTCCCACCCTCATCCTGACTCAGTCCCACTCTCTCACTCTGAGCTCCCAGCTCCTTGGGGATCTTATGGGAAGGCAGGAAGCCAGGCCCAGAGTGGTTATGAACGTGGTGTTAGGGCTGAGGAAAGGCTCAGTGGTTAGAGGCTCTTGCTGAAACATGGGGTTGGAGTGCTCCTTCCAGATTAGATTCGAACCTACCACTCTGTGTGTGTGTGACTTTGAGCGAGTGACCAGGCTTCTCATAGCCTCAGCTTTCCCCTCTCTAAAATGGGAATAGATAATTCCTCCCTCTTACATGTGTTGAGGATGAAACCAGGTAGTAGCTTAGAATAAATGCCCTTCAAGTACCTGTGTGTGAGGCTGCTGCTGTTCATTCCCCCTGTCCTGTACCTGAGCCGGGTGACCCAGCAATGTACACATAATTCCTGTCAGACGCCTTTAGAGAACCGAATTTTGTTTAATTTTTGTTTACTTACTTGCAAGCAGAGAGAGACAGGGAGAGAAAGAATGGGTGCACCAGGGTCTCTAGCTGCTACAAACTCCAGACTCATGCACCACTTTGTGCATCTGGCTTTACATGGGTGCTGGGGAATCGAACCTGGTTCATTAGGCTTTGCAGGCAAACGCCTTAACCGCTGAGCCATCTCTCCAGCTCCCCTTGTCAGGAACCTTTAAGAGAGGTTCAACAGGTGAAGGCTTGGATGAGGCGGCCTTGTGAGAGAGTCTGTGTGGGACCAAATGATGTGGGTTCCTCAGCATAGTATAAGCCAATTTCTGCCCCCCAGTAAAAAAGTAGAGGTCAGGTTCTGCATCCGTCCCTCAGAGGGTTGAGGCCCCACCTCTCCCGCTGACAGAAGCAGACAGGCCTTCCTGCACGCCCAGAACCTATTCCCCAAGACCTCACAACCCTGCATGGGGCACACGGAGCTCCAGCACAGGAAGAGGATGTTGAGTAGATGACCAAGTGGCACTCAGACCCTGTCCCCAGAGCGGGTGGGCAGAGAGAAGAGAATGGGCACCAGCATTGCTTATGGGCTTAGAAGCCCATCTTTTTCCTGCCCTCTGCCAACCCTGTAGGGCCCTCTTCATACATACCCATACGCTGGCCAGGGTCCAGTGACCCGGACATGAGAGGGCTCATTGGCCAGAGCACCACGAAAGCTTTACCACCATTCATGACCTGCAACAGTGGCTGCATCATGAGGCGCAGAAGTCCAGGCCAAGGGAGGTAATGGGGTCTCGTGGGGTGACGATGCCATAGGAGGTCTGTGTATGTGTGAGTTCGGAGTTGGGGAGGTGAGGGAAGAGGGTCTCCAGCATGGCCCAGTGATACCTGGAAGGGCCCTCTGGATAAAAGGCTGGCCAAAGCCTTGGCCTGCAAGTTGAGAGGCCACTGTGTGGGTGCCTCACAGCAATGGGCAAGGACCCAGCCAGCTCCCCGGATGTGTGCTAACAGAATCCGGGCGCCTGTGCCCAGCTAAGTTTCCATCTCCAGGCATCTGGGGTCCATGTGCTTCTGTCCACCCATCTGTAGGCCAGCTGAGCCCATTCTAAGTAAGGATAGGGACCTATTTGGGGGACTTCTTCCTTCAACTACTGACAGCCATGGGATAGGGGAGGTGCTGTAGGCACCTGAGCCCAGGCTTACTATGCGACAAGTTGAGGCTCCTGGCCCAGCTGTGGGGCCTCTCCACGGACGCTCAGCTTGTAGGTCAACTGCAAAATCCTGAACTTGTCCCTCTCAGAGGGGTTCTGCTTCTAGCCCGTTGCTCGTTCTGAGCCATTCATCAGGGTGGGCCAGGCCTCCCGTGGGGCTTAACGGGAGCTCTCGAGCATTGGGAAACCACTTCCCAAAGTTGGCACCGAGCCCTCAGGCTCTCCCGGGATAAGAGCTCTTTTCAACCCTCCCCAACTCCCCCCCCCCCCCGTTCCCATCTTCTACCCCCTGGCTTGGCCCCACCCTGCCAAAAATAAACTCAGACCACCCCATCTTGTCCCAGCCAGACCCACCCAGCCCCTCCAAAGCCAGTTGAGTCACTGCTCGGGGCTGTTCCTTTTTTTAACTATCTGAGTCACCGGTTGTGGCTACAGCTCCATGACACATGCCCAGGGTGCCGCCAGTCCACAGCCCCTAATAAGCACAACCAAGAGAGGGCCTGCAGGGCGCCTGGCAGCAGGTGGAAGCCCCTGCCACCGCCCCAGCTGGTCACCTCTCAGGCCTAGGGAGCTCTCCCTCCCTGGCAAGGCGGAGATGGAGCTGGCCCTAAGCGCCCTGCTTTGCTCATACTGTTTCATGGCCTCCACTAGGCCTGGGGCTGCCCCTTGAGATTGCCAGGGGCTAGGAGTGGGCTGCAACATGCCTACGACACTCTGAAGTCTCCCTTGTAGAAAGAAACAACCGCTTGGGCTGGAGAGATGGCTTAGCGGCTAAGCGCTGGTCTGTGAAGCCTAAGGACCCCGGTTCGAGGCTCGATTCCCCAGGTCCCACGTTAGCCAGATGCGCAAGAGGTGGCACGCATCTGGAGTTCGTTTGCAGTGGCTAGAGACTCTCCCTCTCTCTCTCTCTCTCTCTCTCTCTCTCTCTCTCTCTCTTTTTCTCTGTCGCTCTCAGATTAAAAAAATTAATTAAAAAAAGAAAGAAACAACCACTTCCGGCTTCCCTGCTACTTCTCTCTCCGTCCACTGTGCAGCCGTTCTCTCGGGGTCTCACCGTATTGTTCTCTCTCCACCTCAACCATCCCCACCCCTGGCTCTCCGTCTCCATTTCTCTCATCTGTCTCTGCCTCCTCCATCTCTTCTTTCCCCATCCCTGTCTCTCCATCTTATTCTCCCCCACGGCTGACTCTCCGTCTCCGCTCTTCCCCCCCCACATCTGCCCCTGCCCTTTCTGCCATCCTTTATACCCGGTGTGAGCCACAGTCTCAAGACCCTTCTCCACAGCTGGCACCTTAAGACCTTCCTCTGTCTCCTCGGTAGACATAACAGACCCGCCTCCACCCATTCCCACATGGGACTCTAGGCCCTGGGGACCCATGATCCCAGGAGAAATTTTCCATCCCTTTCACCCAGGCTCCCGTCCCCTTCCCTAAAGCACAGGCTACATCCTGTCCCAGCGAACGAACGAACGTCAGGATCCCACAGGCACTTCCTTGGAGGCTGGGGGAGGGAGAAGCCTGGGAACAGCCCCTCCCGGAGCCGGCTAGAGCCAGAGCCTGCACAACCTCAAACCCTGGCCTCCATCTGTGGCTACATCTACAGCTATAAATAGGGGCTCCGAGTCTATTTTCTTTAAAAACAAGCACCAGACTGGGTCACCATGGCTAAGAAAAGCCCTCCCTGGTTGGGACCGTCCCCCACCCCTCCTCAGCCACTGTGTCTAGCTCCGTATAGGACCAGCAGGGATGGAAAGGAGGGGGGCAGGGTACAAGAGAGCTGGGTCAAGCTCCCACGTGCCACCCTGTACAGCTGGGTCACCAGGAAGCCTGTGGCCACCCTTCAAACCCTCCTAGACTCCTTTCCTCCTACTCTCCTTCACCAAACAAGGTCGGTCTTGTCCCCAAAGCTTACAGTGTCCGTAGAGAGAGGTGACAGGAACATGACTACCCCCCCAGGCCACAGTTGAGTGTCCTTATGCCCCCAAATGCAGAAAGGCATACTTGGCTGTGAGGAAGGGTGAGAAGGACTTCTTCCTGCAAGAATGTGGCAGAAAGGAGACACGAGCTGGAGCCAGGCAGGGCATGGGGGACAGGCTAGGTATGGATGGAAAAGGCCACAGTCTTAGATGCACATGGTGACGCACACCTTTAATCCCAGCACTTGGGAGGCAGAGGTAGGAGGATCTCCATGAGTTCAAGGCCAGCCTGAGACTCCATAGTGAGTTCCAGGTCAGCCTGGGCTAGAGGCAGACCCTACCTTACAAAACCAAAAGCAAATGGCACACTTGCAGGAGGTGAATGGGCATTTGCCCAGGCACAAGCAAGGTCACCTAGGACCTTCCACACCATGCTCAGAGTCTGGAGCCTGAGTCTGGGGAAGCAGGGAGTCACCCAGGGCCTCCCAGCAAAGCAAGAGGACGAGGGTTTAGATTAACTGGCTGCCACTAGCAATAGAGGCGGAAAGTTCATTAAGCCAGGCACAGGATGGCGGTGATATGCCCTGTGGGATGACACACAGGGAAGGGAGATGAATTTGAAGGAGAATTTAGAGGCAAGATGGATGGGAGATGAATGTTCATCACTGTGCGGAGGGAGGAAGGGGAGCGACCAGAACAGCTCAGATCTCTCTGCAACTAGCAGTGGCTGAATGGTAGGGATCCTTCACTGGGTCAGTGAGCAGATAGGGGAGAGATGACCCTGCTTGCAATGGGGCTCAGGGGTGGGCGTAGGGGTTCCTGGCCCAGATGTCCAAGGGTATTACCAGTGGTCCAGGGCCCTGGAAACTTAGGACTAGACACAGAATACACATGCACACTCGGGGGAGGAGGCATCTGAGCAGAGGTCATGCCTGGAGGAGAAAAGCTCTGGGCACAGTCCTTCCCTTGCTGGGAACCTATTCCAACAGTAGACAAGCCCACCTACTATTCAGGTGAGGCCTCAATCTGGGGGTCTCTGGAAGGCTCAGTTAGCCCAACGGCTACTGGCAGGAACCCTGTGGTTTCCTGTCCACCCTCCTGTGAGCGCTGGCCAGGCTTGTGCTTGCTACTCTGCCTGTGTGAGACAGCTCTGCCAAGTACCTCCATTTGATCATTTGATCCCCCTGTTAGGCATGTCCAACCTCTGTCGTTGTGACATGATGTGGTCACCTACAAAGTTCACACTCATTCAAGAACTGTGCAATCAAATTCCAAAAAAAATTATTATAATAATAATTACAAAGCCTGGCATGGTGGCGCATACCTTAAATCCAGCACTCAGCACTCGGGAGGCAGAGGCAGGAGGATCGCCATGAGTTTGAAGACGGCATGGGACTATAGAGTGAGTTCCAGGTCAGCCTGGGCTAAAGTAAGACCCTGCCATGAAAAAACAAACAAAAAAAATTGCACACACAAAAAATTTATTTTCAGAATATTTTAAGTTGACTATCTTGTATTGGGTCACATACATAATTGCCCTGGCCTACATGCAGCCCACAGGCCACAGGTTGCAAATACCTGCCACACTGCTGATGCCTCGTCCATCAATGCACCTACCAGCTTTGTGGATGTGCAAGTGCAAGGCAGGGAGACAGGCCCCAGATCCTGTCCTGGAGAGCTTCCAGCACGTGGGGTAAAAACACATGCTTGGTGAATAAGGCCCTGGCTAGGCTTGTTGTTTGGGCCAAAAAATGGCTCCTTTAGACAAAAAAATGACTCCTGTGTACTAGCCGTAGTGATCATAGCTGGCCCGAGACCAGGTGTGGAACAGTCTCCTTAGCTATAGGTCTTCTTTCCCGAGTGGGAAGACTGAGGCTAAAAAGAATGTGGGGGGCTGGAGGGATGGCTTAGCGGTTAAGGTGTTTGCCTGCAAAGCCAAAGGACCCACGTTCGATTCCCCAGGACCCACGCTAGCCAGATGCACAAGGGGGCGCACACGTCTGGAATTCTTCGTTTGCAGTGGCTGGAGGCCCTGGCACGCTCATTCTCTCTCTCTCTCCCTGTTTCTCTGTCAAATAAATAAATAAATAAAAATAAAATACTTAAAAAGAAAAACAGCCAGGCATGGTGGCACAAGACTTTAATCCCAACACTTGGGAGGCAGAAGTAGGAAGATCACCGTGAGTTCGAGACCACCCTGAGACTACATAGTGAATTCCAGGTCAACCTGGGCTAGAGTGATACCCTACGTCAGGGAAAAAAAAAAAAAAAATCTGGGCATGGTGACGCACGCCTTTAATCCCAGCACTTGGGGGGCAGAGGTAGGAGGATTGCCAAGAGTTCGAGGTCACCCTGAGACTGCATAGTGAGTTCCAGGTCAGCCTGGACTAGAAGAACCAGAAAAAAAAAAAAAAAAAGAATGTGGGATACTGGTCACTGGGAGAGAAAGTATGTGGTGCGTGTGTGTTGGGGGGGCCCCTGCTGATCCCTGATCCAGCATGTGACATGGGACATCCCACCCTCTTCTGTAGATGTCAGTCAGATAGGGTAGCGACTTTTCCAAGGCCCACAGCTTCTCCTGTACGAGCTAGGCCCCCAGGCTTCAGCTCCAGGACGGGCACTGTCCAGACCCGCAGTCATTAGTTCCCATCTGGGCTCACACACACTCACTCTCTCCGAGCCCAGCCTGCCAGGCAAGTCATCCCTGAGACACCTCCCCAGCAGCCCAGTGCCAACCTCCAACCATGGCTGTGGCACTAAGGGGGACTGAGAGATGGATACCAGGTTCCTAGGCCCTGGATTCTCCCTGTGAGGGGGCTCAGCTTAGCAGTAACCCCTGGGGTAACTTGCCACTCTGCCTAGAGAGCCCAGACCCCTTATCTACCTACCCCTTTCAGATCTCCAGCCTCCCCCCCATTCCCCACCCCCGCCACCCCCTGGGTGCAGGGCTGGCTGGTACTTGTCAGCCTCTCCCTCTTCAGCAGATGCTGGGGGACAGTCCAGGCTACCCCACCTCGCTGGCCAGCACAGATGCATTCCCCTCAGCCCTCCACCCCTCCCTCTTCCACCCAAGCCTGACGGAAGGCGCCTCAGGGGGATAGGAAGGGAAAAAGTGTGTGTTCCCCAGGCAGAGGGCCAGCCCTCACACCCTCTTCCTGCTGAAACCCGCGCGCAGATGCTCCCCTCCGGCGCGCATGCTAAAGCCATCGCTTCTGTGCGCGCTCGCCCCGCGCCTCGCCTCCGGCACCCACACCGCCCAGCTCGGGAGCCACACCCACAGGGGCTCCAGCCCCCGCCCCCAAAGTGTCTTCTCTGAGTATCAGTGTCCTCGCTAATAAGTGAAAGGTGGGGCTGGAGGGATGGCTCAGCAGTGAAGGCATTTGCCTGCAAATCCCGGTTCGATTCCCCAGGACCCACGTTAGCCAGATGCACAAGGGGGCGCATGCACCTGGAGTTCGTTTGCAGTGGCTGGAGGCTCTGCGGCGCCCGATCTCTCTCTCCCCCTCTTTCTTTTTCTTCATTAAATTTAAAAAAGTAAAATAAAATGAAATGAAATGAAAGGTGCCTCACAGTGACTCTGCTAGGACTGGGAAACTAACAGGCCCCATGCCAAGGGAAGCTCCCTCCTCTTTCTTTTTTGGGGGGGTGGGGGAGGTTTCTTTGGGTTTTTCAAGGTAGGGTCTCACTTCTGGAATTCACTATGTAGTCTCAGGGTGGCCTCGAACTCATGGCAATCCTCCCACCTCTGCCTCCTGAGTGCTGGGATTAAAGGCGTGCGCCACCACTCCCAGCTTCCCTCCTCTTTCCTTGGCCTGCCAGAAATCCTACACCAGCCTAGACCCACTGAGATGGGGGTGGGGGCCACACATCCCCTAAGGCCTAGAGAGCAGGAGGCAGGGAGTGAGAAAAGGGACCTGGAAACCCACCCGTCTGAAAGAGGAGGAAAATTATAAGGCAGGGAAAAGCCTCTTGGAATTGCTAGCCACCGCAGCAAGCCCGCCCTCCACGCCCGAGGCGGAGGAGCGGTGATGCTCCACAAAGACTCCATTGAAGCCTGCTTCCTCCCTGTGGCAGCCTCCAGCATGGGTGGACTCTGAGCTGCTGCTGCCATCAAAACCTCTCGTTTCCCCTCCCACTTCCTCTGTGCCCCACATGGCCCCAGGACTGGGACATGTGGCTGGCAACCCAGGGCACTAGCCTTGCCCCTATGCGCCTCCTGCACCAAGCTCAGCCTGTCCGGCTCCACCCATCCCTTCGCTCTCTCCCGGGCATTCACCCTCTAGAGGAGCTCCTAATTCCCTAGTACATACTCCTCAACATGGCTGACTTGAGACACTTGGCGGAGAACCAGGGTCCGGAGCCAGAGCTTGAGGTGACCGGGATTCTGCCCTGGCCTCCTTGGCCTTGCAATGGACCAAAAAGCTGAGAGGGTCAAAGTCTTGAGGGTGAGGCCAGGCATGGTGGTGCACTCTTTTAATCCCGGCTAAGGTAGGAGGATCATTGTGAGTTCAAGGCCAGCCTGAGACAGACTACATAGTGAATTCCACATCAGCCTGAGCTTGAATGAGACCCTACCTTGAAAGACCAAAAAATAAAGGCCAAGTGTGAGTCTGATGGCCCAGGAGTTCTCAGGGTGAGAGTGAGAGTATGCTTCAATCCCAGTTGTCTGCCTTGAGCCCCACAGAGCCAGCACTGCCCTGGGGTGGGAGCTGGTCTCCTCAGTGGGAGAGTCCCATGTGACTCTTTGAACTAACTTACTGTTCGTTATATGACAACAGCTCTTGGGCCAGCAAAGGAAGAAGCAGTGAGTGATGGCTGGGAGACCTGGGGTATGGAGTTGAGCCAAACACTGTGAGGTCTACAGGAGTGTGGGTGGCTCTCCATGGTAAGCCACGTAACCTTGGCCAGTGACACAAGTGTCACCCCAGGCAGGCTTTTTTAAAAATATTTTTTAATTAACAACTTCCATAATTATAAATAATATCCCATGGTAATTCTCCCCCTCCCCCCCCCCACTTTCCCCTTTGAAACTCCACACCCCATTATAACCCCTCCCCCTCTCAATCAGTCTCTTATTTTGATGTCATCATCTTTCATTCCTATTATGATGGTCTTGTGTAGGTAGTGTCAGGCACTGTGAGGTCATGGATATCCAGGCCATTTTGTGTCTGGAGGAGCACGTTGTAAGGAGTCCTACCCTGCCTTTGGCTCTTACATTCTTTCCACCACCTCTTCCTCAATGGACCCTGAGCCATGGAAGGTGTGATTGAGATATTTCTGTGCTGAGCGCTCCTCTGTCACTTCTTCTCAGCACCATGCTGCCTCCTAAGTCATCCCAAGGTCACTGACATCTGAAAAGAGAAGGTTCTGTACCAAAAGTGAGGGTAGCATTAATATATGGGTATGGACATTAAGAGAAGTGCTTACTGGGCAGTTTGGTGGGCATAGTATATACTTTTAGCCAGACACCAGCAGACATTACATTCCTAGGGCTCATGACTATCCTTGTTGTAGGTTTTTAGTATCAGGGATATATTTCCTCCCATAGAGCATGCCTCCAGTCACGTTAGAGGGCTACTGGTTTCCCCCATAACAGACGTGCCACTATTGTACCCATTGGCTCATTTGGCCTGGTTGGCCAAATATAAGGCTTGCAGTATCCATTGTTGGGTATCTTTAGATTTCTCTCATTGAACTGCATGCAGCATGGCTTTTTCCAGCCTTCTGTCATCTGGTCTACATGGAGGAGGTTTTCAGCTCAGCTCCAGCAGAGTTTCTCAGTGACCTTGCAGCCCAAGTATGTGGAGTCTTCAGCAACAGGGTCTTACCATATATTCCTGGTGGGAAACCAAGTGCCGGGTAGGCTTTTTTGTTTTGGTTGGTTAGTTGTTTTTCTGTTTGTTTGTTTGTTTGTTTTTTGAGGTAGGGTCTCACTGTAGCCCAGGCTGACCTAGAATTCACTATGTAGTGTCAGGGTGGCCTCAAGCCCACCATGATCCTCCTACCACTGTCCCCCAAGTGCTGGGATTAAAGGTGTGCGCCACCACACCCGGCTCCAGGCAGGCTTTTTTATTGTTTTTTCATTTTTTAGAGAAAGTGAGAGAGATGAAGAGAGAGGGAGAGAGGAAATTGGCGTGCCTGGGCCTCAGCCTCTGAAATCGAACTCCAGATGTTTGCGCCACCTAGTGGGCATGTGCAACCTTGCGCTTGCCTCACCTCTGTGTTGCTGGCTTAAGTGGGATCTGGAGAGTCGAACATGGGTCCTTAGGCTTCACAGGCAAGCACCTTAACTGCTAAGCCATCTTTCCAGCCCTGGGCAGGTTTTTGTTTCTTTGGTGTAAAGTCTGACCCTCCCCTGGCATTTTTTTTAATTAAGGTTTATTTATTTGAGAGAGAGAAAGAGAAAAAGAGAGAAAAATGGGTGTGTCAAGGCCTCTAGCCACTGCAAAGGAACTCCAGACACATGTGCACCCTTGTGCATCTGGCTAACATGGGTCCTGGAGAATCAAACTGGGATGTTTTGGCTCTGCAGTCAAGCACCTTAACAGCTAAGCCCTCTCTCCAGCTCGGCCCTTGGCATCTTTGAAGTCATGGAGTTGGTGGGAAGGAGATAACCTGGCTCCAGGGGACTGGGCCTTGGAGTGTAGGACATGCCAGTGGAAGGAAGGCCTGTGGAGGTGCACGTTCAGGATGGCCCCCCAGCTTCACCAAGCAGTTTCTTCCTCACCAAGGGGCTAAGAGAAGAGGAAGGTGTGATGGACTGGAGCCCTCCATTCCTGTTGACCATAGGCCCAGTGTGGCATCATCCCAGGTCCCATACACACACACTCACCTGCACATCCTACCCAGTGACACAGACACCCCCCCACACACCCCACATACATCCCATTGGCCATGCAGGTCTGTAGAGGCTCCATGGGCTGCTTCTCCTGCCCGCATATCCCTGAAATCCCCAGCCCAGAATCAGGAGAGCCAGTGCCCAGAGTGCCAGCCATTCAGATCCTGTTTGTATGTCAGCAAAAACTGTCCGCCCACTCTGAGGCTCTTCCATGATCCCCTGGCTTGGCAACAGAAGCTGGTAGGGGGAAAGGGAGGCAGTCTCTGGGAGGTACAAGTGCTGAGGAGCTGGCTTGAGGGCTAGGTGGCCTCAGGAAGAGCCTTGTGGCTGGGGCACCTGGCCCATAGCAGCTCTCATAAAGCCTATTTAGCCTCGGGTGGTGTCTCCTCCCTCTCTCTCTCCCTCTCTCTCTCTCTCTCTCTCTCTCTCTCTCTCTCTCTCTCTCTCTCACACACACACACACACACACACACACACACACACACTGATGAGGGGAGACAGAGAGCCCTTTGTCACTTCCTTGGCCCTCCCAAGCACTCCACCCTTCAGCTCCTCAGAGAAACTCCAGTCTCACCTCTGCCTGTCCAGACCTGGAACGAGGAGGATGCGCTGCTACCCCCGGTGCTAAACCTCATGGGATACTGAGGAGAAGTCTAGCTTCTCCCTGGAAAGGGACCCCCTTCTGTCTCCACTGGCTGGCTGGACACCCCTCACTCCAGTCTACAGTAGCAGGCTTCTGTCTTCCCTCTCTCTCTTTCGCTGTCCCTCTCTCTCTCTCCCTGGCCTGTGTCCCTTCAGTTCAGTCTTTGGGAAGAAGAGTCTCTCATTCTCCATTTCTGTATCATTCTCAGGCTTTCTCTCTCTCCCTGGCTGGCTCTCCTTTTCCATCCCTAATGACTGCACCGTGGTCTTTGTGAGGATGTGTGTGAATGAGTGAATGAACAAATGAATGAATGGTCAAGATGGGTTCCCTTTCTCTCCTATCCCACCTCTTGCCTGCCCGCTCACAGCGGCACTGGGTGTCACCCCCATATTCACATACCCAGGGTTCCCACCCCCCCACACACACCTCAGATGGGAATTAGGCACTTCTCACCACCCATCCTGCCCAGCGGCTCTGGGCTCCCACTTTCTCCCTTATAAAGTCAGGAGGCGGCAGACACCCAGGAATGCCTCCACTGCTCATGACGTATGCCAGCTGTGGGGCCCGCCTGGCAGCCTCAGGCGATTGGTGGGGCGGGGGGAGGAGGTTGCAGGGAGAACACGGGGGTCTACTGCCAAAGAATGAGGTGCCATAGAGAGGCCTTGGAGTTACTTTATACAGTGACTGGGCTTGGCTGTGCAGCCCCCCTTTCTGCAACTCCGCGGGATGGCATCTCCCTTGTAGCCCCACATGTGTCTGTGTGGGGAAGCGAAGCCTACTTCTGCAGAGAGCCTTGATATTGGGGAACGCGGGTCTCCAGGAGTAGGAGGCCCAGGCCAGGGACAACTGGAAACCCAAAGCCTGGAAATGCCCAGACTGTCTCAGGGCACAGTGTGGTGCTGTCAGTGACGGGAGGCCGGGGTCGTGGGGTGTCAAAGACAGAGCGGGAGAGAAGACTCCAGGGAGGGCAGCAGAGGCCTGGGGTGGGCAGTAGGCAAGGCGGGGGCAGGGAGAATGGAGCAGAGACCCGAAGAGAGACGGCTTGCTCACTCGCGGTTCCAAGGACTCAGAGGAGCCGGGTCTGCAGCAGCCCCCCCCCCCCCCGGGCTGGGAAGTGTCCGTGCTGGAGACTTTGCCCTGAACCTGGCTCAGGAGGAGGCTGATGTGCACAGGTGTTGCCCACGTAGCGACCCCTTGTCCCAAGAGCCTGCTGACAAGCAGAGGGTTGAGCATCGTAAGAATCAAGGTGGCATGGGCTGGTGGATCCTAGAGAAATTGCTCAGAGGTTAAGGTGCTTGCCTGCGAAGCTTAAGGAGCCAGGTTCAATTCCCCAGTACCCACGTAAGCCGGATGCACGAGGCGGTACATGTGTCTGGAGTTTGTTTGCAGTGGCTAGAGCACCCATGCTCTTTCTCTGCTGCCTCTCTTTCTCTCTCACACACACACATAAGTAAATAAAGTAAAATATTTACAAAAAAAAAAAAAAACTTTAAAAAAAAGAATCAAGGTGGTGCATATCCAGAAACCCAGCACTTGGGAGGAAGAGAGGAGGGTGGAGTATTCAAGGCCAATTTTGGCTACATGATGAGACCCTACTTCAGAAAAAAACAGAGAGAAAAGAAAAAGGAGGAGGAGGAAGAGGAAAGGAAGGAGGAGAAGGAGAGGAAGAAGGAGGAGAAGAAAGCTAAATGAGGGGAAGAAAGGCTCCTATTAAGGGCTCCCTGAGGATTTCCCACAAACGCTGTCCTAGGGAGCCAGGAAATGCTAGTGCAACTGTCTAGCTAAGGGACCGTGACCTGGGCATCACCTGCCCATCTGAGAAGCGGGTTGGCACAGCGGGACACACGCTCTTTCTGTGCCTCTAGCCCTGGGTCTCAGGAAAAAGCGCAGAGCCACCCCGCCCCGGGGCTCGGACAGCAGCGGCCTGTTTATGGGAGGAAGGGTGCAAAGCCATGATGACTGCCCCACCTTCAGCTCAGCTCAGGGGTGGGCGGGAGTCCCCTCCAGGAACACACGGCTCTTTGAGGGAGCCTGGCCCAGCCAAGTAACATAACGGCAAGAGGAGCCGGACAGGCTGGGTACAATCGCCGCTCTGTGCTGGCGGCTCTGAGTACACACACACACACACACACACACACACACGGCCTTATGCAAACCCAAAAAGACACCCTCAGGCAGCCACCCACACACTCCTGGGCGCGCACGCATACACACACAAGCAAATGCACATCTGTGTAATCTTGGACACTCACCTGGGACCTTCTTCCACACAGAGCGGCCCACACAGACAGCAGTCCTCCTGCCCCTCCCACTTGGCCCCCAGGACCTAGGGCACCCTGCCTCTTCTTTGCCGAAGGCTTAACCCGTACACACACACGCACACACACCCCACAGTCCACACTGCTAACCCTCTGCCATAAGTTATTCAGCACCACCAAGGGGCAAGGGAGCAGAAACCTCCTCTGACTCCCCACACACACACAGGGCCTCTCCTCTGAGACCACTGTTGTATTCTCTTTCCTCCAGGATGTATAAGCCACCCTTGCCTCCTCCAAGAAGCCCTCTTGGATTGACTCCTAGCTTATTACTTCCTTATCCTGAACCGCCCCCCATCTGCTTTTGAAACCCTCCTCCAGCTTCCCCCTACTTAAAGACGGTTTCTTGGTAACTGTAGTATAACAGAAGTGGCAAGATGGGCACAAGGACACAGGTAAGGGATGGCACAGTTTCCAAAGCCCCAGCCAGCTCAGCCTCAGAAACCTCCGTTGGGACAAGGGGGCTGCCTGGCCTGAGCCTCCAGCAGTACAAGGCAACCAGTGTGAGCCCTTGCCCGCCCAGCCCGACAGGAAACAGCAGGGTCCAGCCCCCCTCAATGGGCTCATTCACACCCCAGCTTTCTGGAAAGTACCTCTGCTTCCTGCCACCCACTCTAGCCAAACAAGCTGCTGCTCTCTCGAGTGGGGAGGGTGCTAGGGTAGGGTGGTGCAGTGGGTAGGGCCAGCTGTATACCTCAGTACCTGCCTGGCCCAGGGCCCTGGGAAGTTAACACAAGACCTTCAGTGCAGAGACGTGTGGGTGGCCCCGTCTCCTACTGGAGGGAGGAAGATGTGCCCCTGTTCCTCGCAGGGAGTGAGCAGCCCAGTCCTGGCGTGAAATGTTTACCTCTTTGGTGTTATAAATATTCTCCCCGTGGGCAGCATGACCTGGCTCCTGACAGTGTCACACTCCTCTCTCGCCGGCTATTCCAAGCCACTCCAGCCCACCACAGTGGTGGCTCCATCCTGTGGGGGCCGTGTGCCCCACACTTCATGCCATGGTTGCCCTCCCTCAGTTTAGCAAGCTGCCTTTTACTCTTAAACAGGCAGACAAGGCACAGTCCTCCCCCAAAGCATCCACTACCTGCCAATTTCCTGGTCAGGGATTACTGACCACCACCTGTGTAGGTAGCTTTAAGTTCTCACTGCATCTCTTTAGCTCCAAGCACAAGAAGCCTCCTGGAGGGGATTTCAGCTCAGTCCGGAGGCCACAGAATTATCCTTCTTGGCCATCTCTCACAGGACAGACAAGGCGCAGGCCCATCCAGTGGCTGATGTTGCTTCCTTGGGCGGATGTCAGCTGGCTAGGCCTGGCTGGGGCCCAGCGCATGTGGCTGGTGCCAGATAGCTCTATCAAAGCATCAGCCCGAGGCTGGAGAGATGGCTCGGGAGCTAAGGCTCTTGCTTGCAAAGCCGAATGACTGGGGGTCGATTCCCCAGGACCCACGTAAAGCCAGATGCGCAAGTAACACATGCTTCTAGAGCTCGTTTGCAGTGGCAAGAGTCCCTGGCATTCTCTCTCTCTCTCTCTCTCTCTCTCTCTCTCTCTCTCTCTTACTATCTCTTTCTCTTTCTGAGCTTCTAAATAAAGAACAAGGGCTGGTGAGATGGTTTAGCTATTAAGGCATTTGCCTGCAAAGCCAAAGGACCCAGGTTCAGCTCCCCAGAACCCACATTAGCCAGATGCACAAGGGGGCTTATGCATCTGGAGTTCGTTTTCAGTGGCTGGAGGCCCTGAGCGACCATTCTCTATCTGTCTCTTTCTCTCTCTCTCAAATAAATAAATAAAAATGAAAATATTTTTTAAAGTAAATAACAAGAGCTGAAGGGATGGCTTAGTGGTTAAGGTGTTTGCTTGCAAAATCAAATGACTGGAGTTCTATTCCCCAGGACCCACATTAGCCAGATGCACAAGGGGGCGCATGCTTCTGGAATTTGTTTGCAGTGGCTGGAAGCCCTGGCGCGCCCATCCTCTCTCTCTCTCTCCCCACTTCTTTCTCTATCAAATAAATAAATAAAAATAAAGTATTAAATAAATAAATAGCAATATTAAAAAACAAAACCATCAGCCTGGCTGGCCCCTGTAGTTTCAGAGAGACCAATAAGGAACAGGTGTGGTGGTACACGCCTTTAATACCAGCAGTCCGGAGACAGAGGTAGGAGGATCACTGTGAGTTCAAGGCCAGAAAGACCAATAAGGATGTGTCTCCTTTTCTTCCATTTCTGGTCTGTCCCCAACCCTAGACATCTGCGGACAGGAGGGTTCTAATCACCCAAAAGGAATGGCCTAGAAATTGTGGTGCTGTCTGGAGGAAGTGCCACTTTCAAAGTGGGAACTTGCTGAGTGTGGTGGCACACGCCTTTAATCCCAGCACTCGAGAGGCAGAGTTAGGAGGATCACCGTGAGTTCGAGGCCACCCTGAGACTCCATAGTGAATTCCAGGTCAGCCTGGGCTAGAGTGAGACCTTACCTTGAAAAAAAAAAAAAAAAAAACCAAAGTGGGAACTTGCAGGTGGTGGTGGTGCACACCTTTAATCCCAGCACTTGGGAGGCTGAGGTAGAAGAATCAATCGCTGTGAGTTCAAGGCTAGCCTGAGACTGTATAGTGAATTCCAGGTTAACCCGGGCTAGTGCAAGACCCCACCTCAAACCCCCCCCCCAAAAAAGAGGGGAAGTGTCCAGTGTGGTATAAAAGGAGCCTAGATGGTAATCCATAACCCTGGACAGTCCAGCTCTAGCCTGCTGCCTAACAAGGCTCTCTTTGGCCCAGCCAGCAGACCTGTGGTCCTTCCTAGGCCCTCTGTTCAGATTCATCCCTGGCTTGGCCTGGGGAAGGGCAGTCCACTGCTGTCCTCCCTTTATCCTTGGCCGTGTTGGAAACAAAGGGGCCGGATGTGACTACTCACCAGAGACTGGCGATAGCTGTGCAGCAGGAAGCAATCACAGGGCCGATGGAGGAAGCGTTGGCCCGTTTGGGGTTTGACACTGCACGTGGTCTCCATCTGGCCTTGGAACCTTTGCCTCTTGGCAAGCTTAGAGGAACAAGCTGACCATTCCCCTGCCCTGCGCACACACACACACACACACTCCTGCAGTCCTGAGAGAAGCAAAGGTGGAAAGGGGCTGCTTGTCTGAATGCCATCATCGGGTACAAGCCATGGACATGAGGCATGGCATGATGTGGCAAGGGTTACCTGGAGCCCAACCACAAGGGAGAGCGCTTAGAAGAGATGTGAGCAGGAATGGTCTATGCTGGCATTTGGGGTGGGGGGAGGAAAGTCCCAAAATTCTATTCCCAGGAGCTGTACCCACCAAGTCAGGACAATGATGGCAAACCCCCCTCCCCTTTGGACCAGACCCAGGATGGAGATTCCTCTGGGGCCAGAATTGGTACAGGATCATGGCCTGGAGAAGCTCTAATGAGACACAAATTGCTGGACTCTAGCAATGTTAGAATCATGGGGTGTGTTAGCATGGACTCCGCTCCCTGCACCCCACCCACCCATGTCAGCGGCGCCTGGCCACCTCATGGCCGGACGGAGTCTGTGCCTTGACCACAGCTCCCTCTCTCACCAGCCTCCTTCTATGGAGAGAACCACCTGGAGGTGCCCATGCCCACAGCCCTGACCAGCATAGACCTGCAGCTCGAACTCTCCACGTCTCAGCCCGAAGCCTTTCTCCTCCTGGCAGCAGGTCAAGCTGACCATCTGTTACTCCAGCTCGACTCTGGACGCCTGCAGGTGAGTGCCACCCCTGGGTTTCCTTTTCTAGTTTAGAATGCCCCCCCCAACTTGGCTGTATAGCCTTGTTACAAGTCACCCGCACCTTGGGGTCTCTCCACTGTGCGTGGAACGGTAGCATCCCAGAAAGTGTAAGCCCCTGGCACGCAGGCTCTGTCCGCCGACCGTCTCCAATCTCGCTTCGCCTCACAACCAACTAGCTGGTCGGACTGCTTCCTTTCCTCAGCTGTGGCATCATGCTGGACTAACTGCACTGCCTGTCTCTCCCTTCCCAGCTCTCACCCCTCCTGGACATCTCTATTCTGTCCCCCAGGAAGGGGCCCCTGCTGTTCACCTGGCCTCCGTCCTCTCCCTTGAGCTCCCACATCTCCCTAGGCATCCCTCGGCATGGCAGGGCCATCTGTCACGGTAACAGTGCCAATACCACCTGCCACCAACCCCTTGTTTTTTATTGCATGCTTTAAGACAAACTTTATTAGCAAGGAGTCTCCCGGCTCGCTCATGAGTCCCCTCATGAGCAGCTGGAGAATGCAGTGTCTTTAAATTTTATTTTATTTATTTTGTATTTATTGGGGGCAGAGGGGGCATACGAGGCTCTCTTGCCACTAGAAGTGAACCCCAGACACATGTGCCACTTTTTACATGCAGCAAGTGCCCTTAATCACTGAGCCATCTCTCTAGCCCCAAGCCCAGTATCTTTTTAAAAAAAAAAAATTACTTTTATTTATTTATTTATGAGAGACAGCAAGAGAGAGAATGGGCACGTTAGGACCTCTAGCCACTGCAAATGAGTGGGTACTGGGGAATCAAACCCGGGTCCTTAGGTTTCCCAGGCTAGCGCCTTAAGCACTGAGCCATCTGTCCAGCCCAAAACCCAGTATCTTAATACAGACCTGGACCCATCTGCTCTCACAGTCCCTGGGGACCGGAGCTTATCTGCTTTCTGTGGCCTCTCAGGGCCACAAGGTGCAGTTCCACTCCTCCCACCAGGAATGGTGATGCTTACGTAACAGGGACGCCCATGCTTGGATTCCCAAGGCCCTGCCACTCCTCCGCCGCCATGTGTTTGTGGGACGCCACCCCAGAGCTGGTTCTGGTGTCCAGGTCATGGAGGATTTCCAGCCCAGGCAGGGAGCCTTCTCTGCTGGACCTTCCAAACACACAGCATGTCACTAAATCCCCGTCCAAGCTATGTTGTCCTACTGAGGAGACGGGGCTCATCAAAAGATTCCCAAATACCCATCACTCCAGAATTTTGTACAGTCCAAGGTGCATTTTCTGGCACTGCTCACCCTAGGGAAGAGGGGAAGGATGAAAATATCTAAGGTGGTTCTTTCAGAGAGCTTGGTATAAGCCCTTGGTGAGCGAGGATCATATCTGAGTCACATCAGGACCTTGAGTCCATCCAGTTCATTTGTAGCAGTGTTTAGACATAAGTGAAGCAGGGATGGAGAGATGGCTGTCTCTCCTGCAAAGCCCAAGGACCCAGATTTCATTCCCTAGTACCCACGTAAAGCCAGATGCACAAGGTGGTGCATGGACCTAGGTCTAGAATTCATTTGCAGTGGCTAGAGGCTCTGGTGTGCCCATTCTCTCTCTCTCTCTCTCCTCCTTCCCTCTTTCTCTTCTCTCTCTCAAATAAATAAATAAGCAAGTACTTTAGAAAGAAAAAGAAATGATGTAGGCATGGTGGTGGCACATACCTTTAACCCCAACACTGGTGAGGCTGAGGTTGGAGGATCACTATGAGTTCGAGGCCACCCTAAGACTACATAGTGAGTTCCAGGTCAAACTGGCCTAGAGCAAGACCCTACCTCAAAAAAAAAAGGGGGGGGGATACTGAAGAGATGGCTTAGCGGTTAAGGTGTTTGCCTGCAAAGCCGAAGGATCCTGGTTCAACTCTTCAGGACCCACATTAGCCAGATGCACAAGGAGGCACATGCATCTGGAGTTCGTTTGCAATGGCTAGAGGCCTTGGCGTGCCCATTCTTTCTCTCTCAATATCTCTCTCTCTCTCTCTCTCTCTCTCTCAAATAAATAAACAAATTTAAGAGAGACAGAGAGAGAAAGAGGCAAAGAGAGAGAGAGACAGAGAATGGGTGTGCCAGGGCCTCCAGCCACTGCAAACGAACTCCAGACACATGCGCCCCCTTGTGCATCTGGCTAACGTGGGTCCTGGGGAATCGAGCCTCAAACTGGGGCCCTTAGGCTTCACAGGCAAGCGCTTAACCATTAAGCCATCCCTCCAGCCCAAAATATATATTAAAACACACACACACAAAAGCCGAGCATGGTGGCACATGCCTTTAACCCCAGCATTCAGGAGGCAGAGGTAGGAGGATTGCTGAGATTTGGAGACCACCCTGAGACTACATAGTGAATTCCAGGTCAGCCTGAGCTAGAGTGAGACGCTACCTCAAAAAAAAAAAAAAAAGAAAAGAAAGAAAGCCAGCCAGCCAGCCAGCCAGGTGTGGTGGTGCATGCCTTTAATCCCACCACTTGGGAGGCAGAGGTAGGAGAACTGCTGAGATTTGGAGGCCACCCTGAGACTCATAGTGAATTCCAGGTAAGCCTGGGCTAGAGAGAGACCCTACCTCAAAAAACCAAAAAAAAAAGAAAGAAAAGAAAATAAAAAGAACAATGGCAAGGAGAGGAGTGGGATGGGATGGGATGGGAAGGTCTTGTCTTAGCCCCTTTCCCAGGGGACTGCAAATGTGGGAGACCCACTGTGCTTTTGTAGGGTAATAGATCCAAGTATCACCACCACCCTTGATCTCCCTTGTCACCCTCCCCACCCCAGGTCAGACTTGTCCTGAGCGAGGAAGAGCTGAGGCTGCAAACCCCAGCAGACATACCGCTGAGTGACTCCACCCCCCACACCGTGGCCCTCACTGTTTCCGACAGCTGGGCTACACTGTCCATCGATGGACGGCTGAACACGTCTGCCCCAGCCCCAGTGGCCCCCCTTGAAGTTGCCTATGGGCTCTTTGTGGGGGGCTCTGGGAGGCTTGGACTGCCCTACCTGAAGGGGGTCAGCAGGCCCCTGAGGGGCTGCCTCCACTCAGCTACCCTCAATGGCCGCAACCTCCTCCGTCCGCTGACCCCTGATGTGCACGAAGGTTGTGCCAAAGAGTTCTCCGCCGGTGACGATGTGGCCCTGGGCTTCTCTGGGCCCCACTCATTGGCTGTTTTCCCTGCTTGGAGCACTCAGGAGGAAGGCACCCTACAGTTTACCCTCACCACATGGAGTCAGCAGGCACCCCTGGCCTTCCAAGCTGGGGGCCAGCGGGGAGAATTCATCTATGTGGACATATTTGATGGTCACCTGCGGGCTGTAGTTGAGAAGGGCCAGGGCACCGTGTTACTCCACAACAGTGTGCCAGTGGCTGATGGGCAGCCCCATGAGGTCCTCGTGCACATCGACGCTCACAGGTTGGAAATCTCCGTAGACCAGTACCCAACACGCACTTCCAACCGTGGCGTCCTCAGCTACCTGAAGCCCCGGGGCAATCTCCTCCTTGGGGGGCTGGACGCAGAGGCTTCTCACCACCTCCAGGAACACCGTCTGGGCCTGGCACCAGGGACTATCAATGCCTCCCTGGTGGGCTGCATGGAAGACCTCAGCGTCAATGGGCAGAGGCAGGGGCTCCGGGATGCCTGGCTGACCCGCAACATGGCAGCGGATTGCGTGTCCGAGGAAGAGGAGTATGAAGAAGAGGCCTACGGCCCCTACGAAGCTTTCTCCACCCAGGCCCCAGAGGTCTGGCCAGCCGTCCAGCTGCCAGAGCCGTGCGTTCCTGAGCCACAGCTGCCTCCGGTCTTTGCCAACTTCACCCAGCTCCTGAGCATCAGCCCACTGGTGGTGGCCGAGGGTGGCACGGCCTGGCTGGAGTGGCGACACGTGCAGCCCACGCTGGACCTGACGGAGGCCGAGCTGCGCAAGTCCCAGGTGCTGTTCAGCGTGAGCCGCGGGGCGCGCCACGGGGCGCTGGAGCTGGACATCCCGGGGGCCCAAGCCCGGCAAATGTTCACCTTGCTGGACGTGGTGAACCGCAAGGCCCGCTTCGTCCACGATGGCTCCGAGGACACCTCTGACCAGGTGGTGCTGGAGGTGTCGGTGACGGCTCGGGTCCCCGTGCCCTCGTGTCTGCGGAGGGGCCAAACGTACGTCCTGCCCATCCAGGTGAACCCGGTCAACGACCCACCCCGCGTCATCTTCCCGCACGGCAGCCTCATGGTGCTCCTGGAGCACACGCAGAAGCCGCTGGGACCCGACATCTTCCAGATCTACGACCCAGACTCTGCCTGCGAGAGCCTCACCGTCCAGCTCCTGGGGGGCTCCGCCAACGCCCCTGTGGAGCATCGAGACCGGCCTGGGGAGCCGCTGGCCGAGTTCTCGTGCCGGGAGCTGGAGGCGGGCGACGTCGTCTATGTCCACCGCGGTGGCCCCGCGCAGGACCTGACGTTCCGAGTCAGCGACGGCATGCAGGCCAGCCCCCAGGCCACGCTGAAAATCGTGGCCGTGCGGCCGGCCATTCGGATCCGCCACAGCACCGGCTTGCGCCTGGCCCAGGGCTCCGCGGCGCCCATCCTGCCCACCAACCTGTCGGTGGAGACCAACGCCGTGGGGCAGGACGTGAGCGTGCTCTTCCGAGTCACCGGCACCCTGAAGTTTGGGGAGCTGCAGAAACAGGGGGCAGGGGGCGTGGAGGGCGCCGAGTGGTGGGCCACGCAGGCTTTTCACCAGCGCGACGTGGAGCAGGGCCGGGTGAGGTACCTGAGCACGGATCCCCAGTACCACACCCAAGACACCATGGAAGACCTGGCCCTAGAGGTGCAGGTGGGCCAAGAGACCCTGAGCAATCTGTCCTTCCCCGTGACCATCCAGAGGGCCACAGTGTGGATGCTGAGGCTGGAGCCACTGAACACCCAGAACTCGCATCAGGAGGCCCTCACCCCAGCCCACCTAGAGGCCACCCTGAAGGAGGAGACAGGCTCGCGCCCCCATACCTTCAACTACGAGCTGGTTCAGGCACCCAGGAAAGGCAACCTCCAACTTCAGGGCACAAGGCTGTCAGAAGGCCAAAGCTTTAGCCAGGATGACCTGCAGGCCGGCAGGGTGACCTACGGGGCCACCGTACGGGTGTCTGAGGCAGCTGATGACTCCTTCCGTTTCCGTGTCACAGCTCCACCACATTTTTCCCCGCTCTATACCTTCCCCATCCACATCGGGGGTGACCCGGACGCTCCCGTCCTCACTAACGTCCTCCTGGTGGTGCCTGAAGGTGGAGAAGGAGTCCTCTCAGCTGACCACCTCTTCGTCAAGAGCCTCAACAGTGCCAACTACCTCTACGAGGTCATGGAGCAGCCCCGCCATGGCAGACTGGCATGGCGGGAACAACGGGGCAAGGGCACCCCAGTGACATCTTTCACCAATGAAGACCTGATGCGTGGCCAACTGGTCTACCAGCATGATGACTCTGAGACCACAGAGGATGATATACCTTTTGTGGCCACACGCCAGGGTGAGGGCAGCGGTGACGTGGCCTGGGAGGAGGTGCGTGGTGTCTTCCGAGTGGCCATTCAGCCTGTAAATGACCACGCCCCGGTGCAGACCGTCAGCCGCGTCTTCCACGTGGCCCGGGGTGGACGGCGGCTGCTGACCACGGATGACGTGGCCTTCAGCGATGCGGACTCGGGCTTCTCCGATGCTCAGCTGGTGCTGACCCGGAAGGACCTCCTCTTCGGTAGCATTGTGGCCGTGGAAGAGCCCACACGACCCATCTACCGCTTCACTCAGGAGGACCTCAGGAAGAAGCAAGTCCTCTTCGTGCACTCAGGGGCCGACCACGGCTGGCTCCAGCTGCAGGTGTCCGATGGGCAACACCAGGCCACCGCCATGTTGGAGGTCCAGGCCTCAGAGCCCTACCTCCGGGTGGCCAATGGCTCCAGCCTTGTGGTCCCTCAAGGGGGCCAGGGCACCATTGACACAGCTGTGCTCCACCTGGACACCAACCTGGATGTCCGCAGTGGATATGAGGTCCACTACCACGTCACAGCTGGCCCTCACTGGGGACAGCTGCTCCGGGCTGGCCAACCAGCCACAGCCTTCTCACAGCAGGACTTGCTGGATGGAGCCATTCTCTACAGCCACAATGGCAGCCTCAGCCCCCATGATACCCTGGGCCTCTCTGTGGAAGCAGGACCAGTACACACAGATACCACCTTACAAGTGACCATCGCCCTAGAGGGCCCCCTGACCCCATTGCAACTAGTCCATCACAAAAAGATCTATGTCTTCCAGGGGGAGGCAGCCGAGATCAGAAAGGATCAACTGGAGGTAAGAAGCGGGAGGTGATGGGCGGGGTCAAGGACTAAGTAGAGAGACATGACTGTGTGACTGTGGTGGGCTGTGGGATTTAGGACTGCGAGTGCCTTGGGAATGCACCTGCCTGTGATGTGGTCCCACAGGTCTTTGGAGAGTCCGTTAGATATACATCTACCTGTGAGGCTGGCATCTCCTCATATATACCCATGAGTCTGTGCTGTAACTAACCTTGCAGAATCTGGGCTCCAGCCAGACCCACAGAATCTCTGACGTGGAGCCTGAGAATCTGTATTCCAGTTAAGTCCTTGGGAGGTTATCATGGCTACCGCACTTTGAGGACTGCTGCCTCTCAGATCCTTGTGCCCTCAGCTCTTTCCCAGACCCTACATCAATACAATGAGCGTCTGTGAAGGGACTTCGAACCACCCAGGGCCACCATAGGCCATGCAGCAGGCTCATTGACTTGCTATGTGACTAGGCTGGTCCCTTGTCCTCTCTCTTGGCCTTATTCTCCTCACCACCAATTTCTGAGATCCTTCTGGTTCTGGGTTCCTGGACTTTTGGGCAGAACATGACTAAACATGTCCGATGTCAGGAAGGGCCCATGCTGGAGGAGGTAACATTTGAATCATGCTTTGAAAAATACAGGGCTATCGATAGCAAAGACCACGGGATGTCATATTCCAGGCAAAGGGAACGTTCCTTGCAAGGGCATAAATCAGAAGTGTGTGTGTTGAGGGGTAGATTTTGGACCTCCTATGGCTAGATCATCACAGAAGAGGAGTACCTAAGCTACCTATAGGCTGGACCTTCCTTTAAGGCCTGGAGGTTGGGGGTCTGTGCTTCTGGAAATGGTAGGGGCGCCCTCTTGTGGTAGGCCCTCACAATAGCAGGATTGGGAGCGAAAGGTCCCAGGCACAAAGTAGCCTGTGAGGCCGTGTGTGTGTGTGTGTGTGTGTGTGTGTGTGTGTGTGTGTGTGTGTGAGAGAGAGAGAGAGAGGGGGGGGGGGATTTGAGCCTGAAGAGGCCATGTGTGTGTTAAGTTTAAACCCAAGTGTGCACGAGAAGCAATGTCTTGAGGGCAGGAAAAGCATATGAAGCTTGAGCCTGGTCTCCTTGCTGAGAGCCTCAGCAGCCTCCCCTGTGACCCCACGTGTCCCCACCACCTCTGTTGACCAGGCAGCCCAGGAGGCGGTGCAGCCGGCAGACATCATTTTCTCAGTGAAGAGCCCTCCAAGCGCCGGCTACCTGGTGATGGTATCACATGGCACCTCAGCAGAAGAGCCGCCCAGCCTGGACCCCGTGCGGAGCTTCTCCCAGGAGGCGGTGGACACAGGCAGGGTCCTCTACCTGCACTCACGCCCCGAGGCCTGGAGCGATTCCTTCTCCCTGGATGTGACCTCGGGCCTGGGCACCTCCCTCGAGGGTGTCCGTGTGGACCTGGAGGTGCTACCCACGGCCATCCCGGTGGAAGCGCAGAACTTCAGCGTCCCTGAAGGTGGGGCCCGCACCCTGGCCCCCCCGCTGCTCAGCATCACTGGTCCCTTCTTTCCCACACTGCCGGCCCTTGACCTGCAAGTGCTTGAGCCGCCACGGCATGGGGCCCTACAGAGAGAGGACCAGCCGCAAGGTGGGACCCTCAGCACCTTCTCCTGGAGAGAGGTATGGCTATTCGGGAGACCCCGGGGGCTGCAACCCAGCTCTGGGACTTCTAGTCCAGGAATATGCACAGACGGGAGACAGGAAATCAATGCCTTATGTCTTCATCTTCCTCTGGGAGATGGCACCTACCGTCCCCACCTCCCAATCATGGAAGCTGGGGTCTGAAGGAGTGCGTCTCCTTATGCACACAATAGCAGGGCGTAAAAGGGTATTGGGCCAGGCATGGTGGTGTACGCCTTTAATCCCAGCACGCAGGCAGCAGAGATAGGATGACTGTGAGCTGTGAGCGGTGAGCTAAGGCCACCCTGAGACTCCATAGTGCATTCCAGGTCAGCCTAGGCTAGAGTGAGACCCTAACTCGAAAACAAAAAAAAAAGTGGAGATTGGGCCCAAGGCCTCTAATAAGTTCACAGCCTGACAGCTGCCCCTGGCTCTGCCTATAGGTTGAAGAGCAGCTGATCCGCTACGTGCATGATGGGAGTGAGACGTTGATAGACAGCTTTGTCCTGGTGGCTAATGCCTCGGAGATGGATCGCCAGAGCCACCCCGTGGCTTTCATTGTCAACATCCTACCAGTTAATGACCAACCCCCCATCCTCACCACAAACACAGGCCTGCAGGTAAGCTCACCCGTGGGACCACCCGTCCCCCTGCTCCTGGAAAGAGGCCAGGGTCCCTTCCTTCCCTCTTCTCCTCTGAGCCTCCGTTTCCTTCTCTGTAAAATGGGCTCACTGTCGCATGCCTTACTAGGTTGTTGGGAGGAAGTCTGTGGTTGCGTTGAGAACGGAACACAGTGGTGAGGTTTTGTTGTTGAACACTTACATATATGTACAGTGGACTGCCTCATGAATGGCCGCGCTTGGCCTTGCTGTTTCCCAGAATCACCTGTAACAGAAGGCTTTTCCTCTGACTCACGACCAAAGCACCTGACAAAATTTCTTAGAAGCCCTAAAGGGTGGGCTTTGGAGGAGGGGGAAGCAACGTAACTGCTGGTGACAGGAGCTCTCCACGCTCCTGCTTAGAGCAGTGACAGGCATAACAGGCATAAAGACTGAGACCCACACAGAGATAGGATAGAACTCCATGTTCACAAAAAAAAAAAAAAAAAAATACTAGTGGAGGGCTGGGGAAATGGTTCAGTGGTTAAAGACGCTCGCCTGCAAAGCCTGATACCCCAGGTTCAATTCTCCAGTACCCACGTAGAGCCAGATCACAAAGTGGTGCATGTGTCTGGAGTTTTGTCTGCAGTGGCTGGAGGCTCTGGCACACCCATGCTCACTCTCTCTATGTTTGCCCCCCCTCCCAAAAATAGATAAATATTTTAAAATACTCTTACTTATTTATTTGCAAGCAGAGAGAGATAGAGAAAAGAGATACAGAGAGAATGGGCATGCCAGGGCCTCCAGCTACTGCAAACAGACTCCAGATGCATGGGATAGTTTTTGCATCTGGCTTTACCTGGGTACTGGGGAATCAAACTAAGGTCTTTAGGGTTTGCAGGTAAGCACCTTGACTCCTAAGCCATCTCTCCGGCCCAAATAAAATATTTTTTAAGTTTTTTTTAATATTATTTATTTGAGAGCTACAGACACAGAGAGAAAGACACATAGAGGGAGAGAGAGAGAGAGAGAATGGGCGCGCCAGGGCTTCCAGCCTCTGCAAATGAACTCCAGACGCGTGCGCCCCCTTGTGCATCTGGCTAACGTGGGACCTGGGGAACCGAGCCTCGAACCAGGGTCCTTAGGCTTCTCAGGCAAGCGCTTAACCGCTAAGCCATCTCTCCAGCCCTTAAGTTTTTTTTTTTTAAATATTAGTGGAAGCCGGGCATGGTGGCACACACCTTTAATCCCAGCACTTGGGAGACAGAGGTAGGAGGATCACCGTGATTTTGAGGCCATCCTGATACTACATAGTGAATTTCAGGTCAGCCTGGCTTCAGCAAGACCCTTCCTTGAATATATATATAATTATGTATATAATTATATATATATAATTAGTGTAGCAGGAAGGGTGCAGCTTGACAAGACCACACGACATAATAGTGAACGGACCAGGCTTTGAATGCCAGCTTCTAAGATATAGACTAACCACCAGCAAGAGGTGTGGAAAGTTCCAAAGGAGGGTTAGGACGGTCTGTGCTGCTAAGTCTTTTGTACTATATAATGCACCTGTGGGAGGTGGCTGGGTGGAGATACCAGCCGAGGAGTGGAACTTAAGTCTAAATACACTAAAGGATACTTAGGAACACGAGCCAAGAGTGCCATGTGGCAGGATGGCCACCAGGTGGTGCCATCTACCCATGTTTGCTCCCAGGAGCCCAGCTCTGAAGCCTGGGACTGTGGGAGGGAAAAGACCCGAGATGCCCAGAGACATATATATATATATAATTTATTTATATATTTTTATATATATATTTATTTATATATAAATGTAGGAGGGTCCCTTCCATAATGTGGCCCCAATGACAGAGCCTGCATGACATGAAGCAGGGCCCAGGAAGAGCACCTACCCTGCTCCGAGTCAGGCTTGAGGGTCTCCTTCATTCTACATGGGGAGGCTCCTGGGCTTCTGTGCTTCTGCCTCTGCACCTCCTGCCCAGCCCTCAGCTGACAGAATACATTTGTTTCCTTTTTGTGTTTTCTTTTTTCCAGGTAGGGCCTCGCTCTGGCCCAGGCTGACCTGGAATTCACTATGTGGTCTGAGGCTGTCCTCAAACTCACAGTGATCCTCCTACATCTGCTTCCTAAATGCTGGGATTAAAGACTTGCACAACCATGCCCGGCAATTTCTTATTTTTTTTTTCCAGGTAGAGTCTCACTGTAGTAGCCCAGGCTGACCTGGAACTCACTATGTAACTCAGGGTGGCCTCGAACTCATGGCAATCCTCCTACCTCTGTCTCCCGAGTGCTGGGATTAAAGATGTGCACCACCACGCCTGGCTGGCTGAGAACATTTTTTTTTTTTTTAAGTCTCCTGGGTAGGCCAAATCCACTATTCTAGCAGTAGAGAAGGGAGACCCCTGCCCTTCAGCAAGACAGACAAGTTGGCCAGGACTGGGGGGGGGGGTCTCAGGGAGGAGAAAATTTGGTGAGAGTGGAAACAGGGGTCTTCCCATGTAGAGAGTAGTGATCTGGCCTTGAAGAGCCCGCGGAGTTGGGATAGCTGGAGAAGAGAGAGCCTGAGGCTAGAGCACCAGGGGAAGGAGAGAGCCCAAAATGACTCAGGGCCTCGGTGCAGCAAGTTGGGGCGCCAATGGCAGCCCCAGGCAAGAAGGAGGGGGACAGGTGGGGATAGAATTTTCACAGGACTGTCTCCCCAGATCTGGGAGGGGACCACTGTGCCGATCCCTCCCGAAGCCCTCAGGACCACCGACAACGACTCAGGGCCCCAAGACCTGGTCTACACCGTGGAGCAGCCCAGCAATGGCCGGGTCGTGCTGCAGGGGGCGCCAGACACCGAGGTCCGGCGCTTCACGCAGGCCCAGCTGGACGGGGGGCTGGTGCTGTTCTCACACACAGGTGGGTCCGGGGAGGGATCTTCATAGCCTAGAGGGATGCCCCGAGGGTAGGGCACCATCTTTGGGCCAGTGGGGACCCAGCTTCATTCCTGTGCTCAGGAGCCCTGGATGGAGGTTTCCACTTTGACCTCTCCGACGGTGTGCACGCCTCGCGTGGGCATTTCTTTCGCGTGGTGGCCCAGAAGCAGGTGCTCCTGTCGCTGGAGGGCAGCCGGACACTGACGGTCTGCCCGGGTGAGTCTGCCCAACCCGGCCATGCCTGCCCGCTGGGCAGAGCTGAGGGTGGCAGGGGGCGGGGATTGCCTGGGTTCTCATCCAAGGCTGACAAGGGCTCCTTCGCCCCCTTTTACAGAGTCCGTGCAGCCGCTCAGCAGCCAGAGCCTGAGAGCCAGCTCCAGCTCGGGCACCGATGCCCACCATCTGCTCTACAGGGTGGTCCGGGCACCCCGGCTTGGCCGGCTCTTACATGCCCAGCAGAACGGCGCTGGAGAAGCCCTGGTGAACTTCACTCAGGCCGAGGTAAGGACCCCCCCCCCCTCAGCCAACGTGGAGATCCCACGGGACCTCAAGCAGTGAGTGCAGATACATCACTGATGTCACTGTGGCCCGGGTGTTCTGTGCCCTGCTCCAGGAGCCACCAGATAGGGTGCAACAAGGGGAGACTTTGGTCAAGGAACTCAGAGAGGGGCCAGGGAGACAGCTCAGCGAGCAAAAGAGCCTGTTCTACAAACAAGGATCTGAATTTGGATCACCAGCATCAGGGTAACGCTGGGCACCACCGTGGCTGAGGAGGCCGAGCAGGAGAAGCCCTAGGGCTCGCTGAGCAGTCTACTGGATCAGTGAGCTCCAGGTTCAGGGTGAGACCCGGTTTCAAAAATAAGGTGAAGAGGGCTGGAGAGATGGCTTAGCGGTTCAACGCTTGCCTGTGAAGCCTAAGGACCCTGGTTCGAGGCTCGATTCCCCAGGACCCACATAAGCCAGATGCACAAGGGGGCGCACGCGTCTGGAGTTCGTTTGCTCTCTCTCTCTCTCTCTCTCTCTCTCTCTCTCTCTTTCTGTCTCTTGCTCTCAAACAAATAGATAAAATTTAAAAAACAAAAAGTGAAGAGAGCCGGGCATGGTGGCACATGCCCTTAATCTCTGCACTTGGGAGGCAGAGGTAGGAGAAGTGCTGTGAATTCAAGGTCACTCTGAAACCACATAGTGAATTCCGGGTCAGCCTGAACTAGAGTGAGACTCTTGCCTTGAAAAACAAAGAATAAATAAATAAATAAAATAAGGTGAAGGCGTGGTTGGAGGGATGGCTCAGCAGTTACAGGTACTTGCTCTGTAAGCCTACCAACCTGAGTTTGATTCCCCACACCCATATAAAACAGTGCACACATGTCTATAATCCCATCGAGCCTACAGTAATGGAAAAGCAGAGCCAAGGAAATTCTGAAGCTCACAGGTCAGCTAGGCTGACTTTCTCAGCAGCATAAAAACAGTAAGAGAGAGGGCTGGAGAGATGGCTTAGCTGTTAAGGTGTTTGCCTGCAAAGCCTAAGGACCCAGGTTTGACTCCCCAGGACCCACATAAGCCAGATGCACAAGGTGGTGCATGCATCTGGAGTTCATTTGCAGTGGCAAGAGGCCCTGGTGTGCCTATTCTCTCTCTCTCTAATAAAAAAAATGAAATAAAATATTTTAAAACAAGTAAATAAATAAAGACAAAGCCAGGAGTGATGACACATGCTAATCCCAGCACTCAGGAGGCAGAGGTAGGTGGATCGCCATGAGTTTGAGGCCACCCTGAGACACAAATTCCAGGTCAGCCTGGGCTAGTGAGACCCTACCTCAAAAACTAAAAAAAAAAAAAAAAAATGACCAATTGAGAAAGACACCTGATGTTGACCTTTGATCCCACCACCCACACATGTGCACACATACCCACACACACTCCAAGTGCCCACATGCATATGAACATGTGAACATGCTTGCACCCACATGTATCCCATACACACAGAAAAGGAGAGACTGGGAGAAGACTGGAGCTCAGAGAGCTGCAGGACCCAGAGCAAGGATCAGTCAGATTCAGGGCAGCTGAGTAGACCAAGCCACCCATCAGAGCCACCCCAGGGCAGAACCGTCCCAGGGCACACCAGGGTCACTGGCCAAAATTAGTACTCTCAACCAGGCATGGTCCAGCACCTGGGAAGCCAAGGTAGGAAGATTACTGTGAGTTTGAGGCCACCCTGCGACTACATAGTGAATTATATAGGTCAGCCTGGGCTAGAGTGAGACCCTACCTTGAAAAAAACAAAACAAACAAACAAAATTACAAAAAAAAAAAAAAAGTCTTTAAGAAAAACTTGAAACAATCTACATCAAGAGTAACTTATGGGCTCTTTTGCTTTGATCAAGAAAACAAAAGTAGTCATGAGTTCGAGGCCACCCTGAGACTACATAGTGACTTCCAGGTCAGCCTGGGCTACAGTGAGGCCCTATCTAAAAAACAAATAAATAAATCAGAACTCGATCTTGGAGGCAGACTGCACTGCTGGATGGTGAGGCTTTGTGGGCCACGTGCCAGTGGGGCCATCAGCCACCACCTCACCTGGTGTCCTCAGGTCTTGTCCCCACAGGGACACTGCGTGCAGGAGCACCTCGGCCCTTCCAGAAGGGAGAATAGCTCGGCCAGTTAGCTCTGGGTGAGGAAAGGTCTCAGGGGAGCTGACTGTTCACTCAGGAACTATTCCAGCACGCTGATGCTGCTCCCAAAACCTCCCACGGGGGTCCAACCTTGAAAACTGCTGAGCACACTCCAGGTCCTTTTCCAACCCTTCCCCCACCTCATCCCAGGGGCTTCCTGGGCCCTGCAAGCTCCTTCCCCAACAGAGTGTAAGCTCCCTCCTAGGAAGAATAGGAAAAGCCAAGTCCTTACTCAGCAGGTGGTTCAGAGAGAGGAGGGGGTAGCTTGACTGATGTGAACTAAGGTGCCTCAGGTCTGTCTCATCAGCACCGCGTGCTCTCTTTTCTCCTGGACATCTAGCATATGCTAGGGCTCCTTCCTGTCCCCTCCCCCAAGAGGCCAGTGGCTGGGGCAGCTGTATGCCCCGAGTCACGGGGAGCCTTATCATCAGATGCCAGGAAAGGGAACAGAACAGCAATAAGGCCACGAGTGTCGTTCCCACCCCACCCCCCATTCAGCAATCACCCATCATTAACCCAGAGTTTCTCCCCACACCCTACCACATGAAGGGCCAGACTGCCTGGCCACCAGGGGGCCAGGCTGGCAGTGCCACCCAGAGAGTCTGGGAAGAGGCCACGTGGCAAAGACACCCTCCTCCTTCTCCTCCATGGGGAGGGGACAGGGCAGGACTATGCAGTGGCTTTATAGTACCATGGTCCTGCAAGACTCTGGACAGGGTAGGGCAGAGCTCAGGACCTGCCAATTTGCAGACAAGGACATGCTTATGGGGGTCAGGTAGCTTCATTCAGCACACAGGGCTAGTAAGACACAAAACCAAGACTAAGCCTTTGGACTGCTCATCTGTGATGCCTTCCACCTAAGGGTGCCACCTGCTCCCCACAGCTTAGAGGATTCCCTACCCAAACCTGGCCTACATTTTGCCCATATTCCCGCCCAGAAACTTCTTGTTCACAAGAGGATTGCCAGCCAGGCCGATGGCTTCCACACCCTCTGTCGGGAACCTCCATTCCCTTCCTGCCTAAGAGTTAGGATTGACAGTCCTCTGTCCTTTTGCGTACATCTGGCCTGCAAGTGTGTTCTATTTGGCCACACACTGCATTTACTATTTTAACAGTTGTCAGCACTGCTTAGGAGATTTTACACAAACGTGATTCTCTGATTCTTTTCGGCTTTTAATATACTTTATTTACTTATTAGAGAGAGAGAGGGAATGGGTGCTCCAGGGCCCCCAGCCACTGCAAACGAAGTCCAGATGCATGTGCCACCTTGTGCATCTGGCTTACGTGGGTCCTGGGAATTGAACCGGGGTCCTTTGGCTTTGCAGGCAAAGGCCTTAACTGCTACGCCATCTTCTCCAGCCCTGATTCTCTGATTCTTAAAAGGCCTCTTGTAGCAAATTGCAGGAGAGCAGCTACCTCCCCGGCATAGGATCTGCGCCCGCATAGACAGCTCACTTCTCCCTCAGCACAAGGCCTGCTGCGCTATTCCGGACTCTTAAGAGTCTCTGTGCTTCATTTCTGCTTTACTATTGCACAAGTTTGCCTTACTAAAAGGAAAAACATTTCTTGTGTCTCCTAAAAGGAAAGGGGAGGGGGCAAAAGATAAGGCACAGGAAACATTTAGATATGGGGGGAAGGAACAGATTTCTTTATGAAAAAGAAAAATATTACTTGGGGTTCAGCATCGTAAGTTTCCCTAAAGAGCAAATGTAGTTGGCAAGGGGTCTCTGTGGGGTGGGGAGGTTGAGATCACGGGAGTAACGAGGTCATAACAGCGAGCCGTTACGTGAGAACAAGAGGGAGCTGACAAGCCAAATGCATTGGCTCACACCAGCCCCTTGGAAGGCTGAAGCAGGAAAATATCTTGAGCCTGGGAGTTTGAGGCCAGCCTGGGCAACACAGTGACCTAACCTCATGTATTTTTTTTCTTTTAAATATTTAAATATTTATTTATTTATGAGAGAGAGAAAGAGCACATAGCAAGAGAGAATGGATGCACCAGGGCCTCTAGCCACGGCCAATGAACTCCAGAAGCATGCGCCACCTTTTTGTGCATCTGACTTTACGTGGGTACTGGGGAATTGAACCAGGGTTCTTAGGCCTCACAAGCACGTGCCTTAACCACTAAGGCATCTCTCCAACCCTAAGCGTACATGTTCAAAGACTCACTCTGGCTTCTATATTACAAAGGACACACCACAGAGGCATTGGGCAGGGGCCAAGGCTGATACAGTCATCCTTAGGTGGAAACTGTGAGAATCCAGGCAGGAAGTGGGTGGGAGAGGAGCCAAGGAGGCCTCCGGGGTCTCTCCTGAGCCACTGGACAGCACAGTTGTGTCACGATGCTGGGGACTTGGGAGACAAGTCCATCAGGTCCGTCTAGGCCTGTGGCATTTGAGATGTCCATCGGACGTTCCCCACGAAGCTGCTGAGAACACAGGTGGACCTCTGAGCCTGGGGTCCAGCCGAGAGTGTGAGTGGACTGCTCTGGAGATCCAAATAAGGACCACTGAGGCCCTGAGGCTACACAAGTCAGGGACCATGCTGGGAGTGAAGAGCCGGGTGCGAGGGAAACCCAGAGTAGAACATTCCGGAAGCTCCGCTGAGTCGAATGGTCCTGAGCAGTCAGTGAAGCCTAAGACCCAGTCCCTGGATCTAATGCGGGGGGGGGGGGGGGGGCGGGGTCACTAGTGTCCTTGGTGAGAATAAATAGGTGATACCATGAGAAAAGCGCCTGAATGGAGCAAGCTGAGGAAGTATGGTGACCATGGAGACTACTGGTGAATTTTTTTTTAATATTTTATTTCTTTATTTATTTTAGAGAAAGAGAGAGAGTGAAGAGGTGCGCCAGGGCCTCCAGCCACTGTAAATGAACTCGTGACACGTGCGCCCCTTGTGCATCTGGCATACGTGGGTCCTGGGAAATCAAACAGGGGTCCTTAGGCTTCACAGGCAAATGCCTTAATTGCTAAGCCATTTCCTCAGCCCTATTAGTGAATTCCGCTGCCAAGATAGGCAGTGGAAGGGGGAGGAGGCAATGCTGGAAGAAAAAGCAAGCTCTATGTAACAAAAAGGTGATGCACTTTGAGGGAAAGGTAACACATCAGGGGGAGAAACCTCTGGAAGTGGCATCTTTGGTAGGCAAGAGAGGATGAGAGCCATAGCAAAGGACAGACTGGCTTTACTTTATTTTTATTTTATTTATTTATTAGAGAAAAAAAGAGGCAGAGGGAGGGAGAGAAAGAGAATTGGGTGCACCAGGGCCTCCAGCCACTGTAAACCAACTCCAGACGCGTGGCATGCTCCCCTTGTGCATCTGGCTTACGTGAGTCCTGGAGAATCGAGGCAAACACCTTAACTGCTAAGCCATCTCTCCAGCCCAAGACTGGCTTTAAATGGAAGCATAGATAGATGACTAAAGAGCTGAGGAGGTCGGCCATAGTGGCACACGCCTTTAATCCCAGCACTCAGAAGGCTGAGGTAGAAGGATCACCGTGAATTCGAGGCCACCCTGAGACTACATAGTGAGTTCCAGGTCAGCCTGGGCTAGAGTGAGACCTTACCTTGGGGAAAATTTAAAAAAAAAAAAAAAAAAGACCTGAGAGGATTTGAGCAGCTATCAGAGCTGGGGTTTCTGGCTCGAAAGCCCAGCTCTTCCCTGCCACACAGTAGCTTAATGGTGACAAAGAAACCTGGGTCGGTCCAACCACAGGAGCCCAGAGCAAGGCTAGGTGGCTAGACACCAGGGTGTGTTAAAGAGACCAGAATGGGGCTGCAGAGATGGCTTAGTGGTTAATCGCTGTAAAGCCTAAGGACCCCCGTTCGAGGCTCGATTCCCCAGAACCCACATTAGACAGATGCACAAGGGGGCGCACATGTCTGGAGTTCATTTGCACTGGCTGGAGGCCCTGACGCGCCCATTCTCTCCCTCTCTCTGTCTATCTGCCTCTTTCTCTCTCTGTCTGTCGCTCTCAAATTAAAAGTACCAAAAAATAAAAATAAAAATAAATTTTAAAAAGAGACCAGAATGCCCAGTAAAGCTGGGCGTTGTGGCACACTCCCCACTCTCAGGAGGCAGAGGTAGGATGATCACTGTGAGTTCGCAGCTACCCTGACACTACATAGTAAATTCCAGCTCAGCCTGGGCTAGAGTGAGACCCTTCCTCCAAGATACAAACAAACAGAGTGCCCAGTGTCCTGCTGAGACCTGGTAGAGAGCTATCGGCTGGACCTGTCTGTCACATCCACCCATGATGTCGCCTCCAGGTGTATGCTGGGAATGTTCTGTATGAGCATGAGATGTCCTCTGAGCCCTTCTGGGAAGCCCACGACACTATAGGGCTCCTGCTGTCCTCACCACCTGCCCAGGATGTGGCTGCCACCCTTACTGTGGTTGTATCTTTCGACGCGGCCTGTCCCCAGCGTCCCAGCCGCCTCTGGAGGAACAAAGGTAACGTGACGAGGTGGCAAAGTTGAGGAGCAGGGAGAGGCCCCTAGAGGAGGGACACAAGCTTCTGTCTTCGCCCCAAGACTTTGGGAAGGCATTAGGGCAGGCGGAAGAGGGACACTGACATCAGGGGGAGACACAGTCCTTGTTCTCCCAGGGGCAGTGTGATCTACTGTGAAGCACAAGCTTGTCCTGGGGTGTCCCTTCTGAGGGCCCATGGCTCTTCTTCCAACAGACTGGCCCATCAGTGCCTATCTCACCCTTAGGTCTCTGGGTCCCAGAAGGCCAACGAGCCAAGATCACCGTAGCTGCCCTTGATGCCTCCAACTTCCTGGCCAGTGTTCCAATGCCCCAGCGCCCAGAACATGATGTGCTCTTCCAGGTCACACAGTTCCCCACCCGGGGCCAGCTGTTGGTGTCCGAGGAGCCCCTCCACGCTGGGAGGCCCCACTTCCTGCAATCGGAGCTGGTAGCTGGGCAGCTGGTGTATGCCCACGGTGGAGGGGGCACCCAGCAGGATGGCTTCCGCTTCCGTGCCCACCTTCAGAGACCAATAGGGACCTCGGTGGCGGGACCCCAAACTTCTGAGGCCTTTGCTATCACTGTGAGGGATGTGAATGAGCGACCCCCTCGGCCACAGGCTTCCATCCCACTGCGGCTAACCAGGGGTTCCCGCGCCCCCGTCTCTCGAGCCCAGCTGAGTGTGGTGGACCCAGACTCAGCTCCGGGAGAGATTGAGTATGAAGTGAAGCGGGCACCCCACAATGGCTTCCTGAGCCTGGTGGGGGGCAATCCAGGGCCGGTGACCCGCTTCACCCAGGCCGACGTAGATGCCGGGCGACTGGCCTTCGTGGCCAATGGAAGCAGTGTGGCCGGCACCTTCCGGCTCAGCATGTCCGACGGGGCCAGCCCCCCACTGCCTATGTCCCTGGCTGTGGATGTCTTGCCATCTGCCATTGAGGTGCAGCTGCAAGCACCCCTAGAAGTGCCTCAAGCTTTGGGGCGCGTCCCACTGGGCCGGCAGCAGCTCCAGGTGGTGTCCGATCGGGAGGAGCCCGATGCAACCTACCGCCTCACCCAGGGGCCTGGGTACGGGCAGCTCTTGGTGCGTGGCCAGCCCGCCTCTGCTTTCAGCCAGCAGCAGGTCGACCAGGGGGAGGTGGTCTTTGCCTTCACCAACTTCTCCTCCCCTCACGATCACTTCAAAGTCTTGGCCCTGGCCAGGGGTGTGAATGCATCGGCCACCGTAAACGTCACCGTGAGGGCTCTGCTGCACGTGTGGGCAGGTGGGCCGTGGCCCCAGGGCGCCACCCTCCGCCTGGACCCCTCCGTGCTAGATGCCAGTGAGCTAGCCAACCGCACGGGCAGTGTGCCTCGCTTCCGGCTCTTGGCGGGACCTCGGCATGGCCGTGTGATTCGCGTGGCCCAGGCCCGGACAGAGCCCAGGAGCCACCAGCTGGTGGAGCATTTCACTCAGCAGGACCTGGAGGAAGGGAGGCTGGGGCTGGAGGTTGGCAGGCCAGAGGGGAGCTCCCCTGGCCCAGCGGGTGACAGCCTCACTCTGGAACTGTGGGCAAGGGGTGTCCCACCTGCCGTGGCCTTGCTGGACTTTGCCACCGAGCCTTACCACGCAGCCCGGCCCTACAGCGTGGCTTTGCTCAGTGTCCCCGAGGCGGCTCGGACAGAAACGGGGAAGCCACAGGGCAGTACCCCCATGAGTGAGCTGGGCCCGGCGGCATCCAGCCCAGTGCCCACCGTAGCCAGGAGCGGTTTTCTGGGCTTCCTCGAGGCCAACATGTTCAGCGTCATCATCCCCGTGTGCCTCGTCCTCCTGCTGCTGGCGCTCATCTTGCCCTTGCTCTTCTACCTCCGCAAACGCAACAGGACAGGCAAGCATGACGTCCAGGTGCTGGCGGCCAAGCCTCGCAATGGGCTGGCCAGCGGCGACACGGAGACCTTCCGCAAGGTGGAGCCGGGCCAAAACATCCCCCTCACGGCAGTGCCTGGCCAGGGGCCCTCGCCGGGAGGCCAGCCCGATCCAGAGCTGCTGCAGTTCTGCAGGACACCAAACGCCGCTCTCAGGAATGGCCAGTACTGGGTGTGAGAACTGGCCTGGGTTCAGATGCTGCCCGCAACCGAGGACCACAGCTTCCATGCCCTGAGGATTGCCCCAGAGCAAAAGAGACCTGGAGATGCCAGGGGTGGAGGGCGCTGGGAGATAAGACTTGGGGATGCTCGACAGAGTGGAGTCTGGAGTGGGAACCCCCCCTCGACTCACTCAGAGTTGGAGAACCAGGGGGGCCAAGGCGGGCGGCAAGCTACCGTGAGCCCCCCTGCCTAAACTAGAGTGACATCCTAGATGGGTTAGGACTCTGGCGCCTGGGTCTGTGACCTTGGGTAAGTCACACCTGATCCACGTTGCCAAGACAGGAGAAGAGGGTACCCTGGGCTTTCCAGCCCAACCTAGGCCTCCCCCTTATCTCTGCCCTAGAGCAGTGAGAACTCTCTCAGCCTTTGGTGTTCTAGGGGATGAGACTTCATAGAGCAGAGCAGAGGGTTATCCAATAGATTAATATATTCAGGGTACAGGGTGGGTGGTTTGCTCTGGGGATGGTTTATTTAAAGCAAGAAAGCTATTTGCCATGGTGCTGGGGTAGCCAGGCCTGGTGGAGCCCATCAGGTGTGAGTCTGAGGAAGGTCTGAAGTCGGTGCACCCTCAGGGCCCCACCATGAAGCATTCGTGGGCAAGCCCGGAGCAGGCTGGACTGGGAGTGTGGAGGGTCACCGCGGTGGCCATGTCCCCCTGAGGACTAGGGAACAAGCGAGTTGGGTGCACTTGGCCCCGTGGAACCTGGATAAATGGTGCTTTGGCGTCTCTAGACAACTGTGCATTGTTTGTGTCTGTCTGTGCCCTGGGCCCTTATCCATGACAGCCTCACTCCCCTGGGGCAGGCCATCTGACCCAGCTTCATGGAGGGAGGGGTAGACAAAGCCGGGTGAGGCTCTAAATTTCCACCTCCTGGGGCAGTCCCCAAATCCTCTGCCCTAACCTATGGAAGCAGAAGGGCCATTTGTTGAGATGAGACCAAAGCCCTTCCTTCCACCAAAAAAAAAAAAAAAAAAAAATTTCAGGGAAAACAACAAATAAAAATAAATGCTCCCATCCCTAGCCTTCCTAGCCTGGATCTCTACACAGCTTTCCTCCTCACCCACTTCCGAAGTGGTTGGGGCAGCAAAGGTGAGGGCGGGAGGGGGGGGGGCGCTTGAGGACAGACACCAAGGCTTAAAGACACCTTGGCAAGAAGGATTCAGGTGCCACTTCGCCGCCTGAAGACTTTTCCAATGCTGTCTTCACTCACCAAGGTGCTTCTCGCAGGCAGGGGAAATGGCACGGACCCACCAGGAAAGCCAGATGGGCCGTGAGTGGCAGAAGCTCCTGGCATTTAGCTGGAGATGGGGTTCAACCTCTGGACCCTGGGCCCTCCACTCTCAGCAGCTTCTGCAGGAAACCTGGAATCCAGGTGTATGTCACTAAGAGATCCCCAGAGGAATAGGGGAGGACCAATGGGTATGGGCAAGAGGGCTGAGGAGAAACCAGCAAGGCTCTTCATGCCACACTGAAAGGCACTGCCCCCTAGAGGATGGACAGGGCCTGTACACTTGGAAGTGACCCTGGCCCCTCAAAATGGTCTGAACCCTGGGCTCCCAGCGCTACTTTCCTTTCATAACCCTGCTCTCTCCAGCGCCCTCAGGTTAAGGAGATCCAGCCAAGGGTGACCCCAGGCCCCTCTGCCAGGAGGTCAGGTGTTGGATCCTCAGGGCCTTGATATCTGGGGCCAGTCTCTACTCAGGGTGACCAGTTTCCCTGAGAGTGTAAGCCGAGATGGGGGTGACAAACCCGCCAGACGGGATCTGCCCTCATCTCCACCCAGAGGATTGACAACACCCTCTGTTCACATAGCCTGGCTAGCTTGCCCTGCCCCCCCGGCGCTGGTACTGGCTGACACAGCTCGGCTGCCTTCAGCCTGGGTTGGATGGTGGTCTGGCCCCCAGGCATTGTGCCAGCAATCCTGATAGGACCTGGGAGAGGGTCCGTCTTTCACTTGCACATCGGAGCTGGGAACCCGACCTGAATGTGGAGCCTTGCCCCATTCAGATACATTCCCAACGCTTAAGGAAGTTGCTAATTCCTGTATTAAATAACTCACCAAGGTTGTGAGCACAGCTCAGTGAGTGCGCACCTCCCTAGCAAACGCAGGTGCCCCAACTCCAGCATTTAGGTTCCAGCTCCAACTACACGCGCATGCGCGCACACAGCTGCCCATTCCCTTCCTTTAAAGAGTCTTCTCTCTTTCCAGGCCTCGCAGGTGGGGACCGGCGTGTGGACACGTGTGCTCAGGTTGTTTGAGAACGTAGTACATATATACACTCTCCTACAATGGGCATTTATACATAGAGCCTTATGTGAACGTACACTCACAACGTCCACGCATACCAAGCAGATATCGGTGCTTGCCTGCATGAATATTCAAGCCAGGCAGGTACACACACAAGCTTTGGAAACATGTGCTCCTCGCCCGTGGCCCTCCCAGCCACCCAGGAGCTAAGGAGGCCAGAATGCCTTCCTTAGAATACCCAAGCTGACAGCAGAGTTGAAAGCGAACCCATGAGTATAGGGAGGGCTTGCCACAGGGGCACATATACCTAGATCCTTGTATTCCCAGCTTGGAGACCCTATCTATCACCCTAAGTAAGTTTAGCCTCTTAAATTAAAAAGGAGCCCTCTAATGGCTGGCTGGCCCTTTAAGCAGGGTTGCTATGGTAGCGAATGGAACACGCATCCTCCAATAGGAAGCCAGAGAAGTGCTTTCTCCAACCCCAGTCCAACCTCCCCTGACCAATGGGAACGTCCAGGGCTGCTGGCATCTTCCGTGCATCCCAGAAGGTTCCAGAGCTTTCAGGGGTGGAGGAACGTTGGCAAATCTCCAGACTTCCCTGGTTGGGTCTCGCATTCTTGTTCACAACACGGAGAGGGAGTCCTGGCAAGTGGGTCGAAGCGCCCTAGTCCATCCTACCGCAGGTCTTCTCAGAGTTAATGCTCACCCCCTGCAGTTTGTAGTCAGGCAAATGGCATGGCATGGCATTTTGTGCCAAAAAAAAAAAAAAAAAAATGCTGTGGGAGATACAGATAGGACTCTACCCAGCCCTTCCTAAAGAGCCCCAGATATTCCAGTAAATAAGTGCCAAACCACTATGTGTGCCTTAACCCAGCGGTTAAGCCTGGAATAGGAGGACTGTCTGGCTGGGTGCTTCCTTCTCTCCTGAAAGACTACCAGGCATTTCCACGAAGAGGCAGCCGGGCAGCAGCAGGCACTGGTGTCCTCAGTGTAATGAAGTATATAGTATTTAACTGATGGCTGCTTTTCTCCTGAAGGGTGTCACCTCTTAAGAGGGCCTCCAGTGGCCACAGGGATAATGAGTGGGTTGTAACTGTGTGGCTTCACATTTCAGACGTTTGATGGGCCTCTCAGATCCCAGGAACCCTTCACTAAATCAGCAGTTACCAAGAGGAGACTCTACTCAATTAGGCCTCAGGATTGGAGTAGCTCCCAGGTCCCCAACCTGAGCCCTGCCAGCTGTTAGCCCACAGCCTAAAGCTAATCCCAGGATGACTTTCTGATGCTTTTTGAGGTTCCAAGTGGCTTGTGTGACCCAGTTTGGGGATCTTAAAGGCTCAAATAAGATCCGTTGTCTAGGGCTGGAGAGATGGCTTACAGGGTTGCCTGTGAAGCCTAAAGATCCCAGTTCGATACTACAGGACCTTGTAAACCAGATGCACAACGGAGAGCAGGGATCTGGAGTTCATTTGCAGTGGCTGAAGGCCCTGGTGTGCCCATTTTCTCCCTCTCTTTATCTCAAATAAGTAAATAAATAAATTTTTTAAAAAAAGAAGAATCTGCTGTCTAGCCAGGTGTGGTGGCACACGCCTTTAATCCCAGCACTCGGGAGGCAGAGGTAAAAGGATCACCATGAGTTCAAGGCCACCCTGAGACTACATAGTGAATTCCAGGTCAGCCTGAGCTACCTCGAAAAACCAAAAAAAAAAAAAAAAAGTATTTTAAAAAAGGAAGGAGGTTCTGGTGAGAAGGAAAATACTTAGTAGCAGAGGCCAGTAAGTTAAAAAGGAGATATAAAGGGAAGAGAAAGGAAAGGAGGAGGGTACTTAATAGGTTGATATTGTATATATGTAAGTACAATGATTGAGATGGGGAGGTAATATGATGGAGAATGGAATTTCAAAGGGGAAAGTGTGTGGGGGCGGGAGGGAATTACCATGGGATATTTTTTATAATCATGGAAAATGCCAATAAAAATTAAAAAAAAAAAGGAAGGAGGAAAAGCCGGGTGTGGTGGCGCACGCCTTTAATCCTAGCACTTGGGAGGCAGAGGTAGGAGGATTGCCATGGGTTCAAGGCTACCCTGAGACTGCATAGTGAATTCCAGGTCAGCCTGGGCCAGAGTGAGATCTTACCTCAAAAAAAAAAAAGGAAGCAGGGGACTGGGGAAATTGCTCAGTGGTTAAAGGTGCTTGCTTGCAAAGTCTTCCGGCCCAAATTTGATTCCCCAGTACCCACATGAAGCCATACACATAATGTGGTGCATGCATGGGGAGTTGGTGTGCAGAGGCAAGAGGCCCTTATGCTGTCTTTTTTTTGGGGGGTGGGGTTTATTTGGGCTTACAAACTGGAGGGGGAAGCTCCATGACGGCAGGGAAAACGATGGCATGAGCAGAGGGTGGACATCACACCCTGGCCAACAGCAGGTGGATAATAGCAGCAGGAGAGTGTGCCAAACGCTGGCAAGGGGACACTGGCTATAACACCCATAAGCCCACCCCCAACAATACACTCCCTCCAAGAGGTGTTAATTCCCAAATCTCCATCAGCTGGGGACCTAGTATTCAGAGCACCTAAGTTTATGGGGGCACCTAAACCAAACCACCACATTCTACCCCTGGCCTCCATAAACTGATACATGATGTAAAATACAATGCATTCAGTCCAACTTTAAAAGTCCCTATAGTTTTTATCAAGCCCAATGACGTTCAAACATCACCATAGTCCAATATCTTTTAACTGAGCTATAATACCAAAAAAATCCCCCTCTTTTTAATTTTTTAATTTTTTTGTTTTACGGGGTTTTTTTGTGTGTTTGTTTTTTGGTTTTTTGAGGTAGGGTCTCACTCTGGCCCAGGCTGAGCCGGAATTCACCATGTAGTCTCAGGGTGGCCTCAAACTCATGGTGATCCTCCTACCTCTGCCTCCTGAGTGCTGGGATTAAAGGCGAGCGCCACCACGCCCAGCTTCCCTTCTTTTTTTTTTAATTATTTATTTATTTATTTGAGAGCGACAGACACAGAGAGAAAGACAGATAGAGGGAGAGAGAGAGAATGGGCGCGCCAGGGCCTCCAGCCTCTGCAAACGAACTCCAGACGCGTGCGCCCCCTTGTGCATCTGGCTAACGTGGGACATGGGGAACCGAGCCTCGAACCGGGGTCCTTAGGCTTCACAGGCAAGCGCTTAACCGCTAAGCCATCTCTCCAGCCCCCCTTCTTTTTTAATATTTTATTTTTATTTATTTATTTGAGAGAGGGAAAGAGGGAGGGAGAGAGAGAGAATGGGCGCACCAGGGCCTCCAGCCACTGCAGATGAACTCCAGATGCATGTGCCCCGTTGTGCATCTGGCTTACGTGGGTCCTGGGGAGTCGAACAGAGGTCCTTTGGCTTTGAAGGCAAGCACCTTAACCACTAGGCCATCCCTCCAGCCCCTGTCTGTCTTTTAAATGAATGGATGAATAGCTTCAGTGATAGAGTACTCACGTGCTAGCATGCGCAAAGCAGCTTGGTGTTCAGTTTCCATCACTGCAAAAAGGAAATGAGGATCACAGGTCCTTCCCGCAGGTGGCGGACATTAGAACACAGTGTACAGTGGAGCCCACAAGACACCGAAGGTCTCCTTCCACCTCCACCTAATCCATTACACTGAGAAGCAGGGACCAGGTCAAGGTCACACAGTTAGTGGCTGAGCTGTAAAGAGACCTCATGACCCTGTCCCTGGGTTTTGTCTTTAACTCTATGCTGCCTTCTGTCCTTCCTTGCACCCTTATGAGGTCCCCACATGCCCTACAGGCTTATTTAGTGGGTAGAGTTCTGATCTGGGCTCCAACACCAAGGGGTTCCACGAATGACACGAGAAGGAAGGATACAAGGGCCTGCTGGAAGCCAAGCCTGTCTCTGGAGGGCCTGCAGGAAATAGCCCAGGGCCACGCCTGCCTCCCAAAGGCATGGCCCTGGGAAGTGTAGCAATCTAAATCCCTTGCTTCTGCAGTCCAGCTGGTCCTTCTGAGACCCACCTGTCAGAAGGGGGGGTGGTGGAAAAACAGGTGTCTGGCCAAGGTCACAGGTCACTGTTCCCCTGGAGGAACAGCAGCCTCCAGTGGAGGAGGGAGATGAACCCTATCAAGCCATTGCCCAGGCCTGGTCAGGAGGGAGGACATGGGCCACTCGCAGTTCTCCGTCCACACACACAGTGGGAAGCAGGATTGGCAGCACATGCCTGTGGTCCCACCACTTGGAAGCCAGGCCTGAAATTCCAGGCCATCCTGGGCTGTGCAGTAAGATACGACTACTACTAAATAACAATAATAATAATTAATCATTAATAATAGAAGGGCTGGAGAGATGGCTAAGTAGTTAAAGGCACTTGGTTGCAAAGCCTGGTGGTTTGATTCCCCAGTGTCCATGTAAAGCCAGATGCACAAAATAGCACATGCATCTGGAGTTCATTCGCAGTGATAAAAGGCCTTAGCGTGCCCATTTTTCCTCTTTCCCTTCCTCTCTCTCTCTCTCTCTCTGTAATAAAACAAAACAACTAAATAATAATAATAATAAAGCCAGGCGTGGTGGCACATTATCTTTAACCCCAGCATTCTGGAGGCAGAGGTAGGAGGATCACTCTGAGTTTGAGGCCAGCCTGGGACTACAGAGTGAATTCCAGGTCAGCCTGAGCTAGAGTGAGACCCTAACCTAAAAAAAGTGGGGGGGGGGGGCTGGAAAAATGGCCTAGCGGTTAAGCGCTTGCCTGTGAAGCCTAAGGACCCCGGTTCGAGGCTCAATTCCCCAGGACTCATGTTAGCCAGATGCACAAGGGGGCGCACGTGTCTAGAGTTCATTTGCAGTGGCTGGAAACCCTGGCGCACCCATTCTCTCTCACTCTCTATCTGCCTCTTTCTCTCTCTGTCACTCTCAAATAAATAAATAAAAATGAACAAAAAAAATTGTTAAAGTAGAGAATTTGTCTAAGAAGATTTAAAAAAAACAAACAAACCACTAAATAGGTCTTGAGAGATGGCTTAAGAGATTAAAGCCAACACACCTAGGTTTGATTCCCCTGGATCCACGTAATCCAGATGCACAAGGTGGCCCATGCGTCTGGAGTTTGTTTGCAGCATCTGGAGACCCTGGTGCACCCATTCTCTCTCTATCTGCCTCTCTCTCTCTCTGCTTCTTTCGCTCTCAAATAAATAAAATATTTTTAAAAGACACTAAATAAATAATATAGACGGTGGAGATTGAAGCTTCTGTACTCTCCCTTCTGCCCCAAGAAGGAATGCCAGGCTGTGACACCCCCCCTACCCCGCCCCCCCACCCCCATGCAGGGAGAGACTTTGTGCCTCTAATCTTCCCTTTGTCTCCTGGTTGCTGAGGTCCTGACCTAAGCTGAAGCCAAGCCCTTTCTCACCTTGTAGTAAACACTGTTCAATTCTGTCCACCCCTTCAAGGCAGAGTGCAGCCTGATGCAGACACTGCTGTGTCCAGTGCCAAGTACATAGTGGATGGCGGGAAACACCTAGAATATAACACTCCCCTTCCCACAGACACCCTCAAGCCAAAGGCCTCTGGTCTACTGAACTCCTGCTCTCATTCTTTTTGGTTCTCTCATTCATCCCCAGGGGTGCTGACTGAGCCCAACTGAGGCTCTGCTACCAGGAGCTTGCCAGTACCCAGGTAGACAGAGCCCCACTCTGAATGTATACAGTGGGGTTACTCTGTCTCTCCCTGGCGCTTCAGAGCTTACTTCAGTCCTCCCACACTCACTAGGGCTCCCTCCTACCCCGCGTGGGTCTGCTCTGAGCCCTGTGGGCAGAGCATGTTCACAAATCATTCATGGGAGCTCCTCAAAGTTCACTGAGGCAAGAGGCACCAATGAGCCAGGATTGCATCACTCTCCACCTCCGGGCCTTCATGGTCCCCTGTAAGTGAACCATTCTCAGGGCTCATGGATGCCAACCTCAAGGAAAGGAGCGGAGCCAGGGTGCCCTCACCGTTCTCCACCTAGAGAGCCCTGCAGGAGACTCAGAATCTCAACTTCCTTCCTGGCCCGCCTGCCCCCCAACTCCCCAGTGATTCCCCTGGCTGAGCTAAACCCTGCCAAGTCAGCATCTTTTAGCTGCTGGCTTCTCAGCAACCAGAGAGGCGCGTGCAATGGGCGAGGGACACCCAATCTGCTGGCCAGGGCAAATACCCTGCGGATCCTGAGTCCAGCAGGGAACCCCAGTAAGTCGTATCAGACTGAGGCGTAGGCCCTGGGAGATGGAAGTGCTGCTGGGCAGGCAGCCAGGTGGTAAGGCTGGCACACCTGGAGCACCCTGGAAGGCAGTGACTCAGACTGGAAGTACCCCTCCTGACTCCACCCTGCTGACAGGTAGCCTGTGGGCACGGCACCTAGACACTTGGCCCGGGCAAGGCTTAGAGACTCCCAAGAAGTTGCTAAGCCCCAGAGGACCCCGGTAACCCCTGCTCATGACTGCCCAGAGAACTTCAGCAGTGGACACTTCTACCTGATGAACTTGTACAAGTTCACCCACCCATTTGTCCTTTTTTTTTTATTTTTGGCTTTTCGATTTTTTTTTCAAGGTAGAGTCTCGATCTAGCCCCGGCTGACCTGAAATTCACTATGTAGTCTCAGGGTGGCCTCGAACTCACGGTGATCCTCCTCTCTCTGCCTCCTGAGTGCTGGGATTAAAGACGTGCGCCGCCATGCCCGGCTCTCCTACCTGTTCTAACTCACGAGGGGATACCTTGGCCCACAAAGAATGGAGTCCGACCTGGGGGCAGCTCAATACCTGCTTTCTGCCACAGTGCAGAAAATGCCTGCTTTTCTGCCACCTCTCTGCCTTCATTTCAGCCCCACTTCCTGTTCCTGCCAGCATTCATGACAAAAGGCTGGCTAGAGTGCCTAGCTCAGCTCCCACCCTTTCTCCTAAATTCCCTTGGTTCCTGGCAATATCAGCTTCACCCACATGCCAGGCGTCCCTGACCCGTCACACTGTCCCTGATTTCTCTCCATGTGCTGGGAAGCCCATGCTGAGAGGCGAGTCCTTGGCAGCTAAAAAAGTCCCAAGCTCTGCCTAGTTCTGTCACTGAGTTGCTAGGTGACTGTAGGTGAGTCATTTGTCTTCTTATGGCCCAAGCCTGGGTCTCAACAGGAGCTCTGAGTATCAGAGAAGCTATTGGAGCTGTTGTTCTGACGGGGTAGATCCTGGAAGATACCCATGCTAGATGCCTGGTCTTCATCGCTATCCACTTTTCAGGGCCAGCCCTTTAAGATGCAGAACTAGCCAGGTATGGTGGCGCACGCCTTTAATCCCAGCACTCAGGAGGCAGAGGTAGGAGGATCGCAGTGAGTTCGAGGTCACCCTGAAACTACAGAGTGAATTTCAGGTCAGCTTGGGCTAGAGCAAGACCCTGCCTTGAAAAAAATATATATAATAGTAACAAATTTTTAAAAGAAGAAGAAGAGGGGCTAGAGGGATGGCTTAGTGGTTAAGGCGCTTGTCTGCAAAGCCAAAGGACCGAGGTTCGATTCCCCAGGACTCACATAAGCCAGATGCACATGGTGGTGCATGTGTCTGGAATTCATTTGCACTGGTTGGAGGCCTTAGCATGCCAATTCCCTCTGTCTCTCTCAAACAAATGAATAAATAAAAATTGAAAAATGAAAAAAAAAAGAGGGAGAGCTAGTTTAAAGAGTAGGGTGGGGCTGGAGAGATGGCTTAGCGGTTAAGTGCTTGCCTGTGAAGCCTAAGAACCCCGGTTCGAGGCTCGGTTCCCCAGGTCCCACGTTAGCCAGATGCACAAGGGGGCGCACGCGTCTGGAGTTCGTTTGCAGAGGCTGGAAGCCCTGGCGTGCCCATTCTCTCTCTCTCCCTCTATCTGTCTTTCTCTCTGTGTCAAATAAATAAATAAAAATTTAAATAAAAATTAAGAAAAATAAAGAGTAGGGTGCTTCACGTTTCCAGATCAGATCTGTATTCTCCTTTATCCCCAGCTTAGATGAGTCAATTGCTCAGCTACTCAGTGGTCACCCTTGGGACTCCTAAAAGCTTTGGTAGCCAGGAGAATGGGGCACAGCCATCTTTCGTTCAAATATACCCCTCATCCCAACAAGTCCAGGGGGGCTGGGTTTCTGGGTCAGGGAGGAGAAGGGTGCCACTCTGCTGGTGGGGACAGCATGACTTCCAAGTGGGCAAAGACAGGACAAGATGGGGCCCCCAGAGAACTCAGCAGGGCCATTACACACACTTCCCTTCCTCTTCATGCCTGACTGAAAAAAAAAAGAGAGAGAAATATATTCCTCCCTGTGTGAGTCACTGGAGCCTGGGGGGCGGGGCGGTGGTGGAATATGACGTCAGGATGGAAGCATGCTTTTAGCCACTAGCTGGAATGGCGGCGCACACGCGTCCGTGCACGCGTATCCACGGGACTTGCCACATGCATATCCCCACTGGCATAGTGACAGACATGTATGCTTCCAGACAACAGCCAACAGAGCCATACACATGTGCAGAGTTACCTGCTGTGAGCCAGGTACTGTGCTAAACAGGATGCAGCAGTGAACAAGCCAGACAGAACTCAGTGCCCAGCCAGGCTACTCAGCAATGGGGGAGACAGACCACTTGGAATCCCGGCACTCAAGAGGTGGAGGCAGGAGGATTAGCAATTCAAAGTCATCACTGGCTACAAAGAAAGGCTAAAGCCTGCCTGGCCAACATGAGACTTTGTCTCAGAAACAAACAAAACAGGGCTGGAAAGATGGCTCAAGTGGTTAAAGGCACTTGCTTGCAAAGCCTGCTGGTCCATGTTCAATTCTCCAATACCCATGTAAAGCCAGACACACAAAGTGGTACGTACATCTGGAGTTTGCTGGCAGTGGCAAGAGGCCCCAAAGCTCTTCTCTTTCTTGCTCTCTGTTGGCCTGACAGAGTGATTTATTATTAGTTATTTGAGAGAGAGAGGCTAGCCTGGCACTCACTATGTAGCCCAGGTTAGCTCACCCTCCAGCCTTAGCTTCCTGGCTACCGGGATTACAGGCATGTGCCACCACACCCAGCTTTTACAGAGTCCCATTCCTGCCCGGGTTTGTTTCTCCTGGCTTCTCCCATCCACAGTCAGATCTTGCTCCCATTCTCTACTCTGAAGTCCCATGGAAAATTATCACTCAACAAATATTTGCTCAGCGCTGTCTGTGGGCCAAGCCCTCTGCCCTTCCACCTGCTGACATGAGCACACAGACAGCCTCAGCACAAGCTGGCACAATGCAGGCTGCGGGAAGCAACTGCGCATCTCACACGGGTGACTCAGTGCCCTGAAGCCACTGTCGGCTGGAGCATGTTGGCAGACCGTGTGGGCAGCTAGGTAACTCAGGGCAGGTATTTAGCCCAAGGCCCAGCACAGAGGGAGACTGAAAACTAGCAGATGGTGCATACTTACGCGCCCTGCCTGGCTGGTTGTTAGTGGCTCTGAGGACATGGCACACTTGGGACAGTAGCGGTGCCCTCACTGTGGCCCTGTACAATCGCAACCACGGCTAGGTTGATGCTGGTGGGAAATGAGTGGTGACTCTGCCTGCACCCACCCACTGCATGGATCCGTGGGAGGCCTGGAAAGTGAGCCTGGGTCTCTCAGCTCCTGGCCATCCTGTCCTGTCTGTCGTTATATGTGGTGGACGGTGGTCCTGGGCACCTTCCCATCTGGATTGATGAATGCTTTGATGTTGGGAGGCCCCCAAGGAGGCTGCTTACCATGAGCCACTGGGGAACACAGATCAGGGCCCAAGGCATGGAGGTGATGGGAGATCTGGTCCCAGGTCCAGCTAAGCCATTTACCCCATGTGGCCTCCTAGGGTGTACCTGATCCATTTTTTTTTTCCACCTGTGAAGCAAAGTGCCAGGATTCTTGGGCCTGCCTCTGTCCTTGGGTGCTCTCCCGCTGCACCCAAGGGTGATAATCTCAACCACTCCTCCAGGGCTCATTGTACAGGCACTGCCCAGCGGATGTGTTTGTTCACAGAACCCTCCCAACAGCCAACCGGAAGTCCACAGTATAAACGGAGACACGGAAGCCCCGCGACGCTAAGAACACCCCCGCAGCAAGTGCGCCTGGCCCGGATTGGCACTTGACTCAGCCACTGTGCAGCCCTGCCTCTGGCGATGGGGGAAAAGGGAGCCCTGGCCTGTGGCTGTCTGCCGGGCTGCAGGGCTACAGGGTAAAGCCTCCACCCGGGGCACTCTTGACAGATGGCACCGAGGCAGCTCGGACCCTACCACACTCCAGCCAGACTCCAACGTGTGCTCCAGGCATCGGCCATTTCCCGCTCAACGGTGACAGTAGTGACAGTGGGGACAAGGGTGGAAAGCAGAGCACCAGAAAGATGATGATAAAGTGAGGGGGTGCAGAGGCGCACGCCTCTAATCCCGGCACTCTGGAGGCTGAGGGAGGAGGATCACCGTGAGTTCGAGGCCAGCCTGGAACTACAGAATGAGTTCCAGATCAGCCTGGGCTACAGTGAGACCCTGCCCTCAAAAAACAAAACAAAATGATGTAGATGAGAAAAAGCCAAAATCAACTCAATTGCTTTTTTTTTTTTTATATTAAATAGCTACAAGACAAGCCATTGTCAAGTAATAAAGTGAATCCTTTAATGTGGAGTGTGAGCCAATATGAAAATGTGGGATTCAAATTCTAAAGCCAGACTTCCAGGGGCCAGCATAAGGTCTTCAAATGTGGCAATCCTAAAACTTACATGTTGAGGAGCCGGCAGTGGTGGCGCACGCCTTTAATCACAGCACTCGGGAGGCAGAGGTAGGAGGATAGCCATGAGTTCAAGACCACCCTGGGACTACATAGTGAATTCCAGGTCAGCCTGGGCTAGAGTGAGACCCTACCTCGAAAAACCAAAAAAAAAAAAAAAAAAAAAAAACTTACATGTTGGTGCTAGCCTGGGGTTATAGAGTGAGTTCCAGATCAGCCTGGACTATAATGAGACTGTATCTCGGAATCCTCCCACCCCCCCCCAAAAAAAAATCTTACATGTAATCCTGGGGAAAGAAGGGCTACCCCAAATAATTTGAGGTTACTTTTCTACCACGTGGGACAGAAGAGGAGCAAAAGAGAGAAATCCAAGGCAGGCTAAACCAGGCATGATGGTTCACACCTGTAATCCCAGCAATTGGGAGGTTGAGACACGACGATTGCCATGAATTCGTGAGTTCAAGGCCAGCCAGAGCTACAGTGTGAGACTGTCTCAAAACAAACCAAAATAAATTTTAAAAGTGTCGGGGGTGGGGGAGGGGGGCAGAGAGGAGGCTGGGGAAAGGCCTCAGTAGAGGCACTTGCTGCCTGATGACCCAAGGTCACATCCCCAGAACCCACAAAAAGCTAGACACACATTTCAGCCTTCCGTAAGCCCAGCATGCTCACAGAAAGAAGGGAGGTGGAGACAAGACTCTTCAAGTTCCAGGGTCAGCTACCCTGGTGAATAAAGCTGTGAACAGCAGACCCCGCCTCAAAACAAGGTGGGAAGCGAAGGCCGACAATTGGGGGTGTCTTTTGACCTGTACGCATATGCCGTACCATGTGCATGCCTGCACTCATGCGCACACATTTGAGGTAGGGTCTCACTCTACTCCAGGCTGACCTGGAACTCACTCTGTAGTCCCAGGCTAGCCTCAAACTCACACCAATCCTCCTACCTCTGCCTCCTGAGTGCTGGGATTAAAGGCGTGTGCCACCATGCCCAGCTCACACACAATTGTTTCTTTTTTCTTTATTGATTAGCTAGAGAGAGAGAGATAGGCACACTAGGGCCTCTAGCCACTGCAAACGAACTCCAGATGCATGTGCCACTTTGTGCATCTAGCTCTGTATTGATACTGGGAAACTGAACCTGGATCATTAGGCTTTGCAGGCAAGCACCTTAACTGCTGAGCCACCTTTACAGTCCCACGCATGATTTTTTTTTTAGAAAGAAAAGAAACACTAAGTTACCTCTCTTGTTCATATCAAATTGTAAATGCCCCTGAGTTACCACGCAGACAGCGTCTTTAGACCCTATCCCTGGCGGCTGTTGGGTCTCAACGCCCCTCTCACCTTTGAGCAGCCAGTACCAGGCTCCCATTGCTTCACACGTCTGGAGCAGGGCTTTGCTCTCCCCTTGCTTTGGACCTACGTGAATTCATCAGCACAATGTCAAGGACTGAAGCCAGAGCTGGATTCAAGTCCATCCCTGCCTAGGCAAGTCCATCCTCCCTCTGGCCAAGTCTGCACCTCTTAGTCTCTGAAACGGAATTGAGATGCTAACTAGGCCTGGAGTGCAGACCGAGGAGACCACAGCTATTTAAAACAAACTGGACGGCACTAGGGTTTGACTAATAAAACAAAACCGAAAGAAACAGCTTTGTGTGGAGCTACGCTGATCCTTGGGAGCTGGGTTTCACAAGTAGCCGTCCAAGCTATGGCTGGGGGAGGTAGATTTTGACCTTTCCCCCCCCATGGTCTTCTTGCCAAGGCTCACCATCTCCTCCTGCCCCAGCAGTGGAGAGAGGAGCCGGAGGGCAGTGGTAAGGAAGCAGGTTGGGGTGGGTGGCGTAGCTGTGTGGGCTTGGCTGCTGGAGGCCTGAGTCAGCGGGCAAGCAGGCAGGCAGGGCGGGCCCAGTCCCCACATGCTCCGAGGACATGGTGCAGGAATGTTTCTCCCGCCCAGGCAGGGTCCCTGCCCACCGTATTCTGGCTCCTGCTCCGGCAGACACTGCAGCTCAGCTCAAGCTGTAAACGGGAGATGTTCTGAAGCCCAGAGCTTCGATGGATGGGTTCAGCCAGGGGCCTTCAGAGCAATCTGGCCCACAGATGGGCTCTCTGCCCCAAAGTATCCTGCCACCCTGCTGGGTGAGGTGGGCCAGTCACCACCATTACAAGGCCTCAGAGACACTGTCCATCTAATAAGAAGCTGAACCTGATGTTGCCGGTTCATCCTGACTACACACCCACATATTTAGTAGCATAGGCCTGCATTTAGCACTTGTAATTTGCTTTATGCCACCTCAGGGACACCTTGTCTTCAGAGCGGCTGTCCCTTCAAGTTCTCTTGGATCTCTGATGAGCTGGTCTAGAGACTCAAAAGGTGGCACAAACACAGCCCAGGTGGTGCCATGCTTGTGTGACTCGGTGGCTGTGCAGCACTGTGTAAGGCTGTCACTGTTTGCACAGAACATGGCAGACAGACATATCGGTGAATATATGGCCACAACTATAACTATGCGGTAGCGTGTGGCAGCGTGGCCAGGATGCAACTAGATGAGCGTGTGTCTATATCTGGCCAGATGCAGCCTATGGGTAAGAAATATAAAACTATCTGTTTGTGTTTATTTAGGACAGTATGGACGACGATATCCATGGCTGCAAAGATGAATGGATGACAATGTGGCTCTATCACAGGGCTGTACGGCCCACCTGGCTCTCCCAAGCCTGGCTTTGCTCCACCCAGTGGCACAGACAATGGCACAGAGGCTCACGGCTCTCCTGTGTCCAGGAGGGGACAGGATTAAGGATCTGAGGGCTGCCTCTCCAGCCCCCATGTAAGGCTACAAAGCAGACTCCTTTTCCAGGGCTGGACCAAGATTGGGGACCAGGGGTCCCCCAGCCCCCACCCCAGGTCCTATTAGCTGCTCAGGACAGAAAGAGAGGCCTTGTTTTCCACCCTAGAGCAAACTGAGAGAGGAAACTGGAGGCAGCTGGGCCCAGCTCAGTCTGGCACATCTGCCTGGCATGTGACTATGGCCAACAAGTCCTGCCACTGCAGCGTCCCCCACCACCATGATCCCCCCACCCCCTGCTGGAAGAGATGCTGCCCAGCTCAGGAAAATCTCAGTTTCCAACGCACGCTGGACACAGAAAAGATAGAAGAACAGAGAAAAGACAACCTCATCTCCTACCCAGCCAGAAATTAAGATACCTGGAGCAGGCTTGGCCTGCCTGGTCTAGCCTTCACTGTCTGCTTCTTCCACATCAGAGACCCTCCAAGAATCCACCCGCAGAGTGACAGGCACGGGAAGTGGCTCCTCTCAGCAAACACACAAGAGGCCCACACTGTTCCTTAGGGCAGGAAGTATTAGCAAGGGGACTTTCTAGGGACCATGGGCTAAGAGCATTCCAGAGGGCCTCAGGAAGGAACCCCACCCCCACCCATGCTTGGTGCCCTCTCTGCAGAAGGCTACCTGGAGGTCAGAGCTGAGGAGTAAAAGATAGGAACTTCCTTGGGTGATAGGAAAATGAAGGCAGGCAGGCAGGGAGGGAAGGAGGGGAAAATTCCTCAGAAAGTTCCCAAATCTGACCTAATTTTGACCCAACTCCAGAAGTTTCCTCTAAGGACGCTATGGCCTGAATAAGGCCCATCCCCCCGCCCCCACCTCCCTGCCAAGAACTGCCTGGGCCCCCACCTAACCGAAGCCTTCCATGGTGTGCCTGACTCTGGAAGCCCCCACCCCAGCCTAGCCCCCCACTGCCTCTGAAAGAAGCAAGATTCCGCATGCTCTCCTCGACCCGATGGAAGATGGATTCCTGTTCACTTTGACCAGGGCAAGACCAAGGATGCCGCTACGGGGACATGAGCATTACCACACCCTGGGCTGGGTACCTAGGACTGAGTCGCCCCCTCTCCCGGCCTGGACTGGAGCTTTCCAGGGACAAGGCCGAGTGCTCTCTGAGAGAGGCATTACTGGGACTATGCTGGACACACAGCCTCCTAGGCCGTTCTCCTCTAATCCTCAGTAGACAGTTTAGAGATGAGGAGGGTCAGGTCTGGGGAGGTAGTGCATAGCTAAGGGTCTGGGGTCCCCTCGACTACTGGCTGGACAGATGGCTCAGTGGTTAAGGTGATTGCCTGGGATCACCTCTACCACCACCAACCAGCATAGCCCTTCCTCAAACTTTTGAGATCTTATCGTAAATTTTATGCCCCCCAAGACCACCGAATGTAGCCCAGTGGGTCCTGAAGCAATTCGGGTTCTACCCCTTCCCACATCTCACCATTCCAAACAGAAAAGGCCAAGCATTTGTTCTGTTAATTGTAAAAAAAAAAAAAGGTTTATCAAGAGAAAAACAAGAGAGAGAGAGAGAGAGAGAAGAATCAAGCAGCAGTAACCAGGTGCAGGCCATAACTTCCCAGGAAGACAAGGTGAGCAGGATCAGCCCCCCTCAACCCCTAGCTGGGCCACATCCTGGACCCTGGAGGGTGTAAACATAGGTGGGCAACAGCACAGTGAGGCTAGCCAAGGGCAGGGGGCCTGGAGTCCCTAGCCTCCTCCCCTCAGTTCCCACTAAGCAACAGCAAGGATTCCCGAACTTAAGGTCACAGAGGCCAGGGGCCCTGGGAGCCTGGGACCTGGCCTTGCCTGGAGAATGGGGAGTTACTGCTGGTATCTTGTGGAAGTTCCCTCCAGGAAAGTGCCACAGGGCCCTGTGTTCGTGGCTTATCTCAGCACCTTGGTCCAAAGAAGGAAGAGTGCTTCACGGTCCGTCAATCAAGGGAAAGCAGGGGTTCAGCAATGGAGACAGTCCGCGGCCTACAGAAGGGAGGTGGCCTGCACTCCCTCTGCAGGTGAATGTGGGTGGGGCAGGGAAACCGGGGACCCAGAGCGAAGATGGTCCCTTCCCTCTGTCACACAGGCCTGAATCCCCATGGACAGAACACCAGACTTGCTGGGGGGTGTGGGGTGGAGTTAAGGGAGAGAAAGTCCATGTTGGTCTTCTCCCCCACCCCCCGACAATGTCCTTCACCCCACTTACTGTCTGGCAGGTCCTTGTCATTCTTCAAGATGCTGCTAGAATGGCACCTACTCCACGGAGTATCCCCTGACCAGCAGAGTACTGTGGTCCCTTCTGTGAATGTCTAAGGATCCCTTACTTAATCAACTGTCACTCTGCATTGTTGAACCCCCATTATGGGTGGTGACTTTTTTTTTTTTTTTCCTTTTTCTTTTTGGTTTTTCGAGGTAGGGTTTCACTCTAGTCCAGGCTGACCTGGAATTAGTCTCAGGGCGGCCTCGGACTCACAGCGATTCTCCTACCTCTGCTGGGATTAAAGGTGTGTGCCACCAAGCCCAGCAGGGCGGTGACTCTTGGAGGGCAGACATGTCCCAGCCTAACCCAGGGCCACAGCAATCTATGGAGTCCACTACCTGCTGTGTCCCTTCTCATAATGTGGTGGTCAGGCGACCATGCAGGATAGGCTCCAGGGGAGGCCTGGCCTTTAAGGACTGACCAGCAGCCCAGGTGTTGGCCTAGAAAACACCCATCTCCATTCTCACTCATTTCTAAACTCAGGGGACTTCCTCAGAGTTACTGTTGACACCACAGAACTCCTTCTCTCCCACAAGGAGGAGGAACAGGCTACACACCTCTCCCACCTCCAAGCCCCTCAGCCGCTGCTCGTGCAGGGAGGCCTGAAGTGGGGGACACGGACTGCGGTGACCGGGCCTGAGATGGGCAGGGGCCCCGGCGACGCAGTCAGAGGTGGTCATACATGCGCAGCGTCTTCTCCAGCTGCTGGCCCACTCGCTGGTAGAAGAGGATCTGCTGGCGCAGGTAGCTCTGCATCATGTGCTTAAAGTCGAGCTCGCGGCGCTGGTGGAAGTGGTTCATCTCCGCCTGCAGGGCAAAGCCCACCACGCGGCAGCGCCTGCGAATACCGTCCGCCTCGTCCTGGGCCATGCGGCCCTCGTCGCTCATGCGCTGACTCTCTTTCACCTTGGCAAAGGCGCCTGCCAGGGAAGATCGGAGGACAGGCGGGTTAGGGCTCGAGCCTCCTCCATTCGCTGCTCCCTGCCCGAACAGTGCCCTCAACAGCTCCACTCAGACCTCACCCCTCAACTCCAGACCCACCACCCAGCTGTCTCCATCAGCATGGCCACCTACATCCTTACCCTTCAGGCATCAGCTAAGGGATCGTATCGCTTTCCCTCCGATCACGTGTCAGCCCACCATTCATCAGTCCAGCCCTGCTAAATGTCTTTCTCCACCACAGATCTCACTAACGCTGGCTCCCGTTTCAGACCCATCCTCCCTCCTCCAGGAAGCCTTCCCCCTGCACCACATAACCCCAGAGGTTCCCCAGAATTGCTCTATCTCAGTTCTCACACCCTGTGACTGCCTGCCCCTGGACTATGAGCTAAGGGAGTTTAGGGACTGCTCTGTCCCTCTACGCACTCCACCTTCCAGAATGAGGCTGGATCCAGGCAGATGCTGACACCCTGGGATGCTATGAAAATTCCACCACCTCATCCTGGCCTATGAGACTGTCTCACAGTTCTCAAAGATATCCCCTGAGCTGGATGCTATGCCTGGCTCTCCAATGTCCACAGACAAAGGTCCACAAATATTCCCCCACCCAGGAGGCCTTTGGGAGTAAGCCCTTGTTCCTTCCATACCGACTACGCTCATCCAGCCCTCCCAGCTCTTTCCTACCTTGCCCCTGCCTGCTGGATCCCTATTTATAATTCAAGACCTGCATCAGGTGCCACTTCTGGACTGGAGCCTTGTCAGCACCCCAGGCATGATACCTCCTAGTGTCCCCTGTTCTCTGGCTCCCCAACCCACCATCACGTTGATTCTGCAATATCACTTCAAGGGCCACCTGGTATGTCTCCCAGATATACAAGCTCTGCCTACTCCTCACCCCAAGCCTCCTCAGGATCCAGAGACTGTAACAGACAGCGCCCTCCTGTAAACAGATGATAAATGGGGGATGCGGGCTAAACCTGGGCAGGGCACCCAATCTGAAAGAATTTGAATGAATAAACAAACCATTTCAGTTATGGATTAAAAAAAAACACCTGAGGGGCTGGAGGGATGGCTTAGCAGTTAAGGTGCTTGCCTGCAAAGCCTAAAGACCTAGGCTCGATTCCCCAGTAGCCATGTAAGGCAGATGCACAAGGTAATGCATATGTCTGGAGTTTCTCTCTCTTAAATAAAAATAAATAAGTAAAAATACTTAAGTAAATTTTTAAAAAGGCACTTGAAGCCAGGTGTGGTGGCGCACACCTTTTAATCCCAGCACTCGGGAGGCAGAGGTAGGAGGATCGCCGTGTGTTCGAGGCCACCCTGAGACGACATAGTCAATTCCGGGTCAGCCTGGGCTAGAGTGAGACCTTACCTTGAAAAACCAAAGAGATGGGCTGGAGAGATGGCTTAGTGGTTAAGCGCTTGCCTGTGAAGCCTAAGGACCCCGGTTCGAGGCTCGGTTCCCCAGGTCCCACGTTAGCCAGATGCACAAGGGGGCGCACACGTCTGGAGTTTGTTTGCAGAGGCTGGAAGCCCTGGCGTGCCCATTCTCTCTCTCTCCCTCTATCTGTCTTTCTGTGTCTGTCGCTCTCAAATAAATAAATAATTAATTAATTTTAAAAAAAGAAAAAGAAAAACCAAAGAGAGAGAGAGAGAACAAGGAATGGCCAGTGTGAGAGAGATTTTTTTAAAAAGTCATGGCAGAGTTAATTCCAGGTCAGCCTGGACCAGAGTGAGACCCTACCTCGAAAAAACAAAAAAAAAAGTCATGGAGACAGCACACCTCACCTCTGCACACGACCGCACTCACCATCTGTGCTCTGCCACTGCTCCTTTAAGGATGCTCTCAGGCCTTCTTTGTGCTTCTCTCTCTCTCTTTGTTTTTTCTTCAAGGTAGGGTCTCCCTCTAGCCCAGGCTAACCTGGAATTCACTATGTAGTCTCAGGCTGGCCTTATACTCACAGTGATCCTGAGTGCTGGGATTAAAACCATGTGCCACCACACCCAGCTTCTTCTCTTTTAAATATCTTATTTATTTGTCTGACAGAGAGTATGGACGTGCCAGGGCCTCTTGCCACTGCAAATAAACTCCAGATACATGCACCCTTTGATAGCTCAGCTGGCACAGCGGAGGGCTGTAGACTGAACACAAACTCCAGACGCAACACGCCACTGTGTGCATCTCACTCTACGCGGGCACTGGTGAACTGAACCCAGGCTGTCAAGAGCATGGAATCAACCGCTGAGCCGTCTCTCCAGTCCAGTGTGCTCTTATCATCATTCAAGTAATCAGAAATACTCAAAATGCATTTTACTTAGCCTAGGCCATGGTTCCATATGCTGGAAATAGCCCTGGATGCCTTTATCAGGAACAACACGTCTATTAATTGGCAAGTGCAAATGCATGGGTAATTGGTTACTAGTGGCATTTCCCATAGAGACAGTCTCCAGGGATGCTCTTACAACACCTCAAAGAAATCCGTAGTCCCCAGCTCCCAGCCCACTCAGGCCTTCCAACACCCTCCACTGCTCCTGCTCCATGCTGACAGCCCAATCCTGAGCAACAGAAACAGGCCCACTCCAAGGCCTGTGAGAGACCGGCAAGACACTTCAGAACTGGAGAGACCCTAGTGTAAGGTTCAGGAGTGACCGAGGGCCACAGAGACCACTCTGAGGCAAAGATGGAAGTTTTTATTTGGGGCGGGGGGGGGGGGTACACGGGCTGCCAGGACTGACACTCAAGAGCAGAGCAGTCAGCTTGGGGTTACAGATAGTGGACTTTATAGGCTTTTCAATTTGGGGAAGGTGAGGAAGGGAAGGAATTTCCCTGTTGGGGCAGTAATCTCTGTTCTTTACATTAGCCATGGGCTGAGACCAGAAGTGACCCAGTAAGAAATAAGGGAGAAATAAGGACCTGGAGCCTTGTTAGGCACGGCAAGGATCATGGCTGGGCAATTTCTTGGGGAATGTGGATGATTCACTTCGCCCTCCTGCTTTAACTACATTTTGTCCTGACCTAACACCTAAGGGGGACAGCTGTTCAATCCCACCCCCAACTACTAGAAGAGGAAACTGAGGCACTGAGTGGCAATGATTGGCCTCAGGGCTCCCAGCCTTCTTCCTGTCCCATAAGTGGGAGATGCCTGGTCCTCCACAGCTAGGGGTGGGGGGAGACATCAGCTCTGCTAATAGAAAGCCTATGCTGGGCCTCCAGACAATGGACACAGTGATCCAAGAAGGTCCCAGTGGGTAGGAGGGAGATTAAGAAGAAAGAAAAGATCAGAACAATGAAAGTGGAGTTAAATTTCAACAATTTTGCTAACCCTACGTAAAGCAGAGACCTAGAAGGGGTCTAGATTTCTACCTGCCTGCCGGAGCCTGGGAGCCTGTGATCAGTACTCAAAAGAACTTGCTTTTTTAAAGTATTTATTTATTTGAGAGAAAGAGAAAATGGGGCCGGGCATGGTGGTGCACACCTTTAATCCCAGCATTTGGGAGGCAGAGGTAGGAGGAGATCGCCGTGAGTTCGAGGCCACCCCGAGACTCCAAAGTGAATTCCATAGCCTGGGCTAGAGTGAGACTCTACCTTGAAAAACAAAAAAAAAAAAAAAAAAAAGGAAAGAAAAAGAAAAAGAAAATAGGTATGTCAGGGCTTATGCACCACCATGTGCATATAGCTTATGTGGGTTCTGGGGAATTGAACCTGGGTCCTTAGACTTTGTAGGCAAGTGCCTTAGCCACTAAGCCATCTCTCCAACCCAAGAGGAACTTTCTTATCTATGGATTTGAAGTGAGGAAAGGCTCCTTTTGTTGGTGAGGAGAGAGTGGCCCAAGGAACAAGAATGAACCTATTGCAATTGTCAGGTATTCATAAGCTTGCAATACCTACTGGCCTGGGTTGGATTCCCCTAGTACCCACATAAAGCCAGATCCACAAAGTAGGTGGCGTATGCATCTGGAGCTCCTTTATAGCAGAAGGAGGACCTGGTGCACCTACACTCTACCTCTCTCTCTCTCTCCCCCTCTATGTGCCTTGTTTTCACTGTCTCTTTCAAGTAAATAAATAAGTAACTATTTTTGTTTTGTTTTTTTTCAAGGTAGGGTCTCACTCTAGCTCAGGCTGACCTGGAATTTCACTATGTAATCTCAGGGTGGCCTTGAACTCTGGAGGATCCTCCTACCTCTGCTTCCCCAGTGCTGGGATTAAAGGCATGCACCACCACAACCGGCTTATAAAAATATTTTTAAAGGGCTAGAGAGATGGCTTAGTGATTAAGCGCTTGCCTGTGAAGGAAGCCTAAGGACCCCGGTTCAAGGCTGGGTTCCCTAGGACCCATGTTAGCCAGGTGCACAAGGGGGCGCACACATCTGGAGTTCGTTTGCAGTGGCTGGAAGCCCTGGCGCACCCATTCTCTCTTCCTCTCTCTACCTGCCTCTTTCTCTCTTTGTCTGTTGCTCTCAAATAAATAAATAAAAATGAACAAAAAAATTTTAAAAACATTTTTAAAAATAAAAAAAGCCATGTGTGGTGGCGCATTCCTTTAATACCAGCATTGGTGAGGCTGAGGTAGGAGGATCTCTGTGAGCTTGAGGCCAACCTGAGACTACATAGTGAATTCCAGGTCAACCTGGGCTAGAGTGAGACCCTATGTCAAAAAAACAAACAAATAAATAAGCCTGGCATGGTGGCACACTCCTTGAATCCCAGCACTCACTTGGGAGGCAGAGGTGGTAGGATCACCATGAGTTCAAGGCCACCCTGAGACTACATAGTGAATTCCAGGTCAGCATGAGCTAGAGGGAGACCCTACCTAGAAAGACCAATAATAATAATAAATATTAAAAATAAATAACTGAGGGCTGGAGAGATGGCTTAGTGGTTAAGCGCTTGCCTATGAAGCCTAAGGACCCCGGTTCGAGGCTCGGTTCCCCAGGTCCCACGTTAGCCAGATGCACAAGGGGGTGCACGCGTCTGGAGTTCGTTTGCAGAGGCTGAAGCCCTGGCGCGCCCATTCTCTCTCTCTCTCTCCCTCTATCTGTCTTTTTCTCTGTCTCTGTCGCTCTCAAATAAATAAACAAATTAAAAATAAATAACTGAATAGGGCTGGAGAGATGCTTAGTGGTTAAGGTGCTTGCCTGAGAAGCCTAAGAACTCATGTTTGAATCTCCAGGTCCCACGTAAGCCAGATAGATGCACAGTTAGCAAGCACGCAATGTTGCCCATGCACACAAGGGAGGGCGCACGCGTCTGGAGTTTGTTTGCGGTGGCTGAAGGCCCTGGCGCACCCATTCTCTCCCTCAAATAAATAAAAATTCATTAATTAGTTAATTAAAAGATGCAGTGCTGCTTTAGAGTTTGCATCTCTGAAAGTGGGTCACTAACAGGACTGGACCTCAAGAAACTGAGATGTAACTGAATCAGTGTGCATGAAGTGCTGAGGCCTACACGTGCCACACACTAGGAGTCAGGACGCTATGTACAAACTGCCTTTCTATCCATGAGCTCACAGCAAGTACCAGCCCATGGGTGCTCATGGAAACACTATACTCTGTTTATAAAAGCCCAGGGAGGAAAAAAAAAAAAAAGCCCGGAGAGGTGGGCAGGCTGGTATACACCTGTAATCCCAGCATCTGGGAGGCAGAAGATCAGTTCAGACTCATCCTTGGCAAAAAATAAAGTAAATAAAAATAAATGAGGGCTGGGCATAGTGGCACCTATCTGTAATCCCAGTTCTTGAGGGGCTGAGGTAGAAGGATAGCCATGAGTTTGAGGCCGGCCTGGCACTAGTGAATCCCAGGTCAGCCTGGGCTAGAGAGAGACCCTACCTTGAAAATAAATAAGTAACAAAAAAAAAGTTAAAAAAAAAAATAGCAGGGCGTGGTGGCACACGTCTTTAATTCCAGCACTCAGGAGACAGAGGTAGGAGGATTGCTGTGAGTTCAAGGCCACCCTGAGACTACATACTGAATTCTAAGTCAGCCAGAGTTAGCGTGAGACCCTGCCTTGAAAAAAAAAAAAAAAAAAAGAGGAAGGATTTGATAAAGTTGAGCTCATCTGTCTTCCAAGTAAGAGTTTGCTCCTGGGGCTGAAGAGATGGCTTAGTGGTTAAGGCACTTGCCTGTGAAGCCTAAGGACCCAGGTTTGGTTCCCCAGTAACCACATAATGCTGGATGTACAAAGTGGAACGTGTATCTGGAGTTTATTTGCAGCAGCTGGAGGCTCTGGCATGCCCATTCTCTCTCTCTCTCTGTGCTGGTAAATAAATAAATAAAATTTGCTCCTCCTGGCTGTGCAAGGGCCACCCACTCTGCCTTGACCAAGCCATGAACTCCACAGCCCCTCCACGGAAACTCTGTAGCTCTGAGCCTGCCTCAGATGCACTGAGCATGCCTACTGACTTCTCATTTACCTTATCGACCTAGCTGTCCAGCCCCTGGGGAGTCCCCTCCTCCATCCACCTGGCACAATTGAAACAGCCTGATTAAGGATTCAAACACACACCTGGGCTCCGTACCCGCTCCCCTCAGCACATCACCTCAGTGAACGTGCGTCTTCTACGTGAAATGACTGACATGGCCTTAGCACTGAGCACTCTACCCTGCTGGCTGAGGAGGGAGCCCTGGGCTCTGGCTCTTGCTCTAGATAGTCACTGTCCCCTTCTTTTTTTTTATTTTTGAAATATTACTTATTTATTTGCAAGCAGAGATAGAAGAGACACAAAGAGAACGGGCACACCAGGGCCTCCAGATGCATGTTCCTCTTTTTATTTATTTATTTATTTATTTATTTTTTGGTTTTTCAAGGTAGGGTCTCACACTGGTCCAGGCTGACCTGGAATTAACTATGTAGTCTCAGGGTGGCCTCGAACTCACGGCAATCCTCCTACCTCTGCCTCCCGAGTGCTGGGATTAAAGGCGTGCACCACCACGCCTGGCTATTATTTTTATTTATTTACTTTTCTGCACGTTCCTCTTTGTACATCTGGCTTTACATGGGCACTGGGGAACTGAACTCGGGTCATCAGGCTTTGTAAGAGATCTCCTTAACCACTAAGCCATCTCTCCAGCCCCACTATCCCCTTTTGGTCCCAGGATAATTATTACTAGAGCACCCATTTCTTCCCCAAACCGCCCCAGTGTAACTGGGGCCAGGCCAGCGGGCAGAGCAGGCTGATGGCCTCAATTCAGCTCTGATCAGGCTCCATATCTTATCAATATGGAGACTGAGGGGAAAGAATGTTTGCCAAGGTCAACTCACAGGATGGAGGTGATCTCAGGACCCAGAACCGTATGTCCTGCTCCTTCCTCTGAGGAGGGACTCCATCAAAAATGGACCCCAAAGCCTGCCCGCCGGCCCCCCAACCCCAGTTGCGTCTCAGACCAATCCCAAACCTTCCTCCCTGACTCACTCTAGATACAAGCCAGAGCCTGGAAGCTAGAGTAAGCCCACAAGGGCTTGCCCTGGGTAAGGGATGGTAGGCAGGCTTTACTTCAGGCCACAGGACCTTTGCAAAGGATGGTGACCTCTGACTCTCTGAAACACCTCAAGTGGAGACTCACACGTGACCTCTCCCAGCTGTCTACCTGCTTGTGGTGAAAAGGGCAAACTGGCTTCACTGCCGCTTGCTTTGGTGAGAGCTTGGGAGCCAAGGGTGTTCTGGGCATGAGACTGCCCTCCTGCTTTAACCATGCCCTAAGTGAGAGTCCCCATCCACTGAACGGGAGCAGCTGTTTAATCATTGTGCCCAGCCCCTGCTGCCCACACATGAACATGCCATGCAAGGAGCTGGTTGAACCAGCTCTCCCAGGCCCAGCTCTGTGTGTGGCTCCACTTCCGCACAGGGAGGCACCTGCTTCTCCCTGGCTGGGTCCCTACTGCCATTTATCTCCCCTGCGTGAGCCCAGAGCTGTATCTGTGGCATCAGCCCTTGGCACTGGGCCCTCCTCAGGAGCCCCTTCCTCAAAGGCCTGAGAGTTCACTGCCTGATCCCTGGTGCCCTTTCATAGATAGGAAACTAAGGTCCGGGAAAGCAAGGGGGGGGGGCGGGAAGGGGGAGAGCCACACAAGAACTCAGGTCTTGAATATCCTAGAGCTGAATGGAGGAAGAAGGAAGGTCGGGAGGCGAGGGCCCAGCAAAAGAGAGACGGAAAGGAGGAGAAAGTGAAAGGAGAAAATACTCTGGAATCTAGAGAATTTCTGACAGTAAATTTGGTAATTTTAATAATTTCTGGTAAACAGAAAAGCTGGGTACAAAAGGGAGAGGCGTTTGCCACCCGGCCCCCCAGGCTCAGGCTGCCTTGCGGCCCCACCCAAAATAAAACTCCCCACCAAGCCAGGCCTGACCTCAGGGCCTAGGGTCCACAGAGCCAGCCCCACACCCTGCCTAAGTTCTTCCAGAGTTACCATACAGCCCCAGGGAGGGCCACACCTCTCTCTTGATGTCTGCTTTCCCTTTTGTCTCAGGGTTTAGCCACCTGCTTGGTTAGCCCCCCCCCCCACACTCACTCCTTAAGCGATGGGAAAAGCCCACCTGGGGAAGGGAAGATTGGAAGGACCCTGTGAGCAATGCCCTGGGCCCTTAGTTCTGCTCCCCCAGACCAACCAGGCGCCTGGGTGACCTGGATGAGTCACTTTGCTGGCAGTTCCTTGACAGCCAGCCCCAGCAGTGACAAGCAGGGGCCCATCCTGTCCCTCTCCCATACAGGGGGACATGAGAACTGAAAACATGCTGGGCCTGGGAAGCAGCAAAGTGGATGTTTCCTTAGGGAACTGACAGGAGGAAGGGACAGACCTAGCTGGGCCACAGACACCCTGTGTGGACGTGGACTCCTTCATCTACAAAACAAAGACGGGCATCCTCCCACATAGATAAGGAGCTCACGGGGCAGAGTGGGAGTGTGGGTTCGGAAGCTGCCAAGGCAGAGGAAAGATTGTGTGTGGGGGGGGGGGGGAGACAATCTGTACTAGGCTTTTATCTAGGCTGGACTCCCTGAGCTCACGGGTTCCTCAAGGCCTGGGAGAATGGTCTTCTCTGAGTTCCAAGAACATAAGCTAATACCTTGGGTTCCATGCGTGATGTGTGACTGAGACACAAATGAATACATTGAATGAACAGACAAGAAGGTAAGCATGAGGCTCTATGGGGACAGGAACTGGGCTTGTCCACAATCTCCCTCCACCTAAAATAGCACCTGCCACAGAGTATGTTCTCATCACACTGGTGGAGTCAAGATAGGAAGATGTTTAGGCTGACCCCACGTCTCCAGGATCCAGCAGAGGAACAGTTGGGAGGAGCTTACCTTTCTGCAGGTGGATGATGTCAGGGAAGTTGGAGAGCAGGCCCTGGTAGAGAGAGAGCGTGTCGAGCATCTGGAAGAGGTCGTTCTTGGGCTGCTCAGCAAACATCTCTCCGACGGCTTCATAGGTCCGGCCCGTGTGAGAAATGGCATTGTTGAGGGCCTCGGAGCTAAAGGGGGGATCCATCTGGAAGGCATGGCTGATGGCCTGGAAGGCACTGCCCAGCTTCTGGAATTCTTTGCGGAAGCCCCCAACGTGCTTCCGCACCAGTTCCGATGCCACGGTGCTGAGCTGCAGGACGCTGTCGTCCATCTTTTTGCTGAAGGCCTTAAAGGTGTCCACACGGTCTTCTACATCCTGCAGGTCCTGGTGTTCCGTGGGGATCTGGAAGGTGAGCAGGAAGCTGGCACCCACCATCTCGTCTTTCTCTGCCCTGCGTTTGCCCATCTTCCATTGCTTGTCATCCAGGCAGCTGAGGAAATGCTGAAAGCCTTCATACTGGGACAGCACCGGGTGGCTGGTCATGTGGTCCATCCAGAGGATGAGCCGTCGCTTGCGCTTCTCAATGAAGTCCTCCTCGAAGCGACCAGTGGCCTGTTTCTCGGGCAGGTGGGGCACCGAGATGACAGTGAACTTGTGTAGAAGTCGGTTGTAGAGCCAATCAAAGTGCTTGTAGCGACGGTAAACAGGCGAGGCGGCGTGGGTAGGTGTGAGCTTGTAGGAGATGTAACTTTTGATACCTTTGAACTTGGTCTGCTTGGTAGGGTCCTCCACAGAGCAGGAGAACGGGTGGGGGTTGGCCTTCCACTGGGGGCCGCGGGGACCCATTTCAATGGAGTACGTCTCGGCAATCTTGGCCATCATGGGGACGTCACCGAGGATGAAGGCCTCCACTCCAGAGCGCACAAAGCATGAGAAGCGGTTGAGGTTGCGTCCCACCACGCTGCCTCTCTTAGCAGACGCCAGGCTGTCCTGCCGCTCCAGGGGTGGCTTGGGCCTGAAGGCCATATGCTGGCTAGGGTAGGCACCCGGGTAAGAAAGGTTGAGTGGGGGGTGCCCGTTGGTGCCCAACCCACCAGCCCGTGGTTCCTCCACCACCGTGCATCCGTCATCCCAGTCGTCCCAATCATCATCATCATCATCCTCAAAGCTGCCTTGGTTTGAGAGGAAGCCACTGCCCCCACCGCTCCAGGCCGGATTAGACACACTAGGGCTATTATACAAGCTCATCTGGGTACCCAGGGAGCCTGCGAGGCTGCTAGAGTAGTCGGTATGGTTGGCACTGATGCCAGGACGGACGATCTCCACGTATGAAGCAGGGAAGAGCCCGGTCTCCCCACGGCTGTTCTGCCCCTGCAGCCATCCATCCAGTGAGGTCTCGCTAAAGACAACCAGGTCCTCGTCCTGCTGGATGCTGATTTCTTCCTTGTTCTCGCTGTGGAAGTCATAGAGGGCTCGGCCTTTCAGGGCCATGGCTAGGCTGCGTGGTAGGTAGAGGTGGAAAGGAGAGGGTCCTGCCCAGATCCACGATGCTCTCTCACCAGGATATCCAAGAATGTCCTCCTAACTTGATGCCTATAAACAGCTCAAGGTCAGCCCTTGAGGCAGGCAGGGTCCTTGCACCCACAGATGCTGTCCAACCTCCCTCCCTTCAAAGCAATGTCCATGGCCCCTTGGGGCATCTGCCTGTCAGCAGGGAGTAGTCGCTCATGTCCACAATCTTCTTTAGTTTAATCTAGGTAGTCCTTTGGGGGGGGGGGGGTAGTCTTTTTCTCCTCCCACTCCCAGCAGAAATAATCCAAGTGATCTGGAGAAACCAGCTCGGTTAGACCAAGAACTTTCTTTCACACTTTCTACTGGTTCTACTGGAACAATGTTCTAAAATAGAAGCGAATCACCCGGAAACCACTGTCCCGGAGACCCGGCCAGGGCTTCTACCGTCGTCTCTCTGGCTCGTAGCTCCTTCAGGGTGCTCTGGTTTGGGGAGGCTCTCACATTCCTTTGCAGCTCTGCCCCTTCCTCCTCTCCTCCTGGGTCACTGCGTTTTCAAGAATCCAGAAAATCCAAGAGAAGGGCAAAGAGAAAAGCAGCAGCGCCCTGAATCGATTCCAAGGGTGGATGTGTCCGGCCTCCCAACGAGCCAGGCCAGTGGGGAAAAACAAGGGCCAGAGCTTGCACAACAGGCCGATAACTTTAAACTCCACGAACCTGGCGGTTGAACCCCTGGGCCCTACCGGCTGGGGGGGGGGGGGAGATGTCCTCTTCCCCGCCCCGCAAGTGGCCAGTCCCCCCTCTCCCCCGAAGAACGCAAGGGTGCGCGACGGGGCGCTCAGGGGACTTCTGGCCACTCTCTCGGTGGCCTCTTTTGTTTGCCTAATTCCTCAGCAGTTTCGGAGCCCCCGAGATGACCCTGATGGACGGTCCGACGACCACCCCCCCCCACACACACACACCCTAGTAGAACAAACCTCCACCACGACCACCCCTCCTCGCCCCTTGGTGTGCCCGCGAAAACTCAACAGCGCAGTTTGCAGACGGAGCTCTGGAGAGTGGATGATTGCGGCCCGAGGTCTGTCTGTCCGTCCGTCCGTCCGTCCGTCCGTCCGTCCTCCGCGCTACCCCGGTGGAGCCGGCGCCCCAGCCTCTTCCTCCCGCACCCGCAACCCTCGGCGCCGCCAGCGGGAAGTCAGGTCCAAAACAAAAAAAAAAAAAAAAAAAGACGATTCTGGGAGGTGGCGTCCCGAAGGAGGAGGGAATGGCCAAAGGGGAGGTGAGGGGTGGAGAGATGGAGGCAGGAGGGAGGGAAAAGCCGGCTAAGGAATGGAGCAAACTCCACCGCACTTCCGCGCGTCCCGGCTGGGCAGGGACCGCGCAGCTCCGCCCTCCCGGGGATGCTACAGCCTCCCCCTACCCCCCAGCACCCATCCCGGGTCCCGCCTCCTTTCTTCCTTGGGGTCCGCGTCCTCGCTAGCTCCGGCTCAGTCTAGGAGGAGGGGGTAGAGGGGAAGACGACCACCCCCGGCATCGATGCCCCCACCAGCCCCGGGCCATCGACGCCGGGAACCCGGCTCCGGGTCTGGCGGTCGGAGCGCCGCGCGGGGGAGCTCGTCGGCCACCGCCGCCGCGTCGCCTTCCCGGGACTCCGGCTCCTCCAGACTTTTCCTTGACGCATGGGCAGGAAAACTCCCGAAAAGTTTGCAGAGCCGCCGAGCGACCGGGAGGGAGCCGGAACCCCGGGAGAGCAGAGCTGCGGACGCCCCTCTTCGCCGTCCACCGCCCTTCTCCCCTGCTCCGATGGGCGCCCGCCAGCTCGGGATGGATGGGCGCGGGGTGGGGGTGGTTCTGCATCACCGTGGTGCCTAACCTGGGACACCGGCCACCGCGCGTCCCGGCTCGCTGGTGACAGGGACCTCGCCTAAGCACCTCCTGGTTTTCTCTTGTTAGGTGCATCGGTGGGAACTGGCTGTTCCATCCCAGCCAGCAGCTGCAGCAAGGATAGAGGCTCCCGGAAGAGGCCAGAAGAGATTTGTCCCCGGGTCAGTTTATGCAAAACGCCTTGGACACTGACTCGACCAGGCCAGGCTTTGTTCTGGTCAACTGGAGAAAACAGCACCCACAGTCGGGGTTCCTGCGTGTCCTTCCGGTCTTTAATTCGTCCATTCTGTCTCATTCATCATCATGTACTCCAAAAAAACAATAAAAATTGACCGGGTACCAACAGTGTGCCAAGCCACTGGACTACAAAGAGGAGGAAGACTTTTGTCCTTAACTTGCAAACTCAAATGTGTCTTGACAAGTAGAAAGATGCCCCTGCGGGGGGCCAGTTCTGTGAAAAGTATATGGGGGAGGAGGCTGGAGGGATGGCTTGTCTGCAATCCCAAAGGTCCCAGGTTCAATTCCCCAGTACCCACATAAAGCTAGGTGCACAAGGTGGCTCATGTGTCTGGAATTTGCAGTGGCTGGAGGTCCTGCTGCACTCATTCTCTGTCTGCCTCTCTAAATAAATAAGTAAAGTAAGGGGCTGGAGAGATGGCTTAGTGGTTAAGCGCTTGCCTGTGAAGCCTAAGGACCCCGGTTCGAGGCTCGGTTCCCCAGGTCCCACGTTAGCCAGATGAACAAGGGGGCGCACGTGTCTGGAGTTCGTTTGCAGAGGCTGGAAGCCCTGGCGCGCCCATTCTCTCTCTCTCCCTCTATCTGTCTTTCTCTCTATGTCTGTCGCTCTCAAATAAATAAATAAAATTTAAAAAAAAAATAAGTAAAGTAGGAAGATTGCCATGAGTTCGTGGAGGGGGGGGAGATGAAAAAAAAGTGTATGGGAGGGCACCTATCTTGTCTGAGCGGAACAAGATCAAGGACCTCTTTCCTGGAGGAAATGTCTGTGGTAAGGGAAAGGCTTTAACTAACCCCTTTCCACCCTGGACCCTGCTTGGAGTATTTATTATCTGCCCTCTCTCGCTAGAGCTTCCTACCTCCTCATTCTTACTATTTCTCCTTAATGTAGATCAGCTGGTACAAGGCAGTGCTGCTAACGGTGGGGACCCTTTAACTGTTTTGATTGACACGATTCCCAGAGCTCAGGCTTCAAAACTCAATTTCACTTGTGCACCCAGTAGATCGGACTCCCCCATTTGGCTAGAATAAAAACTAATAAACAAAGCTGGGCATGGTGGTGCATGCCTTTAATCCCAGCACTCAGGACGCAAAGGTAGGGGGAATCACATGAGTTCAAGGCCACCTTGAGAATACAGAGTGAATTCCAGGTCAGCTAGAGCGAGACCCTCCCTCGAAACCCTCCCCCCCCCAAAAAAAAATGATAAACAGTTGGAAATCACATAAAAAGCTGGACATGATGCACACCTTTTATCCTAGCACTCAGAAGGCAGAGGTAGGAGTGCCCATGAGTTCAACAACAACAACAAAAAAAAGCTGGACATGAGCCAGGTGTAGTGGTGCACTCCTTTGATCCCAGCACTTGGGAGGCAGAGGTAAGAGGATCATTGAGAGTTTGATGCCACCATTCCACTACATAGTGAATTCCAGGTCAGCATAGACTAGAGCTAGACCCTACCTCAAAGAAACAAAACAGGGCTGGATGGATGGCTTAGTGGTTTGCCTGCAAAGCCAAAGGACCTGGGTTTGAGGCTCGGTTCCCCAGCACCCATGTTAGCCAGATGCACAGGGGACCACAAGTCTGGAGTTCTTTTGCAGAGTGTCTGGAGGCTCTGGCGTGCCCATTCTCTCTCTCTCTCTCCCGCCATCTTTCTCTGTCAAATAAATAAAAAATAAGCCAGGCATGGTGGCGCACACCTAAAGCAAAACAAAACAATGAGCTGGAGGGATGGCTTAGCGGTTAAAGTGTTTGCCTAGTAAGCCAAAGGACCCAGATTCGATTCCTCAGGAACCATGTTAGCCAGATGCACAAGAGGGTGCATGCATCTGGAGCTGCTGGAGGCACTGGCGCACCCATTGTCTCTCTCTCTCTCACTCACTCTGCCTCTTTCTCTCTCTCCCTTTCTCTGTCAAATAAATAAAAATAAAATATATTTTTTTAAAAAGCTGGACATGCCAGCTGACAGAAAGCTGGAAGAAGCCATTCTACATGTAGCTCAATGGGAGAAAGAGATACCACCAGTGAAGATACTCAACAGTGGACACTGCAAGCCTTATAATTGGCCAGTCAGCCCAAATGAGCCAACGGGTACAATAGTGGCATGTCTATCATGGTGGAAACCAACTGCCCTCTAATTGGACTGGAGGCCTGCTCCATGGGGGAAAACACATCCCTGATACTGAAAACTTAAAACAGGTGTAGTCATGAGCCCTAGGGGTGTAACATCTGCTGATGTCTGGAAAAATGTATATATTATGCTTATCAAACTGCCCAGTAAGCACTTCTCTTAGTATTTATACCTTTATTTAACAATACTCACACTTTGGGTAGAGAATCTTCTCTTTTCAGATGGCAGTGAATTTGAGATGACTCAGAAGGTATCATAGTGCTGGAAAGAAGTGACTGGAGTACTAAGTAACATCTTAATCACACCTTCCAAGGCTCAGGGTCTAATGCAGAAGAGGTAGCGGAAAGCATGTAGGAGCCAAAGGAAGGGTAGGACTTCTTACAACGTGCTCCCTCCAGATATAAAATGGCCTGGATATCCATGACCTCACAGTGCCTGACACTACCTACACAAGACCATCATAAGAGGAGGAAAAGACCATGACATCAAAATAAAAGAGAGACTGATTAAGATGGGGAGGGGATATGATGGAGAATGGAATTTCAAAGGGGAAAGTGGGGTGGGGAGGGAGGGTATTACCATGGGATACTTTTTATACTCATGGAAAATGTTAATAAAAATTGAGAAAAAAAAAAAAAGCTGGACATGGCCACTAATGGGTTTGTGACCCCATTCCTTAGTGGGTAAGGCTAGATGGACTGCAGCTTGGGGTTGAGAGAGAGAGAGAGAGAGATCCTGTCTCAAGAAAACACAGATCAACAACAAGAGATAGGCACTTTCTGGGTGTGGTGATGCAATCCTGTGATCCCAGCACTTGGGAGGCAGAGGTAGAAGGATCTCTGTGAGTTTGAGGCCAGCATGAGCATACAGAGGGAGTTCTTTGTCTGATAACTCAAAAAAGAGAGAGAGAGAGAGAGAGAGAGGGAGAGGGAGGACATCTTCCTCTGGTATGTATGCCCATAGGGCAGTCAACCTGCATGTATACATACATACCACACCTCACACACAGGAGAAACACAAACCATCAGTACTAACTGCCTTGCCTACTATCTTCCTTCCTTCCTGCCTGCCTATCTACCTACCTACCTACATAGGTCAGGACAAAATAGAGTCACCGAGGACAGCAGGAGGGCGACAGAGACACAAGGAAGTGGGTCATCCACATTCCTCAAGGAACTGCCCAGCCATCATCCCTTCCTCGCCTAACAACGCCCCAGGTCGTGATTTCCTGCCCTCTCATCTTGTAAGTCACCTTGCTGTTCTGGTGTCACACCCTATCTTAGATATCCCCTAAAGAAACCTTTTTTTTTTTACTTTCCCCCAACTGAAGAGCTCTGTAGCAGACAGCTTCAGGTTCACTGAGATGAACTTTCAGACCACACACAGTTATGGAGGAAGGGATATTTATTGAAACTTACAGATCCAGGGGAAATTCCATAATGGCAGAAGAAGCTGGCCTGCTTTCACAGGACCAAGCAGAGAGAGAGAGAGAAAAGCACAAGCCAAAAAGCCAAATGCCACCTAGCACACTTTTGGAACTACAGCTAGGCACACTTTGCATATCTTTAGATTGAAATCTGAAACCCATTACCACACCTTAAGATCTACCCAGTGACACTGCCTCCAGCCAGGTGGCTACAGATGCACACTACAAACAAATAAAAAACTGGATATATTGGGAGCCAGCTATTCAAACCACCACATTCCGTCCCTGGCCCCCAGTAGATTTATGACCATCACACATTGTAAATTGTACTCAGTTCAATGTCAAAGGTCCCCACAGTTGTGACCAATTTAAGATATTAAGACCTGTAAAATCAAATAAGTTAAACACTTCTAACATATAAAGGCACAGAGTAAACATTTTCAACTGGTATAAGTCATAGCAAGGAGAGACTAAAACAATACAAACTCAACTACCATCAAACAAACATCAAACTTCTATAGTTCAATGTAACCAGAGACTGCCAATCTTCAGATTTTCCAATTCCGCCCCTCCAGCTGGGCAGAGTAGCCAGGGAACACTTCCATCTCAGGCCAACAGTGCGCTCCATGGTAGCGCTTACATAGTCCTGGTATATCCAAAACATCTTGAGGTCTTCATGCAAACCATGGACCATCTTCCAAAGGCTCTTTCAGCCTATCAGGGCATCATGCCCTGCCTCATGCAGCATCTTAGCAGCAGCTCCTGGAACTGTATGCAATTCACAACCACACCTAGCATCTCCCATGCTTCTGAATCCAATACGAGGTGTATAGGACACAGCCATATTTATTCTTAATTCAGGGATAAAATAAATCCTAACCTTGAAAATTTGGCTGCAGATGCAAACTACAAACAAATAAAAAACTGAATATATTGGGGTCTATCCATTCAAACCACCACAAACTCTATATAGCCCGCTATCTGTAATCCCAAATTGACTGCTCCACTCTTGAGAGTCAGTCCTGACAGCTTGTGTTTCTCCTGAATAAAAGCTTTCATCTTTGCCTCAGAGTGGTCTCCAAGGTCTTGGTCACTCCTGAACCTTACACTTCCTTCTTTCCATCTGTCCTTCCGATTGAGAGGTTGAGCTCAGAACTTCTCACATGCTCCACAAGCTCTACATAACTGAGGACTGAATTTTCTCCCTGGCTCTTTTTTTTTTTTTTTTTTTCTCGAGGTAGGGTCTCACTCTAGCCCAGGCTGACCTGGAATTCACTATGGAGTCTCAGGGTGGCCTTGAACTCACAGTGATCCTCCTACCTCTGCCTCCCAAGTGCTGGGATTAAAGGCGTGAGCCACCATGCCCGGGTTTTTTTTTTTTTTTTTTTGTGGTTCATTCTAGATTCATATTCTTGTCATGGTTTTTTGAGCATCCTTTGATCTACACCATTTTAGCCATTGTTGGTGTCTAGTAAGTTACTGCTGATTTGTTCAAAGGCCTGAACTTATTGCCATCAGTAGCAAGTTCTTCATAATTTTTTTCCTTTTCAATTTTTTTTTATTAACAAGTTCCATGATTGTAAACAATATCCCATGGTAATGCCCCCCTCCCCCCACTTTCCCCTATGAAACTCCATTCTCCATCATATCCCCTCCCCCTCTCAATCAGTCTCTCTTTTATTTTGATGTCATGATCTTTTCCTCCTCTTACGATGGTCTTGTGTAGGTAGTGTCAGGCACTGTGAAGTCATGGATATCCAGGCCATTTTGTGTCTGGGGAGAGCACGTTGTAAGGAGGCCTACCCTTCCTTTGGCTCTTACATTCTTTCTGCCACAATAGACCCTGCCTGGCTCTTTTTTTTTTTCCCCCAGTGTTTTCTGTTTGTTTTTTATGGTGGGTTTCCTCTGTGCGTGTGAGTGTGTATGTGTGTATTGTATGGATGCACCAGTCTATGAACAGGTCAAAGGCCAACCTTAGGGTGTTGATCCTCCCCTTATACCTTGTTTGAGCCAGGGTCTTTCTTATTTCTTTTCTTTCTTTTTTGGGTTTTCGAGATAGGGTCTCACTCTAGCTCCCCTGGAATTCACTATGTAGTCTCAGGGTGGCCTCAAACTCATGGTCATCCTCCTAGTGCTGGGATTAAAGGCGTGCACCACCACGCCCTGTACCCCGCCCCCTTCCTTACGTGTTTTTGAGACAGGTTCTCACTAGGTTGTAGAGGCTAGCCTTCAACTTGACATCCTCTTGCCTCAGGCTCCCTAGTGGCTGAGATTATAAATTTGCACCACCAATAGACCCTGCCTGGCTCCTTTTATCTCTAAAATCCCTCTAGCAAGGTTTTGATCCTGAATACTACTGAACTATTATTTTTCCCCAAATGTTAAGAATTTATTAAAAAAGCTTTTTTTAAAATTTTTTTGTTTATTTTTATTTATTCATTTGAGAGTGACAGAGAGAGAAAGAGGCAGCTAGAGAGAGAGAGAGAGAATGGGAACGCCAGGGCCTCCAGCCACTGGAAACGAACTCCAGATGCGTGTGCCCCCTTGTGCATCTGGCTAACATGGGTCCTGGGGAATCGAGCCTCGAACTGGGGTCTTTAGGCTTCACAGGCAAGCACTTGACCTCTAAGCCATCTCTCCAGCCCTAACAAAGCTTTTTGTTTTGTTTTGGTTTATTTCCTCTAGGAATTTTTGTTTGTTTGTTTTGTTTTTGTTTTAGTTTTTCGAGGTAGGGTCTCACTCTGGTCCAGGCTGACCTGGAATTCACTCTGTAGTCTCAGGGTGGCCTTGAACTCATGGTGATCCTCCTTCCTCTGCCTCCCGAGTGCTGGGATTAAAGGCGTGTGCCACCACGCCCGGCTTACATTCTGGAATTCTTATGCCAGCATTTTGGTGCTTTGGTGTCAGGTACCTTCTTTCCTGTCTGGATCACCACAGAAGCCTCCTCATAGTCTCTGTGTTTCCATTCCTGCCTCAGCGCAGCAGTCTGAATGATCCTTTTAAAACCTAAATTCAGGGCTGATGGTTTAACTATTTATTATTAACCATTATTAAGAGTGCTTAGCCAGGTGTGGTGGCTCATGCGTTTAAAAATTTCTTTGTTTTTATTTTTATTTATTTGAGAGCAATAGACAGAGAGCGAATGAGGCAGAGAGAGAGAAAAATGGGTGCATCACGGCCTCTAGCCACTGCAAATGAACTCCAGATGCACCATCTTGTGGATTTGGCTTACATGGGCCCAGGGAATCGAACCTTGAACTGCAGTCCCTAGGCTTCACAGGCAAGTGCTTAACCACTAAACCATCTCTCCAGCCCAGCTCATGTGTTTTATCCCAGTACTCAGAAGGCAAAGGTAGGAGGATTGCCATAAGTTCAAGGCCACCCTGAAACTATATAGTGAATTCCAGGTCAGCCTGGGCTGGAGCAAGATCCTATCTTGGGAGGGAAAAAGATGGCTTAATGGTTAAGGCCCTTGCCTGCAAAGCCAAAGGAGCCAGGTTCAATTCCCCAGGACCCATGTAAGCCAGATGTACTAGGTGATGCACGCATCTGGAGTTCATCTGTAGGGCTAGAGGCCCTGGTGTACCCATTCTCTATCTCCCTCCCTCTTTCTCTCTCTCTCTCGCAAATAAATAAAATACAATATTTAGGCAGGGTGTGTTAGGGTACACCTTTAATTCCAGCACTCAGGAGGCAGATGTAGGAAGACTGCCATGAGTACAAGGCTACCCTGAGACTTCATAGTGAATTTGAGGTCAGCTTGAGCTAAAGTGAGATCATACCTCAAAAAGCCAAAGAAGGGGGCTGGGGAAATGGCTTAGCAATTATGGCATTTGCTGGGGAAGCCTAAGGACCCGGGTTCGATTCCCCAGGACCCACATAAACCAGATGCACAAGGAGGCAAATGTGTCTGGAGTTCGTTTGCAGTGGCTGGAGGCCCTAGCACACCCATTCTCTCCCTGTCTTTCAAATAAATAAATAAAAGATATTTAACAACAACAGAAAAAGCAAAGCCGGGCATGGTGATGGTGGTGCATGCCTTTGATTCCAACACTTGGGAGGCAGATGTAAGATTACCATGAGCTAGAGGCCATCCTGAGACTACATAGTGAGTTCCAGGTCCGCCTAAGGTAGTGAGACCCTACCTCAAAAAACCAAAATAATAATAATAATAAAATAAAAAGAAAAGAAAAAGAAAATGATCAGTGAAGAAGCTAGGTGGCACCACAGGCCAGAGCAAAAAGGAGTTAGTGCTTCAGCCTCCCTCCCAATGTAACTATCTTGATATAATTTACAGCTCTAGCTAAACAAACAGCTTTAAATCTGTTAAGCCATTACTCAGGGTTCACATCTATACCTGGTCAGGCAAATTTGTTTGGGCCCAGACTGAAAGATTAAGAATTGGAGCTAAGGCCGTGAGTATGCCTTTAATCCCAGTACTGGGAAGCAGAGGTAGGAGGATTGCCAAGAGTTCAAGGCCACCCTGAGACTACATAGTGATTTCCGGTCAGCCTGAGCTAGAGTGAGACCCTTCCTGGAAAAACAAACAAACAAACAACAAAAACAAAACAAACAAAAAGCAGGAGCTCGGACGTGGCTCAGTGGTTATGAACCTTGCCTGTGAAACCTAACAAAGTCAAATTCCCCAGTACCCAGGTTGGTGCATGCATCTGGAGTTAGTTTTCAGCGGCCAGAGGTCCAGGTACCATAATTCTTTTTCTCTCTCTGCTTGAAAATAAAATATAAGGGCTGGAGAGATGGCTTAGCGGTTAAGCGCTTGCCTGTGAAGCCTAAGGACCCCGGTTCAAGGCTCAGTTCCCCAGGTCCCACGTTAGCCAGATGCACAAGGGGGCACACGCGTCTGGAGTTCGTTTGCAGAGGCTGGAAGCCCTGGCGTGCCCATTCTGTCTCTCTCCCTCTATCTTTCTTTCTCTCTGTGTCTGTCGCTCTCAAATAAATAAATAAATAAACAAATAAATGATATCATCATAATAGTAAATTAAAAAAAAAAGAAAAGAAAATATATTTTAGCTAGGCATGGGTGGCACATGCCTTTAATGCCAGCACTCGGGAGGCAGAGGTAGAAGGATCGCCAACAGTTTAAGACTACCCTGAAACTACATAGTGAATTCCAGGTCAGTCTGGGCTACAGTGAGACCCTACCTTGAAAAACCAAAATAAATTTTTTTTCTTTTATAGATTTAGACTTGTATTTGTAGCCCAAGATTTTTCATATTTATTTTTTTTAAAGATTTATTTATTTATTTATTTATTTGAGAGCGACAGAGACAGAGAGAAAGACAGATAGAGGGAGAGAGAGAGAGAATGGGCACGCCAGGGCTTCCAGCCTCTGCAAACGAACTCCAGACGCTTGCGCCCCCTTGTGCATCTGGCTAACGTGGGACCTGGGGAACCGAGCCTCGAACTGGGGTCCTTAGGCTTCACAGGCAAGCACTTAACCGCTAAGCCATCTCCCCAGCCCTTTCATATTTATTTATTTGAGAAAGAGAAAGAGGCAGATAGAGAGAAAAAGAATGGGCGCACCAGGGCATCCAGCCACTGCAAATAAATTCCAGATCCATATGCCACCTTGTGCATCTGATTACGTGAGTCCTGGGGAATTGAATCTAGGTCCTTAGGCTTAGCAGGCAAGCAAGCATCTTAACCGCTAAGCGATCTCTCCAGCCCAGCCCAAGATTTCTCCTACTCTCTTGGTGTCCCATCTAAACTAAAGTGGGGGGATCACTGAATCCCAGAACTTCCACACCTGCCTGAGAAACAGTGACCCAGTGTTACAACCGAAGTGGAACAGGGTGGCTCACACCTACAATCCCACCGTCGCGAGTGCGAATCGAGGTCACTTTGAGCTACACAGCAAATTTAAGGCTAACGTGGGCTTTATAAGGAGACACTGCTTCCGAGAAACTAAAAGAAATAAAACTCCAGGCATGGCGTTGGGGCACACGCCTTTAGTCCCAACCCTCGAGAGACCGAAGGAGGAGGATCGCTGTGAGTTCGCGGCCAGCTTGGTACTACAGCGTGAGCTCCAGGTCAGCCTGGGTTAGAGTGAGACCCTACGTCGACAAAAACGACCAAAAGCTCTTATGTCAAGGCCGCTCAAGACTCAGGTGATGTGCGTCTAGGTTTGATGCTGCTCAGTCAGTCCCAGTTGCCAAGGAGGAAACCGCTCTGCCATCCCAGTAAAGGTCCTGATGCTGAGAAGAGACGGGACCGGTCGGCATCCCCGGGGTCCAACTCCGACCAGCTCCCACAACCCAGGGTCCCTCGAGCAGGGTTAACCCACTCAAAACCTTCACTCCACTGCCCGGGTCAGCTCTTACAAGCAGGGCTGACTGTCATGGAACTCGCTATGGGGCAGGGAGCTGAAGGAAATTACAACTGCACTGTAGACTGTATTCTTAGCTACACCCCGCCCCCGCCCCGCCTTAGGACAGCCTCAGGAGCCCGCCCTCTCTCCTGCCGGCCGCACTTCCTCCTCCCTCGCTGAGCAGGAAATGAACAGAGGCGGAAGGCGGGACCTACTCCTGGACCAATGGGGAGAGGGGGCGCGGCCCAATGGCTTTCTTCCATTGGTTCAGGCTTCCCAAGCGGTCCTGTCTGGCGCACTGAAGCGGAAGTCGCCGCCCGCACTGCTTCTCGTCCGTTGGGGCTTCGTCCACCATGGTGCGGAAGCTCAAATTCCACGAGCAGAAGCTGCTGAAGCAGGTGGACTTCCTAAACTGGGAGGTCACCGACCACAACCTGCACGAGCTGCGCGTGCTGCGGCGGTACCGGCTGCAGCGGCGCGAGGAGTACACCCGCTACAACCAGCTGAGCCGGGCGGTGCGCGAGCTGGCGCGGCGCCTGCGCGACCTCCCCGAGCGGGACCCGTTCCGCGTGCGGGCCTCGGCCGCGCTGTTGGACAAGCTGTATGCGCTGGGCCTGGTGCCCACGCGCGGCTCCCTCGAGCTCTGCGATTTCGTCACCGCCTCGTCCTTCTGCCGCCGCCGCCTGCCCACCTTGCTCCTCAAGCTGCGCATGGCACAGCATCTCCAGGCGGCCGTGGCCTTCGTGGAGCAGGGCCACGTGCGCGTGGGTCCCGACGTGGTGACCGACCCCGCCTTCCTCGTCACTCGCAGCATGGAGGACTTTGTCACCTGGGTCGACTCGTCCAAGATCAAGAGGCACGTGCTGGAGTATAACGAGGAGCGTGATGACTTTGATCTGGACGCCTAGGCGGGTTTCCACGTCACCACCGTCACCCGTTACTGATGGGCAAGAGAGGATGCTGGGGATGGTGAAGTATTCTCACTGACTGTGTCCGATGGTCGTGGATTCTTAACAAACTTGACTCTTAGGCCGGGAGTGATGGCACACGCCTTTTAATCCCAAATCCGGAGGCAGAGGGAGGATCACCGTGAGTTCGATATCATCCTGAGACTACACAGTGAATTCCAGGTCAGCCTGGACTAGAGTGAGACCCTTCCTCGAAAAACCAAAACTACAACTACAAAAACAAAAAACAACTTTAAACTACAGGTCTCAGCGTCTTGGATGAGGAAAGTCGCCCTCCCCCCGGTACTCCTGGAAGCCTTAGAATTTGTACTACCTGCTAACTGAATGTCTGTCTTGGGAGACAGTGGGAAGCAGCACTGTTCTGTGCTTTAATACGGGTGAAGGAGAAGAAACGTTGCCTTCTTCCCTCTGTTTTAGCATCTTGAAGCTGGACTGTATAGGTGAATTTTGAGATCAAATTCTCTTTGTTAGGGACCACACTCGTTTCACAGGAGTGCTTTCCTAATTCCAATAAATACCCTGACCGTCTTGTAAGTGCACCTTTTTTGTCGGTGTGGTCTTACTCCTTCGGGTCATACATGCCATAGGTCTTGTTAGCAGAACAGGAATAAGATCAGCTGTGAGGTCTTCTGCAGGGCCTCCCGTGGAGACAGCAGGATGTACTGCGGGCTGGGCAGATTTGTCACTTTCCCAACCCTTTCCTCAGAATGAGTGTTTTGGCAAAGCTTTTCTCTACAGAACATCCTGTTGATATTTCAGCCCCAGGAAATACCATATTAAAAGTCTGTTTGCTTGCCTAAGGAAATGATCACCCTGTAACTTGGCCATCTAGTGGTCAGAAGTGACCCAGGAGGTTCCTGAAAACAGATGTTCTTAGTGGTACTGTTTGCTTAGCATGTGTGAGGCTCTGGGTTCAATCTCCAGAACTCAGAGAGAGAAAGAAAGAAAAAAAAAAAAAAAATCAATAAGCCGGGTGTGGTGGCTCCTGCCTTTAATACTAACACTGGGGAGACAGAGGTAGGTGGATTGCAGAGTTCGCGGCCATCCTGAGACTACATAGTGAATTCCAGGTTAGCCTCCTCTAGAGTGAGACCCCACCTCGGGAAACAAAACAAAACAAAAAGCAGGACTGCAGAGATGCCTTAACCGACCTAGGTTCCATTCCCAGAACCCACGTAAAGCCAGATGCACAAGGTGGCTCATGCATCTGGAGTTCGTTTGCAGTGCCTAGAGGCCCTGGCATGACTATTCTATCCTCTTCATTCTTTCAAATGAATAAATTATGTTTTTTAAAAAGTAAAAGGGACACATGGTGGTAAATAGGATTGCTGGGAATTTGTGACTACAGAGTGAGTTCTAGGTCAGCCTGGACTAGAGTGAGACCTTACCTCAAAAAAAACATAAAACGGGCTGGAGAGATGACTTTGCGGTTAAAAAAAAAAAAAAGTTCAAATCTCCAGGTCCCACTTATAGGCAGACAGAAAAAAAAAAAAGTGATGCGGGCATGCAATGTCGCACACGCACACAAGGTGGCGCAAGCATCTGGAGTTCGTTCACAGCAGTTGAAAGGTCCTGGCACGCCCATTCTCTGCCTCCTTTCCTCTCTCCCTCAAAAAAAAATCTTTAAAAAAAACTTTAAAAAAGTAAAATGTTCAAATTAGTAAAGAGAATACTAGGTTTTAGCCCAGAATAGGATAGAATGCTGATCCCAGTGGATTGGGTTTGGATTTGTCTCTAGTTCAAGCCTACCTGTAACTCCGTGGACCAGGGTAGCATTGAACTCATGGTGATCCTCCTGCCTCTACCTACAGAATGCTAGGATTATTGGTGTGCACCACCACACCTGGCTCTTAAAGGTTTCTGGAGGTAGGATTTCACTTCAGCCCAGGCTGACCTGGAATTCACTATGTAGTCTCAGGGCGGCCTCAAACTCACAGTGATCCTCCTACCTCTGCCTCCCAAGGGCTGGGATTAAAATTAATGGCCAGCACAACCACACTCAGCTTAAGAGTTTTTTTTTTTTTTCCTTTATTATTCATGTTTGAATATTTTTATTCAGGTTTATTGAGACAGGTTTTACCTTATAGTCTAGGTTGGACTAGAACTCATAGCAATCCTTCTGCCTTAGTCTCTCCAGTACTGGGATTACAAATGTGTGCCTACATGCCCTCATATGGACTAGGTTTAATTTTTTTTTTTTTTTTTGAGGTAGGGTCTCACTCTAGCCCAGGATGACCTAGAATTCACTATGGAGTCTCAGAGTGGCCTCTTAACTCACGGTGATCCTCCTACCCCTGCCTCCCGAGGGCTGGGATTAAAGGTGTGTACCACCACACCGGGCTCTGGGTTTAATTTTATTTTTTAAATATTTCTATATAGGGATGGAGAGATGGCTTAGTGGTTAAAGCACTTTTGCCTTCAAAGCTTAAGAACTCAGGTTCGATTCCCCGGTACCCATGTAAGCCAGCTGCAAAAGGTGGCACATGGGTCTGGAGTTGGTTTGCAGTGGCTAGATGCCCAGGCATGCCCATTCTTTATCTGCTCCTCTCTTAAATATGTATTTAAAATATTTGAGAGAAAGAGATAGAAAGAAAGAGAATGGGTGCACCATGGCATCTAAACCACTGCAAATAAACTCCAGATGTGTGGACCTGGATGCATGGGCATCTGGCTTATGTGAGTAATGGGGAATGGACCCTGGATCCTTAGGCTTCCCAGGCAAGCGCCTTATCCACTAAGCCATCTCTCCAGCCCATGGATTGCAGGCTGACCTGCAATTCACTGTGTAGTCTCAGGGTGGCCTCAAATACACAGCAATCCTACCTCTGCTTCCCTTCTGCTGGGATTAAAGACATGTGTGACCACACCCGGCTCTAATTCAGAATATATCCTTCTTAGTCCGTCCTTATCAATTCTTTGTTTAAAGGTATGACAGAACCCAAATTTGGGATTCATAAGTTTGTGGGACCCCTTCATGAACCCCCAAATCCTGCATCAGTGTGATTAATGATGGAGTTCTGAGCTGCACCAACAATGTGCTTAAAGGTGAGAGTTTTGGGCATTGTGGCTGGGTTTTTGGTACAGCTGGAGGCTGGAACTTCAGGGTATATTTTTTCCTCCAATATAAAAAATATTCATGGGCTGGAGAGATGGCTTAGCGTTTAAGTGCTTGCCTTTGAAGCCTAAGGACCTGGGTTCGAGGCTTGATTCCCCAGGACCCACATTAGCCAGATGCACAAGGGGTGCATGCATCTGGAGTTCCTTTACAGTAGCTGGAGGCCCTGGCGTGCCCATACTCTCTCTGGCTCTTTCTGTCTGTCGCTCTCAAGTAAATAAACAAATATTTTAAAAATATTCGTGCATTTTAGGGTGGGTTTTTTGTATTGTAGTAAAGCCTAGTTATAGAATTACCTGTTGTGAAAATAAAGGAAATTACAATGAAAGTCAAATTGAAAGATGTGTATTGTGTTCATACTGGTTGTGTTCACAGGCATGTTTGTGCTTTTTTTTTCTCACAAGCCTTGTCAGTTTTGTTGGCTGCAATTTGCTAACTAGTCCCAATTTTCCTGGATAGGTGGCTATTGGCAAACACAGATTCTTTTTTTCTTTTTAATTTTTTGGTTTATCAAGGTAGGGTCTCACTCTAGCCCAGGCTGACCCGGAATTCACTATGTAGGCTCAGGGTGGCCTCGAACTCATGGCGATCCTCCTACCTCTGCCTCCCGGGTGTGAGTGCTGGGATCAAAGGTGTGCACCACCATGCCTGGCCAGATTCTTTAAAAAAAAAAAACAAAACTTTTTTTTTGACAACTTCCATAATTATAGACAATAAACCATGACAATTCCCTCCTCCACAAAGATTATTTTATTCCAATCTTAATTACAAAGAGCAATTCTCAGCTTCTACATTAACAACACAATAATTCATGACTATGCAGGTTACAGAATGGCTATGAAGAGGTTAAAGAGATTGCAAATGTCAGAGAAGCTGTCCTGAAGCCCAGATAGCTGATAATACTCTATACCCTAAAAATTTCTAGAAAGTTAGTATGTTCATCAAATGAGAAAACATGTTTATTTGTGAAATGAAACAGGGTCTTGCCGCATAGCCCTAGCTTCCTGGAGCTACCTCCTAATGATGGTGTTATGTACATAAAATATCCTATAGGTAAGCATGTTCCCTTTTTTTTTTTTTTTTTTTTGGTTTTTCAAGGTATGGTCTCTCTAGTCCAGGCTGACCTGGCAAACGTCAACTTAAAAAAAAAATTATTTATTTATTTATTTGCTAACAAAGAGCGAGATAGAATGGGCACGCTAGAGCAAACGAACTCCAGATGCATATGCCCCCTTGTGCATCTGCTTTACGTGAGTCCTGGGGAATCGAGCCTGTGTCCTTTGGCTTCCCAGGCAAACACCTTACCGCTAAGCCATCCCTCCAGCCCCAAGTGTCAACTTTGATATTTTTTGCTGTGTACTAATGGCCAGTGCAGTTATGTACAGGCCAAACATTCAGCAAATACAAACATTTGGATCAAGAGTCGTGTGACTCTGACTCAAAGTTTTTGAACCTCTGAACTCTTCCCACTTTCTGCCAGTTACTTGAAAGATTAAATGTGTGTGCCGGGCGTGGTGGCGCACGCCTTTAAACCCAACACTTGGGAGGCAGAGGTAGAAGTATAACGCGGTGAGTTCGAGGCCAACCTGAGACTACATAGTGAATTCCAGGTCCTGGACTAGAGCGAGACTCTATCTAGAAAAAAAAAAAAAGGGAGCAAGCAGGACACAGGAGAGATGGTGTAACCGAGCCCGAGGACGCGTAAGGGGCCCTGGCTGCCTACCCACGAAGTGGCAGGTCGGTCGGCTAAAGAAGTCCCGACACGTTTATGCCCAGGCGAGACGGCTTGGCACAGCTCAACAATCCATCGGGCGCAAGCAGGAAGTCCCGCCCCGGTCGTCAGGAAGCGCCCCTTAGTTACGGGCGAAAGTAACGGCCAGCCGCGACCCGACGCCCGGCGTGCACCGCAGGGGGCGGGACCGGAACTACGTGTGCTGACGAGGGGCGGGCCTAACTCTCGCAGGGAAGCTGATTGGTCGGCTTCCGCGGCGGCGCTTGCGACTGCCGCCTCGGTCTGGTGAGTCTTGGGCTGGAGCGCTGTCTCGGTGCTCGCTCGCTGACTTTTCTTGGCTGGGCTGTGACTCCCTTAGAGTGGACCTGTGTTTCCGCTGTAGTGTGCCACGGAGTCGGGCCCAAATTCTTGAGGGATGGTTTTATTTCTTTATGCTTGGGTTTTCGAGGTAGGGTCTCCTTGTAGCCCTGGAATTCAATCAGTAGTATCAAGCTGGCCTCGAACTCAAGGCGATCCTCCTACCTCTGCCTTCCAAGCGCTGGGATTCCCCAGGACCCACGCAAGGCAGATGGTACAAAGCGGCACATGCATCTGGAGTTTGCAGTGGCTGAAGGCCCTGGCACGCCTTTTCTCTCTCTCCCTCCTCTCCCCTCTTCTCTGTCAAAATAAAAATAAAAATAAAAAATAACTTGTCTGGGAAACCTGAGGACTCATGTTGGACTTCCCATGTTAGCCAGATGCCCATAGTCATGCGCACAAGGTGTCACACGCGTCTGGATTTGATTGCAGTGACTGGAGGCCCTGACATGCCAACTTTCTCTCCCCCCTCATAAATAAAAAATAAAATGATTTCTTTGAAAGCTAGGTGTGGTGGTGCACACCTTTAATCCCAGCACACGGGAGGATGAGGTAGGAGGATCACTGTGAGTTTAAGCCCAGCCGGAGACTAATTCCTGGCCTAAAGCAAGACCCTACCTTGAAAAACAAAAACAAAATTTCGTTTCTTTCCAAGGAGGCAGAGAAAGAGAATATGAGAATGGGTGCACCAAGGCTTCCAGCCACTGCAAAGGAACTATAGACCATCTGACTTTACATGAGTTCTGGGGAATTGAACCCAGGTTTTTAGTCTTTTCAGGAAAGTGCCTTAACCTCTGAGCCATCTCCTCAGCCCTAACTACAACTTTCAAAAGTCCCTTTCTTGAAAAAAAAAAAAAATCTTGTCTTTCAAATTAAGAAAAATAATTTGATCTTGTATGCTTAGAATGTTTATAGTAATTACATGTTTATGTGGGGTGTCAACATCTTTATTATTTATAGTTGAATTACGTTGTTTTGTTTGTTAAATTTCTATAATGTTTATTATTTTTATATTTTGAAAATTTCTAAATAAAATAGTCTTAAGAAAAAGAATTTGAGCTGGGGGCATGGTGCCGCATACCATTAATCCCAGCACTGGGAGGCTTACATAGAGGATCGCTGTGAGTTTGATGCCAGCCTGAGCCTACATCATGAATTCTAGGTCAGCGTGGGCTAGAGTGAGACTACCTGGAAAAGAAAAAAAAAAAAAAGAATATGACTTTGACTTCATGTATGCAGTGCAAAGTAACTCATTGGCTGGGCATGGTGGTGAAGGCCCGTAACTCCAGGGGCAGGAGGACCACAAGTTTCACAAGGTGCTTGCTTGAAAGCCAAATACACAAATTAGTGCGTACATCTGGACTTTGTTTGAAGGAGTCCTTGACACTTATGGAGGGGCTGGTGTTCCCTTTCAGGCAGCCTTCTCTTGTTTGAGGCAGGATGACCATGAACTTGCTCTAGCTGAAGATGAGACAAAATAGATGCTTCCATCTCTCAGGTGTTGGTTTGTAGGTGTGAGCTATCACACCCCAACTCAGCTCTTTCTCCAGTGAGCATCCCACAGTTAGCCTTAAGACCTTCCATCTGCCCAGCCTCTAAAACCAGAAACTGTAAAATGAGAAAGTAACCTGAGGTTTGGTTTTTCATCTATGCTTGTATCCAATGGTCTCAGTGTTTGTCTGGGAGCTAAAATTTTTTTCTAATAGAGTTGGCCTTTAATTTTAATTTTATTTTGGTTTTATCAAGGTTGGGTCTCTCTCTAGCCCAGGCTGACCTGGTACTAGCTCTTTAGTCCCATGCTGGCCTCTAACTCTGCCTCCTGAGTGCTAGGATAATAGGTGTGTGCCCCCATGCCTAGACTAAAACTTTCTTCTTCTTTTCCCTCTGTTGCTGAGGAATGAACACAAGGCCTTATGCATGCTAGGCTAGTGCCCTACCATTCCATCTCCAGCCCATGCTGGCCTTTATTACAGAATTGACCAATGAGAGAATTTACATCGTAGTTACATTCTTGATGGCTCTTTAGAACTACTTAGGGAAAAATTAGATGCTTGGTAACATCACTAGCCTTCAGTGGTGGCTTATGTGGTAGAAAGCAGAAAAACAGATTTAACCATAGGGTGAAAAAAAAATTTTTTTTTTTTTTTTGAAACAAGATCTTATTTATCCCAAGCTGGCTTGGAACTTACTATGTAGCTGAGAATAACCTGGAACTTCTGATCCTTTTGTCTCCACCTCCTATTACAGGGTGAATTTATTTAGTGATTGGGGCTTAAATTTATTCACTCAACTGTCAAACTTATAGTGTATTGAGATACTGGTAGAAAAATAGAGTTTTAAAAATAGTTTTAGGGCAGGGCATGGTGACACACGTCTTTAAGCCCAGCACTCAGGAGGCAAAGGTAGGAGGATCGCCATGAGTTCAAGGCCACTCTGAGACTACATAGTAAATTGCAGGTCAGCCCGGGCTAGAGTGAACCCCTACCTCAAAAAAAATAAAATAAATAAAATAAAAATATACATATGTATATATTTAAGGCTGGAGAGATGGCTTAGCAGTTAAGGCATTTACCAAAGGAACCAGGTTCAATTCCTCAGGACCCATGTCAGCCACATGAACAAGGTGGTGCATGCATCTGAAGTTTTTTATTTTGTAGTGGCTAAAGCCTCCTCCCCCCATCAAGATTTTAAAAAATAAAAAAATTAAAGAATTTTTAATTTTTTATTATTTGATAGAGAATGGATGCACCTGAACCTCTAGCCATTGCAGATGAACTCCAGACATACGGGCCACTGTATGCATTTGGCTTACATGGGTCCTAGGGAATTGAACCTGGGTCCTTAGGCTTTGCAGGCAAGCTCTTTAGCTACTAAGCCCTCTCTGCAGCCCAGACAATACAGTTGTTACAGCTAATATGTAAGTCATTTCCCCTATGGAGACTACTGTAGACTTGGGTTAAGTAAAGGTTTTTCAGTGACATGTTAATTGTCCTATGATGGTGGAATGATGTGAATTAATGAGCCGTTTTCTTATGGTTTCCTGTAGAGGGAAGATGGAAGAGCTGAGTAATGCCCTGGCTAGTAGCTTTTCTGTGTCTCAAGATCTGAATAGCACAGCGGCCCCACACCCTCGCCTGTCACAATACAAGTCCAAGTACAGTTCCTTGGAGCAGGGTGAGCGGCGGCGCCGGTTACTGGAACTGCAGAAATCGTAAGGATGCTTTAACTCCTTGATTTCGTTCTCTGGGCTGGAGGTGTGGATCTGTGCTTGGCTCTATGGAACCCCCTTTCTGTGGAAGGCTGATCTTCCTTCTCACGGCTTGGGAGTGTCAGTCCCGTCAGAAGTACTTCTGTCTGTACCTGCAGTTTGGCAAAAGAAGGGAGACTCAGTTTAAAAGCAAAAGCTCAATGATTGGGTTAAATTGTACTGTTTTTCCTGGCAATAGTACTGAGCTTTGCCATTTAGGGACTTGTGAAAGCCACGCCTAGATTTCAGCTCCCCACATTCCCTGGATCGCTCGTGTGGCTTCTCACATACTCCGAATCGTAGTCTTGGTGTGGTCTTCCCATCTGCCCTCAGCTCAGTGCTTCTGTGGTGCCCTTGGGAGTTCAAGACAATTCCACAGGGAATCAGAGGAAATGTTTTCCGTACTCTTAATTCTAAATGCCAGCATGAACAAATGAAAAGAATAGCTGCAGGGCATGTTTGGGAATGAGTTGTTCTGAAGACAGGGCTTGTCCTGTGCAGTGTTGGCCTCCTCTGGGTCAGAAATTGAAGAATTGGAAATTAGAAGAAACTGACAGCTGCACCATTTCCATAGAGTCTTCACTTTGCCCAATACTGCATTAGTTGATGTGTTTTACAGAGATGGTTCCCTGTAGCTTCTGTGCTGCTTGTAGATTACATTCCCAGATCATTCATTTCCCCCATTTTCAGCCTCTTTCCCCCCTCCCCCCAAGGTAGGGTCTCACTCTAGCTCAGGGTGGCCTAGAACTCAGTGATCCTCCTACCTCTGGTGTGCCCATTCTCTCTCTCTCTCTCTCTTCTATCTCTCTCTGCTTGCAAATAAATAAAAATTAAAAAGAAGAAATAGTTTATTAAAAAATAAAATGTTAAGCCGGGTGTGGTGGCATACACCTTTAATCCCAGCACTGGGGAGGTAGAGATAGGAGGATTGCTGTGAGTTCGAGGCCACCCTGAGACTCCATAGTGAATTCCAGGTCAGCCTGGGCTAGAGTGAGACCCTACCTCAAAAACCAAAATAAATAAATAAATAAATATAAAAATAAAAAGTTGAGCAAGAGAGATGGCTTAGCAGTTAAGGTGCTTGCCTGCAAACCAAAAGACCCGTTTCTATTCCCCAGGACCCATGTAAGCCAGATGCACAAGGTGGTACATGCATCTGGAATTTGTTTGCCAGTGTGGGTTTCATTCCCCCAATCACTCGTGTAAAAGTGGACGGGTATTCATTTGCAGCAGACACTCACATGTAAGTGTGAATAGATAAACAAAATTTTAAAAAGTAATTTTTAGAAGGTCTGAAGATTATTAAAACAATCTTTCTAAATGAACTTCACAAATTGTATTTTTTTAAAAGGTGGGGGTCCTACATAGATGGCTTAGTGATTAAGGCACTTGCCTGCAAAGCCTAAGAACTCATTTTGACTCCATGGGTCCCACATAAGCCAGATGCACAAAGCAACACAATCGTGCAAGGTCGCACATGTGCACAGGAGGGTGCATGCGTCTGGCATTCCATTGCAGTGGCTAGTGTCTCTGGTGCACTAATTCCCTCATTCTTGCTTCCTCAGGGTCGGCAGGGGTGGGGGGGGGAGGCCAATCTGTTGGGCTTGCCTCAAAAAAAAAAGTGGGAGCCAGGCGTGGTGATGCACTCCTTTAATCCCAGCACTCAGGAGGCAGAGTTAGGAGGATTGCCATGAGTTCAAGGCCGGCCTAAGACTACATAGTGAATTTCAGGTCAGCCTGCACTAGAGGGAGACCCTACCTCAAAAGAAAGTGGGGGGAGGGTCCCACTGAGTAGATGGCTCAGTGGTTAAAGGCGCTTGCTTGCAAAACCTGATTACCTGTGTTCAATACCTCAGTATCCAAGTAAAGCCAGACACAAAAAAGCAGCGCATCACATGCACTCAACACACACACACACACACACCCAGAGTTCTTCTTCTTTTGGACTTCTCACTGCACCTCAGTGTTTACTTCCCGTTCTTATGGCCTTTGAATGGCCAGAAATACCTGTTTTCACTTGAGGTGAAATATATATTTTGTTTTTTGAGGTAGGGTCTCACTCTAGTCCAGGCTGACTTGGAATTTACTATGTAGTCTCAGGGTGGCCTCTATCTCATAATGATCCTCCTACCTCTGCCTCCCCAGTCCTGGGATTAAAGGTATGCTCCACCATGCCTGACAAGGTGAAATATTTTAATTTGCCCATTCTTAAGAAATTGGGCAAGCCTTAATGTGTTCAGAGATTACCTATTTAGGATCTGTGACAAAATAGTCCTTAATTTAGCCTTGCAAAGGAAATGTCATTATTTCTTATACTCACCAAAATCCCCAAGTTGCTTCCAAATTTGGAGTTACTGAGTTGAGTGAAATGTGTCAAATTATGGGATGTCTTTGTAGAAAATGTAAACTCCTGTCCTTATCCCTATTTCATTTCCAGCAAGAGGCTAGATTATGTCAATCATGCCAGAAGATTGGCAGAAGATGACTGGACAGGTATGGAGAGTGAAGAAGAAGAAAAGAGAGATGATGAAGCAATGGACATTGACACTGGCAAGAAGTTGCCAAAGCGCTATGCTAATCAAGTGAGTGGTCCAATGCAAGTTGAAGTCACCGAGTTCTGCCCCCTCTGCAATGCAGTCAAAGCCCCATTGAAATGAAATGCTGCTATAAAAAGATGATGTTTGGCAGCTCAAAGGAATAGGAACTAATGTATGTGTAGAGTGAATGGGATGGTAACTGTGGAAACACTGATGGAGCCTGTGGGTGGTGAGTAATGATTTGAAACTACCAGCCCTGCTGTTAACCAAAGGGTGCCAGTGAGCTGCAGAAAGCTCCTGAGCTATTAATGTAGTAGATTCCATATTCTCATTATTATTGCTAGTATTACTTATTTATTTTTGAGAGGATGTAACACAGGGCCTACTATGTGCTAGGCAAATGCTTAACCACTGGGCCTCAACCTCAGCCTGCTTGTGTGTTTTTAAATGTTTTTTGTTTTTCCAGATAGAGGCTTGTTCTAGCCCAGGCTTATCTGGAATTTACTGTGTAGTCTCAGGGTGGCCTTGAACTCACCATGATCCTTATACTTCTGTCTCCCAAGCACTGGGATTAAAGGTGTGTGCCACCTCGCCCAGCTCTGCTTTGTCTTTTGTTGCTCACTGTATAGCCAAGGATGACTTTGAATTTTCTAAAAAAATTTTTGTCATTTTTATTTATTTAGTTGAGAGCCACAGAGAGAGAGAGGCAGATAGACAGAGAATGGGCACGCCAGGGCTTCCAGCCACTGCAAATGAATTCCAGATGCATGTGCCCCCTTGTGCATCTGGCTAACGTGGGTCCTGAGGAATAGAGCCTTGAACTGGGGTCCTTGGGCTTCAGAGGCAAATGATTAACCACTAAGCCATCTCTCCAGCCCAACCTTGATTTTTTTTTTTTTTTTTTTTTTGGTTTTTCAAGGTAGGGTCTCACTCTGGCTCAGGCTGACCTGGAATCCACTATGTAGTCTCAGGGTGGCCTCGAACTCTCAGCGATCCTCCTACCTCTGCCTCCCGAGTGCTGGGATTAAAGGCATGTGCCACCACACCCGGCTTTGAATTTTTTTAATTTAATTTTTATTTACTTATTTGAGAGAGAATGGGCATGCCAGGGCCTCCAGCCACTACACATGAACTCCAGACACATGTGCCCCCTTGTGTATCTGGCTTACATGGGTCCTGGGGAATCGAATGAAGGTTCTTTGGCTTTGTAGGCAAGCACCTTAACTGCTAAGCCATCTCTTCAGCCCTTTAAAATATATATATTACATATGTATATAAAATATTAAAATATATGTATTACATATATATTATATATGTATATATTTATTAAATATATATATTTGATTTTCCTTTATTTGAGAGAGAGAGAAAGAAATAGGCAGGGCAAGAGAGAGAGAGAATGGGCATGCCAGGGCCTCCAGCTACTGCAAATGCATTCTAGATGCGTGTGCCCCTTTGTGCATTTGGCTTACATGGGTGCTGGGGAAATCAAACCTGTCTCCTTTGGCTTTGCAGCCATCAAGTACCATAACCACTAAGCCATTTCTCCAGCCCTACCTTGAACTTTTTTTGATATTCTTGTCTGCACATCCCAAGTGTTGTCTTTTAAGTGTGTACCACCATGCCCAGTTTATGCAGTGCTGGGCATCAACCCAGGTCTTTTTGCAAACCAGAGAAACAACTGACCTATATCCCCAACCTTTGTCTTTTTTTTTTTTTTTTCTTTTTCTTTCCTGTTTTGGTTTTTTGAGGTAGGGTCTTGCTCTACCCCAGGCTGACCTGGCATTCACTATGTAGTGTCAAGGTGGCCTCGAACTCATGGAAATCCTCCTACCTCTGCCTCCTGAGTGCTGGGATTAAAGGTATGAGCTACCATGCCTGGTTCTGTCTTTTGGCTTTTATAGTTAGGTGGTAGCAGTCAGGAAATACATCTTTCCTTGAATAAAGAGTGAGCCTGGGGTTGGAGAGATGGATTAGTGTTTAAGGCATTTGCCTGCAAAGCCAAAGGACCCAGGTTCAATCCCCCAGGACCCACGTAAGCCAGATGCAAAAGGGGCACATGCATCTGGAGTTCATCTGCAGTGCCTACAGGCTCTGGTGCACCCATTCTGTCTCTGTCTGTCTGTCTTCTCTCCCTCTCTGCTTGCAAATAAATAAATAAAAATAACAAAAATATTAAAATTTATTAAAAAATACATGAGCCTGCCCAGGCTGTACAGTTGGCCAAGGGAAGTAGAGCCATGAAACAGGTAATACTAAGAAGACTTGAGTAATTTCCCTGTTAGGTATAGAGAAGAATTAATATGGCTTCTGGTGCTATGAGGAAAACAGGCATGAGACTAAAGCACAGGGTGGCTTGGAATTCAGTATGTGGCCTTGTCTGGCCTCAAACTTGAGGCAGTCCTCCTGCACCTTCCCAACTGCTATGATTACAGGTATGAGCCACCATGCCTAAACACTTATTTTAAGTTTTGAGACAAGAGTGGGGATGCAACTTGCCCTAGCATGCACAAAGCCCTGGTTCAATTCCCAGTACTATGTACCTGTAACCTGAACACTTAGTAGGTGGAAGCGGGGGATCAGAATTTCAGGGTCATCCTTGACTATATGAGATACTGTCTCTAAATGAATGAATCTTAGAACAGAGTTCTATTAAGTTGCCCTAGTAGGCTCTGACCTTGCAATCTTTGTGCCTCAGCTTCCCAAATAGCTAGGAATATATGCCCACACCACCAGGCCTCACTCCCAATTTTCTTTAGTAAAATATCTGGGGGCTGGTGAGGTGGTTTAGTCATGAAAGGCACTTGCTTACAAAACCTGCCAGCCTGAGTTCGATTTCCCAGTACCTACATGAAGTACCACATAAAGTGGCACATGTGTCTGGAGTGTGCAATGGCAAGAGGTCCTGGAGTACCCATACACACACATTCTCTTTCAAGTATAATAAAAATCTTTTTTTGTGGGGGGGGTCAGTTTTTTAAGGTAGGGTTTTACCCTAGCCCAGGCTGACCTAGAATTCACTATGTCATCTCAGGTGGCCTTGAACTTAAAATGATTCTCCTGCCTCTGCCTCTGCCTCCCTTGCCTCCCCTGTGCTGGGATTGAAGGCATGTCCACCATGCCTGGCTAAACTACTTTTTTTTTTTTAAACAGGTACAATATTTGGGATGCTAATTTGGGAAATGATGGTCTAGAGTAAGCACATATCAAGATGAGACTTACTCATCTCTGAGGTATCACCCTGGAACTTAACTTAATGTGCCAATACACAATGGACTAAGAAAGGAAAGGAAGAAGTCCCATTAATCTAGTGACAGAGGTGAGGAAGTAAGTATGGAGTAGATGCAGGTTGTAATGTTAAGGAGAGAAACCAAGTCTAGTGAGTGGCCTCCATTAGTCAGTTGTGCAGGAGACTAGTTGGGCCAGGTATAAGTCCCTTTTAGCTTCTGCCCTATTTTAGGTTTTTTTTCTTTCTTTCTTTTTTTTTTTTTTTTGTTTATCATGGTAGGTTCTCATTCTAGCCCTGGCTGACCTGGAATTGTCAGGCTGGCCTTGCACTCACAGCGTTCCTCCTACCTCTACCTCCCAAGTGCAGGGATCAAAAAGGTACGCACCACCATGGCCAGCTTCTGCCCTCATCTAAGTCCCTCCTGATCTTTTAACTCTATTTCTGTGTTCCCAGTTGATGCTGTCTGAGTGGTTAATTGACGTTCCTTCAGATTTGGGACAGGAATGGATTGTGGTCGTGTGCCCTGTTGGGAAAAGAGCCCTGATCGTGGCCTCCAGGGTGAGTAGCTGCTTCCTGCCTGCCATGGGAGCAGGCCTGCTCTGTGGTGAGAGGGAATGGCCCTCCATTTTCTTGACCAGCCACAGCATCCATGGCTGCAGTACTTTTCTGCAAGAGAGACAAGCTATCTCTAAGTTAATGACAATCCTGTAGAATGAAGAAACAAGAAAGCATGAGTCCAGGAGACCTGTGGATGTCGAATGAGAATGGCAGCTTTCTCCCTGCAGGGTTCCACCAGTGCCTACACCAAGAGCGGCTACTGTGTCAACAGGTTTTCTTCCCTTCTGCCAGGAGGCAATAGGCGAAACTCAACAACAGCTAAAGGTACTTACATAAGATGTGGGGATTACAATCTGGGATCAAAGGCATGCACCATCACACCCAGCTATTAACTGAGTTTTGTAATAAGTACAAGACAGTCCGTGGTTAGTTGGAGGTTTTTTGTTTGCTTGTTTTAATCTTTTTTTTGTACTTTATTTGCCTGAGTGGGTGTATATAAGTATGCCAAGGTCTCTTGTCTTTGTAAATGAATTCCAGATGCACCACTCTGTGTTCAGCTTTATGTGGGTGGCTGGGGAATTAAACCCAGGGCAACAGGCTTGCAAGCAAGCCCCCCCCCTTTTTTTTTTGGTTTGTTTTTTTTTCAAGGTAGAGTTTGCTCTTCCCAGGCTGACCTGGTTTCATTTTTCGTTTTGTTTTGTTTTGAAGTAGGGTCTTCCTCTAGCAGAGGCTGATCTGGAATTCACTATGTACTCTCAGGCTAGCCTCGAACTCACCCTGATCCTCCTACCTTTGCCTCCCAAATGCTGGGATTAAAGGTGGGCACCACCATGCCCGTCCAAGCAAGCACTTTTGGTCATTGTGTAATCTCCCAGGCTCTAATCTTTTATTTTAGACAGGATCTCATATATCCCAGGGTGTTTCAAACTTGCAACGTAGGCAGACATGACCTTGAATTTATGATCATTCTGCCTCACCTCCTGAGAGCTGGGATGAGTTATATACCACCACACCCAGTTTATATGGTTCTGTGGATTAAAAACACTCTATCAGCTGGTTTATTTCCAGGTCCTTTTTTTTGTTTTTTCCAGGTAGGGTCTCACTCTAGCCCAGGCTGGCCTGGAATTCACTTGTAGTCTCAGGGTGGCCTTGAACTCGTGGTGATCCTCCTTTCCTCTGCCTCCCAAGTACTGTGATTAAAGTGTGTGCCACCACACCCGGCTCCTAGGTCCCTTTTATTTATTTATTAAGGCATACCCGGATTTTTAAACTTACTATTTATTAGAAATAGATAGGGAAAGAGAGTGAGAATGGCCATGCCAGGACCACTACTGCAGACAGATTTCAGATGCATGTGGCAACTTATGCATCTGGCTTTTATGGGTAATGGGGAATCAAACCTGGGCCCTTAGGCTTCACAGGCAAGTGCCTTAACCGCTAAGCCATCTCTAGCCCTCCTTGTTTTATTGTTGTATTTAATTTAATTGTTTTTTTCAAAGTAGAGTCTCACTCCAGGCCATGCTGATCTGGCATGTACTCTGTAGTGCCATGCTGGTCCTGAATTCATGGTGATCTTCCTCCTTCTGCTTCCCGAGCACTGGGATTAAAGGCCTGCAGCACCATGCCCAGTTTATTCATTGATTTTTGGTTTATTTTTTCAATATATTTATTTATTTGTTTGAGAGAGAAAGAGGCAGAGAGAGAAGGGGGTGGGGAGAGAATGGGTGTGCCTGGCCTCCAGCCACTGCAAAGGAACTCCAGATGCATGTGCCCCTTTATGCATCTGGCTTACGTGGGTCCTGGAAACTTGAGCTGGGATCTTTTGGTTTTGCAGGCAAATGTCTTAACTGCTAAGCCATCTCTCCAGCCCTTGTTTTTGTTTTTTCTATTTGTTTGTTTGTTTTTGTTGTTCGAGGTAGGTTCTCACTCTAGCCCAGGCTGACCTGAAATTTACTATGTAGTCTCAGACTGGCCTTCAAGTCACAGTGATCCTCCTACCTCTACCTCCTGAGTACTGGGATTAAAGGTATGCATCACCACACTCAGAATTTTTGTTTTTTGAGGTAGGGTCTCACTCTGGTCCAGGCTGACCTGGAATTAACTATGTAGTTTCAGTATGGCCTCAAACTCATGGTGATCCTCCTACCTCTGCCTCCTGAGTACTGGGATTAAAGACTTGCGCCACCACGCCCAGCTTCAGATTTTTCTTTTTTAAATAGAGGAAGTTTAATGGGTTTTAGAACAGAGCAAAATTCAAAACCTTCCTAAGATTCTCCAAGGGAAAAAGCAGAAAATAGACCCTACTGATGCTGGCAGCTTTTCAGTTGGTTGGGATATGGGGGAGTTTTCTTGGTGCTTTTGGAAAAGAGTAGGCCCTTAGCATGGAGGGCATGGGAACTGGGCCAACAACAAGAGGCTAGTGGTGGACCCCAGGAGCGGTAGGATGGATGCCAGGAGGCTGGAGGTAAACCCCTGACCACTGCAGGTAGGTCCTTAGGGTTTGTGGGTACACCCTCAGGTCCTGTGGGTGGACTGTGGGAGTGGTGGGTACAGTCCTGGGATCTGTAGGTAAACCCTAGCCAGGGAGGATGGGTGGGCACCTGGGTATACTCCAAGATTTGTTAGGTGGATCCCCTGGGCAGAGGAATGGACTGCTGTGTTGGGGTGGACTGTAGGGGAGGTGGAAAGGGATCTACTAAGGGAGCAGGCCTTGGAAAGATATGGGGAGGAAGGGCAGGTCAGGTGGGGTGGGGGACCATAGCTGCTTCATGCCTGGAAGTCCCCATAGGTGCACTGGGTGGGGCTGGGTGGCTCTGGGCGCTTTTCTTTCTTAAAATAGAACTGGAGGAGAAACTGCTCGCTATCCATAATCTGGTGGGTTCAGAATTTGTCTTTGGCTTTGTTAATCCCTCTGCACAGTACCTTGAAGGTGATGGTCCATTAGGGCTCAGAGGCCATGAGCAGGTAACTGCTAAGACGCTGGTCTGAGTCTTGATCTTCTGTTCATAGACAGGAAACAAGAGAAGTACAAATTTGAGGCCAGTCTAAGCCACATAATGACACCCTATCTCAAAACAACTTTCAGGCCCAGTGGCAAATGCCTGTACTCGCATAAGTTTGGAGGAGGAAGCAGGAGGATCAGGACTTTAAAGTCATCCTTGGCTATATAGCTAGGTCTAGGCTAGCCTGGACTACATGAGACCCTGTCTAAAAACAATGGGATTGGGGAGATGGCTCAGTGTTTAAAGGTACTTGCTTGCTAAGCTTGTAGGCCTGGGTTTGATTCCCCAGCATCCATATAAAGCCAGACACGGGCTGGAGAGATGGCTTAGTGGTTAAGGCGCTTGCCTATGAAGCCAAAGGACCCAAGTTCAAGTCCCCAGTACCCACATAAGCCAGATGCACAAGGTAGTGCATGCGTCTGGAGTTCATTTGCAGTGTCTGGAGGTCCTAGCACCTCTTTCTCTCTATCTGCCTCTCTCAAATAATAAATTAAAAAGAAAAAGGAAAAAAAAAGAGCCAGGCATGGTGGTGCACACCTTTAATCCCAGCACTCGGGAGGCAGAGGTAGGAGGATTGCCATGAGTTCCAGGCCAGCCTGAGACTACATAGTGAATTCCAGGTCCACCCGGGCTAGAGAGAGAGACCCTACCTTGAAAGGAAAAAAAAAAAAAAGAAAAAGAAAAAAAGAGGGACCTGGGGAGCTGTCTCAGAGAATAAAGTGCCTGTTGCACAAGAGTTCTGGCCCCTAGGCTCCATGTAAAAGCTGGAAGATGTGGCATGTGTGCCAAAGTCTAAGCACACATATGCCAAATAAATATTTTTTAATGTATTTTTTTATTTGAAAGAGAGAATGGGCAGGCCACTGTAAAGTAGCTCCAGATACATGTGCATCTTTTTTTTTTTTTTCGAGGAAGGGTCTCACTTTAGCCCAGGCTGACCTAGAATTCACTGTGTACTCTCAGGGTGCCCTCCAACTCATAGTGATCCTCCTACCTCTGCCTTCCGACCGACTGCTGGGATTAAAGGCATGTGCCACCATACCCGGCGTTTTTTGTTTTAAATATTGATTTTTTGTTTCTTTTTATTTTTTTAAATATATTTTATATATTTGAGAAAGAGAAACATAAGAGAGAGAATGGGTGCACCAGGGCCTCCAGCCACTGCCATGAACTCTAGACGCATGCACCACCTTGTGCATCTGGCTTATGTGGGTCCTGTAGAATTGAACCAGGATCCTTTGGCTTTGTAGGCAAACACCATAACCACTAAGCCATCCCTCCAGAACCTCCCCCCCGCTTTTTTTTTTTTTAGAAATTCAGAATTCCCACTTGAATGAAGGGCTGCTTTCTTCCCCTCATGCTGTCTGAGGTCATGTAATCCTGAACTATGTAGCCAGAGAAGGCAGTGAACTTTTTCCTTCATGTAACTCTTCATTCTTTCTATTGGCAATTGCTATAAACCCCAAGGACTGTTTGACTTGAATTGCTAAGATGGGGCTCCTTAGATTGTGATGTCAAGAACACTGGCTAGAAGCCAAGTCCCATCTTCACTTTCTTCCTTTTGCTCTAGACTACACCATTCTAGATTGCATTTACAGCGAGGTAAATCAGACCTACTACGTTCTGGATGTGATGTGCTGGCGAGGACACCCTTTCTATGACTGCCAGGTAAGGACTGATACTCCCTCGTGTCTTTTCTGTCTCCTCCTGGGAAGATAGTGAAGCTCAGGGGTTTACTATGTGACCAACTTCTTGGTGTGAACAGGATGTGGTAACCAAAAACATTATCTAATGCTCCTGCATCTCTGAGGATGTTTAGCTGAATTTAAAAAAAAAAAAGAAAGAAAGAAAGAAAAGAAATAGGAAGAACTAAGGGACGTATGGTTGTTCTTGAGAGGAGGGAAGAAACAGTAGAGGTGCAGGCTGGTACTTTAGCAGCTGTGGCTCCTCCTCATCGTCAGAGAGTAGGAGGCTTGCTGGCAGAGAAGATTACAGGGTAAGAAGGATGCCATCGTGTGCAGGTGACACCATGAAGCAAGTGAAATGTAAGTTTCTTCTTCATGCCCGCCCCCCCCGCCCCAACATCCTTCTTCTAGAAAACCCGGCCTGCTGGGTATGACACAAGCCTCAAATCTCAAAGGCTTGCTTTAGTAAAGAGGAGACTTTCCAAGTGAAGAGCAGCCCCTCCTTCCCCTTTAATTGTGCCTTTCTCTAACATTTTTTTTTCCTCAAATTAAATTCATTTAACAGTAGCTGCAGCAAAATTAGACTCAGTCTGCTCCACAGGCTTTCATGTCTTAGCAACATTTCTTCCATCTTTGTTTCTATTGGATACTTGTGGCTCTATGTACTCTCTTTTGCTCCCTTTTTAATTCGTTTTAGCACAGTAGTAGGTTTCAATATGTGGTCTGTAGACTCAACCAGCTTTATCTTAGAAACTTAATAGAAATACATAATCTCAGACCTGTTGCCTCAATGTACAAGGGGTGGCTATGTTTTAACAAGCCTCCTGGTAAATCTCCACCATACTTAGCTAAGCATTAGCTCTTCAGAGTTTTTTTTAAAATTAATTAATTAATTTGTTTATTTGAGAGACAGAGAGGCAGATACAGAGAAAGAGAGAATGGGTGCACCAGGGCCTTTAGCCACTGCAAACGAACTCTAGATACATGTGCCCCCTTGTGCATCTGGCTTACATGGGTCCTGGGGAATCAAACTGGGATCCTTAGGCTTTACAGGCAAATGCCTTAGCTACTAAGCCATTTCACCAGGCCATTTTCAGAGTTTTAAAAAGTACCTCATTCAAGCCAGGTATGGTGGTACACACCTTTAGTCCAACACTTGGGAGACGGAGGTAGAAGGATTGTAGTGAGTTTAAGGTCATCTTGGGGCTACAGAGTTAATACCAGGTCAGCCTGGGGTACAGTGAGACTTTTCCTCAAAAAAAAAAAAAAAAAAGCCAGCCATGATGGTATATTCCTTTAATCCTAGAACTCGGGGGGCAGAGGTAGGAGGATCACTGTGAGTTCAAGGCCATCTTGAGACAACAGAGTAAATTCCAGGTTAGCCTGAGCTAGAGTGAGAACCTACATGGAAAAACCCCAAATAAATAAATAAATAAAAATAAAAAATGTACCTCTTTCAAACACCACAGTTAGGGTTTACATTGTTAAGGGACTGAAGAGATGGTTCAGCAGTTGAAGGCACTTGCTTCCAAAGCATGATGACCCAGGGTCAATTCCCCGGTACCCACACAAAGTATCTGGAGTTTGTTTGCATTGGCAAAAGGCCCTGGTGTGTCCTCCCCCACCCTCTTACAAATAAATAAATAATTTCTTTTTTTAATATATTTTATTTATTTATTTGAGAGAGAGAAAGAGGCACAGACAGAGAAGGAGAGAGAATGGGCACACCAGGGCCTCTAGCCACTGCAAACAAACTCCAGATGCATGCGTCACCTTGTGCATCTGGTTTACATGGGTCCTGGAGAGTCGAACTGAGATCCTTTGGCTTTGCAGGCAAATGTCTTAACCACTAAGCCATCTCTCCAGCCCATAATTTCTTTTTTTGAGATAGACTCTTGCTTTATTTAGTCTAGGCTGACCTGAAATTCACGGTGTAGTCTCTGGCTGGCCTTGAACTCATAACAGTCCTCTTACCTCTGACTCCTGAGCGCTGCACTACCACAGCTGGCTCAATAATTTTTGTTCATTTGTTGTTTTTTTTTTTTTGAGGTATGGTCTCACTTTAGCTCAGGCTGATCTGGAATTCACTGTGTAGTCTTAGGGTGACCTGGAACTCTTGGTGGTCTTCCTATCTCTGCCTCCTAAGTAATGGGATTAGAGGTGTGCACCACCATGCCCAGCTTCAATATATATATATTTTTGAGGTAGGGTCTCACTCTAGCCCAGGCTGACCTGGAATTCACTATGTAGTCTCAGGGTGGCCTCAAACTCACGATAATCCTCCTACCTCTGCCTCCTGAGTGCTAGGATTAAAGGCCTGTGCCACCACGCCCCAATAATATTTTTTTAAAAAGACTTTAGGGGCTGGAAAATAGCTTAGTGGTTAAGGTGCTTGCCTGCAAAGCCTAAGAACACATGTTTGAATCTCCAGGTCCCATATAAGCCAGATGCACAGTGATGCAAGCACACAATGTTGCATGTGCGCACAAGGGGCACATGCCTCTGGAATTTGTTTGCAATGGGTAAAGGCCCTGGCTTGCCCATTTTGTCCCTGTCTCTCTCTCTCTGCCTCTTTTTTTCTCTCTCAAATAAAAAAGAAAAAATAAATAAGACTTTACTGTTATAAATGAAATGGGGCTAGCAACAGAATGGCTTTGTTATTTGGAGTGGGATATTTTGTTCATTTTAAAATTTGAGATGAGCAGTATTTCATCTCTATTTCCCCTCTCTGTGGCAGACTGATTTCCGGTTCTACTGGATGCATTCAAAGTTACCAGAAGAAGAAGGATTGGGAGAGAAAACCAAGCTCAATCCTGTAAGCCTGTTGTTAGGGTTATAAGTCTTTCCTCTTTTTTTTTTTTTTTTCCAAGGTAGAGTCTCACTCTAGCTCAGGCTGTCCTGGAATTAACTATGTAATCTCAGGGTGGCCTTGAACTCACGGTGATCTTCCTACCTCTGCCTCCCAAGTGTTGGAATTAAAGGCGTGTGCCACCACGCCCCGCTTCTTCTTTTGAGACAGCCTCATGTAGAGTCCAGTGTGGTCATGAACTAACTGATTATGTAGTTGAGGAATAATTTACACTGAACCTGGGATTACAGCCTTGAACCACCGTTCCTAACTCATTAATTTTTTTTTTTTTTTGGTTTTTCAAGGTAGGGTCTCACTAGTCCAGGCTGACTTGGAATTCACTATTGGTTTTGGTCTTTTGAAGTGATGTCTTGCTTTTTCCCAGCCTGATCCGGAATTCACTATGTAGTCTCAGAGTGGCTTTCAACTCATGGTGGTCCTCCTACTTCTGCCTCCTGAGTGCTAGAACTAAAGGTGTGCACCATTATGCGTGGCCTATGAAAAAACAAACTTTTGAGGCAACATGGTGAATATAATGGTTTAATAGTTACCCAGATTTGAGTTTCATTTATAGGTTTGATAATCACTAGCTTTTTTTCTTTTTTTTTTTTTTAAATAGAGTCTCACTCTAGCCCAGGTTGACCTGTAATTGACTATGTAGTCTCAGGTTGGCCTTGAACTCATGGTGATCCTCCTACCTCTGCTTCCCAAGTCTGGGATTAAAGGCATGTGCCACTACATCCAGCAATAATTACTAGCTTAAGGACTGGAGTTATAGCTCAGTGATAGACTATTTAACTAGCATGTATAAGGGCTTTGGGTTCAGTCTTCAGACATGGGGATGCACATCTTTAATGCCAACACTTGGGAAGCAGAGGTAGGAGGACTATCATGCATTCAAGGCCACTCTGAGACTACATGGTGAATCCCAAGTTAGCCTGGGCTAGAGTGTCGTGTTTGCTTACAGCAGCAGCAAGAGGTCCTGGCACAGCCATACATATGTGTGCAAACAAACAAACAGCAGGGAGGGGACTCAGCAGTTAGAAAGGCTTTTGCTTACAAAGTCCACTGGCCTGTGTTCAATTCCCAAGCCGTCCACATAAGATAGGAGCAAAAAGTAAAAAGTGGTGCAAGTGTCTGATGGTCATTTGCCCTGGTATGCCCCTAATCACATACACAGAGACATTTTATTTTTTTTCAAGGCAAGTTCTCACTCTAGCCCAGGCTGACCTGGAATTCACTATGTAGTCTCAGGGTGGCCTCGAACTCATGGTGATCCTCCTACCTCTGCCTCCTGAGTGCTGGGATTAAAGGCGTGCACCACCACATCCGGCTATACTAACTCTTTGTTCATTATTTTTCAGTTTAAATTTGTGGGGCTAAAGAATTTTCCTTGTACTCCTGAGAGCCTGTGTAAGGTGTTGTCTATGGATTTCCCTTTTGAGGTAATAAAACCATTGTCTCTTGCCCTGATGTGATTGTAGGACACAAGAAGACTTGAGTGCATGAAGTCTTAAAAATATCTGCTGATTTTGTTGTGTCCAAACATCAGAACATGGCTGAAAACTGATTCCAAGGAAAGGATATTGCTGCCTTTCAGAGCCTCAGGTTCACCCTGTAGAAAAGTCAGTTACATGCTGGGCATGGTGTCAAGTGCCTTTAATCCCAGCACTCAGGAGGCAGAGGTAGGATCGCTGTGAGTTCCAGGCCACCCTGAGACTACATAGTGAATTCCAGGTCAGCCTGAGCTAGAGTGAGACCCTACACCAAAAAACAAACAAACAAAAAAAGTCTCCTGTCTGTAGACATCTGGAGCAGTCTTATATCTCCCTCAGAACCTACAGTTATGCCTTCCGGGCTTAACAAGCAAAATTTTCTTTGCTTACTATCCTTTTAAAATTCTGCCTAGTCACTGGCAATTAAGTGCTTGAACTGGATAGGCTTTTGTAAAGGATTGCAGCTTCCTGAATAAGGAAATGACAGGGAATGAACTGCTTCATTTCTGGAAGTCAATTAAGAAGGTGGTAAGAATACGATCTTTATTTATAACCTTATACCCCAGTGGCAATAAATGCTTTTTTGAGATGAGTCACTGAATCACAGAAAGAAAAATAAGAGTTTTCCCGTTGAGAAAAACTGACTTTCCCAGAATCATAGCTCACAAACAATCTAGGAGAAAGTTTGGGAAGCCATCAGTAACTGAGGAAGCCGGGTCTCTAGAGTGCCCTGGCTCCTGTGCTCAGTGCTCTCCTGCTTGGGTGGCCTCGTCCACATTCCCCCATTTCATTCCGTGGGAGGACCTCGGCCATCACTGCTCAGCCTAGCCTGGCATGTGAGGGCAGAAGACCTGGTCTAAGGCGAATTCCTCTTTCAGCCTAAGTGTGTGAGGTCCCTAGAGCCTACTGAGCTTGAGGGAGCCCACTTCTCACGTATTCTAGGTGAGTAACAAGGTCAAATAGTGCGCCAGAAAGCACTCTGCAGACAGGAAAGTGCTATTTTACAATTTCATTTCTAGGTCACTGCTTTTCTTTTGATTTTTAAAAAATATGCATATGTGTTTGTGCATACACGCACATGCTGTTTCTGTATTGGCTGCATGTGGGTATATGTGGAGGCCAAAGCACAACCTCGGTGTCATTCTCAGGAATGCCATCCATCTCCCTTGAGATAATAGGGTGTCCATCTCCTTTAACATAGGGTCTCACATTAGCTTGGAGCTCCCCAGTTAGGCTAGACTAGCTGGCCAAGGAGTCCTAGGGTTCCTTCTGTCTCCACCTCTACACACAAGTATATGCCACCTCTCATGGAGTCTTTTTTTTTGGTTTTTCAAGGTAAGGTTTCACTCTAGCCCATGGTGACCTAGAATTCACTATGTACTCTCAGGGTGGCCTTGAACTCATGGCAGTCCTCCTACCTCTGCCTCTCTAGTGCTGGGATTAAAGGCGTGCGCCACCACGCCCAGCTCTCATGGCATTTTTTACATGGTTGCTGGGGATCAAACTCAAGTTCTTATGTTTGTGAAAAATGCACTTGAGCAGTTAGCCATCTTCTCAGTCCCTTTTTAATTTTTTTAAAAAATATTTTGAGGCAGGGTTTCACAATATGCTTCAAGCCTTGATCTAGTCCTTTTTTTGGTTTTGTTTTTCAAGGTAGGGTCTCCCTGTAGTCCAGGGTGACGTGGAATTCACTATGTAGTCTCAGGGTGGCCTTGAAGTCTTAGTGACCCTTCTACCTCTGCCTCCCTAGTGCTGGGATTAAAGGCATGCACATCACAACCACCTGGCTCTATTTTTTTTTCCTGTTTTTTTGTTTTTCGAAGTAGGGTCTCACTGTAACTCAGGCTGACCTGGAATAATTCACTGTGTAGTCTCAGGGTGGCCTCGAACTCAATGTGATTCTTTTACCTCTACCTTCCAAGTGTTGGTCTGTTTTGGTTTTTTGAGGTAGGGTCTCACTGTAGCCTAGGCTACCTGGAATTCACTATGTAGTCTCAGGCTGGCCTCAAACTCATGGCAATCCTTCTCCCTCTGCCTTCCAAGTGCTAGAATTAAAGGTATGTGCCACCATGCCCAGCAAGCACCCCATTTTTCTATTTTGAGAAACTTTGTTTTTCAAGGTAGGTTCTCACTGTAGTCCAGGATGGACTCAAACTCACATAGTGATCCTCCTACCTCTGCCTCCCAAGTGCTGAGATTAAAGGTATGTGCCAGCTGGGTGTGGTGGCGTATGTCTTTAATCCCAGCACTCAGGAGGCAGAAGTAGGAGGATCGCTGTGAGTTTGAGGCCAGCCTGAAATAACATAGAAAATTCTAGATCAGGCTGGACTACAGTGAAACACTACCTTGATAAACTAAAAAAAGAGAAAAGAAAAAAGGGTATGTGCCACCACCCCTGACTTATTATTTTGAGTAACTTTATGTGAAAAGCATGGAGACCTTTTTCTAGTGACCATGGCTCAGAAAAAGGACCATAAGAACTGCCTCTGTGTGTATAGGCTCTTTTTTTACATTTTATTTGAAAGACAGAGATAGAGGCAGGTAGAGAGAATGGACATACCAGGGCTTCTAGCCACTGCAAACGAATTCCAGACACATGCGCCACCTTGTGCATCTGGCTTTATGTAGGTCCTGGGGAATTGAACCTGGGTCCTTTGACTTTGCAGGCAAGTGCTTTAACTGCTAAGTCATCTCTTCAGTGCATGGCCTTCTTGGAAACGTGTCCACAGAAGTCATTGTGATTCCTGGTTTTCCCTCCTGCAGGTAGATGGACTTCTCTTCTACCATAAGCAGACCCACTATAGCCCTGGAAGCACTCCCTTGGTGGGCTGGCTGCGCCCCTACATGGTGTCTGATATTCTTGGTGTGGCTGTGCCAGCTGGACCACTGACCACTAAGCCAGACTATGCGGGACACCAGCTCCAACAGATTATTGAGTACAAAAGGAGCCAAGAGAGTATGAAGGAGAAACTCACACACAAGTCTTCTGAGAATGGGCGCTATGAGCTGGAGCACCTGTCTACCCCTAAGCTGGAGAGTCCTCCCCACAGCCCAGGCTGCCCTGGGAGCCTCATGGACAACTAAGGCAGGCAGCCTGGGCAGAGGGGGCCAGTGATGATAACAGGTGACTTTATCTGAGAGTGTACTTTCCAGAACACTCCTGCTGTAAACACCTTATTCCTGGGTGGCTCAGACAGTTGGGAAAGGGTCCCTACTTGGTTGGAATTCAGGTTGGTATAAACAGCTCCTGCTGTGGTAAGTGTATGCCAGATCCACAATGTAAATATATTTAATTTTTAAGAAAAAAAGTTGTTTCTGTGATTTCTTTTTTGTTTAGTTTTCTGAGGTAGGGTTTTGTTGTAGCTTGGGCTGATCTGTAATTCACTGTGTAGTCTCAGGGTGTCCTCAAACTCATGGTGATCCTCCCACCTCTGCCTCCCGAGTGCTGGGATTACGGGCATGTGCCACCACGCCTGGTGTGATACTTGTTTGTTTGTTTGTTTTCTTTAACAACTTTCATGATTATAAACAATATCCCATGGTAATGTCCTTCCTCCACCAACTTTCCCCTTTGAAACTCCATTCTCCATCATATCCCCTCCCCATCTCAATAAGTCTCTTTTATTTTGATATCACGACCTTTTTCCTCCTATTATGATGGTCTTATGTACATAGTGTCAGGCACTGTGAGGTCATGGATATCCATTCCCTTTTATGTCTGGGAGGAGCACGTTGTAAATAGTCCAACCTTCCTTTGGCTCTTACATTCTTTCCGCCACCTCTTTCACAATGGATCCTGAGCCTTGGAAGGTGTGATAGAGATATTTCAGTGCTGAGCACTCCTCTGTCAATTCTTCCCAGCACCATGATGACTTCTGAGTCATCCCAAGGTCACTGCCATCTGAAAAGAGAAGGTTCTCTACCAAAAGTGAGAGTAGCATTAGTATGTGGGTATAAACATTAAGAGAAGTGCTTAATGGACAGTTTGATGAGCATAGTGTATACATTTAGCCAGATAACAGCAGAGTTAACACCCCTAGAGCCCATGGCTACCTCTGTTACAGGTTTTTTAGTATCAGGGATGCATTTCCTCCCATAGAGCGGGCCTCCAGTCAAATTAGAGGGTAGTTGGTTTCCACCATGACAGACGTGCCCCTATTGTACCTGTTGGCTCATTTGGCCTGGATGGCCAAATATAAGGCTTGTAGTGTCCACTGTTGAGTACCTTCACTGGTGATATCTCTCTCTCCCATTGAACTGCATGCAGAATGGTTTCTTCCAGCTTTCTATCAGTTGATCTATATGGAGGAGGTTATCAGCTCAGTTCCAGCAGGATTCCTCAGTGACCTTGAAGCCCAATATGTGGAATCTTCAATAATAGGGTCTTACCATCTATTCTTGGTGGGAAACCAAGGGTCTTGGCAGTGGCCTGTAATGTTTTGAAGACAATCAGGGACCTCCCTGGCCAACAACTCACTGGAAGGTATCCCATCCCTGGCACTGAAATTTTTCTACAACTCCTGAGTGCTTCATTGTCCAAAACAGCAGGTTTCCATATGACTTATTTATGTCCTCTTAGATTTTAATTAGCCCTCCCTCCACGTTTCTTTTACTCATTCACTTCCCCTGACCTCATTTAGGCCTTTTCACCCCCATTAATCTATTCTTCTACTTACATATATACAAGCAAATCCTATTAGTTCCCCCTCCCTTCCTTTCTATTCTCTTTATATCTCCTTTCTTGTTTGCTGGTCTCTGCTACTGAGTTTTCTTCCTACTCACACAGAAGTCCAGTCATCCACACATGAGGGAGAACATGCAATGCTTGGCTTTCTGGGCCTGGGTTACCTCACTTAGTATAATCCTTTCCAGATCCATCCATTTTCCTGCAAATTTCATAACTTCATTTTTCTTGACTGCTGAGTAGAACTCCATTGTGTAAATATGCCATATCTTCATTATCCACTCATCAGTTGAGGGACATCTAGGCTGATTCCATTTCCTAGCTGTTGTGAATAGAGTGCCAATAATCATGGTTGAGCAAGTATCTCTAAGGTAGTGAGACAAGTCCTTAGGATATATACCTCCACAGTGAGTTCCACAATGGCTGTACCAGATTGCACTCCCATCAACAGTGTAGAAGGGTTCCTCTTTTTCCAAATCCTTGCCAGTATTTATGGTCATTTGTTTTCATGATAGTAGCTAATCTGACAGGAGTGAGATGGAATCTCAACATAGATTTTGTAATTTTTAAAAACATATTTAAGAGAAAGAATGGATGTGCCAGGGCCTCTAACCACTGCAAGGAATAAACTCCAAACACATGAGCCGCATTGTACATCTGGCTTTTTATGTGAGTACTGGGAAATCAAACCCAGGCCCTTGGGCTTTGCAGGCAAGTACCTTTAACCACTGAGCAATCCCTCCAACCCCTCAAGGTGGCCTTGAACTCACAGCAACCCTCCTACCTCTGTCTCCCTAATGCCGGGATTAAAGATGTGTGCCACCATGCCTGGCCTGCCTCCCTTGTTTTTACTTTTGTTTTGTTTTTCTGTTTTTTGATTCAGAGTCTCACTCTAGCCCAGGCTGACCTGGAACTCACTCTATAGTCCCAGGCTGTCTTTGAACTCACAGGGATCCTCCTACCTCTGCCTCATGAGTGCTGAGATCAGACATGTGTGCCACCAAGCCCAGCCTTTCTTTTTTTTTTTTTAGGCAGGGTATCGCTCTAGCCCAGCTACCCTGGAACTTACTGTGTAGCCCCAAGTTGTCTCGGAGCTCACAACTATGGTACTTCAGCCTCTCAAGTGCTGGGATTGTAAAGAGGAGCCACAACACTTGACTTCTCTTTTAATTATTAAGTTACATTTACTGGGGAAAGTACAGAGCTAAGGAAAGGTATCATATCCACGTGGCTAGAGATCCCACGTGGAGGTCCTGGAAAAACCATGAAAGAAAAGAGAAAAAAAGCTCATAAAAAAAGCCATGTGGGGAGCTGGAGAGGATAAAGAACCCATGTGGAGAGTAAGGGCCAGGGGGCCCTCCCCTCGGCTCAGCCATAGTGGCAAGCCCAGGCCCAGCCAAAGGAGATCTCACCAACAGCTGGAAGTTCCCAAGTGGTCAGGCAGCCCAGAGAGTGTGTCCTCTCCTTGCAAAGGTATTTATAATGTTATAGTGGTAGGTTTTGTCTTCCAGCTCAGGTGAACCAGAGGGACAGCTAGTTTAGGGCTAGGGGCTGTATCAGGAAGAGACTAGCCAAAATCTACTTAGCTTTTTAAAAAAAATTTTATTTATTACATTTTATTTATTTGATAGAGAATGAGTGCGCCAGGGCCTCCAGCCACTGCAAATGAACTCTGGACACTTGCACCACCTGGCTTATGTGGGACCTGGGGAATCGAAGCAGGTTCCTTTGGCTTTGCAGGCAAATGCCTTAACCGCTAAGCCATCCCTCCAACCCTCACCCTTTAAAAAAAAAATGATTCTTAAGATTTGGACTACTATGAATCTCTCATGTCCTTCCCTTGTCCCCCTCAGGCTAACGTTCAAGTCTTGGCCCACTTCACCTTTTTTGCACTCCAACATTCTGCTGAGTTTCCAGTTGCTGTTGGTAATGTCATTTTCTGAAAGGTCTTACCAGGAACTGCAGTTCTCGGTATTTGAATATGTTCCCTCTTCTGAGAAGACAAGTGTGATTTTCTTCGGTTTAGACATTGCCAGAGATAAAATGCTAATAGGGTTCATTTACTCCTTCAGGAAATGTTTGAGCTCCTACCAGGAGATAAACCTTGTGCTAGGCCACAGAGGTGTTAAGTGGGTTGTGGAGGTAGACAAGACCACTGACCTTGAGAAGTGTGCCATCCAGTGAGAAAATAAACCCATCACTGTGTATGCCAGTGATGAAGTGATTGCTTGATTAGAGAAAACTGCATTCAGCACAGGGATGAGGGCAGAAAGTATAAGGAAGAGTAGAGAGGTTTCCCAGAGGACAGAGCTGGACTGAGGCTCTGAAGAGGGACCCAGTGCACTTTGCAGGCCCAGAGGAAAGCAGGTACCCACAGAAACACGTGACATAGTGGCAACCCTCTAGAGCAGGACAGAACCTGCTGGGCATCACCATGTTTTTTTTTTAATTAATTTTTATTTATTTATTGAGAGCAACAGACAGACAGAGAGAGAGAGAAAGAGACCGAGAATGGGCGCGCCAGGGCCTCTAGCCACTGCCAACCAACTCCAGATGCGTGTGCCCCCTTGTGCATCTGGCTTACGTGGGTCCTGGGGAATGGAGTCTCGAACAGGGGTCCTTAGGCTTCACAGGCAAGTGCTAAACCGCTAAACCACCTCTCCATACCTCACCATGTTTTAATCCTAGCACTGGGAGGCAGAGGTCAGAGGATCGTTGTGAGTTCATGGCCACCTAGAGACTACATAGTGAATTCTAGGTCTGCCTGTGCTAAAGCGAGACCCTTCCTTGAAAAAAAAAAGTCAAATAGGTTCTGTATGACTCAACTGCAAAGCAAGATTGAAGAGCTTGAGGGAGAGGAGGTTGGATGGATGTGAAAGTCTTTAGATTTTATGTCATGGTAAAAGGGGACTCTGAAGCTGGGCATGGTGGTGCATGACTTTAATTACAGCATTGGGGAGACAGAAGTAGTAGGATCTTTATGAGTTCAAGGCCAGCCTGGGTCTACAGAGTGAATTCTAGGTTAGCCTGAGTTAGAGTGAGACCCTACCTTGGAAAAAAAACAAAAGAAAATGAAGAGCTTTGGGGCCAGATCCCTGCAGATCTGTGAACCAGAGCTGTTCATCGGCTGTGTAATGGAGGAGGAGGTCTGAACTAGCCAATTTAGTTTCCGTTCTGAGTCAGGTGCTTATCCCAGCTCCTGTGGACTCTGTGCTCCCCACCCTGCTTTCTACAGTTTTAGGATTTTGCTTATTGGACAAAAAGACATCGTTTCTTTTCATCAGAAACCATGTCCTGGGAACAAGTTTTCAAAGGGCTGCAGGGCATCTTGTCCACCGTGCCTCTGCATATTCCTTTAGTTATTTAGCTCTGGGGATAGCTCTGGCCGGAAGCAGCGGTTCAGCAGAACCTGGCTTGATGACATTAATGTGGCAATATCTCGCAGAGCTTCTCACTGCTGGGATTAAAGGTGTGCAACACCACACCCAGTTTTTTGTTTTGTTTTGAGATAGGGTTTCACTCTATTGCAGACTGACCTGGAACTCACTATGTAGTCTCAGGTGGCCTTGAGTTCCTCCTACCTCTGCCTCCCCAGTGTTCGGATTAAAGTTATGCACCACCAAACCAAGCTGTGTTTCTGACTTTTTAAATTTTAATTTAATTAATAAATTTTATAGTGTGGGGGATTGAACCTAAAGTATAGCAGACAAGTGTTCTATTGTTCAGCTGCAACTCCAACCTTTCAATTTTGTTTTTGTTTTCTTGAGGTAAGGTTTCACTGTAGTCCAGGCTGTCCTAGAATTTACTCTGTAGTCTCAGGGTAGCCTCAAACTCACAGCAATCCTCCTACCTCTGCCTCCCAAGTGCTGGGATTAAAGGTGTGTGCCACCATGCCCAGCAATATTTTTTAAATATATATTTATTAAAAAAATTTCTTGTTCACTTTTATTTACTTATTTGGGGGCAACAGACAGAGAGAGAAAGGTAGATAGAGAGAATGGGTGTGCCAGGGCCTCCATCCACTGCAAATGAACTCCAGATGCTTGTGCCCCATTGTGCATCCGGCTAACATGGGTCCTGGGGAATCCAGCCTCAAACCGGGGTCCTTAGGCTTCACAGGCAAGTACTTAACCACTAATCCATCTCTCCAGCCTCTTTTTTAAAATATTTTTATTTATTTATTTGCAAGTAGAGAGAGAGATAGAAGCCTCCAGCCCCTGCAAACGAACTCCAGAGGCATGTGCCATTTTGTGCATCTGGCTTACGTGGGTACTGGGGAATCAAACCTGGGCCGTGAGACTTTGCAGGCAAATGTCTTAACCACTGAGCCATCTCTCCAGCCTATCCTGCCCTTTTTCTGATTTTTATCTTGAGACAGGATTTCAATAATTTCTCTAGGCTGGCCTTAAACTTCCACTATAGCCTAAGTAAACCCTGAGCTTTGAATCCTCCAGTCTCAGCCTCCAAGTAGCTAGGATTATAGGCCTATTCCACCAAGCCCCATTTGTCTTGTTTTGTTTTGCTTTTCATGACAGGGTCTCACTCTAGTCCAGGCTGACCTGGAATTCACTATGTAGTCTCAGGCTGCCCTTATAGTGATACTTCTACTTCTGCCTCCCAAGTTCTAGGATTAAAGGTGTGAACCACCATGCCTGGCTTCAAGCCCTATATTTTGATGGTCTGAGTTCTCTAGTGTCTGTTTTTAGCAGCCAGCTTTATCACAGTGGGATTTCAAGTTCCCATACCTCTTCTGTCACAGTGGTGTGGCCCAAAGACTCCAACCTAAATCAAACTGGTAGATATCCACCATGCTCTATGGCTGACCTGCCAGGTATACAAATACCCAAGTATGAGAACATTTTAAAGGTTAAGAAATTACCTTTTAGGAGGCAAGAACATGAACCAGAGCTTTATTTGGGTACAGTCAATTTTTTTGTTTATTTGTTTTTGTTTTGTTTTGTTTTAATTTTTATTAACATTTTCCATGATTATAAAAAAAAAAATCCCATGGTAATACCTTCCCTCACCCCCCACACTTTCCCCTTTGACATTCCATTCTCCATCATATTACCTCCCCATCTCAATCATTGTACTTATATATATACAATACCAACCTATTAAGTACCCTCCTCCCTTCCTTTCTCTTCCCTTTATATCTCCTTTTTAATTTACTGGCCTCTGCTACTAAGTATTTTCCTTCTCACGCAGAAGCCCAATCATCTGCAGCTAGGATCCACATATGAGGGAGAACATGTGGCACTTGGCTTTCTGGGCCTGGGTTACCTCCCTTAGTATAATCCTCTGTTTGTTTGTTTTTTGAGGTAAGGTCTCCCCCTCGCCCAGGCTGACCTGAAATTCACTATGTAGTCTCAGGGTGGCCTTGAACTCATGACAATCCCTCCTGCCTCTGCCTCCCAAATGCTGGGTTTAAAGGAGTACGCCACCACGCCTGGCTCAAAGACTTAGTCTTAACTAGTCTTTTGATCCTCAGTGTCTTGTTGGAGCAATAACTGTTGGTTGAGTGAAGTAATGGTAAGCTGGAATGAGGATGTTGTCTGAAGGAAAGTCTTTCTTCTGCTGCACAGAGGAGTGACTGAAATGAGAAAACCAAATGGAAGTGTGTGGTTGGCCGCTATCAGGCGGTTGAATATGTTGCAGACTTCTGAGAACCAGTACTATATTTTAGTCCTATGCATATGAGTAAAAGGATGGCCTCTACTGATGTGTGACTCATGATTATATTCTCAGTACTCAGGAAGCTGAGGTAAAAGGATCATTGTGCGATCAAGGCCAGCCTGAGCTACAGAGTGATAGAATGAGACCCTGTCTTACGAAAACAAAACAAAAAAGGACCCAGGTTTGATTCTCCAGCACCCATATAACCCAGATACACAAGATCTGGCCACGCATCTGGAGTTCATTTGCAGTGGCTAGAGCCCCTGGCACTCCCATTCTCTCTCAGACTGGCCTCAAACTCATAACAATCCTCCTGCCTCAGCTTCCCCAAGTGTTGGGATTATAGGGATAAGCCATTATGCCCAATTTATTTGGTAGGGTAGGGTTTCATTCTAGCCCAGGCTGACCTGGAATTCACTTTGTATTTTCAGGGTGGCTTCAAATACCTGGCTAATTATGCCCAATTTTTATATTCATTTTTTAATTATTTATTTGCAAGGACTGAGAGAGAGAGAGAATGAATGGGCACACCAGGGCCTCTAGCCATTGCAAATGAACTCCAGATATATATCTATATCTATATCTATAACTATATCTATATCTATATCTATATCTCTATCTCTATCTATCTATCTATCTATCTATCTATCTATCTATCTATCTATCTATCTATCTATATATATAAAACTGTTGCACTCAGGTTCACATTGCTGGTAGAAATCACCCAACCAAGAGCAACTTGGGAAAAAAAGGTTTATTTTGTTTTGGCTTACAGGCTCTAGGAGAAGCTCCATGATGGCATGGGAAAACGATGGCATGAACATCACCTCCTGGCCCACATAAGGTGGACAACAAAAAAGGAAAGTGTGCCAAACACTGGCAAGGGGAAGCTGGCTACACCCATAAGCCCACTCCCCAACAATACACTGCCTCCTGGAGGTGTTAATTCTCAAATCTCCATCAGCTGGGAACCTAACATTCAGAACACCTAAGCTGATGAATCCAACCACCACAATAACCAAAAAACATTTTTTTAATTTATTTGTTTGAGAGAGAGAATATGGGAGCAATTTCCTCAGCCCTTGTGTGTGTGTGTGTGTGTGTGTGTGTGTGTGTAGTTTCCCCCTTTTCCAGTACATTTCCACACTCGATTTATTTTGCTTTTTCAAGGTAGGGTCTCACTGTAGCTCAGGTTGACCTGGAAATCACTCTGTAGTCTCAGTGGCCTTAAACTCATGGTGATCCTCCTGCCTCTGCCTCCCAGGTGCTGGGATTAAAGGCACAACACTGTCATGCCTGGCTCTCTTTATTTATTTTCTTTTTTTGAGGTAGGGTTTCACTCTAGGCCACGCTGACCAGGGTGGCCTGGAACTGAAAGCAATCCTCCTACCTCTTCCTCCCAAGTGCTGGGATTAAAGGCGTGCACCACAATGCCTGGTCTGGCTAATTTTTAATATTTTTCTTTATTAGGGAGAGAGAAAGAAGCAGATAGAGAGAATATGGATGCTCTAGAGCCTCTAGCCTGCAAACGAACTCTAGCACATGTGCCACCTTGTGCATCTGGTTTATGTGGGTTCTGGGCAATACAACCTGGGTTCTTTGGCTTTGCAGGCAGGCACTTTAAGCACTAAATCACCCCCCTCCAGCCCCAAAATACATTTTTGTCTTATTTGTTTGAGAAGGGGGAAGAGAGAAAGAATGGCTATGGAAGTGCCAGGGCCTCTTACTACTGTTGATCTCTAAACACATGTCCTACTTTGTGCAACTGGCTTTACATGGGTACCAGGCCGACAGGCTTTGCAAGCCAATGCCTTTATTTATTTATTTATTTATTGGTTTTTCAAGGTAGGGTTTCACTCTAGCCCAGGCTGGCCTGGAAGTCACTATGGAGTCTCAGGCTAGCTTTGAACTCACACTGTGATGTCTCCCCAGCTTCCCGACAACACACTTTTTGGAGACATGGTCTTGGCATAAAGCCCTAGCTGGATCCAGACCAGGCCGTCCTTGCGTGTGCATTGCTGCCTCTGCCTCCTGCATCATAGCAATGATCTTCTCTCCTAAGTGATGGGATTACAAGCATGGTCTCTGGTTTTTTAATTCTTTTCGTTTTTTTTTTGCAGTACCAGGAATTGAACTCAGGGCTACACATACGCTAGGCACATACTCTGCCACTGGGCTGCATCCTCAGCTCCAGAACCTCTCTTAACACTTCTCAGAAGGAACTAATCACCTAAGGCAACTGAACCAGTTTTGGGCAAGAATTAGATGGACCTTTGATGGGAGGGGTTTGGACCTTGTCTGATAGAAAAAGATGGGTTTATTTCTTCAACAGACATTGAAACTATTTACTGTGTGCTATATATTTTGCTATGAATGAAAGAGCAGTGAGTAAGGTGAGCGGTTGTTGCCCTCAAGGAGCTCATGGTCTAATGGGAGGAACAGACAAGGAAGTGAACATTTATCTTTCAGAATGTTGGAGAAACTCTAGACTTAGCCAAGAGGTATAGATGTAATAGAGAGGTCCTTATCAAAGAGCCACCCTCCACTGGAAGGCTGCATTTCTTTGTCTCATTCTGTTTGAACAGAGTCAGAACTAAAGCAGACAGTATCCAGGAAGATGATGGGCTTCTCCACATTTGTCTCTAATTCTGTTTTTTTGTTTTTGTTTTTTTTTTGTGGAGAAAAGCTGAAAATAAGTATGCAAGAGGAAATCCAGTTTACAGATGCCCAAATCCCAAGAGGCAAAAAGGAATTGGAGCTCTCTTCAGGATTTCCTTTAGAGATTCTGAAAAAGAGCAGTGGCTTGCAGATCTTCACTGCTAAGCCTGCCCACTTTTCTGAGTAGTAGTTGAAACAGCGTAAGCTCGCCCCTTTTTAGTCTCTTCTTTGGATATTGGCCAAAATCCTAGACATGCTTGACCCCAATACTATGGATTTTCTCACTCTTTTCTCGATAATCTTTGTTTTGCTCACACACACACATAAAACAAACAAACAAACAAAAAAAGGTTCTGAAAATGGGAATTGAATTCTGAAGAAGCAGGAAACACTGGCACTGGCTTAGGAAAGACAAAGAAAATCATGTTCTTTGCAGCCTGATCAATCAAGATGAAAAAGAACAGTCTCTCTCTGTATTGCTGTTTTGTTCAACTCAAATCATTGCATGATGTTTTAATTACTAATGTGCTATGTATGAGATTTCCTTAACTCTTTTTTTTTTAAGATTTAAAAAATTTATTTATTAGAGACAGAGAGAGAGGGAGAAAAAGAGAGACAGAGTGAGAACGGGCGCACCAGGGTCTCTAGCCACTGCAAACGAACACCAGGCACATGCACCACCATGTGCATCTGGATTATGAGTGACCTGGAAAATTGAACCTGGGTCTTTAGGCTTTGCAGGCAAGCATCTTAACTGCTAAGCCATCTCTTCAGCTTCCTTAGCTCTTAATACTGTTACTTTTTTATGTTTTCCATTTTTCGAGGTAGGGTCTTGCTCTAGCCCAGGCTGACCTGGAATTCACTATGGAGTCTCAGGTGGCCTTGAACTCACAGCCACCCTACCTCAGCCTCCCAAGTGCTGGGATTAAAGGCGTGCTCTACCACATCTGGCTTGTATTGTCATTTTTAAAAATTTGTGTTTTTTTTTTTTTTTTTTTTTTTTTTGAGGTAGGGTTTCACTTTAGTCCAGGCTGACTTGGAATTCATTATGTAGTCTCAGAGTGGCCTTGAACTCACAGCAAATTCTCCTACATCAGCCCCCCGAGCACTGGGATTAAAGGCATGTGCCACCACACCTGGACAAAAATACATTTATTTATTTATTTGCAAGGAAAGAGAGAGGGAGAGAGGGAATGTGGGTGCACTAGCTAGGACCTCTAAGCCATTGTAAATGTATTCTGGATGCATGCATCACTTTGTGCATCTGGCTTTACATGGGTGCTGGGAAACTGAACCCAAGTTGACAGTCATTACAGGTAAGCACCTTTACTGCTGAGCCATATCTCCTGCCCCCTATACTGTTACTTATTTGTTAATATTTATTTGATAGAGAAAGAGGGAGAGAGAGAGAAAATGGGCATGCCAGGCCCTCCAGCCACTGCAGATGAACTCCAGACACGTGTGCCCCTTATGCATCTAGCTAATGTGGGACTTGGGGAATTGAACCTGGTTCCTTTGGCTTTGTAGGCAAATGCCTTAACTGCTAAGCCATCCCTCCAGCCCTATGTTGGAATAGCACCGTATTTTTTAAATTTTCAGTGTGATTTATTTTTGTTATTTTTAAAAGGTATTTTATTATTTATTTATTTGAGAGAGAGAAAGAGGGAGAGAGAGAATGAGTGTGCCAGGAGAGCTTCCAACCAGAGCAAACCACTCCAGGCACATGCGTCCCTTGTGCATCTGGCTTATTTGGGTCCTGGGAACCTAATCAGGTCCTTTGATTTTGCAGGCAAATGCCTTAACCGCTAAGCCATCTCTCCAGCCCCTTTATTGTTAAGTTTTTTTTTTTTTAAAAAAAGGTTATTTTTTAAAAATTATTTATTTACTTATTTGAGAGCGACAGACACAGAGAGAAAGACAGATAGAGGGAGAGAGAGAGAATGGGCGCGCCAGGGCTTCCAGCCTCTGCAAACGAACGCCAGACGCGTGCGCCCCCTTGTGCATCTGGCTAACGTGGGACCCGGGAAACCGAGCCTCAAACCGGGGTCCTTAGGCTTCACAGGCAAGCGCTTAACCGCTAAGCCATCTCTCCAGCCCTATTGTTAAGTTTTTGCTTGTGGGTATGGAGGCCTGTAGAGGTTGCTGTCAGGTATCTTCCTTGATCACACCATTTGCTGTGTACCTAGGTGTCTTTGAATTCCCAATCCTCCTGTCTCTCCCTCCCAATTGCTGGGATTACAGACTTGGACTACCACACCTATTATTTATTTATTTATTCATATTTTGTCCTACTAGGAATTGAACTCATGGCCTTCTGTGTTCTAGGAAGCACTCTACTTTTCAACTACATCTCCAGTGCCCTTTAGCTTATTTAAAAATTAGAGTTTAAAGCCGGGCGTGGTGGCACAAGCCTTTAATCCCAGCACTAGGGAGGCAGAGGTAGGAGGATCATCATGAGTTTGAGGCCATCCTGAGACTCCATAGTGAATTCCAGGTCAGCCTGGGCTAGAGTGAGACCCTACCTCGAAAAACAAAAACAAAAAAAAAAAAAAATTAGAGTTTAAGGTAGGCATGCTGGTGCACGCCTTTAATCACAGCACTTGGGAGGCAGAGGTAGGAGGGTCGCCTTGAGTTCAAGGCCACCCTGAAACTACAGAGTGAATTCCAGGTCAGCCTGGACTAGGGTGAGACCCTACCTTGAAAAAAAAAAAACAAGCAAACAAAAAATTAGGGTTTAGGGGATGGAGAGATGGCTTAGCGGTTAAGGTGTTTGCCTGCAAAGCCAAAGGATCCTGGTGTGTTTCTCCAGGACCCATGTAAACCTGATGCACAAGGGGCACATGCATCTGGAGTTTGTTTGCAGTGGCTGGAGGCCCAGGCCTGCTCATTCCCTCTCTCTGGCTCTTTCTCTGACATAAACAAATAAATTAAAATCTAATTTAAAAAATAGAGTTTAGGGGCTAGAGAGATGGCTTAGAGGTTAAGGCACTTGCCTGCGATGCCTAAGGACCTATGTTTGTCCAGGACTCCAAAGTGATGCAAGTGCGCAAGTTTGCACATACGCACAAAGTGGCACATGCATCTGGAGTTTGATTGCAGTCGCTGGAGGTCCTGACGTACTATTCTCTCTTTCTCTCATAATGTATGTTTGTTTGTTTTTTTCCTTGAGGTAGCCCAGGCTGACCTGGAGTGAGACCCTCTCTTGAAAAAAAAAAAATTAGAGTTTAGGGCTAAGAAGATGACTTAGTGGTTAAAGGCACTTGACCCAAGTTCAATTCTTAGCTACCTACATAAACTGGATGCAAAAAGTGGAGGATGAAGCCGGGTGTAGTGGTGCACGCCTTTAATCCAAGCACTCGGGAGGCAGAGGTAGGAGGATCGCTGTGAGTTCGAGGCCACCCTGAGACTACATAGTTAATTCCAGGTCAGCCTCAGCTAGAGTGAGACCTTACCTCAAAAAAAAAAAAAAAAAAAAAAAAGTGGAGCATGTTTCTGGTGTTAATTCTCAGTGGAAAGAGGCCCTGGCATGCCTACATACACACGCACACGCAAATAAAGTATAGCTTTTCACATTAGAAAATTTAGTATTGCCAGGCGTGGCGGCGCGCACCTTTAGTCCTCCAGCACCTGGGAGCCTGAGGTGGGAGGATCACCATAAACTTAAGGCCAGCCTGAGACTACGTATAAGTGACTTTCGGGTTAGCCTGGGCTAGAGTGAACCCCTACCTGAAAAAAACAAAAACAAAACAACCACCAAAAGGGTGGGGGAAACTAGCCAGATGGATGCTTTTGTAATCTGGTCCTGCTAAGAATTTCCTCTCAGAGCAAAACCAGCCAGCCAGCTGCCTCACATTTGGTTTAGTGTTTTATAAACCTCCGAACATCCTCTTGTTGAGTCTGTGATAGACAACAGTTCTGGCAAACTCTCTTTATACAACTGCACGCCCCCACACACAGCTGCGCCTCGGAGAACACTGCTGAGTTTTCTTAGCTCATTCAGCTAAACAGCTTCCTTTATTAATTTTCCTTACCCAATTCCTCAACTGAGTTACAATGAATGCCTGGGCTCAATTTCCATCTCAATAGTAATTGTTGAGTTGTGTAACTGGATTAAACACTGACCCCCATATCCGGAAGATCACTGGGCAAAACAAGAATGAAAGCATCTATAGGCTGAGAGACTGGCCTTTTTTTTTTTTTTCCCCCATGGCTTTCTGCTACACAGGCATTACTATTTTTTGCTTGTTTATTTTTTTCGGTAGTGTTTTGCTCTAGCCTAGGCTGACCTGGAATTCACCATGTAATCTCAGGGTGGCCTCAAACTCACTGTGATCCTCCTACTTCTGCTGGGATTAAATGTGTACACCACCATGCCTGGCCTTTTTTGTTTTTTTTCTCACTTTGTTGGTTTTTAGAAGTTTATTTTATTTTATTTTTTGGCTTTTTGAGATAGGGTCTCACTCTAGCCCAGGCTGACCTGGAATTCACTATGGAGTCTCAGGGTAGCTTTGAACTCACGGCGATCCTCCTACCTCTGCCTTCCAAGTGCTGGGATTAAAGGCGTGCGCCACCACGCCTGGCCGGTTTTTACAAGTTTATTAAGAATAGTTACTAACAGAGCTATTAGCTGATCTCTCATCCCTTGATAATTTGCCTCATCTATTCTGTGCTACATTAAATGCTGAGCTGCTTCTGTTTTTTGTTTTGTTTTTTTCCTGGTTTGAAGTTTTATTGAAATAGTGAACACCAAGTAACAAAATGTCTTAAGTCCAGCCTCTGAAGATGGCTCAGTGGTTAAAAGCATTTGTTTACAAAGTGTCTAAAGATATAAGGTTGGCTGTGGCATGGGGAAATGCACAGGGCTTAAGTGAGGAAATTTGTTGACAGAGGATCATCCAATGAGGCATGCAAGTTGAAGAAATCTCCTGACTCTTGGTCACCAAAAGAAGTATGGGCAGGAGAGAGGGTTTAGTAGTTAAGGCGCTTGCCTGCAAAGCCAAAGGACCCAGGTTTGATTCCCCAGGACCCACGTTAGCCTGATGCACAAGGGGGCACATGCATCTGGAGTTTGTTTACAGGGGTTGGAGACCCTGGTGTGCCCATCTCTCTCTTTCTACCTGCCTATTTATGCATCTCTCTCTGTGTCTCAAATAAATAAATGGATAAAATTGCTTAAAAATATTTTTTTTATTTATTTATTTGAGACAAGAGACAATGGATGTGCCAGGGTCTCTAGCCAATATAAACGACTCCAGACACATGTGCCACCTTGTGCATCCAGCTAATCTGGGGAACTGAATCTGGATCCTTAGGCTTCATGCAGATGAACACCATCTCTGCAGCTCTCCTAATCTTTTTTAAATATATACTTAAGTTTACAAATATATTCCTTTTTTTTTTTTACATAAATGGCAGCATATTACATTATTTGAGTTATGCACTATTTCTCTGTCTTCTTTTCAAGGTAGGGTCTCACTCTAGCTCAGGCTGATCTGAAACTCACCCAGTAGTTCTAGGCTGTCCTCAAACTCACTGCAATCCTACATCAGTCCTCAGAGTTCTGGGATTAAAAGCATGTAATACCATTCCTGCTGAGTCTTGTACTTTTTATTTCATGATAAATCATTTCATATCCTTATAGTTTCTTGTTTTAAAAAAATATTTATTTACTTGAAAGAGGGAGCAAGAGACAGAAAGAGAGAATGGGTATGCCAGGGCCTCCAGCCACTGCAAACAAACTCCAGATGCATCGCATCCACCATTCTGTGCATCTGGCTTTTACGTGGGTACTGGGGAACTGAACCCCCGCCAACAGGCTTTGCATCCAAATACCTTTAACCACTGAGCAATCTTCCAAACCTGTTCATTTTGTTTTTGACTCTGGTTCTCAGCTGGCTTCAAACTCACTATGAAGGTAAGGATGACTTTGAACTTCAGGATGACCATGAATTTCTGATCCTCCTGTCTCTACCTCCACCAGTGCTGTGTTTACATGTGTGCACCACCATGCCCTATTTATGCAGTAATGGGAATCCTATCAAGGACTTGGGACTTCATTTATGCTAAGCCAGCACTCTGCCAACTAAGCTACGTCCCCAGCTTTTTGTTTTATTTTTTCATTTTTCAAAGTAGTTTCTCTTTCTAGCCCACTCTGACCTATTGCTCACTTTGTAGTCCCAGGCTGGCCTTTAACTCAAGCTGATCCTCCTACCTCTGCCTCCCAAGAGCTGGGATTAAAGACATGAACCACCCTGCTTGATCCTAGCTTTTATTTATTTATTTATTTAGTTTTGGTTTTCCAGGTAGGGTCTCACTCTAGCCCAGACTGACCTGGAATTCACTATGTAATCTCAGGATAGCCTCAAACTCACTGCAATCCTCCTATCTCTGCCTCCCAAATGCTGGGATTAAAGGCATGTGACGCTTCTCTGCTTATGTCTCAGTGAATGCGTGGAGGTCAGAGGTTGGTTCTTTCCTACTTTGTTTGAGACAGGGTCTCCTGTGTTTTGCCACAGTGAAGGCCAGACTTGCTGGCCCACAAAAGTTTTAGGATTCTCCTGACTCTGCCTCCTGGTGCCAGGGGTGAACTGGGATTACAGATGCACGTGGAATTCCCGTCAGCAACCTTTCAAGTACCGTTAACCACAGAACCATCTTCAGCCCACTCCCCCCATCTCTTCTAATTTTACTCCAGTTTCATAGTGCAGTGCTTCGCATGTGAAATATGTTAGGACTTTCTTCCAGTTGCAATACTGACACCAACTCCTAGGTGGAGTGATGAGTTCAACCCAGAATCAGTCGTTTTACTGGTTTTTCAAAGTAGGGTCTTGCCCAGGCTGACCTGGAATTTACTATCTCAGAATGGCCTCCAATTCACAGGGATCCGCCTACCTCTGCCTAATGCTGGGATTAAAGGCGTGTCACCACTTGCTAGAAACAGACCCACACACCAGGTTTCTTCGCTAGCTGAACCTCACCAAGGGTAGCCTGGAGTTGTGCTGATGAGGCAAAGGTAGACATTGCTTTTTAAGTTCTAAAGGGCATGTACCGGAAGTCCCACTTACTTGTATCTCAAACCCAAAAGTTCCGGACTAGCCCCAGTAACATAGTGAGGCCAGTCCCATCTCAAAAAAAAAAAAAAATCCTTTACTATGAGCACCAGAATCTAACAGAACCTTCCAGAGTTATCTGAACACTTTCCCTTGGGTATCTCTTTTTTATTTATTTAGTTGAGAGTGACAGAGAAAGAGACAGATAGATAGATAGAGAATGGGCATGCCAGGGCCTCTAGCCACTGCAAACGCATCTGGCTAACGTGGGTCCTGGGGAATCTAGCCTCCAACCGGGGTCCTTAGGTTTGACAGGCAAGCGCTTAACCACTAAGCCATCTCTCCAGACTAGCTGTGGCACTTGTATGGTCTTTTATTTTATTTTGCTTGTTTTATTGTTTTTGTTTGTGTGGGCTTTTAATAAAATTATTTATTTGCAAGGAGAGAGAATGTGTGCGCCAGGGTTTCTAGCCACTGAAATCAAACTCCAGACACATGTGCCATCTTATGCATCTGGCTTAGGTGGGTATTGGGGAATCAAACCCAGGTCATTAGGCACTGTAGGCAAGTACTTTAACAGCTGAACCACCTCTCCAGCCTGAACTTTTAATTTTTTTTGAGACCCTTTTGGAATATTTATCTTTGGTTTACAATGATCCAAAAAAAAAAAAAAACCAATAGGCCCAACTGTGATTTTGTTATGCTCCTTATTCCCCTAAAATGACTCCAACAGTGGTAGATATCCTGGTTTGGGAAAAATAAAACTCTGCTGTGCTTACCCCAATTAATCCCAAAAGTTTGCAAAGTCTGTGTGGTTCTTGAATGAATTTTGAGTTGGATTTTTTTTCCCCCAAGGTAGGGTTTTATTCTTGCCCAGACTGACCTGGAATTCACTATGTAGTCTAAGTACGGTTGGCCTGAAACTCACGTTGATCCTTCTACCTTTCCCTTCTCCTATGCACACCCACCTCAGATGCCTTTTAAAAAATATTTTTAAAGCCGGGCGTGGTGGCGCACACTTTTTTTTAAAAAAAATTATTTACTAATTTGAGATTGACAGACAGAGAGGAGGAGGAGGAGAAGAGAGAGAGCGTGAGGGAGAGAATGGGCCCGCTAGGGCTTCCAGCCACTGCAAACGAACTCCAGAGGCGTGTACCCCCTTGTGCATCTGGCTAACAAGGGTTCTGGGGAATGGAGCCTTGAACCAGGGTCCCTAGGCTTCACAGGCAAGCGCTTAACCGCTAAGCAATGTCTCCAACCCAGCGCACACTTTTAATCCCAGCACTTGGGTGGCAGAGGTAGGAGGATTGCCGTGAGTTCGAGGCCACCCTGAGACTCCAAAGTGAATTACAGGTCAGCCTGGACTAGAGTGAGACCCTACCTCAGGAAAAAAAAAAAAAAAAAAGAGAGAAAAACATATATTTATAGCTGGCCATGGTGGCACACGCCTTTAATCCCAGCATTTTTGAGGCAGAGGTAGGAGGATCACTGAGTTCAAGGCCAGCCTGAGACAACATAATAAATTCCAGATTCCAGGTCAGGTCAGTCTGGGCTACAGTGAAGTCCTACTTCGAAAAAATATACATTTGAGCTAGAGTGAGTATGGGCACACCAGGACTTCCTGCCAGTGCAAATGAACTCCAGATGCATGTGCCACTCTGTGCATCTGGCTTTATGTGTGTGCTGGGGAATCACACTCAGGCGGTCATTGTTTGCAAGCAAGTACCTTTAACAGCCGAGCCCCCCGGATGTCCTTTGTGTGGGTGCTTGATTATCACCTACACTTGTGATGAATTAAAGGATACAACCAGCAAGGAGAACCGCCCGTTAGTATCCGTGTGTGTCCCTTGCATCTGAACGTGCCAGACCACCTTTACCAGTCTTTCAGTCTCCAAATGGCGTGGAAAGAGGTGAAGGTTTGTTCACCCCGGAAGACATGCTCGTGGGCAATTTTTTTTTTTAAAAGAAAATTAATTTATTTGCAAGGAGAGAGACAGAATGGGCGCATCGGGGCTTCCAGCGAACGTGCTCCAGATGCCCGCGGCAGTTGGTGCATCTGGAATCAAACCTGCGTCCTTTGGCTTTGCCAGCAAGCACCTTAACAGCTAGGATATATATATATATAGATATAGATATATATCCCTCCAGCCAGCAGATCATTTCCCCACGACTGTATTGCTTCCCTGCACGGGTGGAACCTCTAACTCTTCCCCCTCCTCAGCCCGCAACCCCTCCCGGCGGCTCCGCTCGCTCTCCCCTCCTCCTCCTCCTCCTCTCCCTCTCCCCGCCGGCCGCCCCGCGCTCTCAGCCCGGCCCTCTCCGGCGGCGGCGCCTGTTTGTGAATGAGTCGCTCAGTTTCTCAATGGAGCCGCGGGGGGCTCGTGCGGCCAGGGCGCCGGCCGCCGCGCGGGCCTTGAGCCGGCCCGGGGGCGCCTTTCCCTCGCTGGGTCGCTCGCCTCCTCGCTCCCGCCGCCGCCTCCGAGGCTTCTGAGGGAAAGCGGGCGGCGAGGCCGGCGCTCCGGCAGGTCGCGGGGCCCGCAGTCCCCCCGCGGCGGCCCCCCTCCCGTCCCCTCCCCTCCCCCCACCCCACGCCCGGGTCGAGACGCCCGGGGCTCCGCCGAGGCCTCGAGCGCCGAGCGTCGCCGCCTCCCGAGCCGCGGGCGCGCGCCCGGGCAGGAATCCATCCGGGGACGCCGGACGAGGCCCCGCCGCCGCGAAATTTCCGCCCCGCCACCCTTTCCGAATCGCCCTGGGCTTTGGAAAGTTGTCGATTTTACAGATTTCCGTTGTTTTTTTTTTTTTTTTTTTTGAAATCCCAAACTGCACCCTCCCCCGCCCCCCACCCCACGGAGAGGAGGGGTCGTGTGAGGAACGAAAAAAAATCGAAGAGGCATTTCCTCTCCCGAGAAGAGTCGCGACGACACCGGGGCTTCTCGGCAGTGGCCGCTGGGCCGCGCCGGGGTCCCCCCCCCCCAAACTCACCCCAGCGAGCCACCCAGCATGCGCGAGCCGGCCGCGAGCTGCTGAGACGCGGGCACGCGGAAGGCGGAGGCTCGGAGAGCCGCGGGGAACGGAGGAGGCGGGGGAGACGGGGGCTTCCCGCCGCCGACGGCTCCTGTCCGCCCCGGCGGCGGCGGCGGCGGCGGCGGCGGCGGCGGTGGCAGCAGCGGCATGGAGTCGGCGACCGCGCCCCGGCCGGACATGGCGCCCGAGCTGACCCCCGAGGAGGAGCAGGTAAGCGAGGTCGTGGTCGCGGCCGGTGGGTGTGTCCGAGCCCCCCGTCTCCTTCACCACCACCTCCGTCCCGAGGCGTAGGCCGGGACTCGGCCTCCCGAGGAGGATGCTGTGGCCGCTGCCGCCCCGAGCCCTCCCGCGACCCCCGGGTTCCGAGGTCCCCCCACACACACCCCCGCGCGCGGGGCTGCCCTTCCTCGCCGACGACCGCGCCCCGGGCCGTCGCCCGCGCTTCCTGCCGAGACGCTGGACACCCCAACCAGCCTTCCGGGCCTCGCGGATCCCCGCATTCCAGTGGCAATTTAAAGTCTCCCCCCCCCCCCTCGCCAAGTCGTGGGTTGAGGTGGCGGAGGGGGGCTTGTTCGCCCCTTGATGTTTGCAGAACACTTTGTGCGCTTCCCGGCCCTCTGCTCCCTTATAAATGTTTTTGCATCTTCTCGTCAAGGTTTGCTTTTCCAAGGGCAGGAAAAGCCATTGGAGGAGGTGGGTGTTCATATGTGGTTACCTCTTTTCCCTAGGACTGGTGGTAGTGCTGGATAAATGGATGCCCCAGGTTTTCAGATGAATCTCCCCCCACCCCACCCCAGACTTCTCAGAAGGCTGTGACAGGCCTTCTTGGCCAGATCCTGACAGATCTGGTCCTCCTCAAAGCCCTTTAAGTCTGTGGCTTTGACCTCCCTTTTTCTCTGCTTTCCCAGCCTGGTCTCATTCCCTCTCACCTACTTCCCTGCCCCCACTTCATCTGGCTGTCTCCATCTTTCTGAAGCTTACTTACATTAGAGTTCGATTGCTCCTTAAAGCTTATGTCCTTAAGTTCCCAGAAGTGGCTTATGGTATCCTGTTAGGGGGCTTGTGTAAGGGAAAAATCCAGGGCCCTGAGAACTTTCCCTCCCCCGTATTCCAGCCATTAGAGACATGGACCACTTTTGAAGGAGATATAGGAGAAAGTAGGCTAGATTAGAATGGGATCCCTAAGGGCTTTTTGCTTGTCTTTTCATTGGCACTGCCCCTGCCTTGCCCTAGCTATGCTCAAATTTAGCCATGTCTGGTTCTACCTTAGAAAAAAAAAAATAGAATAAATGAAAAAGGAAAGGGTGAACCCTGCTGGAAACTCATTTCAAGATCTCTACCCTTTGTTCCCAAGGCCCACATTTGTTCACACAATCTAGAGTGGAGAGAGAATATGTTTTTACAAACCAATATTATGTAAATTGGCCTATTTAAGATTTGACTGTAAAAACAACTCTTGACCCCCACCCCAGGTAGGGTTTCACTCTAACCCAGGCTGATCTGGAACTCATTATGGAGTCTCAGGATGGTTTCGAACCCATGGCAATCCTCCTACCTCTGCCTCCAGAGTGCTGGGATTAAAGATGTGCGCCACCACTCCCGGCAGCTCTTGATTTTTCTTTGTGGAGATGACTTTTTTTTCATATTTGGCCTCAGACCACACACAGTCGTGCCTTTTGGTGCTTTAAGATAAAATCAACATGGGAAGAAAAGTTTAAAAATTATTTTGTACAAGCAGTGGTAACATCTCAGTAGTTGCAATTTGATGTCATTAGAATGTTCATGGGAGTTAATGCAAGCAGGTGGCCAAGGAGCCCATCCTGCCAGAACTGGATGCGTAACTCAGCACTAATATATAATGTGTTAGGTCCCCCAATTGTCTTTGCACTTTTTATTACGTTTTCATTAATTTTTCCCTTTTCCAGAACTACCTTAAGATCAGTGTATTTCTATTGCCAATCATACATCTAACGTAGATAAATTTTTTAAACTGTTTTTATTGCTGGGTGTGGTGGTGCACGCCTTTAATCCCAGTACTGAGTAGGCAGAGGTAGGAGGATCACTGTGAGTGTGGGAATGCCAGCAGCCTCTAACCACTGCATATGAATACCGCATGCATTCACCACTTTGTGCATTTGGTTGGTTGTGGGTTGGGGAGTTGAACCCAGACCTTTAGGCTTTAAGCAAGCACCTTTAACTACTGAGTCAGCTCTCCAGTCCTCAAATTTTAAAAACGTATTTTATTTATTTATTTGCAAGCAGAGAAAGAGAGGTAGGGTCTCAGTCTAGCCCATGCTGACCTGGATTATACTCTTTAGTCCCAAGTCGACCTCAAACTGTCTATACTTGCAAGTAAATCTTAAAAAAAAAATGGGCTGGAGAGATGGCTGAGTAGTTAAGGTGCTTACCAGCAAAGCCTAACGACCCGGGTTTGATTCCCTAGGACTCATGTAAGCCAGATAGATGCACAAGGTGGCACATGCATCTGGAGTTTGTTTGCAGTGGCTAGAGGCTCTGGCATGCCCGTCCTCTCTATTTGCCACTTTCTCTATCTCTCTCCGTCTCTCAAATAAATAAATAAAATGTTTTTAAAAAATGAGAGAGAACCTTTTGCAGTAAGGTGTAAGAACCAACACCCTGAGATAGACAGGAAAAAATGGGTGTGTCAGGGCCTCCAGCCACTGAAACTGAATTCCAGATGCATGTGCCACTTTGTGCATTTGGTTTTATGTGGTACTGGGGAATTAAATCTGGGTTGTTAGGCTTTCCAGGCAAATACCTTAATGGCTGAGCCATTTTTCTAACCCCATCAATTTTTCTTTTCTGTGGTAGGTTGTCTCTCACTCTAGGTAGGAGGATTACTGAGTTTAAGGCCACAGAATGAGTTCCAGGTCAGCCTGGGCTAGCATGATCCTCCTGCCTCTGCCTTCTAAGTAAGTACTGGGATGAAAGGTGTGTATCACCACTCCTTTTTTTTTCTTTTCCGGTGGTAGGGTCTCATTCTAGACAAGGCTGACCAAGAATTCACTGTGTAGTCTCAGGGTAGCCTGGAAGTAATGCAATCCTACCTCTTTCTTGCAAGTGCTGGGATTAAAGGTGTGCACCACCACACCTAGCCACCGCTTTTTAAAAACAGTGCTGGGGATTGAAACCACGGCCTTATCCCCAACTTCTAGGACAATTAAAAAATTAATTTTATTTTTTATTTATTAGAGAATGGGCACACCAGGGCCTCCAGCCATTTCAAATGAACTCCAGAGCATGCACTAATGGGTACTGGAGAATCGAACCTGGGTGGGTTCTTAGGCTTCAAAGACAAGTCGCTTTAACTGCTAAGCCATCTCTCTAGTCCTAAAACAATTTTATTCTATTTCTTTTTTCAAGTATATGGTCTCGATCTAGCCTGGGCTGACCTGGAATTCACTATGTAGTCTTAGGTTGGCCTTGTTCATAGGTCCTTCTACCTCGGCCTCCTGAGTGCTGGGATTAAAGGTGTGTGCCACCATGCCTGGTTTCCCTGTTTCTTTCACCAGATTATAGGCTTGTTGAGGGCAAAGACTTTGTTTTTCATCCTTTCAGCTCCTGTGTAGGTATATAATAATAAAGGGCTAAGTATGTTGTATAAATCTTAGAAGCTGAAAATCCAATACCCATTCTCATTTTTTTTCATTTAAAAATATTTTATTTATTTATTGGAGGGGAGAGAGAATGGATGTGGCAGGACTTCCTGCCACTGCAAACAAACTCCAGACATATGGGTCTCTTAGTACATCTGGCTTTATGTAGGTACTGGGGCATTGAACCCTGGCCGTTAGGCCTTGTGAACAAGTACCTTTAACTTCTGACCCATCTCTCCTACCTCCATTCTGGATTTTTAAATAAAATCCTATAAACTGAGGAGTAGAAGCATTTTCCCTTAACTGGGTCTTAATTATTTTTAAGAATCCAAGGGCAAACGCATTTTTTTTTTTCCTTTTTAGTTTGATGGTCTTAATTGGTTGTATTATTATCATTTTTTAAAATTAGTTGAGAGAGGAGCGTGAATGGTGCACCAGGTCCTCTTGTAAACTAACTCCAGATGCACCACTTTGTACAATTGGCTTACGTGGGGTTGCAGTCAGGTTTCCATTGCTGGCGGAACCACTCGACCAAGAGCAGCTTGTGGGATAAAGGGTTTATTTTGGCTTACAGGCTCGAGGGGAAGCTCCATAATGGCAGGGAAAATGATGGCATGATCAGAGGGTGGACATCACCCCTGGGTCAACATAAGGTGGACAACAGCAACAGAGGAGTGTGCCCAACACTGGCAAGAAAAAACTAGCTATAACACCCATAAGCCCGCCCCCAACAGTACATTGCCTCTTGGAGGCGTTAATTCCCAAATCTCCATCAGCTGGGAACCTAGCATTCAGAACATCTAAGTTTATGGGGGAAACCTGAGTCAAACCCCCACACGTGGGTACTAGGGAATCAAACCTAGGATGTCGGGCTTTATAAGCAAGTGCTTTTTAATATTTATTTGTTTATTTTTATTTGACAGAGAGAGCATGGGCATGCTAGCGCCTCCAGCCACTGCAAATGAACTCCAGACACATGTGCCCCCTTGTGCATCTGGCTTACGTGGGCCCTGAGGAATTGAACCTGGGTTCTTTGGCTTTGCAGGCAAATGCCTTAATTGCTAAGCCCTCTTGTTTTTGTTTTTTTTTAAGCAGGGTCTCACTTTAGTTCAGGCAGGCTAACATGGAATGCACTCTATAGCTCCAGGCTGGCCTCAGATCCCTGGAGAGCCTCCTATCTCAGCCTCATGAGTCCTCAGATTTAAGGCACAGGCCATCATACCTCTTTTTTTTTTTTTTAAATTCCATTTATTTTCTGAGAGAGAAAGAGAGAATGAGTGTGTCAGAGCTGCTAGCCACTGCAGACGAACTCTAGACACATATGCCATCATGTGTATCTGGCTTTACGTGTATACTGGGGAATCGAACTTGAATTGTTAGGCTTTTCAGGCAAGCATTTTTACTGCTAAACCATCTCCCCCAAAATAAATTGTTTGTTCAAGGTAGGGTCTCACTCTAGCTTAGGCTGACCTGGAATTTGCTATGTAGTCTCAGAATGGCCTTAAACTTACCACCATCCTTCTACCTCTGCCTCCCGAAGTGTTGGGATTAAAGACATGCGCCACCACACCCAACTCAAAAGTAAATTTATCTTAAAATTTTTTTTTTTTTTTATTTGAGAGCATCAGAGAGAGAAAGGCAGAGAGAGAGAGAGAGAGAATGGGTGCGCCAGGGTCTCCAGCCACTGCAAACGAACTCTAGACGTGTGTGCCCCCTTGTGCATCTGGCTAATGTGGGTCCTGGGGAATCGAGCCTCAAACTGGGGTTCTTAGGCTTCACAGGCAAGTAAGTGCTTAACCACTAATCCATCTCTCCAGCCCAAAAGTAAATTTATTTTTATGTTTATTTATTTATTTGTGAAAGAGAAAGAGAGAGGCAGCTATAATGGGCATACCGGGGCCTCTGTCCGCTACAAACAAACTCCATATGCATGTGTCATCTTCTGTATCTGGGTTACATGGGTCCTGGGGAATCAAACTTGGGTCCTTTGGCTTTGCAGGCAAGTGCCTTAACCACTAAACAATGTCACCAGCCCCAAAGCAATTTTTTAATTTTAATTTATTTATTTTTCAAATTTTTATTAACAACTTCCATGATTATAAAAATATCCCATGGTAGTACCCTCCCTCCCCCCGCTTTTCCCTTTGAAATTCCATTATATCTCCTCCCCATCTCAGTCAGTCTCTTTTATTTTTATGTCATGATCTTTTCCTCCTCTTATGATGGTCTTGTGTAGGTAGTGTCAGGCACTGTGAGGTGATGCATATCCAGGACATTTCATGTCTGGGGGGAGCACGTTGTAAGGAGTCCTACCCTTCCTTTGGCTCTTACATTCTTTCTGCCACCTTTTCTACAATGGACGCTGAGCCTTGGAAGGTAGGATAGAGATATTGCAGTACTGAGCACTCTGGTCACTTCTTTCCAGGACCATGATACCTTCTGAGTTGTCCCAAGGTCACTACCATCTGAAAAGAGAAGGTTCTCTACCATGAGTGAGAGTAGCATTAATTATAAGGGTATGAACATTAAGAGAAGTGCTTACTGGACAGTTTACATAAGCATAGTGTATACATTTATCCAGACAGCAACAGACATCACACCCCTAGGGCTCATGACTACCCCTGTTTTAAGTTTTCAGTATCAGGGATGTATTCCCTCCCATGGAGTGGGCCTCTAGTCCAATTAGAGGACAGTTGGTTTCCACCATGATAGATGTGCCACTATTGCACCAGTAGGCTCATTTGATCTGACTGGCAAAATTTAAGACTTGCAGTGTTTACTGTTGAGTATCTTCACTGGTGATTTCTCTCTCCCATTGAATGAACTGCATGCACAATGGCTTCTTCCAGCTTTCTGTCAGCTGGTCTACATGGAGGAGGTTATCAGCTCAGCTCCAGCAGGATTTCTCAGTAACCTTGTAGCCCAATTATGTGGAGTCTTCAATAATAGGGTCTTACCATTTATTCCTGTTGGGAAACCAAGGGCCTCAGCAATGGCCTATGTGTTGGGGGCATCAGGGACCTCCTTGACCAACAACTCACTGGAAGGTATCCCATCCCTGGCAGTGAAAATTTTTAGCAATAATCTACGGCTCCTGAGTGTTCCATTGTCTAAAAAAGTAGGATTCCATATGATTTATTTCTATCCTCTTAGATTTTGATTAGCCCTTCCTCCATCTTTCCTTTACTCAATCTCTTCTCCTGACCTCACCTGGGCCTTTTCACACCCATTTGCTTCTCTCTTTTTTAAAAAATTAACTTTTTTTCTTTTCAAATTTTTTTTTGTTAACAACTTTCATGATTATAAAAAATATCATCCCATGGTAATACCCTCCCTCCCCCTATCTTCCCATTTGTGCTTCTTTTTTTTAAAAAATATTTTATTTACTTATGAGAAAGAGAGCGCACACCAGGGCCTCCAGCTGCTGCAAACCAGCTCTAGAAGCATGCACCACCTTGTACACCTGGCTTTACATGGGTGGCATGCCTTTTGTTTTTCCTTTTTGGTTTTTCAAGGTAGGGTCTCACTCTAGCCCAGGCTGAACTGGTATTCACTCTGTATTCTCAAGGTGGCCTTGAATTCATGGTGATTCTCCTACCTCCGCCTCCCAAGTGCTGGGATTAAAGGCGTGTGCCACCACACCCAGTTGAAGAGTAGTTCTTGCCGTGCCTGGTGGTAATGCCTTTAATCCCTAGCACTTGAGAGGCGGAGATAGGAGGATCACTGTGTTCAAGGCCAGCCTGAGAATACATAATGAATTCCAGGTCAGCCTGGGCTAGAGTGAGGCTCTACCTCTAAAAACCAAAAGAAAGCCAGGTGTGGTGGCATATGCCTTTAATCCCAGAACTCAGGAGGCAGAGATAGGAGGATCACCATGAGTTTGAGGCCATGCTGAGACTACATAGCCTTTAATCCCAGAACTCAGGAGGCAGAGATAGGAGGATCACAATGAGTTTGAGGCCACTCTGAGACTCCATAGTGAATTCCAGGCCAGCCTGGACTAGTGTGAAACCCTACCTCAAAAAAAAGGAGAAAAGAATAGTTGCACTCTGGAAGTTGGACGTTGAGACAGGAGGCTTGAGTTCAATACTAGCTTGGTCTACATGAGACCCGGTCCAAAAAAAGTCATTGGCTGGGCATGGTGGCAAATGCCTTTAATTCCTGCATTCAGGAGGCAGAGGTAGGAGGATCGCCATAAGTTACAGACCACCCCGAGACTACATAGTGAATTCCAGGTCAGCCTGACCTAGAGTGAGACCCTACTGTAAAAAAAAAAAAGTCATTATTTCATAACCCTATTTCCTATCTAGGTATGTATTAAACTGATAAAATGATTCTCATTTCTAACTTTGTCATTTCTTGCGTTTATTTAAAAAAATTGTTTGAGGAAGAGAAAGGGAGAATGGGTGCACCAGGCCATGTTGCCACTTTATACATTGGTTTTACATGGGCACTGTGGATTTGAACCCTGTCAGGCTTTGCAAGCAGGTGCCTTTACCCCTGAGCCATCTCTCCAGCCTTCTTACTCTTACTTTATTTTATGTTGGGCTTGTGATGCTGGGGATGGAATGCAGGACCTTGTACATGGTAGGCAAGTGCTCTTTTCATAGAACTACTCCTCTAGCTCCTATTTCTTGTCTTTATTTTTTCAGCTCCTTAATAGCCAGAGCCTGCAGTGTCCTTAAGGATAGTTTACATGAAAAACAATGAAGTAATAAGAGTAACTGTCTCCTCAGCTTCTGCTTTGAGTCAGGCTCTGTGTTGGGCTTTTCTCCACTTGATCTTAGCCAAAAATAGCAATATGTGTGATTCTCCAAAGTAGCAATTAAATCCCCTCATTTTTCCTGGCCTCAAGCTCACTGAACTGAAGCTGGCCTTAAATTTTTGATATTCCTGCCTTCACCTCCCAAGTGCTTGTATTACAGGCCTGTACCACCATGGCTGCCTTTTCAGGCCTGTTCTCACTGTGTTGTGTTGCCTAGTCTGGTCTCAAATCCCTGACCTCAAATGATCATCTCATCTTAGTTTCCTGAGTAGCTGAGAGCTAGCATCACAGTACCAGCTCATGCCTGGCTAAACTTCTTTCTATCCTGTCTCCCTTTCCCTTCCATCTTACTCCTCTGTTTTTGAACACAGGCTCTTTGCCTATGCTCTGTAAGTTTTCTAACACTAAGCTATACATCCAGCCCTCCATTATGTTCTTAATTTTCTTTTTATTTATTTATTTATTTTTACGAGATAGGGTCCCACTCTAACCCAGGCTGACCTGAATTCATTATGTAGTCTCAGGTTGACCTCAAACTCACAGTGATCCTCCTACCTCAGCCTCCCGAGTGCTGGATTAAAGGCATGCACCACCCACCATGCCTGGTTTAATTTTCTTTTTCCATAGTGTATACTTATATCTTATAACTTGACCTGAAGTTGGTAATTTTATTGAATTTGTTAAACCATAAATAACAAGACCATAGAAGATAAAGTATATCTTGTTCATTTGTTCTGTGTTTGTATAACCTACAGAAAGCTAATTGGGTTCCTTTGGTTACAGGTTTTTTTTGTGTGTGTAAGGACATACATTAAAGAAATCTCTTCAAGGGCCAGAGAGATGGCTTAGTGGTTGAGGCGCTTGCTTGTAAAACCAAAGGATCCAGGTTCAGTTTCTCAGGCCCCATGTAAGCCAAATGCACAAGGTGGCACATGCATCTGGAATTCATTTGTAGTAGCTAGAGACCCTGGTGTGCCTATTCTCTTTCTCTCTCTCTCTGCCTTTTTATCTCTCAAATAAATAATAAAAATAAAAAAAGAATTCAAGATACTTCACTAGTTAAAAAAAAAAAAGAAATCTCTTTGAAATAAACCATAAAGAGAGTGGGTACTCAAGAAGTTGAGGTAGGGGCTGGAGAGATGGCTTAGTGGTTAAGCGCTTGCCTATGAAGCCTAAGGACCCTGGTTCGAGGCTCTCTTCCCCAGGACCCACGTTAGCCAGATGCACAAGGGGGCGCATGCATATGGAATTTGTTTGCAGTGGCTAGAAGCCCTGGTGCTCCCATTCTCTCTCTCTGTCTCTCTCCCTCCCTCTCTCCTTCTTTCTCTCTCTCTCTGTCACTCTCACATAAACAAAAAATAAAAAACAAAAAGTTTTAAAATAAATGGAGGTAGGAGTATTGTCATGAGTTTGAGACCAACCTTGGTTACATAGTGAGACCCTTTCTCAGAAAGGACTCAACTAGAGCTTTGTAAATAGTTGTAGTGAAACCCTTACCTCGAAAAACAAAACCAAACCAAAACAAAACAAAACAAAAATTCCATGGTAGACACTTTTAGTAAAGTTATTTCCATTCAATATGCCTGAGAATCATTCATGTTCTTTCACATTACAAGTAATTAATTCCCTGTGTAGTGATGCAGGCCCATAAAATTCCAGCACTTAGGTTGAGGAGTTTAAAGCTGGGTGTGATGGTGCACTCCTTGAACTTTTGCATTCAGGAGGCTCAGGTTGGCAGATCACTAAGAATTCCAGGTCAGCCTGAGTGAGTGAGTTGCAGGTCAGTTTGGGCTGAAGTGATGCCCTGCCTCAAAACAAAATCAACGAAAAAAGAATGATAGATTGAGGCCACCTTCGGCTGCATTGTGAGACTCTCAATAATGTAAAAGCAATTTAGGACGCCATTTCCTCCTCCCTATCCCCTTTCTTTCTATTTGAGACAGGATCTTATACTATAGCCCAAGTTGCCCTTCAAATCAACTCATAGGCCTTTTGCCTCTTCTGAAGGAGCTGATTTTTTTTTGATCTTTTTGAGGTAGGGTTTCCATCACTCTTGCCCAGGCTGACCTGGAACTTACTCTGTAGTCTCAGCCTGGCCTCACACTCACAGTGATCCTCCTTCCTCTGCCTCCTGAATACTGGGATTAAAGGTGTGCACTACCATAGCTGGGATTTAACATTGCTTCTTTCACTGGTTTTTATTTATTTACTTAATTTTTAATTTTTTGTTTTTTTCGAGGTAGGGTTTCACTGCAGCCCAAGCTGACTTGGACTTCACTCTGTAGTCTTAGGGTGGCCCCAAACTCACAGTGATCCTCCTACCTGTGCCTTCCGAGTGCTGGAATTGAAGGCATATGCCACCATGCCTAGCCTGTCTCTGGTTTTAAAAAATATATTTATTTGTGAGCAGGGAGGGAGAATATGGATGCACCAAGCCTCTTGCCACTGCAAATGTACTCCAGATGCATGTGCCACTTTGTGCATCTGCCCTTACCCCTGGGTACTGGGAAATTGAACCCGGGCTGACAGGCTTTGCCAGCAAGTGCCTTTAACCACTGAGCTTATCTCCCCAGCCCCTGTCTATAGGTTTTTAAAATTGTTGCAACAAATCTATTTTTTTTCCCCTAATGCACCTTCTCAGTTTAGAGTTCATAGCATTGCAAGGCTTAATAAGGAAGTTCATTCAGAGTACTTAGTCTGATGGTTACATAGTAAGCACTCAGTAAAGTTAACCACTGTTAGATTCCTTTGAATCATGAACTTTATGGTTTTATTTACTTAAGCCATGCCCACTTTTGTTGTTGCGATATTGTATCCAATATTGTGTGAATCAAATCCAGGCTCTTATTCATGCTGAGCAATTTCTTTACCACTGAGCTACATCCTCAGATCTAGAGTTTATTTATTTATTTTTTCCTGTTCTTTCAAGGTAGAGTCTCAGTCTAGCCTAGGCTTACTTGGAAATTACTGTGTAGCCCCAGGTGGCCTCAAATTTATGGTGATCCTGCCGGGGGTGGTGGTGTATGCCTTTAATCCCAGCACTTGGGAGGTAGGCATATCACCATGAGTTCGAGGCCACCCTGAGACTACATAGTGAATTCTAGGTCAGCCTGGACTACAGTAAGACCCTACTGTGAAAAACCACCAAAAAAAAAAAAAAAAAAATTATGGTGATCCTCCTGAATGTTGGGATTAAAGCAATGCCTAGCCTGGTGTGGGTTTTTAATGAATGTCAGGAAGTGGTTACTTTGAATTTTTATATTCCAAGCTGTGGTCTTTGTTTTTATAATAGAATCTTGTACAAGTTAAAAATTTAACAGCTATAAAGTGGAGGTCAGAGATTTTTGGCACTTTTCCTAAGGGTAGGGATTTTATCCTATTTCTTGTGGCCAAGAACTTCCCTTTTCCCACAGTCTTACATGTCTTGTGCTAAATGTCATCTGTCCCCCTGGAGGTAACCAGACGTCAAGGATCAAATGATTCACGATGCTAAATTGAGGCCTTCCAGAGAAGGAAGAAGTGGAAGGAAAGGTGAAGAATTCTCATCACTGCAATTACTGAGTTTGTAATTAGCAAATGCCATTTGATTATGAGAATTTTAAAAAAAATTTTTTTTGTTATTTTTATTTATTTATTTGAGAGCAACAGCGAGCGAGCGAGCGAGAGAGAGAGAGAGAGAGAGGGAGGGAGGGAGAGAATGGGCGCGCCAGGGCTTCCAGCCACTGCAAATGAACTCCAGATGTGTGCACCCCCTTGTGCATCTGGCTAACGTGGGTCCTGGGGAATTGAGCCTTGAACCGGGGTCCTTAGGCTTCACAGGCAAGCTTAACCGCTAAGCCATCTCTTCAGCCCTGATTATGAGAATTTTGCTCTTAATATTTTTGAGCATGAGTCTTGGAATTAGTAGTTTGTTTTCTCTCTATAATTTGACTTTCTACTATTTACTAATGCAGCCCTAAAAATACATATTTTGATTTTTATTTATTTGCAATGAGTGAAAGAGTGGGGGATGGGTGCGCCAGGACCTCTGCCACTACAAATGAACTCCAGACATATGCACTCTGTGCGTCTGGCTTTATATAGGTACTGGGGAATTGAACCCAGGCCATCAGACTTTGCAAGCAAGCACATTAACCACTTAGCCATCTGTCCAGCCCAGTTCCAGCTTGAAGGACTGAGAAGGTAACTCAGTGGTAGAGTAATGGCCTAGCATACATAAGGCCCTGGGTTTGATCCCCAGAACTGCCAAAAAAAAAGTTTATGATTAAAATCTGCCCTGATGACATATTCCAGTAATCTCAGCACTAGACAAGAGAATTGTGAGTTTGAGGTTAGCCTGAACTAGTTGTGAGACTCTGCTTCAAAAACAAAACAAGGAAAACCCCCTGTAGTTTACAAAATGCTTCCTCCCTCCCCAACAAAAAAAGAAAGAAAGAAAGAAAGAGAAAGAAAGAAAGAAAAAGAAAAACAAGCCAGTTGTGGTGGCGCACACTTTCAGTCCCAGCACTTGGGAGGCAGAGGTAGGAGGATTGCTAAGGACATATGCTACCTCTGAGCTATATACTCCTTGCCCCAGATAAAACTTTACAAAGTTAATCCTGTGATATAAAAATGATTCATGGGCCTGAGGAGATGGCTTAGCAGTGAAAGGTGCATGCTTACAAAGCCAGTCAAGGTTCTTTTCCTCAGCCACCTAAAGCCAAACAGGCATTTGATTGCAGCAGCAGGAGTCTGGTGCTTATGCACATGCACAAATAAGTAATTTAAATAAAAAGCCGGGCATGGTGATGCCTGCCTTTAATCACAGCACTTGGGAGGTAGAGGTAGGAGGACCGCCATGCATTTGAGGCCACCCTGAGACTACATAGTGAATTCCAGGTAAGCCTGAGGTAGAGCAAGACTCAAAAAAAAAAAAAAAAGATTTGGGCTGGAGAGATGGCTCAGTAGTTAAAGGTACTTGCCTGTGGAGCTTAAGGACCCAGGTTCAATTTCCTAGTACCCACATAAGCCAGATGCACATGGTGGCACATGCATCTGGAGTTTGGGGTGGCTGGAGGTCCTGGCACATCTATTTCGCCCTCTCTCTCTGTAATAAATAAATAGTTAGTTCCCTTGTTTTTTTTTTGGTCTTTTTATGATTTTGTCTTTTTTTTTTTTTTTTTTTTTTTCGGTGCTGAGGACTGAACCCAGGGCCTTGCACTTGCTAGGCAAGCGCTCATCCACTGAGCTAAATCCCCAACCCCTGTAATAAATAAATAAAAATAGTTAAAAAGCCAGTTGTGGTGGCCCACACCTTTAATCTCAGCAGTTAGGAGGCAGAGGTAGGATCACTGTGAGTTTGAGGCCACCCTGAGACTACACAGTGAATTTCAGGTCAGCCTGACCTAGAGTGAGACCCTACCTTGAAAAACCAAAGGGGAAAAAAGATTCACTGTTACACTGTCAAAGCATGACAGTTTGTTTCATCTTCCATATCTTGTTTAAATAGTTCTTATGAAAAAAATTTTCATCCCATTGTTTACCTCAGTGGTTTCCAACCAGGGTGACTTAATTCTCCTGGGAATGTTTATCAATATTTAGAGGCAGCTGTCAGAACTTGGAGGTGCTACTGATATCTAGTTGGTAGAGGCCAGGAATGCTGCAGAGTACACAGGACAGCTCCCCATAATAGAGTTCTGGGCCAAAGTTTTAACAGTCTTAAGGCTGAGAAACCATGTTTTATTTCTGAATAATTTTGTACTTAGGAACAGTTGTAGGTAAGTTCTAAGTAAGTTCTCACTCTGGCCCAGGCTGACCTGGAATTCATTGTGTAGTCTCAGGGTGGCCTCGAACTCACGTCAATCCTCCCACCTCTGCCTCCCAAGTGCTGGGATTAAACTCGTGAGCCACCATGCCTGGCACAGAGCCAACTTTTAAGATGAATCTGCAGCATGTTTAGCATTTATTTAGGTAAGTTTTTTCAGGGCTGAGGGTGTAGGTCAATGTCCTAGCCCTGGTGCCACAAAACAACAAATCACATATGTGTCACCAAGCACTGAGTTTATCAATTAGTTTTATATAGTGAAAAATTCAATATATTAAGGCCTTTGGGCAGTTGTGGTGGCCCATACTTTTAATACCAGCACTTGAGATGCTGATGCAGAAGGATCACCATGAATTCCAGGCCAGACTGGTTTTAGAGTGAGATACTTTTATCAAAATCTAGCCTTGAGCCAGGCGTGGTGGCGCACGCCTTTAATTCCAGCACTCAGGAGGCAGAAGTAGGAGGATCGCTGTGAGTTCAAGGCTACCCTGAGACTCCTTAATGAATTTCAGGTCAGCCTGGGCTACAATGAGACCCTACCTCAAAAAAACAAACCAAAAAAAGCTAGCCTTGGGCTGGAAAGATGGTTTAGTGGTTAAGGTGTTTGCCTGCAAAGCCAAAGGACCTCGGTTTGATTCCCCAGGACCCACGTAAGCCAGATGCACAATGTGGTGCATGTGTTTAGAGTTTGTTTGCAGTGGCTGGAGGCCCTGGCATGCCCATTCTCTCTCTGCTTCTTTCTCTCTCTCTCTCTCTCTCTCTCTCAAATAAATAAATAAGCAAACCTTGGGCTGGAAGGATGGCTTAGTGGTTAGGGTACTAGCCTGCACAGCTAAAGGACCCAAGTTCCATTCCTCAGGACCCATGTAACCCATATGCACAAGGGGGCATATGCTTCTGGAGTTCTTTTGTAGATGCTAAAGGCCCTGGCACAGCCATTCTCTCTCTCTGTGCCTCTTTCTCTCTCAAATATAAATAAAAGTAAAAAAAAAAAATTACTAAAAAGCAAGCCATTTGCTGGAATGGTTGTGCATACCTTTAATTCTAGCACTTGGGAGGGAAAGTAGGAAAATTGCTGTGACTTCTAGAGCAGCCTGACACTACATAGTGAATTTTAGGTCAGCCTGGACTACAGTGAGAACCTACCTCGAGTCCCCCCACCCCCACCGCCACACAAAGTCTTCTTAGTTCACATTGACTTAAATAGAAAACAGACTGATGCACAATGATCACCTCTCTCCATGAAGGAACAGAGCCCTCCATGGCAATACTCAGAAGCATTTTGGACAAAGCTGAGGCACTCATCCCTGCAATCTCATCACTCCAGGTGCTGCAGCAGGATGATTGCCTCAAATTCTAGGCCAGCGGGCTACAGAGATCCTGTCTCAAAAAACTAAAAAAGGCTCCCTGCCGCTTCTTGTTCTGGTAGTAGGGTACAAGCGAGTCCAGTCCCTCACCCCCAGCCAGATTGGGTGAGAGCCAGCAGAATGCTGCTGCTTGGTTTGGGTAGTTGTTCTTTTTGCTTCTGTTTCATACTTTGGTGTAACTTCTTACTTTAATTACAAGTATGATTTTCCTTTGGTCTGTGAATCTACCATGTGCATATTTCTCTTACACTCTAGATCTACCATTTGGATGCTTTCTCTTAACTCTGGACCTGTTACCTATAATTTCCTCTAAACTCAGGGTAACCATGCATGATTTAACTCTCTAACTCTCTCTCTCTCTCTCTCTCTTCGAATTCATGGCGATCCTCCTACCTTTGCCTCCCAAGTGCTGGGATTAAAGATGTGCGACATCATGCCTGGCAACTCTCTTTACTACTCAATTTTTCATTTGAACATCTTGGTCTCTGCTTTGACCCCCCCCCCCCATTCTTACTTAAGCCACCACCATTTGCCCTCTTAGCTTTTTTCTATGGAGGAGCTCAGACTACATGCTGGCTGTCTCTCCTGACTCTCCCTATACAAGCTCCTCGGTTCTATTTTCCACGTGTTTCAGCTCTGCGCTCTCACGGACTATGCTGTGGTTTCCACATAAGTGCCTGTTTGATACTTTCCATGTGCTTATGACTTTGTTCCACCCTTCTTCCTAGATCTCAATTAACCTTAAATAAACCCCACAGTTTGTATTTCTCCCCACATAAACTTAATAATTCATAAAAAAATGAAAACAAGAACAAAATGTTAGAAAGGGAAAACAAAAATGATACTCTCTTACCATGTCAGTGTGGAGAACTCAATATAAAATTATTCCATGTCTGAAAATTCTTGCAAAGTCTAAGGGAATAGCTAGTTGTTTAATCCTGTGATCCTTATGCTACAAATTAATTTTTTTTCTTTTTTAGTTTTTTGAGGTAGGGTTTCACTCTAGCCCAAACTGATCTGGAATTTACTACGTAATCTCAGGGTGTCCTTGAGCTCATGGCGGTCCACCTACCTCTGCCTACTAAATGCTTGGATTAAAGGTGTGTCCCACCATGCCCGGCACAGTATTATTTTTTATATTTTTTATTGACAGATTCCATAATTATGGACAATAAATCATGGTAACCCACTGTCCCCTTTGCAACTCCACTCTCCATCATCATATTCCTTCTCCCTTTCAGTCAGTCTTTAATTTTGATATCATTTTCCTCCTGTTATGATGGTCTTGTATAGGCACTGCAAGGTCATGGATATCCAGGCCATTTTGTGTCGGGGGGGGGACAGTGTAAGGAGTCTTACCCTTCCTTTAGCTCTTATATTGTTTCTGCCACCCCTTCTGCAATGGACCCTGAGCCTTGGAAGGTGTAATAGAGATGTTGCAGTGCTGAGAGCTCTTCTGTCACTTCTCAGCACCATGGTGCCTTCTGAATCATCCCAAGGTCACTGCCATCTGAAAACAGAAGCTTCTGTAACCAAAAGTGAGAGTAGCATTAATATATAGGTATGGACATTAAGAGTAAGAGAAGTGCTTACCAGGCAGTTTGGTGAGCATAGTATATACATTTAGCCAAGCACCAGCATGTTATACTCCTAGGGCTCATGACTCCCCCCATCATATGTTTTCAGTTTTATTTTTATATTTAAAAATATTTTTTATTTAGGGCTGGATAAATGACTTAGTGGTTAAGGCACTTGACTGTAAAGCCAAAGGACCCTGGTTCAATTCCCCAGTACTTATGTTAAGCCAGATGCACAGTGGTACATGCATCTGGGTTTCATTTGCAGCAGCTGGAGGCCCTGCTATGCCTATTCTGTCTCTTCCTCAAATAATATTTTCAATATTTATTTGAGAGAGAGAGAGAGAAAGTGTGGATGTGTGGGTGTGTATGGTATATGTGTATGGGTCTGTACATGCTATGGTGTAATTGTGGAGATCTGATAATCTTGGAGTGTTTATCCTCTCCCTCCAACCTTTTGGAAGCAGTCTACCCTGTTAATTTAATTAATTAAATTTTATTAATTTATTCATTTGTGAAAGAGAGAGGTAGAGAGAGAGAAAACACCTTGTGCATCTGGCTTAAATGGGTCCTAGGGAATTGAACCAGGGTCCTTTGGATTTGTAGGCAAATGCCTTAACAGCTAAGCCATCTTCTTCAGCCCTACTTAATTAAAAAAATTTTTTTTGTTCATTTTTTTTTTCTTTATTTGAGAACAGGCAGAGAGAGAGAAAGAGAGAGAATGGGCACGCCAGGGCTTCCAGCCACTGCAAAGGAACTCCAGATGCGTGCACCCCCTTGTGCATCTGGCTAATGTGGGTCCTGGGTAATAGAGTCTTGAACCAGGTCCTTAGGCTTCATAGGCAAGCGCTTAACCTCTAAGCCATCGCTCTAGCCCCTAATTAATTTTTTTGAGTTAAGGTCTCATTCTAGCCTAGGCTGACCTGAATTTACTCTGTAGTCTAAGATTGGCCTTGAACTCACGTTGATTCTCTTACTTCTGCCTCCTGAGTGCTGGGATTAAAGGCATGCACTACTATACCCTGCTTGCTTTTATTTTTTAGCGAGAGAGAGAATGTATGTGTGCAGCTGAGAGAATGATTTGTCATTTAAGGCCATTCTGAACTACTTATGCTTATGAAGTTTGAGGCCAACCTGAACTTTGTGAGACCCTGTCGTATAATATGGAGTGGGGTCCTGGAGAAATGACTTAGCAGTAAAGGCACTTGCTTGAAAAGCCTGTTAATCCCAGTTCAGTTCTTCTTAGCACCCACGTAATGCCAGATTCAAAGTGGTACATATATCTGTGATTCCCAATGGCCCTAAAAAAAATGGGAGGGAGAGAGCTGGGCATGGTAGCACATGCCTTTAATCCCAGCACTCGGGAGGCAGAGGTAGGAAGATTGCTGTGAGTTTGAGGCCACCCTGAGACAACATAGTGAATTCCAGGTCAGCCTGGGCTAGAGTGAGACCCTACCTCAAAAGAAAAAAAAAAAAAAAAAAGGGAGGGAGGGGCGGGAGTATTCCAAGCCTGTGGGCCACTAGACTGGTGTTTGTTCATAGCAGCAAGAGACCCTGTCTCAAGGAAGATGGAAGAAGAGCACACAACACACAACTTTACATATGTATTTTACCACAGTTTTCAAACATGTCTAAGTGCTATTTTAAATGAATTCTTTTAGTGGCTAACACAGTTTGAGAGCCAAAGTAAAAGGAAGGTGATCCATCCCTTTCTAGTTTTGCTGCTGCTGTACAGCTGAGAGCTGCTTACAAAGTACGGTCTCTTGGTAATTGAATTGTCTCATGTTGTTAACTTGTTAGCATGTGAATTTTCATCTGTTTGAAATATCTGAGTACTTCCCCTGTGAGATCCAATTGAAGTGTGCTTTAGCCATGTGATGGCCCATGCCTGTAATCCCAGTATTTCCGAGGCCCAGGATCAAAAGTTCACAACTAGCCTTGTCACCCTGTCTCAAGAGAGACAAAACAGGAATTGGAGAGATGGCTTAGTGATTAAGATGCTTGCCTGCAAAGCCTAAGGACTCAGGTTCAATTCCCCAGGATCTACATAAGCTAGATGCACTTGGTGGCACATGCATGTGGAGTTTGTTTGCAGTGACTAGCGGCCCTGGCACACCTGTTCTGTCTGTCTGTCTGCCTGTCTGTCTCTCTTTCTCTCTCTCAAATAAATAAAAATTATATATATGTATGTGTGTGTGTATTTGAGAGAGAGAGAGGAAGAGATAAAACAGGCTTTATTTTGTAAGGCAAGCACAGAATATTGGGTTGTAAATGGACCTATTTGTATGGCTTCTTCCTTCTCTTTCCCCAGAGTAGTTCTGGGAATGACTTGTCATAGTTTTGATGTAGGGAAGTTATTCTCAAAATATGGTCCCTAGAACAACATCTTATCTCCTGGGAGCTTAATAACACTGGATTTTCAAGTCTCATCTCAGACCTACTGAATCAAAAACTCTGGGTTGGAACCAATAACCTATATTTTACCAAGTCTACAAATACACATTTAGTTTGAGAATTAATGATCCAGAAGATGCTGCAGAATTGGTCACAGAACCCTCTAGAACTGAGTTCAGACAGTCAGGTCCCCTTCAGGAAGAGAAGTTTAGGATTTTTAAATTGACTCTGGAACCTAGGTTTTACAAAACAAGTCTAATGTGCATTGTGTTTCAAGAATCATTTGGTTCTCAGTTTGAACTGTATTTTAAAGCAACATTTTCAAAGACTGGCATTTCTCATGCTCTCTTACCAAAAGAGTAGGCCTGCGTCCATTTGAGAAGAGGCATGGTACAAAGAGAGTGATGTCTTTTGTGAGTGGCATTCTCCGGAGAGATGAGGTGCTTTCCTTCCGAGAGAGTATTGAGTAGGGACACAGGCTGTTGCGGCCAGAAACACCTGCTTTGACCAGGCTTGATCCGCAGGGAGCTCGTGTTACTCCAGTGTCAGCGCATAGGAACCTGGACCTAGGAATTAGCAGAATTCACTGTGGGTTCTGTCAAGTAGCTGAGCGCAGTCCTAATTAGACTTGGAATTGGGGCACTGTGGTGAGGACATGTAGATTGCTGGCAGTTTTTCCAGGCTTCATTCTTTGTAGGTCTGCAAGTGGCCTCTTAATGAGCCCATCAACTGGTGCTGTGTTCCGGTCATTGTAGATTTGTTCCTGATCTTGTCTGAGATTTGGACACATTCATTGGGTTTGAAACATCTGAGGGCTGAGGTTAGCTTCCGGGATGGCCGATACTGTGTAATTGCAGTCTCATGGCCAGCTGTGTCCCTTCGAGGGTGTAATCGAGCTATGGGGCAAAGAAGCATTCAAGAAGAGTCTTATTTTGAGTATGGGATTCAGAATTGAAATTCAGTTACCTAGGATACAGTCTCTAGTGTTGGGGCTCAATCAGAAAGAAAGCAGGGACCCCGTGGTGTAGATTAGCAGCTGGTTTAATCTGCAGGACAAGCAAGAACAGTTCAGAAGCAAGTCTGACAAACCAAGTCCTAGAATTTTGGTCATCCCTTCTGTCAGATACATTCTGAGGCTTTGGGATGAAGGCAAAATTGAATTTGAGGGCTGTGTATGTGTGAGTCAGGTGGAAGGGATATGTGAAAACAAATGTTTTTGGAACAGGATGGAAGCAATTATTAGGTACTTGAGTAGAGGGAATATAGAATCAAGGAAAAGGGCTAACCATAATGTTTGCAGAATTCTCACCTTTATGGTATTTTACTGAGATGACTCTGATTTAAAAAACTATATATTTAGCCAGGTATGGCAGCACACGCCTTTAATCCCAGCACTCGGGAGGCAGAGGTAGGAGGATCACCGTGAGTTCAAGGCCACCCTGAGACTCCATAGTGAATTCCAGGTCAGCCTGGGCTAGAGTGAGACCCTACCTCGAAAAACAAAACAAAACAAAAAAACCCAAAAACTATGTGTGTGTGTACATATACATTTATATATATATATATATATTTTTTTTAGAATGTGATGCCGGGCGCATGCCTTTAATCCCAGCACTGCAGAGGCAAGAGGTAGGAGAATTGTTGTGAGTTAGAGGCCACCCTGAGACAACATTGTGAATTCCAGGTCAGCCTGGGCTAGAGTGAGACCCTAACTAAAAAAAATAAAAAAACACATATGAACAAATAAACCGGGCTGGAGAGATGGCTTAGTAGTTAAGGTGCTTTCCTGCAAAGTCTTAAGGACTACGAAGTCTCAGGGTGGCCTCAAACTCATGGCGATCCTCCTACCTCTGCCTTCCAAGTGCTAGGATTAAAGGTGTGCGCCACCACACCTGGCATAAATAAAATATATTTAAAATTTTTTTGTTTATTTTTATTTATTTGAGAGTGACAGAGAAAGAGGCATATATAGAGAGAATGGGTGTGCCAGGGCCTCCAGCCACTGCAAAGGAACTCCAGACACTTGTGCCCCCTTGTGCATCTGGCTAACGTGGGTCCTGGGGAATCGAGCCTCGAACTGGGCTGCTTAGGCTTCATAGGCAAGTGCTTAACCGCTCCAGCCCAAATAAAATAAAATATTTTATTTTTTTGTTTATTTTTATTTATTTATTTGAGAGTGACAGAGAGAGAGAGAGAAAGGCAGATACAGAGAGAGAATGGGCACGCCAGAGCCTCCAGCCACTGCACACAAACTCCAGACCCGTGCATCCCCTTGTGCATCTGGCTAATGTGGGTCCTGGGGAATTGAGCCTTGAACTGGGGTCCTCAGGCTTCACAGGAAAGTGCTTAACTGTTAAGCCATCTCTCCATCCCAAATTTAATATATATATATATATTTTGGTTTTTCGAGGTGGGGTCTCACTGTAGCCCAGGCTGACCTGGAATTCACTACGGAGTCTCAGAGTGGCCTCGAACTCACAGCGATCCTCCTACCTCTGCCTCCCGAGTGCTGGGATTAAAGGTGTGTGCCACCACACCCAGCTAAAATATTTTTTTAAAGTAAATGAAATACCTGTAATCTCAGCATTTGAGAAGCTGATGCAGGAGAATTGCCAGGAGTTTGAGGCAAATCTGGTATACATAGCAAACTTCTTTCTCAAAGAAAAAAAGAAAAGGCCTGGGGATATACTGGCATGCTTGCTTAATGTGCATAAAATCCTGGGTTCAGTCTTCTACCACTGCATAAAACCAGGAACACTGGTATAAGGATTTACCCCAGCCCTTGGGAGGAGGAAGAGGAAGATCAGGTGTTCAAGGTCATCCTTGGCTGCATAGTGAATTCCAGACCTTGTTTCAAGCAAAATGAACCAAAACAAAAGCAAAAACTACAGAAGAGGGCTGGAGAGATGGTGTAGTGGTTAAGGTGCTTGCCTGTAAAGCCTAAGGACCTATGTTCGACTTTCCATTTCCCATGTAAGCCAGACACACAAGGCGATGCAAGCATGCAAGGTCACACATGAGCACAAGGGGGTGCACGCATCTGGAGTTTGATTGCGGTAGCTAGAGGCCCTATTCCCCCCCTTTCCCTCTCTCTCATTAAAAAACAGTCTACAGTCGACATTATTGAATAAGCTTATGGAGTGTTCCAATAGCTATCTCATGTTCCATATTTTAAAAATTTTTTAAAAATATTTTCTTTATTTATTTGAGGGGGGAGGCGCGCAGAGGCAGATAGAGTGAATGGGCATGCCAGGGCCTCTCTCCACTGCAAGCAAACTCCAGACCCGTGTGCCCCCTGTGCATCTTGCTTATGTGGGTCCTGGGGAATTGAACCAAGGTCCTTAGGCTTTGCAGGCAAATGCCTTAACCACTAAAGCCAGTTCCCCAGCCCCCTTTAAAAATATTTTATTTGGGCCGGGCATGGTGATGCATGCCTTTAATCCCAGCACTCGGGAGGCAGAAGTAGGAGGATCACCATGAGTTCAAGATCATCTTGAGACTGCATAGTGAATTCCAGGTCAGCCTGGGCTAGAGTGATACCCTACCTTGAAATACCAAAGAAAAATAAACAAATATATATCCCCCCCACATATACATACATACATACATACATACATACATACATACATATACACACACACACACACACACACACACACACACACATATACACTTATTTATTCATTTATTAGAGAGAGAGTGAATATAGTATACCAGGTCCTCCTGCCACTGCAGATGAACTTCAAACACATATACACTTAGTGCTTCTGGCTTCACATGTGTACTAAGGAATCAAACCCAGGCCATCCAGGCTTTGGAAGTTAGCGCATTTAATTGCTGAGCCATCTCTCCATCCCCTGTTATTTTCTTTCTTTAAAAAATTGTAGTTAGTGCTAGAGATATGGCTTAGTAATTAAGTGCTTGCCTGTGAAGGCTTAAGGACCCTGGTTTGAGGTTTGATTTCCCCAGGACCCACGTTAGCCAGATGCACAAGGGGGTGTACACATCTGGAGTTTGCAGTGGCTGGAGGCCCTGGTGCACTCATTCTCTCTCTCTCTCTCTCTGCCTCTTTCGCTCTCTGTCTGTTGCTCTTAAATAAAGAAATAAAAGTAAACAAAAAATTTAAAAAAATTGTAGTTGCAGAGAGAGAAAGAGGGAGGGAGATAGGTATTGGGCACACCAAAGCCTTTTGCCACAGCAAACAAACTCCAGATGCATGCGCCACTTAGTGCATCTAGCTTTGCATGGGTCCTGTGGAATTGAACCTGAATTGTCATTAGACTTTGCAAACAAAGCACCTTTATCCACTGAGCCAATTCTCCATCCCTCATGTTTATTACTTTCTTTTATACCTATCCAGAAATCCTCTACTATAGTTTTAGATTTTTTCTGAGGAATATAGTTTTGAAGCCTGTGTCTCTTCTGCAAGTCTAGTAATCTGCAGATTGGAATGAATAAACAAGACCTTGTGGTACATGCCTATAATCTTACTAGGGAGGCTGAGGCAGGAGGATCAGTAATTCAAGATCATCATCTGCTACAAATTGAAGTTGAGGTCAGCCTGGGTTACATGAAACCCTTTTTCATAATACGATGAATGAAATTTGCCCACTCATTGATATGCAATATATGCAAATAAACAAAACTCTGATTCTGATTCTGCCACCCTATTTTCTTGTTTTTGTTTTGTTTTAATTTGTATATGTGTGTATGGGTGCATGCCTGCCACAGCCCTCATGTAGAGATTAGAGGACAGCCTTGGAGGGGTCAGTCCTAGCCTTCTACCCTGTCTGACACAGGGTCTCTCTTGTTCTTGCTGCATAGGTCAGACTAGCTGACCCCAAAGTTTCCAGGATTCTTCTGGCCCCATCTTCCATCCTTCATCTTGCCCTTAGATGTGAGGGATTGTAGATGTGTGTACTACCACACTATTGAGTCTGGCTTTACATGGGTTCTGAACTAAAATGCTCATTCTTGTGCAATACGCGTTTGACTCACTGAGCCATCTCCCTAGTACCCTTGTGGTTTTTTTCTTTTTGGGGGGGGGTTGAGGTAGAGTCTCGCTCTAGCCCCTGCTAACCTGGATTCACTATGTAGTCTCAGGGTGGCTTCGAACTCATGGTGATTCTCCTTTCTCAGCCTCCCGAATGCTGGGATTAAAGGCGTGCTGCTCTCAGCGCTCTTTTTAGACACAGGGTCTTGTTATATAGCTTGGCTGGCCTGGAACTTGCAGCAATCCTTTGCCTCCCAAGTTTACAGTCATATGGCACCAGACTTGAAGTGCTTACCATTAGATTGGCAAGTGTTCAAGCATGTTCTTCCTACTTTCTGTGAGCAGTACTTTCAGTGGGCCAAAAGCCCGTCGTCATTCCTGCATGTGTTTACCAGAATACTGTCAGGCTCTGTGTCTGGTATTGGGTGTGCTTTTGTGATCATGGAAAACTTGGCCTCTGCTGTTCCCCAAAGCTTACAGTGTAGTGGAAGCAGATGATGCGTGGACAGTGCCTGGCTGGAAAATAGTAAAAGTGAATAGAATGAATTAGGGTTTAGGCTGACATGAAGGGCAAGTAAGCCAGGGTAGGGGAGGAGAAGAATGTTTCCATATGATTTGGAAAACCATCTTCTAATTTACAGACAACCATTTACGTTCTTCCTTTCTTTTGACAGTCTCACTTATCAATTGTAAGAGATTAAAATTACTTAAACCCAATAGGCCTACCTTTGAGAGTTTTTCCTCATCAAAGTGACTTTTGCCAGGTGTGATGGCTCACGTCTTTAATCCCAGCACTTGGGAGGCAGAGGTAGAGGATCACCATGAGTTCCAGTTCCAGGCCATCTGGAGACTCCATAGTGAATTACAGGTCAGCCTGGGCTAGAGTGAGACCCTACCTCAAAAAAAAAAAAAAAAAAAAAAGCCGACAAAAAAGTGGCTTTCTAGATATCTTATGGTTGTGTGGTTTATACCCTCATTAACCAACTGGACTAGGTAGTAGCTGGTAAGCTGCCAACAAGTTCCTCTTTATGGAAAGTGACCAGCTACGCCTCTCTTGTTCCTTTGGGAACCTGGATGACTTTGCTCTTGCTAAATGGTAAGGAGCCTCCTGTTTCTTCTTCAATTTTTTTTAAGATTTATTTTATTTTATTTTCTCAATTTTTATTAACATATTCCATGATTATAAAGTGTCCCATGGTAATACCCTACCTCCCCCCCCCCCCACTTTCCCCTTTGAAATCCCATTCTGCATCATATCCCCTCCCCATCTCAATCAGTCTCTTTTATTTTGATGCCATGGTCTTTTCCTCCTCTTATAATGGTCTTGTGTAGGTAGTGTCAGGCACTATGAGGTCATGGATATCCAGGCCATTTTATGTCTGGAGGGAGCACGTTGTAAGGAGTCCTACCCTTCCTTTGGCTCTTACATTCTTTCCACCACCTCTTCCGCATTAGGCCCTGAGCCTTGGAAGGTGTGATCGAGATGTTACTCAGTACTCCAGTCACTTCTTTCTAGCACTATGATGCCTTCTGAGTTATCCCAAAGTCACTACCATCTGAAAAGAGAAGATTCTGTACCCATAAAGTGCATTAATATAAGGGTATAAATATTAAGAGAAGTGCTTACTGGGCAGTTTGATAAGCATAGTGTATACAGTTATCCAGACAGCAGCAGATGTTACACCTCTAGGGCTCATGACTTAAGATTTATTTTTATTTATTAGAGACAGAAGAAGAGAAAGAGGCGGGGGGGGGGAGGTTCGCAGAGAATGGGTGTGCCAGGGCCTCCTGCCACTGAAAACGAACTCCAGACGTATCTGCCCCCTTGTGCATCTGGCTTACATGGGTCCTGGAGAATCGAACCAGGATCCTTTGGCTTTGCAGGCAAATACCTTAACCGCTAAGCCATTTCTCCAGCCCCCCCTTTTTTAAAAATATTTTTATTTATTTATTTGAGAGAGAGAGGGGCAGAGAGAGAGAGAGAGAGAAAGAGAGGGAGAGAGAAAGAGAGAGAATGGCACACTGGGGCCTCCACCCACTGCAGATGAACTCCAGATGCATGCATCACCTTGTGCATCTGGCAGGCATGTGTCTTTGCAAGCAGAGAGGGAAAGAGAATGAGAATGGGTACACGAGGCCCTCTAGCTGCTGCAAATGAACACCAGATACATGCATCACTTTGTACATTTGGCTTTATGTAGGTACTGGGGAATCAAACCTGGATCTTTAGGCTTTGCAGGTCAAGTGCCTTAGCCACTGGGCCATTTCCTCAGCATCCCTCCCTTATTATTTTTCTTTTGTTTATTTTTTATTTGCAAGCAGAGGGAGAGATAGAGAGAAGAAAGACAGACAGAGAGAGAGAGAGAATGGGCACACCAGGGACTCTAGCTACTGCAAACGAACTCCAGACACATGTGCCTTGTGCATCTGGCTTACGTGGGTCCTGGGAAATCAAACCTGGGTCCTTTGGCTTCACAGGCAAATGCCTTAACCACTAAGCTATCTCTCCAGTCCTATTATTATTTTTTCGAGGTAGGGTTTCAGCCCAGGCTGACCTGAATTCACTATGTAGTTTCAGGGCAGCCTCAAACTCATGGCAATTCTCCTACCTCTGCCTCCTGAGTGCTGGGATTATAGGTGTGTGCCACCATGCCCACCCCATTTTATTTGCAAGCACAGAAAAAATGTGGGGGAGAATATGGGTAAGCTGGGGCCTGTAGTTAATACAATGCATGTGTAATTTTCTGCATCTAGTTTTACATGGGTACTGGGGAATTGAACCCAGGTCATTAGTCTTTATAGGGAAGTTCCTTAACTACTGAACCATTTCTCCAGTTCCTTAGGAAGCCCATACTCACCATGGGTGTGCCTTACTTTCTCTTGGAGACTGTCTTGAGTCTGTACCCACACTTGGGTGTGTCTTATTTGATGTTTCTGTATCTTGGGAAGACTTTTCCTTTCTTTCTTCTAACCCTCATGATTAAGCCCATATTAAAATATTATGAATAAGTCAGGCATGGTGGCCTATTCCTTTAATTCCAGCACTCGGGAGGCAGAGCTAGGAGGATTGCTGTGAGTTTGGGGCCACCCTGAGACTACAGAGTGAGTTCCAGGTCAGCCTGGACTAGAGTGAGACCCTACCTTGGGGGAAAAAATGTGTGTGTGTGTGTGTATGGTGAATAAAATTTTCAACTCTGCTCCACATTGGCTCTTTTGGAACTTCTTTTCTGCATCAAAGCCATGAGTCTTGGATTTGCTTGACTTGAGGTCTCTAAAAATTTATCAGAACACCCCAGGCTGCTAGGGTAAGTGTGCAGTCATGTCTCCATCCCTTACTACTGACAACATGACTGTCACTTACAAAGGTACAGAAGGAAACTGGGCAGTGGCACGTGCTTGTAGTCTGGAGGGTCGTTGAGACCAGAAGTTGGACAGAGGTCAGCTTAGGCAACATATCGAGGGCACTTTTCCGAGGAGGAAAAAAGATACAGGAGGGAAAGTGGAAAATAAACTTACTTTGAGTCTCCCAGTTAGTTACCTGTTCTTTTCTGAGTCAACTGTGAACTCAAGTTCCCCTTAAACAGCTGTAGCTACTTCAAACATCCTGCCAGACTGGTTGACTAATAGGCTTTCTGTGATTGTGGAGATGGGGTTGGGGGGGATGGCTTAGTGATTAATGTTTCTTCCTACTAAGTCTTCCTGCCTGGGTTCAGTTCTCCAAGCACCCACATAAAGCCAAACAGTGGGAAGAGTCCTGGTGTGTACACACATACAAATAACATTAAAAAAAAATGAATTGTGGGCTGACAGATGGCTCAGCAGTTAAAGGAGTTTGCTTGCAAAGCCTGAGGACCCAGGTTCATTTCCCCAGTACCTTCATAAAGCCAGATGCACAAAGTGGTGTGTGAACCTAGAGTTCATTTGCAGTGGCTAGAGACCCTGGTGTGTCCATCCTTTCTCTCTCCCCCTTTACAAATCGATACATACAATATTAAATAAAAAAGAACTGTAGCCAGAGGCAGAGGTAAGATGATCGCTGTGAGTTGAGGCCACTCTGAGACTACATAGTAAATTCCAGGTCAGTCCTGGCTAGAGCCAAACATTATCTCAAAAAAACAAAAACAATAGCTGGAGAGATGGTGTAGTGGTTAAAGCAATTGCCTGCAAAACCAAAGGACCCAGGCTTGATTCCCTAGGACCCACATGAGCCAAAAGGCCAAGGTAGCACATGTGTCTGGAGTTTGTTTGCAGCGGCCAGGGGCCCTGGCATTCCGATTCTCTCTTTGTGCGTCACCCCCCCCCAAAAAAAAAAAACAACAACAACAACAAAAAAACGACTTGGGTTGTGTAGAGATGAACTGTTGCAGATTCAGAACCAATTTATTTTGGTTATTTTTAGCCTCTTTATTCTTTCTTATCTTTTTTGTTTTTAAAATTTTTGTTTGTTTGTTTGTTTTTGTTTTTTTTCGAAGTAGGGTCTCACTCTAGTCCAGGCTGACCTGGAATTCACTACGGAGTCTCAGGGTGGCCTCGAACTCATGGCAATTCTCCTACCTTTGCCTCCCAAGTGCTGGGATTAAAGATGTGCGCCACCACGCCCGGCTGTTTTTAAAATATTTTTATTTGAGAGTGACAGAGAGAGAAAGAGGCAGATAGAGAATGGGCATGTCAGGGCCTCCAGCCACTGCAAACAAACTCCAGATGCATGTGCCACCTTGTGCATCTGGTTTACGTGGGTCCTGGGGAATTGAGCCTCAAACCAGGGTCATTAGGTTTCCCAGGCAAGTGCTTAACCACTAAGCCATCTTTCCAGCCCTATTCTTTCTTTTTAGTTTTGTTCTGTTTTTCCAGGTAGGGTCTCACCTAGCCCAGGCTGACCTGGAATTCACTACGTAGTCTCTGTGTGGCCCTGAGCTCACAGTGATCCTCTTACCTCTGCCTCACAAGTGTTGGAATTAAAGGCATGCACCAACATGCCCTGCTTTTAGACCCTTTAATAGCCATCTGTTGCCCATCTCTGTGTCTGACTATCAGGTGATCAGGTGAAATCTTTCTGGAATGTCCTAACAGACTACCAGCTTCCACTAACCCAAAGGCTATGAATGTTATCAGATAACATCTGAAGCCTATAGCAGAAATTTCCCTGCTTTGCTGTAACCTGTCTACCTGGTGGTTCCACAAGTATATTTTGAAAAGTGCTTTGGTTTATGGCCTTCTTTTGTTTGTAACTATAAAACTCCATGAAATCATCAACATGTTGGAATGTGGAATATGGGGTAACCTAAATCTGTTTATGAGCCATGGTCATTTACATTTCCATCCAGAACAAAATATCTCTTACTCCCTTTGAAGCAAGAGCTGTGTGTTTTGTGTTGACATATTACCAGTTTCTTGTTTATCATTCCAAAGGGTGGGGTGGTGCGTGCGTGCGTGCGTGCGTGCGTGTGTGTTTGAGGCAGGGTCTCACACACTAGCCCACGGTGACTCGGTGACTCGTTACTCAACTCTGTAGCACTGGCTGGCCTTAAATTTACTGGGGATCCTCCCACTTCAGCCTCCCAAGTGCTAGGATTATAGGAGCCAGCTGACATGCCTGGCTTTTTTTTTTTTACAGTTTTTCTCCTAGACAAACACTGACATAAATATTACCTGATGTGGGCTGGAGAAATGGCTTAGTGGTTAAGGTGCTTGCCTGCAAAGCCAAAGGACCCAGGTTCAATTCCTAGGGCCCATAAGCCAGATGCACAAGGGGGTGCACACATCTGGAGTTCATTTACAGTGGCTGGAGGCCCTGGTGCACCCATTCTCTTCCTCTCTCTCCCCCCGCCTATTTCTCTATCTCAAATAAATAAAGAAAAATAAAATATTTTTAAAAAATACTACCTGATGAGATGAATGGCATGTGTCATAGTTTTCGAGGCTGCTCAGTGGAGTGGAAAGACATAAAATTTAAAGATGTGGATTATAATATTAAATCTCTAGCTCAACCCTTTATTAGTTGTGACCTTGAACAGTTTTCCTAGGTTTCTTTTTTTTGTTTGTTTATTTTGATTTATTTATTAGAGAGTGACAGACAGAGAGAAGGAGGCAGAGAGAGAGAGAGAGAGAATGGGTGAGTCAGGGCTTCCAGCCACTGCAAACGAACTCCAGATGCATGTGTCCCCATGTACATCTGGCTAACCTGGGTCCTGGGGTATCAAGCCTCGAAACCGGGGTCCTTAGGCTTCACAGGCAAGCACTTAACCGCTAAGCCATCTCTCCAGCCCTAGGTTTCTTTTTCTATCCCCTTCCTTCCCTCACCTTTTTTGTTTATTTGTTTTTGTTTGGTCTGATCAGGGCCTGGTGCAAGCTAAGCAATGGGTTTGTCATTGAGCCATACCACAACCCTGATTTTTTTCTTCTTTTGTTTTTCTTGAGGTAGGGTCTTGCTTTAGCCTAGGCTGACTGAAATTTACTATGTAGTCTCAGGGTGGCCTCTTAACTGACAGCATTCCGCCTACCTCTGCCTCCTAAGTGCTAGGATTAAAGGCATGCACCACCACGCCTTCTGATTTCTTTATATGGCCAATAATACTTAGCTTGCCAAGCTGTTGAGTGTGTTGCATGCACAGTTCCTTCTTTGGTGCATCGTGAGTGCTTCATAAGTAATGCTAAACAGTCCTGCTGCTTCATCCTCCTGAGAACTGGGATTACAGGCATGAGCCACCATATCTGGCTTCACATCACCTTTACTGTAAAACGTGACTGGTGCCTTCTTGTGTATGGAAGGGAAGCTTGAACTAAGGGAGATAGACTAGCTTTTTTTTTTTTTGGTTTTTGAGGTAGGGTCTCACTCTAGCCCAGGCTGACCTGGAGTTCACTATGGAGTCCCAGGGTGGCCTCAGCACTCAGAGATCCTCCTACCTCTGCCTCCCAAGTGCTACCACACCTGGCTCTTTCTTTAAAAAAGAAAGAAAATTATTTATTTATTTGAGAGAAAGAGGGGAAGAGAGGGGGCGGGCATCCTAGCACCTCCAGGCACTGCAAACGAACCCCAGAGGCATGCACCACCTTGTGCTTCTGGCTTATATGGGTCCTGGGGAATCGAGCCTTGAACCGGGGTCCTTAGTCTTCACAGGCAAGTGCTTAAGCACTAAGCCATGTCTTCAGCCTGTAGCCATAGTAGTTTTTAAAAAATATATTTTAAACTGGGTGTGGTGGTGCATGCCTTTAATCCCAGCACTCGGGAGGCAGAGGTAGGAGGATCTCCGTGAGTTCGAAGCCACCCTGAGACTCCATAAGTCAATTCCAGGTCAGCCTGGGCTAGAGTGAGACCCTACCTCAAAAAAAACAAAAAAACAAACAAAAAAAAAACAAAAAAAACCCACAAAACAACCCTCAAAAAAAAAATATATATATATAATTTACTTATTTATTTATTTGAGAGAGAGAGAGAGAATGGGTGTGTCAGGGACTCCAGCCACTGCAAAGGAATCCCAGACACATGTGCCTTCTTGTTCATCTGGCTTACGTAGGTCCTGAAGAATTGAACCGTGATCCTTTGGCTTTGCAAATAAATGCTTTAATCACTAAGCTATCTCTCCAGCCCCAGCCATAGATTTTTTAATTAGGTTTTCAGTACCAGGCATGAATTCCCTCCCATGGAGCATGCTTCAAAATCCAATCAGAGCTTGGTTTCCCCTTAACAGATGCACCACCATTGTACCAGTTGGCACATTTGGCCTGTCTGGTCAGCCTTAAAGCTTGCAAGGTCCACTGCTGGTCAAGACAGTTGCCTAGTTTTCTCCCCAACAGGATGCATAGCTCTTTCCAGCATCATGACAGCTAGTGAACAGGGAGGAGGCTTCCAGCTTAGCTTCAAGTTGGTTTCTCAGGGTACTGCACCCCAAGCTTGTGGTGTCTTCAGCAATAAATAGATGGTCTTATCATTTAGTTATGGTGGGCAATCAGGAGCCTTGGCATGTAATGGTTTGGGGACATCAGGAACCTCCCTGACCAACAACTCAAGGTGAAAGGATCCCACTCCTGACACTGACTTTTTTTGTATTTATCTATGGCTTCTGGGCACAGCATTACACATTCTACAGGGTACCTCTGCTCCAACTGACTTTAAAAAAATTTTTTTTTACTATTTTATTATTTGAGAGAGAGATAGAAAGAGGCAGATAGAGAGAGAATGGAGTGCCAGGGCCTCCAGCTGCTGCAAATGATCTCCATATGTATGTGCCACCTTGTTCATCTGGCTTTATGTGGGTGCTGCGGAATTGAACCTGGGTTATTAGGCTTTACAGGCAGGCGATTGAACTGCTGGGTCCTCCAGCTTCTAAAAAAATGTTTGAAAAAATTCTTATTTGCGGGGCTAGAGAGATGGCTTAGTGATTAAGTGCTTGTCTGTGAAGCCTAAGGACCCTGGTTCGAGGCTTGATTCCCAGGACCCACGTAAGCCAGATACACGAGCTGGCACAAGCATCTGTAGTTCATTTGCAGTGGCTGGAGGCCCTGGTGTGCCCATTCTCTCTCATGCTCTCTCTCTGTCTCTCTCAAATAAATAAATAAAAATTATGAAAAATAAAAAAGTTCTTATTTATTTGAGAGAAAGCATGAGAGAGTGTATGGGTGCACCAGCCTCTTACTGCTGCTAATGAACTCCAGATGCATGTGCCATTTTGTGTGTCTGTATTTACATGGGCGCTAAGAAATCTAACCTGGATCATCAGGCTTTGCAGGCAAGGGCTTTTAACTTCTGGGTCATTTCTCCCTCTGTGTCTCTCTCTCTCTCTCTCTCTCTCTCTCGTGTGTGTGTGTATGTGTCTATTTGTGAAATTTAGCTATCAAAGATGTTTCCAAGCCTTCTGATTTCTTTATATGGCCAATAATACTTAGTTTGCCAAGCTGTTTAATCCCAGCACTCAGGAGGCAGAGGTAGGAGAATTGCCGTGAGTTCGAGGCCACCTGAGAATACAGAGTGAATTGCAGGTCAGCCTGGGCTAGAGTGACACCCTACTTCGAAAAACCAAAAAAATAAAAGATGTTTCCATGTGGCTTATCCATGACATCTTTAATTTTGATTAACCCTCCTCCCACCTCCTTCTCTCCTCAATCCCATGTCCTGGAATTTAGCATTTCCAAAGGAGTAGAACATTTTCTGTTTGTCAGATATTTGGAGACAAGCTATTCTTAGTGTAGGGCCTTTAACAATTGGCTGTTGGAGTGCTGATGAACCTTCACCCCTTACTTCCACTGGAAGGAAGTCATTAACACTAAGGAGGTTTTTATGTTTAATAGCTCAATTAACCCTGCCTGAAACTTTGGTCTCTTATGGGGAGAGCTTCACTTGGTCAGCCCTGGTTTCCTGTTGTTCTGTTCCCAGTGTGATGTAAATCTCATAATAATAGTTGGCTTTTTTCTTCTTTGGTCCTTGCACAATGTTTGATGTAATAAAGGGGAGAGACTGAATTTAAGAACCTGGTTTCATCAGGAGGGTGAATATTAGGTCTTTCTTCATGGTTATTTGGTCTTAGCATTTCTGATGGGATTTGCATTTCTGATGAGATTTTTAGGGCTTTGAGTTTGAAGTTCCTTTGGTGCCTTAATGAGTGAAAGATTTCCTGGTATGCAACTCAATGATATTAAAATGGAGTAATTATCTCTCAACAGTCATATACTGTTGTTTTGGGGGCTTTGTTCTCATGGAGCACAGCTGGCCTCCATCTACTTATTATATCTGTGTACTTCTGAACTCCTGTTCTTCCTGCCTTCACCTCTCAAGTGCTGATAGTAGGTGGCATGAGCCACCAAATCTGTGTGTTCATACACCTGCAGGCAGGGCTGCATGCATGCAAGTGTGCAGGTGCACATGTGCCTGTGTGTGGAGGCTAGAGGTCGTGTCTGGTTTTATCCTCAGTTGTCCACCACCTGTTTTATTGACATAGTGTCTCTCACTGGACCCAGAGCTCACTAATTCAGCTAAATACTAGCTGGCTTACCCCAGGAATCTGCGTGTCTCTGCCTCTGATGCATGGGAATATACACTGCTGTCTTACACATGGCCTTTACATGGGTTCTGGAGGTTCAAGCTCAAGTCTTTCCTCCCTCTCATTCCAGGCTGACCTAGAATTTTGCCTCCACTTTCTGAGTACTAGAATTGTAGGCGAACACTCATAGGACCTTGTCTGTAATATAGAAAGCTTAAAAACTTTAATTAGCTGAGTTTGGTGGTACGTGTCTATAAGCCTATAATCACAGCACTTGAGATAAGGAAGTCAAAACATCACAAATTCCAGGCCTTCTAGGTTGCAATGGAGAAACACTACCTCAAAAATTCGGACAAGCTGGGCAAGGTGGCATGCATCTTTAATCCAAGCACTGGGGAGGCAGAAGCAAGAGGATTGAGGTGAGTTCAAGGCCACCCTGAAACTAACATTGAATTCTAGGTCAGCCTGGGCTAGACTTTGCCTTGAAAAACTAGAAAAAAAAATCAAAGAGTTAGGTCTGGTGGTTCACACCTTTAAATCCTAGCATCAGGGCTCTGAGATAGGACAAGTAAGCGGAGTTTGAGGCCAGCCTGCACTACAGAGTGAGTTCCTTGTTAGAAAGAGTGGGAAAGACCAGAGAGAAGAGGCTCAGCTCAGCAGCAGAGACAGGCTTTATTGCGGACAACAGAGAAGGGCTCTGACCAGGCATATCAGAAGCTTCTTCCCTTGCAGACTAGAGGACACTCGGGGTAGTAGGGTAGCTGGAATTCCTTGGTTACAGGGCGGTGCAACCTTGCCTCAGGGGTGGGCCACTTCTGGAGATGTAAGTGGACAGGTTGTCTGAGTCATTCAGGGAAAGTGATAATTGGTAGGGTGATAGGGTCACTCTTGGGAAACAGAGTTACAATAAATGGCAGAGTCCAAAGATGGACTGCTTTAAAAAAATAAGACCCTGCTTTAAAAAAAGAAATCGGCTGGGCGAGGTAGCACACACTTTAATCCCAGCACTTGGGAGGCAGAGGTAGGAGGATCACCGTGAGTTTGAGGCCACCCTGAGACTACATAGTGAATTCCAGGTCAACCTCAGCTAGAGTGAGACCCTACCTCGAAACCTCCCCCAAAATTATGAAGTCCAACTTATTTATTTATTTTTGCCTTTATATTTGCTTTTGTTGTCATACCCAAGAAGTTCAAATCCGATGTCAGGATTTACCGTTTTCTTCCAAAAGTTTTGTAGCTTTATATTATAAATTCAGGTTTTATTTATTTATTTTTTTTGGTTTTTCAAGGTAGGGTCTTACTCTAGTCCTGGCTGACCTGGAATCCACTATGTAGTCTCAGGGTGACCTTAAACTCACAGTGACCCTCTTCATTTATTTTGAGTTAACTTCTAGGTATGGTGTTAGGTAAGAGGCCAACTTAGTTCTTGTGTGTGTGTTTGTGATGCGGGCATACATGTGTGGTGGCCAGAGTTCCATGTTGGGTGTCTTCTTCCATTGCTGTCCACCTTTATGTTTATTTTTTTTATTTAGTTTTTCGAGGTAGGGTCTCACTCTTCCCTAGGCTGACCTGGAATTCACTATGTAGTTTCAGGATGGCCTGGAATTCACAGCAGTTCTCCTACCTCTGCCTCCTGAGTGCTGGGATTAAAGGCATGAGTGCATACCATGCCCGACTTTCTAGTCTTCCCTCGCCAATATTGTTTTGGCTATTCATAATTCCCTAACGTGAATTTTAGGAGAGGGGTATTTTTTTTTTTCATGTTCACAGTAAATATAATTGCCATTTTGGTAGGCGTTATGTTGAGTCCATAGGTTGTGTTGGTAGTCTGAGATCTTCTCTTTTGAGACAAGGTCTCATGTGTCCCAGGTTGGCCTTAAACTGGTTATGTACCAAGAACTACCTTGAACTTCTTATTCTTCTGCCTCCAACTCCTCAGTCAGGACAGGTGTGTGCCATCTTACCTTATTGCCTAAATCAAGGCTTATTCGTGCTAGACAGGCACTACAGCCTGGGCTAGAGTGAAACCCTAACTTGAAAAACCAAAAAAAAAAAAAAAAAAGGCAGAGGGCAGAGTCCACTGGAGAGATGGTTTAGTGGTTCAGGTGCTCGTGTGCAAAGCCAACAGACCCAGGTTCGATTTCCGATGACCCACGTAAGCCAGGTGCACACAGTAGCGCATGGGCTGGGAGTTTGTTTGTAGAGGCCTAAGGCCCTGGCGAGCCCATTCCTTCTCTCTCTAATAATTTTTTTTTTTTGGTTTTTCGAGGTAGGGTCTCACTCTAGCCCAGCCTTATCTGAAATTCATTATGGAATTTCAGGGTGTCCTCAAACTCATGGCAATCCTCCTACCTCTGCCTCCCGAGTGCTGGGATTAAAGACATGCGCCACTACGCCCAGCTAAATAATAATTTTTTTTAATGTGTGTGTGTGTGTAACACACACCAGTGTTCCTGTGCTTGCTGTGGCATGCACGTGGAGGTCAGGAGATAACTTTTGGGCTATTCCTTGCCTTCTCACCTCCTATGAGACAGGGTTTCTCTCTGAATCTTTTAGCTTTCTTTATTTTACTGATGTGCATGTGGATGTGTGTATGGGCATGCCAGAGTCTCTTCCCCCAGCTTACGTGGGTGCTGTGGAATCAAACCCAGGTCCACAGGCCATGCAAGTGGGCCATCTCCCATCCTTTCTGCCTGAGCGCTCTCTGCTGCTGTCCTGTGTTGCGGTTACCTTCTTGTCGCTTTTCTCCTAGTATCTCATCACCTGTAGATAGTGTCCATAGTGTTTACTGCTTCGTTGACAGATTGCTCAGCTCTACTATGGCAGGCTCTTTAGCTTCAGTGCCATAGTCAGGACATACGTGGTTTTTTGTGGTAGGGTCTCACTCTAGCTGTGGCTGACCTGGAATTCACTATTGAGTCTCAGGTTGGCCTCGAACTCATGGTGATCCTCCTACCCCTGCCTCCCAAGTGCTGGGATTAAAGGTGTGCACCACCACTCCTGGCTAGCAAGTGTTTTCTTTTAATTTAAACATGTTGTAGAAGTATATAATTACACCCAGCCTTTTTGATTTTACTGGAACAGATCTTTATTTATTTTTTTCCTGAAGCCTTACCTTTACTGGAAAAGGCAGTTAAAGAGGGTGATAAGTGGTAGTATTATTTTTTTTTTTTGTACATCAATTCAGATCTTCTTCCAAAGGAAGTCCAAAACCGTTCGGACTATGACTGCTCTAGCTGCCAGGTGTTAACAACTTGTAGCTTCAGATAAACCCAGATAGATTTAAGCCATTGACCTTCAGTTGACATGGTTTCTAAGCTGTGACTCATCTTTTGGCCCATTCTTTCCTTCACCAGGAAATACACTGAATATTAATGTGAAGAATTTCCGTTATCCCTCCTGAAGAGTCTGTGGCTCATTAGACTTGCTAGGACTTGTTTTTCTGGTAACCAACAGGGCCACAAATTAGTGTATACTCATGGTTTATGCTGAACCCATGTGTAGGCAGATAGAGAGAATGGGAAGATGCCACCATCCTTTTAACTTCTTTCAGTGGCTCATCTCTTCCATCAGAAGGATGAGCTATAGGAGGGGGCATCTGAGAATGAACAGAGCCGGTGGGGGCGTTTATTGCTATCTATAAATATCACATCACTGTTTACAGTATACTGGACTGTCTTCAGAGCCTGGTTCAAGACAAACCAAGAGGAATAGTGCCTGTACTTAAAAGTCAAGAACAACATCCTGATCAGCAGAGGGACAGAGGTCAGCTCCAGGCAATAGCTCATGGAAGCTGCAAGATAGTGCTTTGAAGCAACTGAGGTGATTTTTTAAAATAATATTTTGTTTATTTATTTACCTGAGAGAGAGAGACAGAGGAAGAGGCAGAGAGAAAGAGAATGGGTGCTTCAGGGCCTCCAGCCACTGTAAACGAACTCCAGACATGTTCGTCCCCTTATATATCTGGCTAACGTGGGTCCTGGGGAATCAAACTGCAGCCCTTAGGCTTCTCAGGCAAATGCTTAACCGCTAAGCCATCTCCCCAGGCTGATTTTATGTGTGTGTGTGTGTGTGTGTGTGTGTGTGTGTGTGTTTTGGTTTTATGCAGTAGGGTCTTACTGTAGCTCAGGTTGACCTGGAATTCACTATGGAGTCTCAGGGTGGCCTCGAACTCATGGTGATCATCCTTCCTCTACCTCCTGAGTGTTGAGGTTAAAAGCATGCACCACCACACCTGGCTGTCTGTTTTTTTAATGTGTGTGTGTGAGAGAGAGAGAGAGAGGAGAGACATGGCTCGCCTGGGCCTCCAGCCACTGCTGTGGGACTCCAGGCACGTTGTGTGCATGTGTGACCTTGTATATCTGGCTTACATGGGATCTGAATAGTCGAACATGATTTCCTAGGCAGCAGGCAAGCACCTTAACCATTAAGAAACCATCTCTTCAGCCTTTTTAAAATTGTTTTTTGTTTATTCAAGATAGGATTTCAACTCTAGCCCTGGCTGACCTGGAATTCACTATGTGGTCGGTCTCAGGCTGGCCTGGAACTCAGTGACCCTCTTTCTTACCTCTGCCTCCTAAATGCTGGGCTTGTTGATATGTATGTATGTGTATATATATAATATATTATGTTATGTTATGTTATATTATATTATATTTATTATATACTTAGTTGCCAAGGCATGGTGGCCCATGCCTTAATCCCAGTACTTGGGAAGCAGAGGTAGGAGGATCACTGTGTGTTGGAGTCTACCCTGAAACTACATTGTCAATTCTAGGTCAGCCTGGGCTAGAGTGAAACCCTACCTCGAAAAACAAAAATAAATAAATAAATAAATAAATAACTAGGGCTCTTTCTGACTTCTAGAGCTTTTTTCTGGGATCTGTCTGTGCTCTACTTCCCCATTCCCTTCTGGTTTTTCCTCATTCAGATGCTGGCCACTCATGACACAAAAGGAACTCAAATGGTTTTCTTGTGGAGCATTTTAAGTTTGTTCTGGTGTCATATCTGGGACTCTGTTCTTGCATCTGGCTTCAACTAGCTGTGGGCTGAGGTGATCTTCTGAAAGTTTTTCTTGGTGGCCTTTATTATTATTATTTTTGGCTCTTTTCATGCCCTGAGCCTGATCTGCTTTGCTGCTGCTGCTGCTTCTTTTTTTTTTGTTTGTTTCATTCTTCCTTTACCCTCCCCCTTGAACTAACAGTAATCCTTTGACCTCAGTCTCTTGAGTGCTGGGATTAAAGGTGTATACCACCATAACTGGATCACTTGGAATTTACTATATATTCTTAGGGTGGCCTTGAACTCATAGCAGTTATCCTAACTCTGCCTCTTGAGTGCTAGGATCTAAGATGTGTATGGCGTGGCCCTCCTGTTCTTTTTTAAAAGTTATCTAGGGCACACACCTTTAATCCCAGCACTTGGCAGGCAGAGATAAGAGGATTGCCATAAGGCCAGCCTGGGTAGAGTGAGACTCTACCTTGAAAAACAAACAAAAAAAAAAAGGTGTGGTGGTACACACTTTTAATTCCAGCACTAGGGAGGAAGAAGTATGAGGAAAAAAACAAAAAAAGAAAAAGGATCAATCAATAATAGCCAGTAGAGGCCTTGGTGCACCCATTCTCTCTTCCTCCCTCCCTCTCTCCTTGCAAATAAATAAATAAAATGTTTGTTATTGGTGAAGGTGCTTGTCTGCAAAGCCAAAGGATCTAGGTTCGATTTCCCCAGGACCCAAGTAAGCCATATGCACAAGGTAGCACATGCTTCTGGAGTTTCTTTGCAGTAGTTGAAGGCCCTGGCATGCCCATAATCTCTGCCTGTTTCTCTCTCTCTCTCTTTTAAATAAGTAAATTAAGTTTTAGAAAAGAGATATAGCCAGGTATGGTGGTGTACACCTTTAATCCCAGCACTCAGGAGGCAGAGGTAGGAGGATCTCTGTGAGTTCAAGGCCAGCCTGGAACTACAGAATGAATTCCAGGTCAGCTCAGGCTAAGGTGAGACTCTACCTTGAAAAACAAAATACAGGACTGGAAAGATAGCTTAGTGGTTAGGGCAATTGTCTGCAAAGCCTGCAGACCCAGGTTCGATTTCCCAGTACCCATGTAAGCCAGATGCACAAGGTGATGCATGTGTCTGGAGTTTTTTTGTGGTGGCTGGAAGCCTCCTGCCACTGCAAACGAAACTCCAGATGCACATGCCACTTTGTGCATCTAGCTTTATATGGGTATCGGGGAACTGAACCCAGACTGTAGCAGAGTGCTAGGGGTTCAGGAAAGTTCTTGAACAAACCCTAGGTTCATTTCTAATTTTTTTATTTAAATGTATTTTTTTTAATTTTATTTATTTATTTATTTGAGAGCTACAGACACAGAGAGAAAGACAGATAGAGGGAGAGAGAATGGGTGCGCCAGGGCTTCCAGCCTCTGCAAACGAACTCCAGACGCGTGCGCCCCCTTGTGCATCTGGCTAACGTGGGACCTGGGGAACCGAGCCTCGAACCGGGGTCCTTAGGCTTCACAGGCAAGCGCTTAACCGCTAAGCCATCTCTCCAGCCCCATTTCTAATTTTTTTAAATTTAATTTTTATTAACATTTTCCATGATTATAAAAAAAAAATCCCATAGTAATACCCTTCCCCCCCCCCCACATTGTTTCTAATTTTAATCAAAGAATTGAATAAAAAAGAAGACTGAGAAGGTTAGGTGAATATTAAAATTATCATATATATTATATTTATTGAGGGAAGTATAGAGTCATGGAAAGGCACCCACATGCCTAGAGATCCCACGTGGAGGGTCTGGGGAAAAACAAAAGCGTGGAAATAAAAAAAAAAAACAAACTTCAAGGAGGGGTTAAGGAGCTCATGTGGAGAGTGAGGGCTAGGGCCCCCATCAGGCTGGGCCAAGCCAGCTCAGGCCTAGCCAAGGGAGAAACTCACCCACAGCTAGAAGTTCCCAAGTGACCAGAGAGAGCCTGCTTTCCCCTTGCATAGGCATTTATAACCTTGTAGTGGTGGGCTGTCTTCCAGCACATGTGAACCAGAGGGCCAGCTGGTTGGTTAAGGCTAGGGGCACTCTCAGGAAGAGGCTAGGCCTGCCACCAAGTTCTCGAGGCTGAACTTGATTAACCACAATGTTTAAATATTATGAAAGGCCTCCCTCCCAGGAGGGGTTAAGGTTGTTTGTGGAAAAACAGGTCTAGGGAACTAGGCAAGAGATAAGAAGTCAGATCATCTTTGCTTTCTAGCAAATGCAAATTTTTTCCTGCCTTTTTTTTTTTTTTAACCTTCAGGGATCCAGTCACCCTAACTGTACCTCCCCCCCATCGTCTCAAGACCTGCAGTCTGAACAAGCCATTGCTTTTTTTTTTTTTTTTTTTTTGAGCCATATCCTCATCCCTGCTTCTCCTTTTCTAGTGGTGTAAGTTCTATTGCCTCAGTTGGAAGGATAAAATTCAGGTACAGCCTCAGGTCTTGGACTTTCCCCTGGTTCATAAAAGTTGTTGTGTTTCCCTAGACCTGGAGGATAAATCAGGTGCTATGTTATAAGGCAATGCTGATTCCCTTGGCGTTCTACTGTGTTCTTTGTTTAAACAGTATCCAGCAATTTGGATTGTGTCTGCAAGGTGGGATTTGTTGCTACATCTCTGAAGTAGGTTGTGACTCATTTCCTCTTCTTTCCCTTTCCATTTTCCTTCCTTCATTCCATCCTTTCTTTTATTAGGAATAGTATGTATTCAGCTAAGCACTTCTTTTCTTTTGTTTGAGACAGGTAGGTCAGGCTGGCTTTGCGCTTGTTATATAGCTGACGATGACCTTGAACTCCTTATACTCTTACCTGTACCTCCCAAGTGCTGAGATTACAGATGAGTGTTGACATGCTTGGCTTTCCTTTTTCATCTTTGTATTTTAGACCGTTCTCACTATGTAACTCTGGCTAGTCTTGAACTCATGGACAGTCATACTGCTTTGAGGCCTCCTGCGTGCTGGGATTAAAACAACTATGTGCCACCATGCCTGGCTCCCTCTGCCTGCCCCCAGTTATTTTGTTTTTTTTTCAAGGTAGGGTCTTCTGTAGCCCAGGTCACCTGGAATTCACTGTGTAGTCTCAGAGTGGTCTTGAACTCACTACAGTCCTCCTACCTCTGCCTCCTGAGTGCTGGGATTAAAGGCATGTGCTACCACACCTGGCTTCCCCTTATGTTTTTTAAAAAATATTTTAATTTATTTTATTTAGAGAAAGAGGCAGATAGAAAGATAAAGAGAGGGAGAGAATAGGCACACCAGGACCTCGGCCACTGCAAATGAACTCCACGTACGTGTTCCACCTTATGCATCTGGCATACATGGGTCTTGGGGAATTGAACCTGGGTCCTTTGGCTTTGCAGGCAAGTGCCTTAATTGCTAAGCCATCTCTCCACCCCTCCTCTTATTTTTTTAACAGAAAATTAGTGAAGAGAGATTCACCTTTTCCTTGGTCAATATAATAAGTTGAATTGGGTCTTATACCTTCTAAAGTTTGTAGTCACCTTTGAATTCAGTATTCAGTCTTGTTAGAGAAAAAAAAATAATAGTTTTTGCCTGTTTTTTTTTTTTTTTTTTTTTGTTTCCTAAATATGTTGTCTTATTACTAATTATTCTTACTTTGTTTTTCAAACAGGCTACCAGGCAGTTTTTGGAAGAGATTAACAAGTGGACTGTTCAGTATAATGTTTCTCCACTCTCTTGGAATGTGGCTGTCAAGTTCCTCATGGCCAGGAAATTCGATGTGCTCCGTGCTATAGAGTTGTTCCATTCCTACAGGGTACGTGGTTCAGAGCCAGTGTTTCACATGCATGTTGATTTCTTAGCTGTTCTTCTGCTGTCATGAAAAGAATGGATCCATGGTCAAGACCTTTAGTGAGCTGGGCAGCTCCTGAAAACACCACGTATGTACCTAAGGTTCTGTCTTAGACCAAGAGACCATTTGTAATAACTGAGGCTGTGAGGACGGAGTCTGATATTATCCTAGAGTTCAGTCCTTGCTCTCTTCATTAGTCCCGGGCTAAGTATTGTGTTTCCGCTTCAGACTTTCAGAGCTAAAGTTGTGAAGTTGGTTGCTGAGCTTGGGGAGCTGTAGCCCGGAAGAGAAGAGAAACTGCATTCCTTAGATTCTGATTGTAACAGGACCTATGCAAATATAGCTAAATTCCTTTCCTATTTGTTTTGTTTTGTTTTTGAGGTAGGGTCTCACTCTACCCCAAGCTAATCTGGAATGCACTATTTACTTTCAGGGTGGACTTGAACTCATGGTGATCCTTTTATTTCTGCCTCCCAAGTGCTGGGATTAAAGGTGTGCACCACCATGCTCAGCTGCTACATTAATTTTTAAGAGGGGTCAGACTGATTCTGTGTTTATGTTTGCTCTTTTAGTTTGCAGCATTTTGGTGTTTTTTTTTTCCCAGGTAAGGTCTTGCTCTAGCCCAGGCCGACCTGGAATTCACTATGTTGTCTCAGGGTGTCCTCGAACTCATAGCGATCCTCCTACCTGTGCCTCCCAAATGCTGGGATTAAAGGTGTGTGCCACCACGCCTGGCTAGTTTGTAGCATTCTTGATAAAATGTTGCATGTCATGTTACTTTGGGGTCAGAAAAGCCTTCTGAAGCCTGGCTTTATTTCCAGCACTCACTTGGGAGGCAGAGGTAGGAGGATCACTGTGAATTCCAGGCCAGCCTAGGCTAGAGTAAGACCTTACCTCGCAGAACAACAAAAGCAAAACAAAACAAACAAAAGCCCCCTGAAGAGATATGAGATCTCCTTTAAAAAACAAGCAGGGTGCCAGGCGCAAACCTTTAATCCCAGCACTGGGGAGGCAGACATAGAAGGACTGCTGTGAGTTCAAGGCGACCCTGAGACTCCATAGTGAATTCAGGTCAGCCTGAGCTAGAGTGAGACCCTACCTCGAAAAACCAAACCAAACAAAACAAAACCAAGCAGGAAGTGGTGGTACATGCCTCTAATCCCAGCACTTGGGAAGCACAGGTAAGAGGAGACCATAGAGTAAAGTCCAGGTCAGCCAGGGCTAGAGTGAGACCCTACCTTGATAAAACAAAAACATACAAACAAAAACATGCGGGGTTGGAGAGATGGTTCAGTGGTTAAAGCACCTGACTGCAAAGCCTAACAATCTGGGTTCATTCTCCAGTACTGGTATAAAGCCAGATGCACAAAGTGGCACATGTATCTGGAGTTTATTTGCAATGGCTGGAAGCCGTGTCAAGTCCATTCTCTCTTTTCTCTCTCTCTTTCTTTCTGCTTGCAAATAAATAAACATATATTTCAAAAAGAAATGAGGGCTGGAGAGATGGCTTAGTGGTTAAGGCGTTTGCCTGCAAAGCCAAAGGACCCAGGTTTGACTCCCCAGAACCCATGTAAGCCAGATGCACAAGGAGGCGTATGCATCTGTAGTTTGTTTGCACGGGCTGGAGGCCCTGGCGTGCCCATTTCTCCCCCACCCCTCTCCCTGCCTATTTCTGTATCTGTCTCAAATAAATAAAAACAAAATATTTTTTTAAAAAATAAATTAAGCTGGGCATGGTGGCACACACCTTTAATCCCAACACTCGGGAGGCAGAAGTTGGAGGATCTCCATGAGCTCGAGGCCACCCTGAGACTACATAGTGAGTTCCAGGTCAGCCTGGGGCTAGAGTGAGACCCTACCTCAAAAAACAAAAAAATAAAAATAAAAAATAAATAAAATAAAAAATTTTAAAAAGGCCAAAACAACCACCTTGGGGGATAGCACGTTAGTTTAGGATTAATTTTCATACATGTCTTGTGAATCTGCTTATTCAGTAATTGTTCATTTATTCCACAAGTGTTTATTCCATATGTACTATATTCCCAGTGCAAAGATTACTACTATTCAGGAGAGAGTAGACAAGCAGTTATAGAAATGTTCAAATAAGGGTTGAGGAGATAACTCCATGGTTGAAGGCACTTGCTTGCAAAGCCTGAGAGACTGTATTCACTTCTCCACTATTTACAAAAGCCAGTGTACAAAAGAAAAAAAAAAATCATGAGCTTAATTTTTCTGTATTAAGTTTGCAATGCCTTTGGTGTATCCAAATAAAAGGTCCTGGTGGTGACTGGAATCTGAGTTTAGGTTTCATAATTTTATTTATTTATTGTTTGATTAATTAATTTGCAAGGAGAGAGGAAGAGAATGGGCACATCAGGACCTCTTGCTGCTGCAAACAAAATCCAGATGCATGTGCCACTTTGTGCATCTGGCTCTACAGGGTACTGGGGACTCGAACCCAGGCCAGGCCATCAGGCTTTGCAAGAAAGTTCCTTAACCTCTGGGCCATCTCTCCAGCTGTTGAATTTAGTTTCAAAGAAGAAATTTTCACTAGAAGTAGAGAATTTTTTTTCATTTTTTTTTAATTTTAGAGAGAGAATATACCAGGGTTTCTTGTTGCTGCATACGAACTCCAGGTACATGTTCCATTTTGTGCATCTGTGACATTACATGGGTACTAGGAAATTGAGGCCTGGCTAGTGGGCTTTGCAAACAAGCACATTTAACTGCTGAGCCATCATTTCAGCCCCTTGAAATAAAGATTTCTAAGCCAGGTTTTGTGGTGCAAGCCTTTCATCCCAGCACTTGGGAGGCCAAGGTAGAAAGATCTCAGTGAGTTCCTTTGCTCTGAGATTTGAAGGCTATATGCAGCTGTCCTGGATATATGGTATTTTCATATTAATTCATCTCCTTTTGCTTCCTTTGTAGGAAACACGAAGGGAGGAAGGTATTGTGAAGTTGAAACCTCATGAGGAACCTCTCCGTTCTGAGATCCTCAGTGGAAAATTTACCATCTTGGTGAGTCTTTTTGTCCTAACATGTTTATTGTTATTTCCTTTTGTAGCTGTTGTCCTATTCCCCCCCCCCCCCCACCACACTGAGGTAGGGTCTCTCTCTAGCCCAGACTAGAGGTGGCTCAAGGTGGCCTTGAACTCATGGTGATCCTCCTCCCTCTGCCTCCAGAGTGCTGGGATTAAAGGTGTATGCCACCACGCCCAACCTATTTGGATTTTTTCAAAAATTTATTTATTTATTTATTTATTTATTTATTTATTTATTTATTTAAGAGAGGGAGAGAGAAAGAGGCAGAAAGAGAGAATGGGCATGCCAGGGCCTCTAGCCTTTGCAAACAAACTCCAGATGTATGTGCTATTTTGTGCATCTGGCTTATGTGGGTCCTGGGCAATCGAACTAAGGTCCTTTGGGTTTGCAGACAAACACCTTAACTGCCAAGGCTTCTCTCCAGCTCTAAAAATTCTTTTTATAAATATATTTTATTCATTTACTTGAGAGAGAAAATGGGCACACTATGGCCTTCAGCTGCTGCGAATGAACTCCAGATACATGCGCCACCCTGTGCATCTTGCTTATGTGGGTCCCGCGGAATTGAACCTAGGTCTTTTGGCTTTGCAGACAACTGTCTTAACCACTAAGTCATATATTTGGATTTAGAAGAATATGTTTTTATTTATCTGAGAGTGAAAAGATATAGGCATGCCAGGGCCTCTTGCTAGTGTAGATGGACTCCACATGTATGTACCACTTTTTGTGTATGGCTTTATGTGGGTACTGAGGAATCAAACTTGGGTCAGCAGGCTTTGTAATCAAGTGCCTTTAACTACTGAGCAATCTCCCAAGCCTATATTTGGATTTTGTTCCTACATTTCTTATCTATACAGTTTGAAATTAAATTACTTCACTTGTAATTGAATTATTTTTCTATTATTTTTATTTTTATTTATTTGAGAGGGGGAGAGAGAGGGAAAGAGAATGGGCATGCCAGGGCCTCCAGCCACTGCAAATGAACTCCAGATGCATGCACCCCATTGTGCATCTGGCTTACGTGGGTCCTGGAGAATTGAACCTGGGTCCTTTGTCTTTGCACACAAATGCCTTAACCGCTAAGCCATCCCTCCAGCCCGTAATTGGAGGTATTAATAATTACTAGTTATAAAAATTACTGATAATAGTTGAACAGTTGAATTACGGAGATCAGTTGTATAGTCAATTTAGAAAGCTGTTTCTCCATTAGTGCATTAAGATTACACAGGGCACATGATGGGTCAGAACACATCTTTGCTTATTTAGTGGATGCCCTCCACTTAAAAGAGAGCTCTTGGCTGTCAGTATATAACAGTAGGTTTTACATGGTTTGGAAGCTATGATCCTGGAGATGCTTCTTTTGCCACCCTATAGGGAAATTAGTTTTGAAGCCATTGTAGAACCCTACTCTGATTATTGCCCACAGTTGAAGAAAACGTAATTTTATTTTATTTTTTATTTTTTATGGATTTTCGAGGTAGGGTCTCACTCTAGCCCAGGCTGACCTGTAATTCACTATGTAGTCGCAGGGTGGCCTTGAACTCACGGCAGTGCTCCTGCCTCTGCCTCCTGAGTGCTGGAATTAAAGGCATGCGCCACCATGCCCCATTAAAATGTAATTTAAAAAATTTTATTGACAACTTCTGTAATTATAGACAATAAACTATGATCACCCCCCCCCCACTTTCCCCTTTGAAACTCCACTCTCCATCATGTCCCCTCCACCCTCAATCAGTCTTTCTTTTATTTTGATGTCATGATCTTTTCCTCCTATCACGATGGTCTTGTGTAGGTAGTGTCAGGCACTGCGAGGTCATGGATATCCAGGCCATTTTGTGTCTGGAGGAGCACGTTGTAAGTAGTCCTACCCTCCCTTTGGCTCTTACATTCTTTCTGCCACCTCTTCTGAGCCTTGGAAGGTAGAGTAGAGACATTTCAGTGCTGAGCAACTCCTTTGTCACTTCTCAGAACCATGGTGCCTTCTGAATCATCCCAAGGTCACTGCTATCTGAAAAGAGAAGCTTCTCTAACCAAAAGTGTGAATGACATTAATACATGTGTATGAACATTAAGAGAAGTGCTTACTGGGCAGTTTGGTGAACATAGTATATACATGTAGCCAGATACCAGGAGATGTTATACCCCTAGGGTTCATGACCTCCCCCACCATTGGTTTTCAGTATCAGGCACATATTCCCTCTCATGGAGCAGGCCTCCAGTCCAATTAGAGAGTGGTTGGTTTCCCCCATAACAGTTAAAATTAAAAAAAAAATTTTTGGTGGGGGGGGGGCAGATACAGAGAGAATGGGTGTGCCAGGGCCTCTAGCCACTGCAAACTCCAGACATGTGCACCACCCTGTGCATCTGGCTTCCATGGGTACTGGGAAATAGAACCTGGGTCCTTTGGCTTTGCCTTAACTGTTAAGCCATCTCTCTAACCCAAGAAAATGTAATTTTTGTTTCCCTTACCACAAGAATATGGTCCAGGCATGCTGGAGAATCAGGCCTGGGTTGATGCTAACATTTTCCTGTGTGGAACAATCAATGCAAGTCAGGGAAGTCTAGCAGATCTTCTCTTGTGTGTCACATCTTTATCCACAATGATGACCACCGAGACTGCTGTGATTTCCTAGTTGATTTGTAAATGTTTCTTGTTTTATTTGCTACAGAATGTTCGGGACCCTACTGGAGCCTCCATTGCTCTCTTCACTGCCAGGTTGCATCATCCTCACAAGTCCGTCCAGCATGTGGTACTTCAGGCTCTGTTCTACTTGCTAGACAGAGCTGTGGATAGGTAAGCACTGAGATTGTCTTTTAGGTGTCTCTGGGGCAGAGAGAAAAATGGCAGGTTCCCCTCCTCCCCCCCCAAAAGGGTTTCTTGCTCTAGCCTAGGCTGACCTGGAATTCACTATAGTCTCAGGGTGGCTTCAAACTCACAGCGATCCTCCCTGGAGTGTTGGGATTAAAGGTGTATACCACCATGCCCAGTGAAAAATGGCAGTGTTTAAATTGATTAAGTTCAGGAGTACTTTTACCATGATTTTAGGATATGCCCTGGCAGTAAGTGATATGGATAGAAGACAGCCTTGTTTGTAAGATTGTAGCATGTTTCCAGGAGCCTTCAGAATGCTGGACATTCTGTAAGCTTATCAATAAGCTTTTCAAGTTAACAGACATTGAGAAAACCAACTATTAACAGTGGTCAGTATATTGAGAATTATTCACTTGAAGAGAGTGAGGAGGAAATGACCCCTGTTGTTTCCTGTCCTTCCCTTCAGGTAGGGTCTTGCTGTATTGCCCTGGCTGACCCAGAATATACTAGTAGTCTTAGGCTGGACTCAAACTCACAGTGCTACTTCTACCTCTGCTGCCAAGTGCTGGGATTAAAGGTGTATGTCACCATGTCCGCTTTTCATCCACCCACCCCCCCGCCCCCGTTCGTTCCTCTCCCTTCCCTGCCCTGCCCTGCCCTGCCCCTTTCCTCTGCTCCTGTCCTGCCCTTCCTTTCCCTTCCCCTCTTCTTTCTTTTCAACACTGAGTATTAAACACAAGGAAAATGCTCTACCAATGGGCTCCTTTTTTTTTTTTACTTAGTATTTTTAAAATTTTATTTATTTGTATATGTGTGTCTCTTGCCACTGCAAACAAATGCCCATCTAGCTTTAAGTGGGTGGCTGAAGAATTGAATGCTGGCTGGCAGGCTTTATAGGCAAGTGCCTTTAACTACTGAGCTTTGGCCTGAGCCCTTTATATTCGGTTGGGCTGTATTTTGGTTATCCTGCCTTCTGTCCCTGGTGCTTGCCATCTATACTTTGTCATTACTCTTGACATCTTTGGACTTGATGGGAATCACATGCATGAGCAGAGGCTTAAACCTGAAATAGTGATAAGTAGATTGTGAACAACTGAGGTTGTTTGAGGTAGACTTCGCTGTCTAGTTTCTTGTTCCTTTCTTGTTACTTTTGTAGTGTTTTGCTTCTGTTGTTGACGTTTAAAGTGGGAGATAGACATATGCAAACCCCACATGTATCACTAGTCTAAAGAGGACAAGTTTCCAAGGGCTGAGGACCAGGACTGTCAGTGGTCCTCTGCCCCCTAAGTAGAAGTGTGGGTTTTCTCAGCCCTCCTTCTCTTTGGCCAGTCCAGACTGTGTTTACCTTTGAAATAGCCTTCTAGTTCAAAACAATGAATGAAAGGCTTCTTTCTCAGTGAGATCTAGTGCTGGCTCTTGGTAGAAGTATAATGCTGCCATGACTGTTCTCAGGTCTACCATTTGTCTTCTTCAAAGTAGCAAGGAGTCTTGCTTTTTTTTTTTTTTAAGTTTTATCTATTTATTTGAAAGTGACAGACAGAGAGAAGGAGGCAGAAAGAGAAAGAGATAGAATGGACATACCAGGGCCTCCAGCTACTGCAAACGAACTTCAGACACGTGCACCCCCTTGTGCATCTGGCTAACATGGGTCCTGGGGAATCGAGCCTAGAACAGGGGTCCTTAGGCTTCACAGGCAAGTGCTTAACCACTAAGCCATCTCTTCAGCCCTAAACTTGCTTTTTTGTCCCTCATGTACCTCCTTCTTTCTGTTCTTTTGAAACAAATATAATGGGCTGTTTTGTTTTCCCTTTCAAGGCAGGGTCTCCCTCTAGTCTAGGCTGACCTGGAACTCAATCTATAGCACAGGCTGTCTTTGAACTCATAACAGTCTTTCTACCTCAGCCTGCCCAGTGCTGGGATCAATGCTACATGTGGCTATGGACACAGGATGAGTGGTTTCATCTGAGAATATAGAACCCGAGTCATTGTGCACAACATGTTATTTTTATTACATTTTCTTTTCTCTGTCACTGACTCTTGTTTTAGGCCCCTGTCTTTGTGGAGAAAACCTATAATTTTTTTAATTAGTCCTAGTTGAGCTCATGAAGAAATAGAACTTCTCTAGACCTGAATAGTCTACTCAGTACTTGTGTCCCATGTTTTGATACCATCTTTGATGCTGGTATGTAAAACGAGTCAAGATTTAGCACTGATGTAACACAGTAGGAACAGTATGTAAACTCTATTAGAGAAACTTATGTATGTCTCAGAATCAGCATTTATTTTTATTTTTATTTATTTATTTGAGAGTGACAGAAAAAGAGGCAGATAGAGAAAGAATGGGTGCTCCAGGGCCTCCAGCCACTGCAAACAAACTCCAGATGCATGCGCCCCCTTGTGCATCTGGCTAACGTGGGTTCTGGGGAATCAAGCCTCGAACCGGGATTCTTACGCTTCACAGGCAAGCGCTTAACTGCTACGCCATCTCTGCAACCCAGAATCAGCATTTTTAAGTGCATATTTACCGAACATGAGTATATTAGATATAAAACTTACTTTATGGCTGGAGAGATGTCTTATTGGTTAAGGTGTTTGCCTACAAAGCTAAAGGACCCAGGTTTGAGTACTCTTGAGAATGACGTGCCCATTCTCTCTCTCCCCCTCTTTCACTTTGTCAAATTAAAAAGAATTTTTTAAAAAAACCCCTAAGTTTAAATTTACATATTTAAAGCCAGGTGTGGTATGGTGGTGCACACCTTTAATCCAAGCACTCCAGAGGCAGAGGTAGGTAGACTTCTATAACTGCTAGGCTACCCTCAGACTGCATAGTGAATTCCATCCAGGTCAGCCTGGGCTAGACAGTGAGACCCTATCTCAAAATACCCCCCCCCCCAAATTAATAATAATAATAGTAATGATAACAACCTTTTGGGTGGATATGTAACTAATACTTATATTTCGAACACTCAAGAGACTGAGTTCAAGGCCAGCCTGAGCTACAAAATGAGTTCAAGACCAGTCTGTAAAAGTCTAAAACAAGCTTGTTTAGGTTAGAGTGAGACCCTACCTCAAAAAAAAAATAAAAAAACTGAAACAGACAATAAATAAATAAATAAATTTGGAAAGTGTTGCTATCTTTTAATAGTTCAGTCAAATAATTTATTTGTAATAGCCTTTGGGGTGTGCAAATCTAAAGCATGTAAGTGTCTGGCTTACACTGCTTAAAACATTTACACTGAATAAATATTTTTGTTTAATGACTGGTTTACAGCTTTGAAACTCAAAGGAATGGACTGGTGTTTATCTATGACATGTGTGGTTCTAATTATGCCAACTTTGAGCTGGATCTTGGCAAGAAAGTCTTAAACCTGCTGAAGGTAAGGCTATGGGAGGATTCTCTCAGCTGTTTTTTTTTTTTTTATTAATTTCTAAATATTTTATTCTATTAGTTTTTAACGTTTTATTGACAACCTTCACAAGTATAGACAGTGTGCCATTATCATAATCACCTCCTGCCCCCCCCCATTCCCTTCCCAAATCTCCCCTCCACTGAATACCTTCTTTATAACAAGCCTCTTCTTTTATCTCATCATTTTTTGTTCTCCTATTATGCCGGGCTTGCGTAGGTAACCTCATCCACTGTGAGGTCAGGAATCTCAAGTTCACTTTGTGTCTAGATGGCAGCATTATAAGTAGTTCTCCCCTTCCTTCTGCTCTTATATACTTTCTGCCACCTCTTCTACAATGGTCTCTGAGCCTTGGACAGTGTGACAGAGATGGCCCACTTAGTGTTCAACAATCCCACTGTCACTTTTTCTTTAAAAAAATTTTTTTTTTTAATTTTTACTGAGAGCAGCAGAGAGGGAGAGAAAGAGAGAGAGAGAGAGAGAATGGGCATGCCAGGGCCTCTAGCTACTGCAAATGAACTCCAGATGCGTGTGCCCCCTTGTGCATCTGGCTAACGTGGCTCCTGGGGAATCAAGCTTTGAACCGGGGTCCTTAGGCTTCACAGGCAAGCACTTAACCTGCTAAGCCATTTCTCCACTGTCACTTTTTCTAAGTACTTTGGCCATAAAAAAAAAATAGTTTAAGCTGGCGTGGTAGCACACGCCTTTAATCCCAGCACTCGGGAGGCAGAGGTAGGAGGATTGCCATGAGTTCGAGGCCACCCTGAGACTCCATAGTGGATTCCAGGTCAGCCTGGGCTAGAGTGACACCCTACCTCGAAAAACAAAAAAACAACAAAAAAAAGTTTATTAGCTGGATATGGTGGCACATGCCTTTAACCCCAGCACTTGGGAGGCAGAGGTAAGAGGATCACTGTGAGTTCAAGGCCACCCTGAGACTACATAGTGAATTCCAGGTCAGCCTGGACGAGACTGAGACCCTGCCTTGGGGAAAAAATATTTGTTTATTTATTAAAGAGAGAAAGAGAGAGAGGTAGATAGAGAGAATGGGCATGCAAGGGCCTTTAGCCACTGTGAGTCCCAGATGCATGTGCCACCTTGAGCATCTGGCTTATGTGGATGCTGGGGAATCAAACCTGGGTCCTTAGGCTTCCCAGGAAAATGTCTTAGTCACTAAGCCATCACTGCAGTACTTTGACCAGTTTTGAGTCACTCCAATTGTAAGTGCCACCTGAAAAGAAGCTTTTCTAACCTAAAATTGAGAGTAGCATAAGATACAAGCATAAACATAAGTGTTTAGACTGCCATTTTGTGGTTATCATACACACTTTTAGCTAGACCACAATAATAGTTTTTCCCTTAGGGCTTGTGCTTGGGCTGCAGGACACTGAGAAGTCAAGCTGGAGCTGAGCTGGAAGCCTCTTGTGTATTAACTACCTACCTGTCAGAATGCTGCAAAGAGCTATGCAGTATGTAATCATTGGCAAGGGCAATACAGAAGTCATCAATGGTCTAACCAACAGTGGACCCTGCAAGCTTTATGGTTGGACAGCCAAGCCAAATACTTCAACTGATGCAATGGTGGCTCTCTTTTATAGGGAGAAACCAGCTGCTCTTCAGCAGGAATGGCAGCCCACTCCCCAACAGGGAATTCATGCCTGGTACTGAAAGCCTAGTGAATATCCCTTTATGTTTATTTGCAAGCAGAGAGAGAGAATATGAATATGAATATAAATGAATGGGAATGGGCACAGCAGAACCTTTAGCTGCTGCACATAATCTCCAGATACATGCAACACTATGTGCATCTGGCTTTAAATGGTTACTGGGAATTGAACATGGGTCGTTAGGCTTTGCAGGCAAACATCTTAACTGCTGAGCCATCTCTCCAGCCCCAACACTAATGTTTATGCTCATATATTAATGCTACTCTCATATTTATTTGTTTATTTATTTAAAATTCATTGAGAGAGAGGGGAAAGGGGCACACCAGGGCCTCCAGCCACTGCAAACAAGCTGTAGATGCATGTGCCACCATGTGCATCTGGCTAACATGGGTTCTGGGGAATCAAACCTGGGTCCTTAAGTTTTACAGGCAAGTGCCTTAACCGCTAAGCCATCTCTCCAGCCCTCCTCTCACTTTTAGTTAAAGAAGCTTCTCTTTTCAGATGCCAGTGACCACTGGAGTGACTCAAAATTAAAAAAATAAATCAAGTAACATAAAAACAGGCTGTATGGTGGTTTGTTCCAGTAATCCAATCGTTTAGGAGGATAAGTCAGGTTTGTCGCCAGTTTAGGTTTCATAGTGAAAAGTGAATTTCTTGGATCTGGGGAGATGGCTTAACTTACATTATTAGGAGCTTACTTGCAAAACTTGCCAGCCCAGGTTTGATTTCCCAGCATCCAGGTAAAGCTGTATACAAAATGGCACATGTATCTGGAGTTTGTTTGCAGTGGTAAGAGACCCTGACACTCACATACATATGTATATACGCACATGCACACACACGCGTGAACACACACACAATTAAAATTATTTTAGCCATATGTGATGGTACATGCCTTTAATCCTAGCACTTGGGAGGCAGAGGTAGGAGGATTGCCATGCAAGGCCAGCCTGAGACTACACAATGAATTTCAGGTCAGTTTAGGCTAGAGGGAGACCCTGCCTCAAAAAAAAAATATTTTAAAAGTAGTCAGTTCGTGCTTGCTAAAATTGGAATGATACAGAGAAGATTAGCATGGCCCATGCACAAGGATGATATGCAGATTTGGGAAGTGTTCCATTAAAAAGAAAAGTGGTCAGTCCAAGCCGGGCATGGTGGCACACACCTTTAATCTCAGCACTTGGGAAGCAGAGGTAGGAGGATTGCCATGAGTTCAAGGCCACCCTGAGATTATACAGTGAATTCCAGGTCAGCCTGGCTACAGTGAAACCCTACCTTGAAAAAACCAAAATAAATAAATAAATAAAAGTAGTCAGTTCTGCTGGCCCATGCCTTTAATCCCAGCACTCAGGAGGCTGAGGTAGGTGGACTGCCATGAGTTTGAGGACAGCCTGGAGCTACACAGTAAATTCTGGTCAGCCTGGGCTGCAGTGAGACCCTGCCTTGAAACAACAATAGCAACAACAATTATTTAGGGATGGAGAGGTGGCTTAGCATTAAGGCATTTGCCTTCAAAGCCAAATGATCCTGGTTTAATTCTCCAGGACCCACATAAGCCAGATGCGCAAGGGGACACATGCATTTGGAGTTTGTTTGCAGTGGTTAAGAGGCCCTGACGTGCCCATTCTCTCTCTCTCTCACATAAATAATTAAATAAAATTTAAAAAATTTATCTTAAAAGCTGGGCGTGGTAGTGCATGCCTTCAATTCCAGAACTCAGGAGGCAGAGGTAGGAGGCCACCATGAGATTACATAGTTAATTCCAGGTCAGCCTGGACCAGAGTGAGACTCTACCTTGAAAAACCAAAAAAGAACCCCTCCCCCGCAAAAAATAATAAAAAATAAAAATTATTTAAAGCCAGATGTGGTGGTACATGTCTTTAATCCCAGCAATTGGGAGGCAGAAATATGAGTTTGAGACCACCCTGAAACTGCATAGTGAATTCCTGGTCAGCCTGGGCTAGAGTGAGAACCTACTACAAAAAAACAAACAAAAGGGGCTGGAGAGATGGCTTAGCGGTTAAGCGCTTGCCTGTCGAGGCTCGATTCTCCAGGACCCACGTTAGCCAGAGGCACAAGGGGGCACGTGCATCTGGAGTTTGTTTGCAGTTGCTGGAGGCCCTGGCTCACCCATTCTCTCTCTCCCTCTATCTGCCTCTTTTTCTCTCTGTCATTCTCAAATAAATAAAAATGAACAACAAAAAAAAGTGCTGGAGAGATGGTTTAGCAGCTAAGTGTTTGCCTGTGGAGCTTAAGAACCCTGGTTCAAGGCTTGATTCCCCAGGACCCATGTAAGGCAGATGTACAAGGTGGCACATGCGTCTGGAGTCCGTTTGCAGTTCCTGGAGGCCCTGGCATGCCCATTCTCTCCCACACTTTTTCTCTCTGCCTCTTTCTCTCTATGTGTGTTGCTCTTAAACAAATAAATAAGGGCTGGAGAGATGGCTTAGTGGTTAAGCGCTTGCCTGTGAAGCCTAAGGACCCCGGTTCGAGGCTCGATTCTCCAGGTCCCACCTTAGCCAGATGCACAAGGGGGCGCACGCGTCTGGAGTTCGTTTGCAGAAGCTGGAAGCCCTTGCCCGCCCATTCTCTCCGTCTTCCTCCATCTGTCTTTCTCTCTGTGTCTGTCGCTCTCAAATAAATAAATAATTTAAAAATAAATAAATAAATAAAAATAAAAAAATTATTTAAAACTGGGCTTGGTGGTACACACCTTTAATCCCAGCACTCAGGAAGCAGAGGTAGGAGGATTGCCAAAAAACTACCCCGAAAAACCAAAAAACAAAAAAGTATTTAAAAAGTGAGATAAAGGGCCAGAGAGATGGCTTAGGGGTTAAGGCATATGTCTGCGAAGCTTAAGGACCCCGGTTCAATTCTCCAGGTCCCACGTAAGCCAGATGAACATGGTGGCGCATGCCTATGGAGTTTGTTTGCAGTGGCTCGAGGCCTTGGTATACCCATTCTTACTCTCTCTTCTCTGTGTGTCTCTCTCCTAATGAAAATAAATAAGTGAGATAAAAAGATAATTGGGAGGCAGAATTAGGAGGATTGCCATGAGTTCAAGGCCACCCTGAGACTCCATAGTGAATTCCAGGTCAGCCTAGGCTAGAGTGAGACCCTACCTCGAAAAACCAAAAATAAAAAAATGATAATTGGGGCCGGGTGTGATGGCACACACTTTTAATTCCAGTACTTGGGGAGGCAGAGGTTGGTGGATTGGTATGAGTTCCAGGCCAGTTTAGGACCTACAGAATTAGTGTCAGGTTAGCCTGGGCTAGAGTAGCACCTTACCTCAACCCCCCCCCAAAAAAAACCCTAATAAATAAATTAAAAAAAAACTAATAATAATAATTTGGTGTGGCTCAATGGACAGAGTGTATGACTCACATTCACAAAGTCTGGATTAGATCCTGATCCCCACATTAACTAGGCTTGGTAGTGTAAACATTTAATCCCAGTATTTGAGAAGTATAGGCAGAAGGATCAGAATTTCATCATCATCAGCTCTATTGTGAGTTTGAGGCCAGCCAGGGCTACATGAAACACTCCCCCCCCCCTTCTTTTTTGTTTTTTTGACGTAGTGTCACACTTTAGCTCAGACTGACCTGGAATTAACTATGTAGTCTTGGGGTGGCCTTGAACTCACGGCAATCCTCCTAATTCTGCCTCCTGAGTGCTGGGATTAAAGGCATGCGCCACCATGCCCAGCTGAAACCCTATCTTGAAATAAGAAAAATGAAAAGAAAGGTGTGTGGGAGGTGTTAAGCCAGGTATGTTGGTACATAGATAGCATCTTCACATTCAGAAGGCTGAGACAGCAGCATCTGAAAGTCAAGGTCAGGCTACACTACACAGTGAGACTCTGTTGTAAAAAATAAAAATGTGCGGCTGGAGAGATGGCTTAGTGGTTAAGGCGCATGCCTGTAAAGCCTAAGGACCCAGGTTCGATTCTCCAGGACCCACGTAAGTCAGATACACATCGTGGCACATGTATCTGGAGTTTTTTTGCAGTGGCTAGAGGCACGGTGTGCCCCTTCTCTCTCACACACACGTGCTCTCTCCCTCTCTCCCTCCCTCTGTCTCAACTAAATATCTTAAAAAAGATTGAAGCCTTGCATGGTGGCACACACCTTTAATCCCACCATGAGGGAGCCAGAGGTGGGAGGATCTTTATGAGTTCGAGGCCACCCTGAGACTATATAGTGAATTCCAGGTCAGCCTGTGCTAGAGTGAGATTCTACCTCAAAAAAAAAAAAAAAAAAGCTATATATACACCACTATATTAGCATATTAATATTTCTGTAGTATAATATATTTATGAGGGAAGAATAAATTGTACAAAATAGGTTTTACAAGCCAGATGTCATGTCACACATCTGGGTTATTTATTCAGGTAGCTCAGTTCAAGGCCATCCTGGGCTAGATGAAAGATCCTGTGTTTCAGAAAACCAAAACTATGTGTACAAATGAAATAAAATAAATGTACAACTATTTCAGAGGTAGAGCAGTTATGAAGCATTGAGTTTTAACCCCAGCACCACAAAAATGGCTCAGTAAATTTTTACACGTGTGCATGTGTACATGCATGTTTATATGTGTGTAGGTATGTATGTATGGCTATTGTATTTAGATGCCAAAGAATAATCTCAAATATCATTCCTCAGGAACATTGGTCACCTCTTTTTGAAGTAGGGTGTCTTGTTATCCTGGAGCTCATCAATTAGGCTAGACTGACTGGCCAATAGCCCAGTTGAACCCTCTTGTCTCCAGGTCCCCAGTGCTGAGATTACAGCCACATGCCAGCACACCTCCTTTTTTATTTTCCTTGTATTTTTAATTGACAACTTTCATAATTGTAAACAATATCTCATGGTAATCCCACCCAGCCCCCACTTTCCCCATTGAAACTCCACTCTCCCAACATATCTCCTCCCCCTCTCAATCAGTCTCTTTTATTTTGATGTCATGATCTTTTCTTCCTATTATGATGGTCTTGTGTAGGTAGTGTCAGGCACTGTGAGGTCATGGATATCCAGGCCATTTTGTGTCTGGAGGAGCACATTGTAAGGAGTCCTACCCTTCCTTAGGCTCTTACATTCTTTCTGCCACCTCTTCCACAATAGACCCTGAGCCTTGGAAGGTGTGATTGAAATATTTCAGTGCTGAGCTCTCCTCTGTCATGTCTTCTCAGCACCATGGTACCTTCTGATTCATCCCAAGATCACTGCCATCTGAAAAGAGAAGGTTCTCTAACCAAAAGTGAGAGTAGCATTAATATGTGGGTATGAACATTAAGAGAAGTGCTTACTGGGCAGTTTGGTGAGCATAGTATATACATTTAGCCAGACAGCAGCAGACATTACACCCCTAGGGCTCATGACTACCCCTGTTGTAGCTTTTCAGTATCAGGGATGTATTCCCTCCCATGGAGCAGGCCTCTAGTCAAATTAGAGGGCAGTTGGTTTCCCCCATAACAGACTTAAGATTGCAATGTCCACTGGTGATTTCTCTCTCCCCCATTGAATGACTTCTTCCAGCTTTCTGTCGGTTGGTCTACATGGAGGAGGTTTTCAGCTCAGCTCCAGCAGGATTTCTCAATGGCCTTTCAGCCCAAGTATGTGGAGTCTTCAGCAATAGGGTCTTGCTATCTTTTCCTGGTGGGAAACCAAGGGCCTCGGCAATGGCCTGTAATGTTTTGGGGGCATTAGGGACCTCTGTGGCCAACAACTCACTGGGAGGTATTCCATCCTTGGCACTGAAAATTTTCTAGTAACAATTTATGGCTCCTGTGTGTTCCAGTGTACAAAACAGTAGGTTTCCATAACAACTATTTTTAATGTAGGTACTGGGGATCAAACTCAGGTCCTGATGCTTATAAGACCATCACTTTATCAACTGAGCCATCTTCCCAGCCCCTCAGCCACTTTCCTCCCAAGTGCTGGGATTAGAGACATGCACCACCATACCCAGTTTACATGTACATTAAAATTTCTTGAGTCAGTTGTTTATTGATCAGTGAAAGAGGTAGAGAAAGAGAGAGATAGGAAGGAGAGATTGCTAGGGTCTCCAGTCACTGCAAACTCCCAAATGCATGTGCCACCTTGTACATCTGGCTTATATGGGTACTAGGGAATCAAACCTGGGTCCTTAGGCTTCACAGGCAAGCACCTAAGCCATCTCTCCAGCTCTTTATGTACAATTAAAAAAATACACATATCTGCTGGGTGTCGTGAGCACGCTTTTAATCCCAGCACTCGGGAGGCAGAGGTAGGATCACTGTAAATTTGAGGCCACCCTGAGAATACAGAGTAAATTCCTGGTCAGCCTGGACTAGAGTATGATCCTACCTTGAAAAACCAAAAAATAAAAATAAAAATAATAAAATAAAGCTATATATATATATAATTTATATTTATGAGAGTAAATGGGCACACTAGGGCTTCTTGCACTTCAGTCAAAATCCAGACATGTGCCACTTTGTACATCTGGCTTTAGGTGGGAATGGTGAATTGAACCTGGGCTGGCTGACAGTGCAAGCATGTGCCTTTAACCACTGAGTAATCTTCTCCAGCTCCCTAGATTGCATTTGCTTATGAGAGAGAGAGAATTGACATGCCAGGGCCTCTGGACACTGTGATTGAATTCTAGATGTGTTCCCCGCCTTATGTACATGTATCACCATGTACATGTGTCACCTTGGAGTATGGTGGAAGTCAAACATAGGTCCTTCGACTTCGCAGTCATGTGCCTTACCGCTAAGCCATCTCTCCGGCCCTCTTTCTGATCTTTTACATCAAGAGGGTCAAAGGAGATCTTTTGGTTCTTACACTTTGCCTTCCATGGGTAAGTGTATGTGTCTCCTCCAGAGTCTATTTACTCTGAGATTTCTGTGGGGTGGAGGTTCTTTTCACCTCTCCTCTTCCTCTCTAGTTAAGCAAGGAGGAGAATTCTTGGCTGGCTTTTTCCCCCGCCCCTGCCCCCCCCCCCCCCCGCCCTGCCCCCCCCCCCCCCCCCCCCCCCCCCCCCCCCGCCAGGTAGAGTTTCACTCTGGTTTAGGCTGACCTGGAGTTCACTATGTCATCTCAGGGTGGCTTCCAACTCACAGTGATCCTGCTACCTCTGCCTCCCACGTGCTGGGATTAAAGGTGTGTGCCTACCATGCCTGGTTTCCTCCATCTTTATGCCTCTAGAATAAACCTCACAATTCATATTTTTCACTAAATAAACTCAATAATTCTTACTTTTTAAAAAAAGAGTACATAATGGCTTTTACTTCCTATATATCAATTTTTCACAATACAGATATTTCTCTGAACTGATTAGTAATTAAAGGCACTTGGGTACTTATATTCTGAAATTGTTGCATCTTTGGAAGAAGAGATTCAGGGTAGTTTTTTTAGCCTTGAGTGAAGAAATCTTTAGAGAAGTGTGCTATAAATGCTTCATGTTTCTCAAATTAGAAGAATCAGAGTAGCATTAAAGAGGGAGGAACATGTTGAGAATTGGTTTATTCAAATTGGAAGAAAGTGGTGGCACAGGCCTTTAATCCCAGCACTGGGGAGGCAGAGGTGGGAGGATCACCACGAGTTCAAGGCAATTCCAGCTCAGCCTGAGCTAAAGTGAGACCCTACCTCGAAAAACCAAAGGGGGGGGGGGGCAAGAAAAAAGAGGGTAGGTTTTTTTCATTATAATTTCTTCTTTTGTTTGGTTGATGATTCTTAAGTACATGGCAAGGCCTGTGAGAAGAGATGGAATGTTAGAATGAATTAATAATGAAGGACTAGCATGTTTTTGTTGTCTTTAGACATCAAGGTATTTCCTTTTTTTTTTTTTTTTCTCCAAGGTATGGTCTCGCTCTAGCTCAGAGTTGACCTGGAATTTACTCTGTAGTCTCAGGGTGGCCTTGAACTCATCATGCCTGGCTCCTTTTTATTTATTTATTTTATTATTTCAAGGTAGGGTCTCATTCTAGCCCAGGCTGACCTGAAATTCACTCTGTAGTCTCAGGGTCACGTCAAACTCATGGTAATCCTACCTCTGCCTCCCAAGTGCTGGGATTAAAGGCATGCACCACCATGTCTGGCTGGTATTTCCTTTTTGAAGACCTCATTTGACCTTGTACATACTAGATCATACATATTTATTTGTGTATTTATTTTGTAGTGCTAAGGATTAAACTTCTGCATACTAAGCACACACTCCCACTGAGTTGTATCCTAGCCTAAATTATATGTATAGGCTGAAAAAAATAAATGAAGGAATGGCTGAAAATATAAGCAATTATATTCACATAGATATACGAAATGAAAGATTATGTAAGAAAAATGTTTTTTAAAGGAAGGTTTATATTGGTTTACAGCATTAGAAAATGTTTATTTTTACATAATTTATTCATAATTACTCTTTTTGTTTGTTTGGTTGGTTTTTTTGGTTTTTCAAGGTAGGATTTTGCTCTAGTCCAGGCTGACCTGGAATTCACTATGTAGTCATGGTGGCCTCAAACTCAAGGCAATCCTTCTACCTCTGCCTCCCAAGTGCCACCACACCCAGCTTATAATTTTTTTTTTAATGTTTTTTAATTTTTATTTATTTACTGGAGAGAGAAAAAGAAGCAGAGAGAATTGGTATCACAGGGCCTCTGGCCACTGCAAACAAACTCTAGATGGATGTGCCACCTTGTGCATCTCGCTTATGTGGGTCTTGAGTAATCGAATCTTAACTGCTATGCCATTTCTCCAGCCCCATAATTAAGTTTTAAGAAGCAGATTTTTTTTTTTGTAGAATATATGTTTGTTAATATGTGTAGGATAACAAATAAGAAAAGTAGAATTTTTTGATCCTTAAAGCATGTGGCCCAATGACCATGGTTGTTTTTAAAGCTAAATTAGTTTCTAACATCTTTATTCCTTTTAGTCACTTTTCTTCTAGCTACTTAGGAGAAGCCTGAATTAGGCTCTAGACTCCCTCCGTTGGGTAAGAATGAGGAGTGTGGAGAGCCTACACTTTGGGTGTGAGCAGTGACGAGTGGCACTGGGTTTTAAATTCCATTCGTTTTCTCCACAGGGCGCATTTCCAGCTCGTCTGAAGAAGGTGCTGATTGTGGGAGCCCCCATATGGTTCCGAGTGCCCTATTCTATCATCAGCCTGCTCCTGAAGGACAAAGTCCGGGAGAGGGTAAGGCAAGATTGTTCTCCACAGCACCCTGTGTAAGGTAGTACTAATGTAACTTATGGAGGTTGACTAGATCCAGACTTTAGCCTGGTGCTTTACAGACCTTTAATATTTAAGAATATTGGGCTGGAGAGATGGCTTAACAGTTAAGCACTTGCCTGTGAAGGCTAAGGACTCTGGTTTGAGGCTCGATTCCCCAGGACCCACGTTAGCCAGAAGCACAAGGGGAGCACGTGTCTGGAGTTCGTTTGCAGTGGCTGGAGGCCCTGGTGTGCCCTTTCTCTCTCTCTTTTTTTTTTTTGGTTTTTCAAGGTAGGGTCTCACTCTAGCCCAGGCTGACCTGGGATTCACTATGGAGTCTCAGGGTGGCCTCGAACTCACGGCAGTCCTCCTACCTCTGCCTCCCGAGTGCTGGGATTAAAGGCGTGCGCCACTACGCCCGGCTCCTTTCTCTCTCTATCTGCCTCTTTCTCTCTCTCTCTGTCACTCTCAAACAAATAAATAAAAATGAACCAAAAATATTTAAGAGTATTTAAGGTCTGGGGGTATAGCTCAGTGGCTGGGTACATCCTTAGCCTGAACAGGGGTCTGGGTTTAGTCAAACTAAAAACTGGCATTTACATTAGTTAAACTGATTTTAGAATTTGTTCTCTTGCATCTAGGTGTGATGGCCTTTAATCCTAGCACTTGTGAAGCAGAGGTAGGAGGATTGCTGTTAGTTCAAGGCCACAGTGAGACTGCAGAGTGAATTTCAGGTCAGGCTGGGCCAGAGTGAAACCCTACCTTGAAAACTCAAAATAAATAAATAAATAATAATAAATAAATAAATAAATATTTTAAAAAATAAATAAAATAATTTGTTCACCTAAGGTGTGTAGCTCAGTGGTAGAGGGCTTGCCTAGCATAAGCAAGGCCTCATGTTCTATTCCCAACACCCTTAAAAACAAAAACGTAGTTTGTGAGCTGGGAGTGGTAGTGTACACCTTTAATCCCAGCACTGGAGAGGCAGAGGTAATGGAATTGCCATGAGTTCAAGGCTACCCTGAGACTACATAGTGAATCCAGGTCAACCTGGGCTAGAGCAAGACCTTACCTTGAAAAACCAACCAACCAAACAAAAACACCAAAATCATAATTTGTTCATCTGGAAGAAAATTTCACTACCAGGGTGGTTAGGCAATTACTCCTGTATACCTAGTAATATTTCTGATCCTCCTGCTTTTGCTTTATCACAGTTTCCTACCAGCACCACCACCACAACTGACCCTACTTATATTTCTGATTTTTATTTTATTTTACGTTTTTGAGATTTTTTTTTTTTTTTTTTCGAGGTAGGGTCTCACTCTAGGCCAGGCTGACCTGGAATTCACTATGGAGTCTCAAGGTGGCCTTGAACTAACGGGAATCCTCCTACCTCTGCCTCCTGAGTGCTGGGATTAAAGGCGTGTGCCACCATGCCCAGCTTTATTTTGAGATTTTTAAAAATATATTTTATTTACTTATTTGAGAGAGGAAGAGGCAGATAGAGAGAAAAAGAGAATGTATGTGCCAGGGTCTTTAGCCATTGCAAATGATCTCCAGATGCATGTGTCCCCTTGGGCATCTGGTTTATATGGGTCCTGGGGAATCAAACCAGGGTCCTTAGACTTCACAGGCAGATGCCTTAACCACTAAGCCATTTCCCAGCCCTTTTTTTGAGATTTTTGAAAGATGGAGGTTGGACTGATAGTCATTATGTAGTCTGAACTGGCCTTAAGATCATGGCAGAACTCCTACCTCAGCCTCTCAAGTAATGGAATTAGAGGAGCAATCCACCATGCCTGGCTCCTAAAAAAAAAATTGTTCTCCCTTAAAACAGGTTCTTGGCCAGGCATGGTGGTGCACGCCTTTAATCCCAGCACTTGGGAGGCAGAGGATCACCATGAGTGTGAGTTTGAGGCCAGCCTGGGACTACAGCATGAGTTCTAGGTCAGCCTACAGTGAGTTCCTGCCTAGACAAAAAATAGCTTCTTCTTATTTCCAATTCAAAAAGTTTTGTCCAACATTACTTTGATTATGGGCTGGGGAGGTAGCTCAGTGTTTCAAGGCACTTATTACAACTCCTGTGGCCTTGGTTTGATTCCCCAATAAGCATGTAGAGCCAGATATGGAAAGTGGCCTATTCATGTGATATGTGTGTGCAGTAGTAAGAGACCCTGGCATGCACGCACACACACACATGCAAATAAATAAGTAAAGAATTACTTTAATTCTGTTTTAATTTCTGGAATGTTTCTAGTCTGCAAGATTATTGTCTTGGTTACCGATTATAGCCCTTGGAAGATATAGGAAACATTGACAAGCTGGTTATGGTAGCTCATGCCCATGATCCCAGCACTTGTTGGCTGAGGTGTTGGCTGAGGTTGGACAATTGTCATGAATGCAAAGCCAGACTGGGCTATAGAGTGAATTCCAGCTCTATCTGAGATAGAGGGAGAACCTACCTTAAAAAAAAAAAAAAAAAAAAAAAAAAAAAGGAACATTGGTATATGGCTAGCCATGGTGTTGTACACTTGTAATCTCAGCACTTGAGAAGATTTAGGAGAACAAAGAGGTTCAATGTCATCTTCAGACACATGGTAGGTTTGAGGCCACTCTGGGGGGGCTATACAGCAGCTATTTAAGAATAAAAATAAAAAGGGACTGGGGAGATTGCTGAGTGGTTAAAGGTGCTTGCTTACTAAGTCTAGTGGTCTGGGATCAGTTCCCCAGTACCCACTTAAAGTGAGATGCACAAAGTGGCATTTGCATATGAAGTTTGTTTGCAGTGGTTAATGGCCCTGGCATGCCCATATGCTCTCACATACATACATACATACATAAAAATAAAATGCTTTTAAAAGTGCTGGGCGTGGGCTGGAGAGATGGCTTAGTGGTTAAGCGCTTGCCTGTGAAGCCTAAGGACCCCGGTTCGAGGCTTGGTTCCCCAGGTCCCACGTTAGCCAGATGCACAAGGGGGTGCATGCGTCTGGAGTTCGTTTGCAGTGGCTGGAAGCCCTGGCACGCCCATTCTCTCTCCCTCCCTCCATCTGTCTTTCTCTCTATGTCTGTCACTCTCAAATAAATAAATAAAAAATGAACAAAAAAAATAAAAAAAAATAATTTAAAAAAAAAGTGCTGGGCGTGGAGGTGCATGCCTTTAATACCAGCACTTGGGAGGCAGAGGTAGGAGGAGCGCTGTGAGTTCGAGGCCACCCTGAGACTACGTAGTTAATTCCAGGTCACCCTGAGCCAGAGTGAGACCCTACCTCCAAAAACAAAACAAAACAAAAAAAAATGCTTTTAAAAGTAAGAAAGAAAGCCGGGCGTGGTGGCGCACGCCTTTAATCCCAGCAGTCCGGAGGCAGAGGTAGGAGGATCGCCGTGAGTTCGAGGCCACCCTGAGACTACATAGTGAATTCCAGGTCAGCCTGAGCCAGAGTGAGACACTACCTCGAAACCCCTCCCCCCCCCCCAAAAAAAAGTAAGAAAGAAAAAGCCAGGTAGGAGGATCTCCATATGTTCAAGGCCACCCTGGGACTATAGAATAAGACCCTGCATTAAAAAAATAAGAACAAAAGAAAACAAAACAATAGCTAGATAGATGGAAAGAAAGAAAGAAAATAGAGGGGTTGGGAAAGATGGCTCAGTGGCTAAGGAACTTGCCTAGGTTCAGTTTCCTAGCCACCTATGTAAAGCCAGATGGGTAATAGCATAAAGCAGGAGAGTATTGACTCACACATTCAGTTAGGGGCTTCACAGAAGAGCAAGAGAAACAAGCTTTTAAAAACAATTTATTTGAGAGAGACAGACAGAATGGGCAAGCACGTCCTCTTGCTACTGCAAATGAACTCCAAACACATGTGCACTCGTCTCATCTGGCTTTACGTGGGGACTGGGCAGCAGGCTTTGCAAGCAAGTACATTTAACCACTGAGCCATTTTTCCAGCCTGGAAAACAAGCTTTTAAGAACAGTTATCCTACTCAGACATTCAAAGCAGAGCTAACTATAGACTGTCTTGGTCTAGCATGGTTGTATTTAATTAGAAAATAGAATTATGATTACTTGTATTTTCTCAGGCTACCTGTCTCTAGGTAACTGGCCTTGTCTTTCTTTCATAGAAATTTATCTTTGAGGGCTGAAGAGATGTCTTACCAGTTAAGGTGCTTGCCTAAAAAGCCAAGGAACCCAGGTTTGATTACCTAGTACCCACATAAGCCACATGCAAAGGGTGACGCATGTGTCTGGAGTTCGTTTGTAGTGGCTGGAGACTCTGGCATGCCCATTCTCTATTTATCTGCCTCTTTCTCTCACTCTCTCTCAAAATAAATAAAACATTTTACAAAGATGCCGGACGTGGTGGTGCATGCCTTTAATCCCAGGACTCGGGAGGCAGAGGTAGGAGGATCACCACAAGTTTGAGGTCAGCCTGAAAATAGATAGTGAATGCCAGGTCATCCTGAGCTAGAATGAGACCCTACCTGGAAGAGAAAAAAAAAAAAAAGAATAAAAAGAAGCTGGAGGCAGTGCCTCAGCGCCGTAGGCAGGTAGGCAGTGCATCACTTTCATAAAAAAGAAGCTGGGTGTGGTGGCTCATACCTTTAATCCCAGCACTTGGGAGACAGACGTAGGAGGATCACCATGAGTTTGAGGACACCCTGAGAATACATAATAAATTCCAAGTCAACCTTGGCAAGAGTGAGACCCTTCCTCAAAAAATTAAAATAAAAAATAGATAAAATAAACTATATATATACACACACACACACATACATACATACATACATACATACATACATACATACATACATACATGGGTGGGTAGATGGCTGAGCAGTTAAGGCATTTGCTTGTGAAGCCTAAGGACCCAGTTCAATTCCCCAGGACCCATGTAAATAAACCAGATACACAAGGAGCCGCATGCGTCTTGAGTTTGTTTGCATTGTCTGAAGGCCTTGGTGCATCCATTCTCTTTCTCTCTGCCTCTTCCTTTTCTCTCTCAAATAAATAAATAAAATATTTTATATATGTGTGTATATATGCACCAGGGCCTCTAGGCTGCTGCAAATGAACTCCAAATGCATGTGCCACCTTGTGCATCTGGCTTACGTGTATACTGAGGAATTGAATTTCCATCCTCTGGCTTTGCAGGCAAGTGCCTTAACTGCTAAGTCATCTCTCCAAGAAATCTATCTTTGAGACCATCCATACCAAACTGTGAGTAAAATATAAACCAAGAGACACAGATTGGTTGTTTGAGTAAGGGGTTGAAAAACATTACTACCTGTGCAATGTTGTGGCCAAAAAGAAAGGCTACAGCATGCACTGGTCCTGAGAGGCCTTCATTTACTATGTCTTCCTCTCAGAAGATGGATAATCTGGCCTCTAATTCCAGGAATGAATTTGCTAAACATCCATACCATTTTTTTTCCTTCCCTCTTTTGGTCTTTCAAGGTAGGGTCTTACTCTAGCCCAGGCTGACCTGGAATTCAGTATGTAGTTTCAGGCTGGCCTTGAACTCAAGGTTATCTGCCTACTTTTTTTTTTTTTTACTTCAGTAATTGTAAACAATATCCCATGGTAATTCCCTCCCCCCCACTTTCCCTTTTAAAACTCTCCTCTCCATATATCCCCTCCCCCTGATCTGCCTACTTTTGCCTCCCCAGTGCTGGGATTAAAGGTGTGCGTCATCACACGTGGCTTATTCAAACTTCTATATGAAAATTCATAGCACTTCAATCCCAGGCAGATGAAATAAAGTTTGCTTTGTCTACAAATAGACTTACTATTTCCAGCAAGTGTCACCGTACTCCCTAACCTAATATAAGCACGCTTGTTCTTCGTCATGAGTATATGTGTGGCTCCTAATCTATCTCCTTCATACTCATGGTTCTTTCTGTCTTTCCAGATTCAGATATTAAAGACATCTGAGGTTACCCAGCATCTGCCTAGGGAGTGCCTTCCAGAAAATCTTGGTGGGTTTGTCAAAATTGACCTCGCCACTTGGAATTTCCAGTTCCTCCCCCAAGTGAACGGCCACCCTGATCCCTTCGATGAGATCATCTTGTTCTCCCTACCTCCTGCCTTAGACTGGAACTCAGTACATGTTCCAGGTCCACACGCCATGACCATCCAAGAGTTGGTAGACTATGTTAACACCAGGCAAAAACGGGGGATCTACGAGGAGTATGAAGATATCCGTCGTGAGAACCCTGTTGGCACTTTCCACTGTTCCATGTAAGTAGGAGGTGTTGGGCTCCGTAATCAGTTACCGTGATGCTTCTGGCAAGTACTGAGTGCAGCTCCTTCCACACTACATGTCCTTAGTGGAGGTCTTGGGTTACAAAGGAAGGCTCACTTTTACTTATATAATAGTTTCTCTCAGCTGGGAGTGGTGGTGTGTACCTTTAATGCCAGCTCTTGAAAGCAGAGGTCAGAGGATTGCCATGAGTTTAAGGCTAACCCTGAGACTACATAGTAAGTTTCAGGTCAGCCTGGGCTAAGCGAGAACCTGCCTCAAAAAAACAAAAACAGGGCTGGAGAGATGGCTTAGCAGTTAAGGCGCTTGCCTGTGAAGCCAAAGGACCTCGGTTCAATTCCCCAAGACCCACATAACTGAGATACACAAAGTGGCACATGGATCTGGAGTTCATTTGCAGTGGCTGGAAGCCCTGGCCCGCCTATTCTCTCTCTCTCTCTGCCTCTTTCCCTTTCTCGAATAAATTAAAAAAGAAAAAAGAAAGCTGTGTGTGTTGGCACACGCCTTTAATCCCAGCACTCAGGAGGGAGATTTAGGATTGCGGTGAGTTCAAGGCCACCCTAAGACTACATAGTGAATTCCAGGTCAACCTGGGCTAGAGTGAAAAACCTGGAGGGGAAAAAAGGTTTCTTTCTTATCTCCTGCTTCAGGTTTGTTGCCCATGTCCTATGCTTTGATTTTTAATATATTTTTTAACTTATTTGAGAGAGACACAGAAAGAAGGAGATAGAGAGAATGGATGTGCCAGGGCTTTAAGCCACTGTAAATGAACTCAAGACACATGTGCCACCTTGTGCATTTTGCTTACTTGGGTCCTGAGGAATCAAACCTGGGTTCTTTGGTTTTGCAGGCAAACACCTTAACCGCTAAGCCATCTTTCCAACCCACTATTCTTTGAAGTTTCTGATTTTGGGGGGTATTAACAAGAGAAATTTTATTAGATCTTAGGGTATTTTCCTAAAATGCAAGTGCTTTATTTATATATTTATTTATTGGAGAGAGAGTGAGAGGCAGAGCAAGAGAGAAAGACAAGAATGGTGCCGGCCGTGGTGGCACACGCCTTTAATCCCAGCACTTGGGAAGCAGAGGTAGGAGGATCGCCGTGAGTTCAAGGCCACCCTGAGACTACAGTGTTAATTCCAGGTCAGCCTGGACCAGAGTGAGACCCTACCTTGAGAAAAAAAAAAAAAAAAAAGAACGGGCATGCTAGGGCCTCCAGCCACTGCAAGCAAACTCCAGGTGTATGTGCCATGTTGTATATCTGCCTTATATGGGTACTGAGGAATCGAACCAGGACCAGGGTCCTTAGACTTCACATAGGCAAGTGCCTTAACCCTTAAACCATCTCTACAGGCCAGCAAGTGCTTCCATTGTCTGTTTATTTGTTGTTTTCCTTTCCTTTTTAAGAAATATTTTATTTATTTGCAGGGAGAGAGAGAAGTGATACAGAGAGAATGGGTGCACCAGGGTCTCCGGCTGCTGCAAACGAACTCCAGATGTGTTTCCCACTGTGCATCTGTCTTTATATGGGTACTGGAGACTCAAATTCAGGCAAATGACTTAGCCACTGAGCCATCTCTCCAGCCCTGATATTTGCTTTTCGAGGTAGAGTCTCACTTTAGCCCAGGCTGGTCTGGAATTCTTAATGTAGTCTCAGGCTGACCTAGAACGAGTGCTGAGGATAAAGTTGAGCACCACCACATCCAGTACAGTGCTTTATAAAAAGGCTCAAAATGAGTGTAGTGGTATACACCTTTAATCCCAGCTTATCACTTGAGAGGCAGAGATAAGAGTTCAAGGCCAAAGTCTGGCGTGGTGGCGCATGCCTTTAATCCCAGCACTTGGGAGGCAAAGGTAGGAGGATCACCGTGAGTTCGAGGCCACCCTGAGACTCCATAGTGAATTCCAGGTCAGCCTGGGCTAGAGTGAGACCCTACCTTGAAAAAGAAAAAACAAACAAACAAACAAAAAAAAGAGTTCAAGGCCAGCCTGAAGCTACATAGTGAATTCCAGGTTAGCTTGGCTAGAGTGAGATCCTTCCTCCAAAATTAAAACAGACCAAAACAAAAAGCAATCAATGACCAGAGAGATGGTTCAGTGGTTAAAGGCACTTGCTTTCCAAGCCTGGCAGCGTAGGTTTGGTTCCCTAGTTCCCACAAAGTGGTGCTTGAGTCTGGAGTTGCAGCTGCAGAAAGCCTTGATATACCCATTCATATTCTGTCTCTCTACCTCAAGGAACCAAATAAATATTTAACAATAAAAGGAAAAGCAGCCAATAAACAGAGCTAAAATGCTAGGGTCCTCGCTCCATAGGAGAATGCACTGTCTGAGTTAGTGAGGCTCGTGCTGACCCTCAGCGTTGCATCGAAGGCAAGAGGAGTAAACAGGAAGGCTGGATAGACTCAGGGGATGAATTGCTTTCTCTCATACAACTTTTTTCTTTCCCAATCAGGACACTTTTTCCCAGGCTACCTTGGAATGCACTGTGTAGCTCTGGCTGTCCTCAAACTCAGGAGGATCCTCCCACCTTCACCTCCTAAGTGTTGAGTCCCTCTAAGACTGCCACACTTCGCGTCTACCACTAATCTTGAATGAAGGAAGCAATTTGGAGTGGGGAGGAGGAGAACTTTTTTTTTTTTTTAATTTTTTTGAGGGAGACCCTTGTTTGGGGGTTTCGGACCATCCCATAGGTGATTGTGCAGCTAGTTACTGCTTCAGTAATTGCATTAAAGAATTAAAGAGCCGGTTCTCAAGATGGGAGCTGGAAGCGCAGTGCAGAGCGGAGCAGGTTGTGTTGTGGTCTCGTGGCAGGCTGCTGAGGAGAGGCTCAGTCCAATGGGGACACCTCAGGTTTGCTTCTCTGGGAGATTATATTAAGACGCTTTATCTATGACAGCGGTGCTCAGTCAGCACACACCTTACCACAGGGAATCAGTTCAGTATGTTGGAGCAGCAACTGTAGGTAGAAATGATTTGTTTTCCCCAAACATGTACACAGATTACTTTGTAACTGGTAACAGAATGGCTACTGTACACACAGCATAGCCTGCTCTTTGCGGAGATGTATCGATTCCTAAAACACAAAAGCCACCCTCATCCTGGGATTGAAGGGAAGGGCACTGGTGATTAGCTCTGTGCAGATTGATTTTTGCCCTGTGGGGGTTTCTTTGATACTTGTAGAAACCAGAGAGATCTGTGACTTAGAAAAATTAAGCCACCTGTATCACAATGATCATTCAGTGTTGATAGCATCTGAGACATTTCCTGAAGACTTCATTCTTGGGTTAGAAGATTCCAGTGGAGTTGAGATAGGAATTAAATTTTGAAATACTTTAGTCTTTTTATGTATTTATTTGAGAAAGAGAGAGAGAGAATATGTGTGCGTGCCAGGGCCTGCAGCCCCTGAAAACAAACTCCAGACTCATGTGTCACCTTGTGCATCTGGCTTACGTGGGTCCTTTGTCTTTGCAGGCAAGTGTCTTAACCCTAAGCCCTTCCTACCACACATGCTTTAGTCTTTTATTTTTATTTATTTATTTATTTGAGAGCGACAGAGAGAGAAAGCAGCAGATCGAGAATGGGCACGCCAGGGCCTCAAGCTACTGCAAACGAACTCCAGACACATGCACTCCTTTGTGCATCTGGCTAATGTGAGACCAGAATCGAGCCTGGAACTGGGGTCCTTAGGCTTCATAGGCAAGCGCTTAGCCACTAAGCCATCTCTCCAGCCCTGATTTAGTCTTTTTAAACACTATTTTGATGAATAATGTAGTAAAACTACAATCTATGGTATAGTCACAAAACATCTTAATACTACGTTCACTATTCAAAAATAATGGTAGTTAGGATTCTGTAGCCTTTCCCTTTGTTCTATGCTTAGGCTTGGCTTGTAGGAAGAAAGATTGAAACATTTTTTATTTTGTTATGCTTTTATCAAATTCAAACTTTATTCTTGGTTATAGTATTGTACTTTAGGGTTTTTTGCATATGTGTATGTAGAGTATGTGTGTGATGTATGCACTTGTGTGTGTGCAGGTGTGCATGCCCCATGCACAAGTTGAACAGACATCAGAGGAGAATGTTGAGTGTCCTTTTATCACTTATCACATGTTTCTTTCCCTCTCTCCAACACCCCTCCCTGCTGACTAAGGCTGTTGACATGTTTGGTGGCTGTTGCAGTCAGGTTCACATTGCTGGTAGAAATCACCCAACCAAGAGCAGCTTCTGGGAAAAAGAGGTTTATTTTGGCTTACAAGCTCAAGGGGAAGCTCCATGATGGCAGGGGGAAATGATGGCATGAACAGAGGGTGGACATCACCCCCGGCCAACATAAGGTAGGCAATAGCAACAGGAGAGTGTGCCAAACACTGGCATGGGAAAACTGGCTGTAACACCCATAAGCCTGCCCCCAACAATACACTCCCTCCAGGAGACATTAATTCCCAAATCTCCATCAGTTGGGAACCTAGCATTCAGAACACCTAAGTTTATGGGGGACCCCTGAATCAAACCACCACAGTGGCCATGCTTGTTATGTGTATCCTGGCGGGTTGAACTTGCAGTCTCCAGCCCAAGAGACGCTTATGTGTAAGTGACAAGCACTCTTTACCACTAAGCCATCTCTCCCAACCCTGTATTTTAGTTTAGCTTTAAAATACATTGTTTTGGGCTGGAGGGATGGCTTAGCAGTCAAGGCATTTGCCTGCAAAGCCAGCGGACTCAGGTTCAATTCCTCAGGACCCACGTTAGTCAGATGCACAAGGGGGTGCATGTGTCTGGAGTTTGTTGTGGCTGGAGGCCCTGGCAGGCCCATTCTCTCTCTCCCTCTTTCTCTGTCAAATAAATAAATAAAATAAAAATATTTTAAAAATAAAATACATTGCTTTATGTTTACGAATTACTTCACTTATAATTTATATAAAATAAAGTAATAATTATTTAATAATTTAATAAAAGAAATGTGTGGTGCACACCTTTAATCCCAGCACTCAGGAAGGCAGAGGTAGGATCGCTGTGAGTTCAAGGCCACCCTGAGATTACAGAGTGAATTCCAGGTCAGCCTGAGCTATTGTGAGACCCTACCTTGGGGGGGAGAAAAAGTTAAACCTTTCTGTTTCTTTTTTTTTTTTTTTTCTTTTTTACTTTTTCGAGTTAGGGTCTCACTGTAGCACAGGCTGACCTGGAATTCACTATGGAGTCTCAGGGTCACCTCGAACTCATGGCAATCCTCCTACCTCTGCCTCCCGAGTGCTGGGATTAAAGGTATGTGCCACCACGCCCGGCTTCTGGTTTTTACTTTTTAAAAAATAATTTATTTAGTTACTTATTTGAGAGAGAGAGCAAGAGGCAGATAGAGATTGAGAATGGGCGTGCCTGGGCCTCTAGCCACTGCAAACAAACTCCAAACACATGCGCTACCCTGTGCATATGGCTTACATGGGTACTGGGGAATTGAACTTAGGTCTTTAGACTTTGTAGGCAAGTACCTTAACCACTAGGCAATCTCTCCAGTCCAGACCTGTTTTTTAGTTTTTTTTTTTCTTAATTTTAAAAAAAAAATTTATTAGCATTTTCCATGATTATAAAAAAATACATCCCATGGTAATTCCCTCCCTCTCCCCCCCCCCCGCCAAACTTTCCCCTTTGAAATTCCATTCTCCATCATATTACCTCCTATCTCAATCATTCTACTTACATATATACAATCTCCTCCCTTCCTTTCTCTCCCCCTTTTTTTTTTTTCTTCAAGGTAGAGTCTTACCTTAGCCTGTGCTGACCTGGAACTCATTCTTAGTTCCAGGTTGGCCTTGAACTCACAGTGATCGATTAAACGTGTGTACCACCATGCCTGGCTATTATTGACTGTCCCTTTTTTTTTTTTTTCTTTTCAAGGTTGGGTTTCACTTTAGCGCAGGCTAACCTGGAATTCACTTTGTAGTCTCAGAGTGGCTTTGAACTCATGGTGATCCTCCTACTTCTGCCTCCCTAGTGCTGGAATTAAAGGCATGTGCCACCACGCCCAGCCAATTAATCCTTTTTCAAAATATCCTGTTCATATTTATCCAGAGGCAGAGGTAGTAGCATCACTGTGAGTTGGAAGCCAGCCTGAGACTACATAGTGAATTCCAGGTCAGCCTGGATTAGAGTGAGACCCTGTCTCTACAAAACAACCGTGAGGCTGGAGAGTTGTCTTGACAGTCAAGGCACTTGCCTGTGAAGCCTAAGGATCCACGTTCAGTTCCCCAGTGCCCACCTAACCCGGATGCATATGGTGGTGCATGCATCTGGAGTTCTTTGCAGTGGCATGGTGGACCCAATCTCACTCTCTCTCTAATAAATAAATTAAAAAAAAAAAAAGATTATCCTGCCTGAGCTTCCTAGTGATGGGCTTACAGGTATACTCCTCTCACTTCTAGCCTTTCCCATTCCTCATTACATGCTTGATATTTCTGTGTGAGATCTCATCACAATAGCTCTTTCATCTGTGTTTCTGCTGATACTGTGATCACAATCTCTTTGGTTATCTCTAAGATCGAATCTTTCTCAAAAGCTTTCCTCTTCTGAGTGCTTTTTTGAATGTCCTAATCCTCCCACTATATCAATTTAGGCTTTTAAAATTTTGTTTAGGAAGACTTTATTTCAGCATCCAGTTGGAGGTGACAGTCTATCTATGTGGGGAAGGCAACGGGAACATGAAGCAGCTGGTCACATGTGTCAACAAGCACAGAGAGATGACTCGAATCAATTTAGACTTTCTGAAGTATTTCTTCAAATCCTTCCATCTTCTGCCCCTTACCCAGTTCTAAAGCTGCTTTGTATTCTTGGGTATTTACTACAGTGTTTCACTTAAAAGAACCAAATTTTTGTTTAGTTTTTCGAGGTTGGGTTTCACTTTAGCTCAGGCTGACCTGGAATTCACTATGTAGTCTCAGGGTGGCCTCGAATGCAAGGCAATCCTCCTTCCTCCTGAGTGCTGGGATTAAAGATGTGCGCCACCATGTCTAGCTAGAACCAACTTTTGTCTTAGACCATTCATTCAGTACATTCTTTTGCAGGGAATTGTCTTATTTCCATACATAATCTACACTTACAAAAATGTTAAGTTTGGGAGTATAACTAAGTTATAGATCATATGCTTAGCATAGGTAAGGCCCTGGGTTCAATTCCTAGCACAGAAACACTAGAGAATGAAAATGTCTATGACCTCACTCACAAGAGTAATTGACATCTAGGTTTGTGTTGCCTGATGTTTTAGATACAACACTCTGAAACTCCTTCCTCCTCCTTTTTCTCCTCCTTTCTTTTTCTTCCTTCTTCCTCCTCCTCCTTTCCATCCTTCTTCCTTCTTCTTTTTGAGACAGGGTCTTACGTAGCCCAGACCAGTCTGGAACTCTGTGTACCTAAGGCTGACCTTAAATTCCTGGTCCTCCTGCCTCTTATCTCCTGAGAGTTGGGGTAACAAGATGTGTTCCAACACCCTTGATTCCTATTTGTCTTTATTCCACCTTCCCTCTTTTATTTCCTTTAGGTCTCCAGGAAATCTAGAGAAGAACCGCTATGGGGATGTGCCCTGCCTGGACCAGACTAGAGTGAAGCTGACAAAACGAAGTGGCTATAGTCAGGTAGGAGATCAAGGTCTTTTTTTTTTTTTCTTGGTGCAATGCCGGGGGTGGGGGGAGGGTGTCAATTTCCAGGTAGGGTTTCACTGTAGTCCAGGCTGACGTGGAACACACTGTGGAGTCTCAAACTCATGGCAGTCCTCCAACCTCTGCCTCCCTAGTGCTGGGATTAAAGGTGTGCGCTACCATGCCCAGCTTTCAATGTCATTATTTTTGGAACAGTGAGAAATTAAGTCTCTTCAGACGTGAAACTTACTACAGTAGAATAAAAATGCACTCTAACTGGTCTGGAGAGATGGCTTAGTGGTTAAGCGCTTGCCTGTGAAGCCTAAGGATCCCGGTTTGAGGCTCGATTCCCCAGGACCCACGTTAGCCAGATGCACAAGAGGGCATATGCGTCTGGAGTTCATTTGCAGTCGCTGGAGGCCCTGGCGTGCCCATTCTCTCTCTCTCTCTCTCTCTCTCTCTCTCTCTCTCTCTTTCTCTCTCTCTCTCTCTCTCTCTCTCTCGCTGGCTGTCGCTCTCAAATAAATAAATAAAAATACCAAAAAAAATTTTTAAATGAACTCTGACACCAGAAAGATAATATTTGATTTCTGATTTCACTAGATAGTAGTCCAGTCTGTGACTAGACAAGTTCCTTAATGCCTACTTCACAGCATTGAGAGGTAAATGAAATTCTTTATGTGAGTGCTGACTGTACAGTCTTCTATTGCTTGTGTGGTGTGGTGTGTGGTATATAGTAGGTGCTCTTATGGCATCCCAGGTGCTTGACTGTGTTCGCCAGAGGAACAGCCGCTGTCATGCTCCATCTGTCCCTCATAGGCCTGTTCTCATTTGAGCTGGAGTCTCTTCTGTTCCTGGAGCTTGCCGTTTTTCCATAGCTCTGGTGATTTTTGGGTTCTGTATGGCACTGGGCTTACATACACTTGTGGCTATTCCCAATAGTTATGTTTTTAATCCTGGGGATTAAGTTCCAAATAGTCTTTATTAATTTTTTTGGTTTGTTTTTCCAAGGTACAGTTTTTCTGTAGTCTAGGCTGACCTGCAATTCACAGGTTGGCTTTTTTTTTTTTTTTTTTTTTTTTGAGGTAGAGTTTTGCTCTAGTCCAGGCTGACCTGGAACTCACTATTTAGTCTTAGGGTGGCCTTGAACTCAGAGCAATCCTCCTACCTCTGCCTCCCAAGTGCTGGGATTAAGTCATGCGCCATCATGCCTGGCTTCAGGTTGGCTTTTAACTCACAGTGATTCACCTATCTCGGCTTCCCGAGTGCTGGGATTAAAGACATGCTCTGCTAACCATTTTTTGTTATTGTTGTTTGTTTGTTTGTTTTTTGTTTTGGATTTTTGAGGTAGGGTCTCATTCTAGCCCAGGCTGACCTGGAGTTCACTGTGTCATCTCAGGGTAGCCTCGAATTTACAGCAATCCTCCTATGTCTGCCTCTCAAGTGCTGGGATTAAAGGTGTGTGCCACCACACCTGGCAAAATATTTTTTTACAAATTAGCTGGGCATGATGGTGCACATCTTTAATCCTAGCACTTGGAAGGCAGATCACTGAGTTAGTGGTCACCCTGATACTCCATATTGATTTCCAGGTCAGCCTGGGCTAGAGTAAGACCCTACCTTGAAAGTCAAAAATAAAAATAAATAAAAATAATTTTTAAAAAAGTTAGCTGAGCGGATCCTTAGACTTTGCAGGCAAGTGCCTTAACTACTAAGCCATCTCTCCAGTCCTAACTTTTGGTTTTTAATTTTTTATTGATTTTTTTAAAATTTTATTTGAGACAGAGAGGGAGGGAGGGAGAGAATGGGCATGCCAAGGCCTCTAGCCACTGCAGACAACCTCTAGACACATGAGCCACTATGTAGTCTCAGGGTGACCTCGAACTCACAGAGATCCAACTACCTCAGCCTCCTGAATGCTGGGATTAAACGCGTGTACCAACAAGCCTTTAAATCAAGGAAATCATTTCAGATTTTCAAACTTAATGGAGTATATGTTCTTATAGTAAATCCATATGATTTTTTGAATTTCTCTTTTATCTGTTGAGATTGTGCCTATGAGAATATTCTAGTAAACTTGGTAGAACAAAATACAGGCAAATTCTAAAATTTAACTAAACAGGTATACACATTCAGTGAAAACCAGCACAGAGTATTTATGCAAGGGTAGGTATTATGACAAACAGATCATTTAACAAAGTCACAGTCCCTAAGGATGTGTGTTGCCCCAAACCCTTAATCCTGTCAACTGGGAGGCTTAGATTTCTGTTCTGTAGAGGATTCCAAGGTCAGCTTGTGACCGAGTGAGCCCTTGCCCCAACAAATGACAGAAGAGGAATCAAAGGCACTATAAATCAGGAAGCAACAAACGACAAGCCCAGTATATAGCTGATTTAACAACTGTCTGGGCAGAATTTAGCCTCAATATCCAAGACCTTGCAGTGCCTAGCAGTATCTGCACAAGACCCTCATAATAGGAGAAAAAGATGATGACATCAAATTAAAAGAGAGACTAATGGAGAGAGGGAGATGATATGATGGAGAGCAAAGTTACGAAGGGGAAAGTGGAGGAGGGGAGGGAAATACCATGGGTTGTTACCTGTAAATACAGAAATTGTCAATAAAAAAATATATATGTATTTTAAAAAATGGCAAATCCAACCATCCATCAGACTTAATACATAATTTACCCTGACATGGAAGGTGCAATTAGCACTTCCGATGAAAGCCTACATACTAGGCTGTTTTGGAGGGTACTGACCGGGTGTAGTCCCAGTTACTTCTTGGGATGGCTTTGGTCTCAGCTATGCTGCACACCTGCTTGAGTCCCTCTCCACTGAACTGTGGGCTCAGGTAGGCTGTCAGGGTCTCTGCTCTGATCGCCTGTGCCGGGTGCTGTGTAGGTGAGCTCTCTTCCCCAGGTCTCTCATGCTGGCTGACGCTTGTGCTGTGGATGGTGGCTAAATTTCTGCTGTCGTTACCCAGTTGGTCCCTGTCTTTCTCCCTTCACGTTTCTTGAGTTTGCTAAGAGGCTGAGGTGAGTGGGAAAATCCCCCCACCTGGCTTTTACTGCGGCTCAGGCCGAACCTGGCAGACACAACCACACAGAGCTGGTGCCGCTGCTGCTGGAGCTGCTTCTGCGGTCTCTCCTGCTTCCCTGCTGTGGTTGATGATTTCTTACGCACCTTCACTTTATGGTAGAGAGTGTATTTTGCTAGTTTTGTTTGTTTGTTTGTTTGTTTTGCTTTTTCTCCCCTAGGCTACTTTGGCATGGGTCTTATGCCACCATCTTAACTGGAAGTCCTCCCAAGAGGTTTTAATCCAGGCTGGTTTCAAATACCCAATCCTCCTACATCCCTCCTCACTTCTATCCATTTCACTGTCTCTCCATTCAGTTCTCAACCAGCTATAGTATGTATATTAGGACTCAAAACTATAGCTATAACAACCTTCTTTCTCTCCCTACCGTCCTCGCTGTATTCTTCCCTCCTTCTCCACTTTCCTTCCTATGATCTCAGTGTTTAGCCTTAAAATGAAAGGCTCTTGAAAGCTGTGTGTGTGTGTGTGTGTGTGTGTGTGTGTGTGTGTGTGTATTCATCCTGAATTAAAGGAGTTGGCAGAAATTTTGTAAGTTTTATTTATAACTGATATGGAGAGAGCTGGGAGTGGTGGTACACACCTTTAATCCCAGCACTTGAGAGGCCGAGCTAGGAGGATCAACGTGAGTTCGAGGCCACCCTGGGACTACATGGTAAATTCCAGGTCAGCCTGGGCTAGAGTGAGACCCTACCTCAAACAACAACAACAAAAAATGATGTGGAGGGCTGGAAAGGTGGGTTAGTGGTTAGGGTATTTGCCTGCAAAGCCTAAGGACCTTGGTTCAGTTTCCCAAGTACCCATATAAATCCAGATGCAAAAGGTGGCACATGTGTCTGGAGTTTGTTTGCAGTGGCTAAAGGCCCTGGTGTACCCATGTACCCATTTTGTTTTCCTTTATTCCTTCCTCTTTCTCTCTCTCCCTCTCTGGCTCTTTCTCTGGCTCTCAAATAAATAAATAAATAAATAAATAAAAACATTAAAAAAAGAAAAGAGAAAGTATGGGTACACTGACCTCTTGTCACTACAAATGGATTCCAGATGGTGTGCCAATTTGTGTATGCTTGCTGGTTTATCCAGGTTGTAATATAAATCAGCACTTCTAATTATTGCCAAATAAAATTTCATTGTGTAGAAGATGTGTCACATTTTATCTGTTAGTAGGAGCACTTTCGTTTAATTCCCCTTTTAGCTTCTTTGAATATTTTGTGTATATTTAACCATTTTTAATATTTTATTCATTTATTTATTTGTAAAGAGAGAGACTGTATGCACCCCTTTTGTGCATCTGGTTTTATTTGGTTGATGGGTATTCAAATCCAGGTTGTTAGGCATTGCAGGCAAGTGCCTTAATCACTGAGCCATCTGTCCAGCCCTGTTTAACCTTCTGTTGTTGTTTTCAGTATAGGGTCTCACTGTACTGGGTCAGGCTGACCTAGAACTCACTTTGTACTTCTAGGCTGACCTCGAACTCACAGCAGTACTCCTATTTTTGCCTCCTTAGTGCTGGTTGTTAGTTTATTTTTGGGGATTTTCGAGGTGGGATCTCACTCTAGTCCAGGCTGACCTGGAATTCACTATGCAGTCTCAGGCTGGCCTTGAAGTCACAGCAATCTTCCTACCTCTACTTCCTGAGTGATTAAAAGTGTGTGCCCTTTAAACCACTTGGTGCATCTCTATGTGGTACTGGGGAATCGACCTTTGGTTGTTAGGCTTTGTAGGCAAGCATGTTAACCACTTAGCTATCTCTCTCACCCAGGAATTTTAGTGTTTGGTTTTTTTTTTTTTTTAATGTTTTGTTTATTTGAGGTAAGGTCTTGCTCTAGCCCCGTCTGGCCTGGAATTCACTATGTGGTCTCAGAGTGGCTTTGAACTCATAGTAATCCTCCTACCTCTCTAAGTGTTGGGATTTTAAAGGTGTGTGTCACCATGCCTGGCTTGAGGCTTCGATTTATTTTATTTTATTGAGTTATTTATATTTTTTGGGGGGGTGTTCAAGGTAAGGTCTCACTCTAGCCCAGGCTGACCTGAAATTCACTGTGTAGCCTCAAGGTGGCCTCTAACTCTTGTTAGTCCTTCTACCTCCTGCTGAGTATAGGGATTAAAGGCATGCACCACCATGCCTGGCCTGGTTTAGAGTTTTTACATGTTTTTATTTATTTATTGAAGAGAGAGTGGGTATGGGTGCTCAAGGGTCTCTTGCCATTACAGATCAACTCCGGATGCATGTGACACTTTTTCCATCTGGCTTTATGTAGGTACTAGGGAATTGACTTTGGGCCATCATGCTTGGCAAACCAGTGCCTTTAACCATTGAGCCATATTTATAGCCCAAGAGTTTTATAGTTTTAATGTCTTATACTTAAAAAAATTTTTTTTTCCCATGTAGGGTCTCACTCTTTCCCAGGCTGACCTGGAACTCACTCTGTAGTCCCAGGCTGGTCTCAAAGTCACAGTGATCCTCCTTTAATTATTTATTTATTTAAGAGAGAAAGACTGAGAGAGACAGAGAGAAAGAATTGGTATGCCAGGGCCTACAGCCACTGCCGTTGAAATCCAGATACCTAAGCCATGTGGCTGTGCACATGTGTGACCTTGCACACTTGTGTTACTGTGCACCTATCTGGCTTCCATGGGTCCTGGGGAGCAGAATATGAGTCCTTAGGCTTCTCATGCAAGCACCTTAACTGCTAAACAATCTCTCCAGCCTTTTTTTTTTTTTTTTTTTTTTTTTGAGGTAGGGTCTCACTCTAGCTAAGGCTGTCCTGGAATTCACTATGTAGTCTCAGGGCGGCCTCAAACTCATGGCGATCCTCCTACCTCTGCCTCCCGAGTGCTGGGATTAAAGGCGTGCGCCACCATGCCCGTCTCCAGCCCATTTTTTGAAAGAAGGTCTCAATATATAGCACTTGGTGTCCTGGAACTCATTGTAGACAAAGGTAGCCTAAAACTTGCATTGATCCTCTTGCTTCTCCCAAATATTGGGATTATCGTTATGCACTACAGTGCCTGGCTATGTTAATCTTCCTGTATAATTAGGGGGCCAGCTTGGTTTTATATCTTGATTTTTCAAGGTAATGAGTCCCTCTAGCCCAAGCTGGTCATGGTACTCACTCTGTAGTCCCAGGCTGGCAATCCTTCTACCTCTGCCTCTCTGGGATCAAAAGCCTGCGCTGCGACACTCGGCCTGACTTTTTGTAGAATGATACCCAGTGTCCCAGCACCATTTGTTGGAGTGAAGCCAATACTTTGCACAGCACTCTACCACTGAGCTATGCCCTCATCTCCTTTCACTACCTGTATAGGTAAATCAGTGTTTTTTCCCCCAGTGCTGAATTGGACCTTTCACTCCAACCTTTTCTGCCTCACAAGAAGAGAGTACCACACCTTGAGTTGTACTTACGTAATACACTTTATGACCCCAGTGGTAAATCCATGTACCTGCAGTAACAGCTCATTTTTATCATTAGACAGATTATATTAATGCCAGTTTCATGGATGGCTACAAGCAGAAGAATGCTTACATTGGCACACAAGGTAAGCTGTCTGGCTTCTGGATCTTACCTGTTGATTTGTGTGGGGTGTGTGCATGTGTATGTGTTCATGAGTGTGACACTCATGCCATGGCACATGTGTGGTGGTCAGAGGGAAAATTGGGGCGTCAGTCTTCCCTTCTTGCCCATATGTGTGGCTGTGTGGCGCCAGGGTCAGGTACTGACGCCAAAGTGGCACAGGCTTTATCCACTGAGCCGTCTCTCTAATCTCTGCGGGTTGCTTATGTGCCACACGCACGCCGGGAAACGCACAGTGCCCTCTTGCGTTCACTTCCTGAGTGTTGGGATTCAGGCTTGAGACACCATGCCTGGTTTCAGATGGACTTTATTTTTAAGAAAAGGTAAAACCTGGAGTTAAAAAAAAAATTTATTTAACACACACACACACAGAGTATGAGTGTGCCAGGGCCTCTTGCCACTGCAAACGAACTATAGACACAGGTGCCATTTTGTGTGTCTGGCTTATGTACTGGGGTATTGAACCTGGTCTTTCAGGCTTTGCAAGTAAGTGCCTTTACCACAGAGTCCCCCCCCTTTTTTTGGGGGGGGTTTCGAGATAGGGTCTCACTCTAGCTCAGGCTGACCTGGAATTCACTATGTAGTCTCAGGGTGGCCTTAAATTCTTGGAGATCTCCTACCTCTGCCTCCCGAGTGCTGGGATTAAAGGCATGCGCGACCACATTCAGGCTTCACAGAGCCATTTTTTTGAGCCCCAGATAGGGTTTTGTTTCTTTTTTAAAGATTCATTTTTTGGTTTTTTTTTTTTTTTTTTTTTTTTTTTGGTTTTTTGAAGTAGGGTCTCACTCTAGCCCAGGCTGACCTTGAATTCACTATGTAGTCTCAGGGTGGCCTCAAACTCACGGCGATCCTCCTACCTCTGCCTCCCAAGTGCTGTTTTAAGTTTTCAGTATCAGGGATGTTTTCCCCCCCAACCCATGGAGTGGGCCTCCAGCCCAATTGGAGGGCAGTTGGTTTCCACCATGACAGACGTGCCACTATTGCACCCGCTGGCTCATTTGGGCTGGCTGGCCAATTATAAGGTTTGCAGTGTCCACTATTGAGTATCTTCACTGGTGGTATCTCTTTCTCCCATTGAACTACATGTAGAATGGCTTCTTCCAGCTTTCTGTCAGCTGGTCTACATGGGGGAGGTCAGTTCCAAGAGGATTTCTCAGTGGCCTTGCAGCCCAAGTTTGTGAAGTCTTCAGCAATAGGGTCTTACCTGCTATTCCTGGTGGGAAACCAAGGGCCTCGGCAATGGCCTATAATGTTTGGGGGCATCCGGGACCTCCCTGGCCAACAACTCACTGGAGGTATCCCATCCCTGGCACTGAAAATTTTCTAACAACGATCTATGGCTCCTGAGTGTTCCATTGTCTGAAACCGGAGGATTCCATATGATTTATTTGCATACTCTTAGGTTTTGATTAGCCCTCTTTCCACCTTTCCTTTACTCAGTCTCTTCCCCTGACCTCACTTTGGGCCTTTTCACCCCCCGTTTCTATTTTTTTTTTTTTTTTTAGGTAGGGTCTCACTCTAGCCCAGGCTGACCTGGAATTCACTATGGAGTCTCAGGGTGGACTCAAACTCTCGGTGATCTTCCGACCTCTGCCTCCCGAGTACTAGGATTAAAGGCGTGCACCACCACACCAGGCATAAAGATTCGTTTTTATTTATTTATTTATTAGAGACAGAGAGAATGAGAATGGGCACGCCAAGGCCTCTAACCACTACAAATGAACTCCAGACACATGCACCACCATGTGCATCTGGGACCTGGAGAATTGAACCTGCATCCTTAGGCTTTGCAGGCATGCACCTTAACAGCTACAGCTAAGCCATCTCTCCAGCCCAGGGGTGTTTTTTCAAAATTTTTTTTTTGTTTATTAAATATTTTATTTATTTGTTTATTTGCAAGCAGATAGAGATAGAAAGAAGAGAGAGGGCTGGAGAGATGGCTTAGCGGTTAAGCGCTTGCCTGTGAAGCCTAAGGACCCCGGTTCGAGGCTCGGTTCCCCAGGTCCCACGTTAGCCAGATGCACAAGGGGGCGCACGCGTCTGGAGTTCGTTTGCAGAGGCTGGAAGCCCTGGCGCGCCCATTCTCTCTCTCTCCCTCTATCTGTCTTTCTCTCTGTGTCTGTCGCTCTCAAATAAATAAATTTAAAAAATAAAAAAAATAAAAAAAATAAAAAAAATAAAAAAAAAAAAAGAAAGAAGAGAGAGAGAGAGAGGCAGAATAGGTGTGCCAGGGCCTCCAGCTGCTGCAAACGAATCCAGACGCATGCACCACTTTGTGCATCTGGCTGTACATGGGTAGTGGGGAATAGAACCCGGGTTCTTTGGCACTTAGCATTTAAGGCACTTGCCTTCAAAGCTTAAGGACCCAGGTTCAATTCCCCAGTACCCACATAAACCAGATACATAAGGTGGCACATGGGTCTGGAGTTGGTTTGCAGTGGCTAGAGGCCATGGTGTGCCCATTCTGTCTCTATATGTATCTTTCTCTCAAATAAATAAATAAATTAAATTAAATATATTATTTATTTATTTGAGAGAGAGAGAGAGAATGTGTATGAGTATAGGCAGGGCTTCCTGCCATTGCAGACATACTCCAGACACCATTTTGGACATCTGACTTTATATGGATACTGAAGAATTGAACCTAGCCTGTCTCCCTTTGTATGCAAGTACCCCCACTGCTGAGCCATCTCTCCAGCCCCACAAATGGACTTTTCTTTTTTCTTTTCTTTTCCCTTCCCTTCCCCCTCCCCTCCCCGCCCCTCCCTTCCCTTCCCTTCCTTGGAATTTTTTCTTTTATGAGAGAGAGAGAATTGACGTGTCAGGGCCTGCAGCCACTGCAGTTGAACACTAGATGCATGTGTCACCTTGTGTGCATGCATGACCTTGTGCATGCGTCACCTCGTATGTGGCTTACTTGGGGTCAGGGAGTCAAACATGGGTCCTTAGGTTTTGCAGGCAAGTGGCTTAATGGCTAAACCATCTCTCTAGCCCCAAGATTGAGGTTTTGTTTTTTTTTTTTGGTTTTTCGAGGTAGGGTCTCACTCTGGTCCAGGCTGACCTGGAATTAACTCTGTAGTCTCAGGGTGGCCTTGAACTCATGGTGATCCTCCTACCTCTGCCTCCCGAGTGCTGGGATTAAAGGCGTGCACCACCACGCCCGGCCCAAGATTGAGTTTTTATGTAAGCTCCTGTAAATCCAATAGTGCTTCTGACCTGGCCTCTCAAGAATCCTATGCCAGGGGAGGGGCTCACAAGCTCCCACCCCTCTCTGAGGATCTTCAAGCAATTAATGGTTGCTGGGGGAGGGGGAGACAGGTTTTTAGTGATGTAGTTACCAATACGATGCCCATGCTTCTTGAGCCCTCACCTTTCTTCAGCAAACTACCCTAATGGGTCATCAAGGAAAAAGAAAGAACAAAAGAGCTGGGTGTGACGGTGCACACTCTGGAGGTAGAGGTGGAGGCAGAGGTTGCAAGATTGGTCGCTGTAAGTTTGAGGCCAGCCTAGGACTATGGAGTTGCAGGTCAGCTTGGGCTATAGTGAGACCCTACCATGGAGAAAGAAAGAAAGGAAGGAAGGAAGGGAGGGAGGAAAAAGCAACATGAAAGTAAAAGAAGGACTGGTTGGAAAGAGGAAGGGGATCATTGAGAATGGAGGAGGAAAGAGAGTAATGATGGGTGAATATGGTCAAAATACAGCAAATAACTTAATATTTATAATTCCCTTATGCTAATAGAAATGTAAATAAAAATATGGGACTGGGGAGATGGCTCAGTGGTTAAAGGCTCTTATTGCCAAGCCTGGTGACCCGAGTTTGAATCCTCACTACCCACATAAATTTAGATGTACAAAGTGGCACATGCATCTGGAGTTTGTCTGCAGTGGCAAGAAGCCCTGACATGCCCATGTTTTCTGTCTGCTTCCTTCTCCCTCTTTCCTTCTCAAATAAATGAATAAAATATTAAAAAAGAATCCCCCACCACCTTCAAATAGTTGGTAAGCATGTATCTGTAATTCTAGTATTTGGGAGGTAAGGCAAGATAGGGGATAGAGTTCAAGGCAAGCCTTGGCCATATGAGTCCTTTTTCTCAAGACATTAAGAACTAAACAGACTGCTTAGCAGTTAAAAGCCTGCCAGCCTGGGGTCAATTTCCTAGCACCCATGTACAGCTGAATGCAAAGTGGCACATGCATTTGTGATCCCAACCTGCTTACTACAATGGGAGGTGGAGGCAGGCAAATGGGAAACTAACGGGGCCAGCTAGTCTGACATTCCTTTGCAGTCTGATATTAAGTTGCAGCAGCAATAAACCTCATCTCAGCCAGGCATGGTGACGCACGCCTTTAATCCCAGTACTCAGGAGGCAGAGGTAGGAAGATGCAGTAAGTTCAAGGGCATCCTGAGACTAAGTAGTGAATTCTAGGTCAGTCTGGGCTAGAGTGAGGTCCTACCTGCAAAGCCTAAGGATCTGGGTTCGATTCTCCAGGTACCATGTAAGCCAGATGCACATGGCGGTGTCTGCGTCTGGAGTTTGTTCGCAGTGGCTGGAGGCCCTGATGCACCCCTCTCTTTCTCTCTCCATCTCTAATAAATAAATAACTCTTAAAAAAAAAATAAAAGAAAGTCAGGCATGGCAGTCCTCACCTGTAATCCCAGCACTCAAGAGGGAGTTAGTTGTTAGTTGTTTTTATAGATGAACAAACTGAAGCCCAGATGGTTAGGTGACCTTGTAACACAGCTAGTAGCAGAACCAGAACTTGAATCCATGGCTGACTCAGAACTCATTGTAGGTTATAGCAGTTACCTTCTCATTGCTGGGACAAAACACCTGACCAGGAATAGCTAGAGTGAGACTCTGCCTTAACCTTCCCTCCTCAGGAAAAAAAAAAAAAAGAATGTTAGTAAAGCCAGCAGTAGAGCATAGAGCATACACTTGGGAAGGATCTGGAATTCAAAGCCATGACTGGCTACATCGTGATCTCAGAGTTCATGCCAGCCTAGGATATGTGAGAGAGACTGTCTCACAACAGTAAGAACAACAGGCAGAGCAGGGAGTGGACACACGTAGCTTGGAGTTAGTGTTTGGAAGAGAAGAGTAAGAGGGGAAATGTGCTTCACAATGTAATGGCCTTTTCTTTTTCTTTCCCTCCTTCATTTTAGGCCCTTTGGAGAACACTTACAGAGATTTCTGGCTCATGGTATGGGAACAAAAAGTTTTGGTGATTGTCATGACCACCCGGTAAGTTAATCCCTTCTTACCTATTGATCCCCATTCTCACTTTGACCCCCAAGCATGGATGGCTCTAGGAGGACTCTCTAAGAAACAGTGAAAATTAGGAAAGCCATGGCAAACAGAGCTATTTTAACTTTTTCTTTGAAAAAACTTATTAATTTGCAAGCAGAAGGGAAAAGAGAATGGGCGCACCAGGGCTTTTTGCTGCTGCAAATGAGCTTCAGATGCGTGTACCACTTTGTGTATCTGGCTTTATGTGGGTACTGAGGAACTAAACTTGGGCTGGTAGGCTTTGCTAGCCTACACTTTTAACCACTGAGCCATCTCCCCAGCTACAATCTTAGCTTCTCTTAGCATATCCATCGTGAATATACCAGAGGCCTTTTTGGCAGAGTTTTATTCCATGGCTGTGGTCACCCAGTGGCAATTAGAGCCTATCCTGAGGTCGTAGCCGTATCCACTAAAGGAGGTACTGGGAACATGGGAAAGTCCACCTTCCTGTGGCTCCAGATCCAAGCGTGTATCTGTCTTCCTTGCTACTGAATTTCTAGTTTCTCTTTGCTCTCTAGTTCTGCTGCTTGTGACTTTTTCTCTCCTCTACTCATCCACCTGAAAGAGAACAGGAAAAAGGAAGATGAAAACATAATGAGTTAGGCAGGAAGCTCTAAATAACGAATTATCCTTGAAGTTTTTGCCTGTGAGTCTGCCAAATTTAAGGAATTTCTTATTTCATTAGTATCATCATTATGATAATTATAACCTATTTTGGATGAGGAAGAAGAAAAAAATGTGTTTAGTTTCCTTCCTTAGGCACTATTAACAGCTACTTGTGGTTTGGCGAGAAAGTTGGAAAAGTACCTTCTCAAAGTACTTGGGGGCCACAGAAAACTGGTGAGGTGGGCAGGTCTTTCCACAAGAGTCCCAGTAGCATCCAGTGTTTTTCCCACTCCCTTGTCAGGTACAGGCCCTTTCTGGAGAAGAAAATGAGTAGTGGTTGAGGTACAGGCCCCATATATTTTCTCCCTGTCTTTTTTTGTCCGTAAGGATATGCGAGAAGTACCACCAGCTATCAGCAAAGTTACCAGATGATGTAGTAAGTGCACAATGAGTGTCTGCTAAGTTTGCACATACAGAAACTTCATCTCTCATTACATCTGTTTAGAATGAAGAGGTTTCCTTTCTTTTCTGCCAAGAATCAGTGATGTACATTAGAAACAATGCAGGAGATGACACAGCTGCCTAGAGGCCCAGCAGGTTGTGGCAGGAGACAGCCTACTGCTGGATGATGAAAGGCAAAGACTTACCTACCTTCTCTGTCTGTCTTCAGCTTTGAGGAAGGCGGCAGGAGAAAATGTGGACAGTATTGGCCTTTAGAAAAAGACTCTCGGATCCGATTTGGCTTCCTCACGGTGACAAATCTAGGCGTGGAGAACATGAACCATTATAAGAAAACAACTCTAGAAATTCACAACACAGAGGTAAACACAGATTTCTATTTTTCAACCTTTTTTTTTGGTTTTTCGAGGTAGGGTCTCACTCTGGCTCAGGCTGACCTGGAACCCTGGAATTCACTATGTAGTCTCAAGGTGGCCTCAAACTCTCGACGATCCTCCTACCTCTGCCTCCCGAGTGCTGGGATTAAAGGCGTGCACCACCACGCCCGGCTTATTTTTCAACCTTTTTTGAAGCTGGGGGAAATCCTTTACTACAAAGAAAATACAGAGGGAATCGTTGCTATGATTCAAGGGTGGTTACAAGCTGCTTCTGCTTTTCTGGGAACAAGATGAAGATATTCAACTCAGTCACTATAGAGAGAGAGAATTTAGCATTAGGAATCAATCCTAAGCCAGGTGTGATGACACATGCCTGTTACCATATAATGCTGAGGCAGGAGGATTAGGAGTTGAGGACAGCCTGACCACATAGCATGGCCCCATCTTCAAAAACAAAACAAAAAACCACATTAATAATAAACAAGAAATCTGGACCCTACAATTTAGGAATTTTGCCCTCAAGAGTGAGATTGTACCTTGAAAAACCAATAAATAAATAAATAGGGCTGGAGAGATAGCTTAGCGGTTAAGGCACAGCCCTGTGAAACCTAAGGACCCAGGTTCCATTCTCCAGGTCCCATGTAAGCCAAATGCATATGGTGGCACATGCATCTGGAGTTCGTTTGTAGTGGCTAGAGGCTCTGGTGTGCCCATTCTCTCTCTCTCTCTTCCTCTCTCTGTCTTTAAAAAATAAATAAATAAAATCTTAAAAAAAAAAGTGGGCCACCACATCCAGCAATACAAATAAATGAATGAATGAATGAATGAATGAATACCCTTTGAGGTGGCAGTAGAGGAGCGATGGAGAAAAAAGTTGAGAGTGGAAGGCAGGCTTGATGTGTGCACACTAAGGAATTAAGAACCTGGGGGAAAAGCGTACCGAACTCGGGAGCAGACAGAAAAGGCCTCGATAGCTTTTGCTGCTTTTGTCGTCTCAGGAGCGGCAGGAGCGCCGGGTGAGCCACTTCCAGTTCCTGAGCTGGCCAGATTACGGCGTCCCATCTTCAGCAGCTTCCCTTATCGACTTCCGGAGAGTTGTCAGAAGACAGCAGAGCCTGGCTGTCAACAGCCTAGGAGCACGCGGCAAGGGGCATTGCCCTGATCCACCCATTGTGGTGCACTGCAGCGCAGGCATCGGCAGGACAGGTACTGCTCCTCCCACCTCTCCTGCTGCGTCCACAGGCAGAGGGTGGGAGGAGGAAGGGAAAAGCTCCCAGCGCACATCTGGAATTGGGAAAAGATTTAATTTGCTCCCTTGGTGGTAAATTGCTATGAAAATCACTCTGTAGTGTCCTTTTGGTACTCCTAGTGCTAGGTGTCCCGTGGTCTACATGCCAGAATACACACAGCACAAGTGGAGCCCTAGGAGGAGTGGGGAGCTGGTGTTTCCTCTACCCTGTCGTACTTGTCTCTTGGCCCTACCACTGTGTCGTCCCTCACTGGCACTGTGGGGGTAGCAGAGGATTTAGCAGTCTACTGCTTCCTTCCCATCCCCCTCCCCCAGGGGGCCCTCTTCTTGTTGTCCTTTTGTTCCTTTTATCTTTTTAGAGGCAGGGTCTCTGTCTTACTGTGTAGCCCAGGCTGGCCTCAAACTCAGTGCAATCCTTCTGTCTCAGCCTCTCAAGTGTTAGAATTACAGGCATGTGCCACCTTGTGTCTTTCATTTTGAAGACAGATGGTGAGTTTTGGCTTTAAGGGGGTATATGTGCCGGACTTGCTGGTCTTATTAGTGCAGAGGTTCCTTTGGGACAGTCGGGAAGAACGCGTTTGTTAGGAGTACTGAACTCTCTGGAACTTGGATGTGGGAGTGTTGCTGCTCTCTCTGGGATTGAAGCAGGAAGTTCTGTGTCACCTAACCACTTAACTCTTCCTGTTACCCCCAGGAATGTCCTGAGAGACCAGAGGCTTTCTCCTTTCTCTGGCCTTGAGCACTCCCTGTGACCTTCCTCCTCAAGCCCTTTTTAGGCCAAAGGCTAACTGGCCTCCTGCGATCAAGCACATTGCCTTTGAAGTCATTCATCCAGTCTTGTTTGGGTTATTTGATAAAGGGAAGAAGATAGGTGAGGTGCACCTCTGTGATCATTTCCTTCTTTCTTCAGGTACCTTCTGCTCCCTGGATATCTGCCTGGCACAGCTGGAGGAGCTTGGCACCCTTAACGTGTTCCAGACGGTGTCACGCATGAGAACCCAGAGGGCCTTCAGCATCCAGACCCCTGAGCAGTACTATTTTTGCTACAAGGCCATCCTGGAATTTGCAGAGAAGGAAGGCATGGTTCCCTCTGGCCACAACCTTCTGGCCATGGAGAGGCAGTAACTGTCCCACCAGTTTCCACCCAGTGGCCAGCCTTCCTTAAACTACCCTGGACACCGCTGAGCCTGTAGGTTGCCATCAGTTCTGCAGAAGCCATGGATCAACCTCTTTCTTGTGTCTCCCAGCGCACATGTGCACGCAAGGCAGCCTTCCCTTTGGCTAGATAAATGTGGTGGAATTGCCACTAGAAAGGGCCAGCAGCAATGTGTTCTTACTTCCTAGTGAACTGTGCCTTATTAAAACCAAATGTGGCTATGGGTTTGCCAGGGTCCCTGAGGTAAGCGGGGAAGAAACCTCCCTCCCCTTCTCCCAGCACCATTCTTCTGGGGGTCTTCTCCTTCCTACCCTCCCCTTGTAGGACTTGACAGGAAGGTTTGTGAGCATTCATCTTCCTGCCCAGAGAGCTTGACCAAGTTACATATTCTAGAGATTGTCCCGAGTGCCAAGCACGTTTATACATAGGGCGTGTATTCCAGTCTTTCCTGTCATTCTCTGTGTGTGTGTATACGTCTGTGCACTTACGTGTATGGATCCATATATGTGTGTGTATATAATATATACTGTACGTGATAATATGGTCATACCCTATAAATACATATACACACAGATAACTCTCTGCAGAAGTTACTGGGGCTCAGCACTCCTTGCTTCTTTTACCCTGCCGAATATTCTAGACTGGTTGGGAATCATGGCTCATGTCAGACCACAAAGTAGCAGAAGACAAGTACACATCTCATTGTCCTGGGCCTCAGGCTCTCATCTTTTCAAAATGACTTCTTTCCCTCTGGACTCTACCTGTTGGAGCCAAGAATACTGGCTTGTGGTAACACTGGTTTAACTTAGCTTGGGTTCCCTTTTATCTAGCAGATTCTTCTCTATTTTGCTGATTTGGGGAACAGACCTCCACTGTGATTTCAGACTCTGTCTGTCTTCTCCTACCCTGGGGATGGGGGACTGAGGGTAGTAATGAACTCCCTGAGCAGCCACAGCCAGAAGCAATCGGTACAAAAACTTAGTAGGAAGGAAGGGGAGCCCGGTATCTGCTATGAGAACCCTTTCATGGGAGGACAAGCCAAGGCTCCTTTTTCTTTTGCTAGAAGTTTTCTTTCTCATTGCAACTTGGTCCTGTCTACTGAGATGCCCGGCTCTTCTTGCTGGTTAGCTTGCCAGAGCCTATCCCTCAGTCTGGGTGGGTTCTATGCCAAATGCAGAACTCTTATGGCTGGGTGAGGTGGTCCCCTGCAGTCCCAGTTCCCTGCCTGCCCAGTGTGTCCTTGTCTTCTCCCAGATTGATATGCCAGGAATGAATCAAGAGTCCTCAACAAGCTGTTCCCTTGGAAATTCATGGAACCCCTAAACCTTCTTCCCCACTACAGAAGATGAGGTTGGCAGCTGATCAGACCTCAATAATTTTATACTGTAATAAGATCTTTGAATGTGTATATTCTTATTTTTTACAATCATTTCATTTTGTATTTAACATCAATGGACTGAGTCAGATTCAGAAAATAATTGTAATGTTCATATTCAATATCTTACAGTGATACACTTTTGTATTTACATATAAATATACCGACATGATCAAACCCTTTTAGCTTCATCAATTTAGCAGGCTGGGGCTGGGAAGGTAAGGGGTCCAGGAGCTTGTCCTGGACAGATGGGGAGGCATGGGGAACCCAAGGCTTCAGTATCTGAGAGCCACCTACTTTGTCTGAAGGCCATGACCCTAGCCTTGGACAAAGGACCAGCACTAGGAGGATGTTTGCTGACAAACTCAGTGGCAGGTCTTTTGTCCCCCATGTTGTCTCATTAAAACCTCATTAAAAACTCCAGTGAATATCCTCCCTCCCTTCTATCTACCCTTTTCCCCTATCTTCAGTGCTGGGATTACAGGCATGTGCTGACCTAACAGCTCCCTGCTAATTCTGTATAGATGTATAGATGAGGAATGTGCGGTCCAGAGGGATACAGTGGTTTACTTTAAAACTGGGGCTCAAGTTGATCTATTTACAAAGCCTTTGGTCTCATCACAGCATTAGAAATGTAATAGTCCTTTGTCTTTGTAGACTAGGTTTAGTGTTTTTGTTGGTTCTCCTTTTAGAATATAAGCACTTTTAAAATTCTAGGTAAATTGATGGGTGAAAGAAAGTGTGTATGTGTGTGTGTGTTTGTTTGAGACAAGGTCTCTAGCTCAGGCCAGTCTTGAACTTGTAGCCTTGAGCCCCTACCTAATCCTCCCAAGTGTTGTTATATAAATTGATCATGAGTCCATGCTCCTTGTAGTGAACAGAAAGGTTACAACGTTGGCGCCTAATTCGTCCAGATAGGGATCTGCTAGTATATGCTAGAATCTGCTCAATACCATGGGAGTTGTTGTCTAAGGGAAACTACAGCTCTGGATCTAAGTCTTGCTGTGAAGATCTTGAGACATTTGCATCTTTCCCCAGAGATGGAATCCGAAGTTTTGTCTTTGTAAGGGACACACCGCATACCATGTAACCACTATCTAATAGCCAGTGACAGCCCGCCTGTTTGGAACAGTTCTGGCCTTCAGTGTGTGCAAATACCAAGGTGTTCAAAGTAACTGTAATAGCAACTAGCATTTTCTGTATGTTTACTGTATTCCAGGTCCTGTTCAGAGTACAGAATAGGTATTACCACATTCATCCCGAACAACCGCTGACATTAGGAATAGCTAGAAGAAAAAACCCAAGACACCAGAAAGTTAAGTGGATACAGACCTAAACCTAGATTCTGAAAGACCTACTCTTACACTAGGTTAGGATCATCTCCTAATCTGCCAACAAAACTTCTTTGTATTTTTACCCTACCCAAAAACTAAATGCAGGCTGTGATGGTGCTTGCCTGTGATCCCAGCACCAGGGTAGGTGGATCAGGACTTCCAAGGTTACCCTTGGCTGTATAAGTAGTTTAAGGCCAGCCAGGGCTATATGAGAAACCCTATCTGGAAAGGGGGAAAATATACAAATTTTGTACTATAGAGCAGATTAATCCAGGATCTCTGAAATCTGAACCTGAGAAATCAGAGACCACACAAACTTATAGGTAGGAAACAGCATTAATGATAAAAGGAGGGGATAACTCAAACTCATTTCTTCAAAGAGGCTGTAATCTAACTATCCTGTAAATACAAAGTTAGGCACAAATTCTTAGTTACAAATATTTGGACCCAACCTAGTAGGTAGTTGAGTGAGTCACCAGATGACCCAGGCTTAGGAACCCATTAGTTCATGCCTCCAACTCTGGAGTTAGCCAGTGATGCTTCCTGAATCTCCAGTAAAACCCTGAGCAAAAAGGGTTCAACAGCCCAGCCCCTTGCTATAATGTGGAGTGCTGTAAAAATATATGTATATATTGAGGTAGGGTCTTCTTTAGCCCAGGCTGACTTGGAATTCACTATGGAGTCTCAGGGTGGCCTTGAACTCAATAGTGATCCTCCTGCCTTTGCCTCCCAAGTACTGGGATTAAAGGCCTGTGCCACCACACCTGGCTTAAAAAATATTTTTAATTTATTCATTTGTAAACAGAAAGAAGAGACAGTGTGTGTATGAGTATGGGCATGTTAGGGCCTCTTGGCACTGCAAACTCAATACATGAGACATTTTATTCATGTGGCTTGTGTGGGTACTAGGGAGTTGAACTGGGGCCAGCAGGCTTCACAAGCAAACAACTGCTGAGCCGTCTCCCCAGCCTGATAATTTTATTAGCATTATTTTCTTATAAAAAATTATTTACTTATTTTTAGTTCTGGTTTCTTTTTTTAATTTTTGTTGTTTTTATTTATTTGAGAGGGACAGACAGCGAGAGAAAGAGGCAGATGGATAGAGAATGGGCATGCCAGGTTCTCTAGCCACTGCAGACAAACTCCAGATGCATGCAGCCCCTTGTGCATCTGGCTTATGTGGGTTCTGGGGAATTGAGTCTTGAACTAAGGTCCTTAGCCTTCATAGGCAAGCACTTAACCACTAAGCCATTTTTCTAGCCTTAGTTTTGGTTTTCCAAAGTAGGGTTTCACTCTAGTCCAGACTGACAAGTAATCCACTATGTGGTCTCAGGGTGGCCTTGAACTCATGGTGATCCTCCTGCCTCTGCCTCCTGATTGCTGGGATTAAAGGCATGTGCCACTAGGCCCAGCTTTTATTTATTTAGAAACAGAAATAAATGGGCATGCCAGGGCCTCTAGCCACTGCAGATAAACTCCAAATACATAACCCCATCTGTGCATCTGGCTTTACGTGGGTACTGGAGAACTGAATCTGGATTGTTAGGCTTTGTAGGCAAGTGCCTTACTGCTCAGCCATCATCTCTCAAGCCCAGGTTTTGTGTTTTTTTTTTCCAAGGCAGGGTCTTACTCTGGCCCAGGCTGATCTGGAATTAACTATGTATTTATTCTCAGGGTGGCCTTGACCTTGAACTGACAACAGTCCTCCTACCTCTGCCTCCTGAATGCTGAGATTAAAGGTGTGCACTACCATGTCCAGCTCCAAATTTTTTTAATCTTTTTTTTTTTTTTTTTTTTTTTTGGAGAAGGGTATTGCTGTGTAGCCCTGGCTGGTCTGGTACCTGGCCTCAAATTCAGGGCAGTCCTGCTTCAGCCTCCCAAGTACTGGGATTATAGGTGTATGCACACTGTGCTTGGTGTTATTAGTAGAGTTTTTTCCTTTTTCTCTTTTAAAAATTTTTTATTTATATTTGAGAGCGACAGACTGAGAAGGAGGCAGAGAGAGAGAAGGAATGGGTGAAGCAGGGCCTTTAGCCACTGCAGATGCACTCCAGACACATGCAGTGTGCATCTGGCTGTACGGGGGCACTGGGGAATCGAACCTGGGTCCTTAGGCTTTGCCATCTCTCCAGCCCCTGTAGCTTTTTATTTATTTATTTATTTGAGAGAGAGAGAGACAGAGAGAACATGTGTGCCCCCTTGTATGCATGTGCAACATTGCGTGCTTGTGACATTGTGCATCTGGCTTACGTGGGACCTGGAGATTTGACCATGCATTCTTAGACTTCACAGGCAAGCCCACTGAGCCATCTCTGCAGCCCTTCTATACCCTTAAAAAAGTTTTTTTAAGGGCTGAAGAGGGCTGGAGAGGTGGCTTAGCACTTAAGGCGCTTGCCTGCACAGCCTGAAGACTGAGGTTTGACTTTTCAGAACCCACATAAGCCAGATGCACATGGTGGCGCATGCGTGTGGAGTTCATTTGCAATGAATGGCTAGAGGCCCTGGCACACCCAGTCTCTCTGCCTCTTTCTCAAATAAATAAATAAAATCTTTTTTAAAAAAAGGGGTAGAGGGACTGAAGAAATGGTTTAATGGTTAAGGTGCGTGCCTGTGAAGCCTATGACCCATGTTCCGCTCTCAAGGTCCCACATAAGCCAGATGCACAGGTGACACAAACGCCCAAGGTCACACATGCACACAAGGGGGTGGAGTTTGATTGCAGTGGCTGGAGGCCCTGGCATACCAATTCCCTTTCATTACAAAAAACTACAAAATTTTATGTATGTATGTGAGATAAAGTGGCAGAGAGAGAAAATGGACATGCCAGGGCCTCTAGCCACTGCATACGAACTCCAGACACATGCGCCACATTGTGTATCTGGCTTACATGGGTACTGGGGAATTAAACCTGAGTTCTTAGGCTTCGCAGGCAAGCATCTTAACTGGTAAGCCATCTCTCAAGCCCCTGCTTGTAGCTTTTGACAGTATCAGGCTACCTGTGTCTGGAGTTATCAAGGAGACCAAGGAAAAAGGCAGAGAAAGAAGGTTCTGAGTCAGTTCAAGAAGTAGAGATTCTGGCTGGGTGTGGTTGCACACGCCTTTAATCCCAGCACTCGGGAGGCAGAGGTAGGAGGATTGCCAGGACTTTGAGGCCACTCTGAGACTACATAGTGAATTCCAGGTCAGCCTGGGCTAGAGTGAGACCCTGCCTCCAACAAACAAGTAAACAAACAAAAAGAAGTAAAGATTCTCACGTGGGAACTAAACAAAGCAAGGGCGAAGTGTTCAGGGAGAAAAGAAAGTTCTGTGACTAAACAGACTTCTGCTTCTGACTTGACTATTGTTTTTATTTTTTCTTTTTATTTTTCAAACTTATTTTTTATTTATTTATGAGAGAGAAAGAGAGAAAATGGGCATGTTAGGGCTTCTAGCCACTGCAAATGTACTTCAGATGTGCAACCTTGTGCATGTGGCTTACATGGGTACTGGGGAATCAAACCTGGGTCCTTAGGCTCTACAGCCAAGTACCTTAACTGCTAAGCCTGGCTTTTCTCTTTACTCTAACATCCCTATGGTTTCTAATTCTCCAAGCACAAGAAATGATTGCTTTGTCCACTGTGTTGTTGCTTTCCTGGTTTTCTTTCTTGTCTGCTTGCGTGGGACTCAGAGGTAAAGGGGGCCCACAGACCTAACATAGGAGGCCTACCACTGTCAGCCTCTGTTACAGTCTGCAGGTAAATGACAAAAGGATAGCTTGGAGGGGGGGAGGGGAAGGGACCTGTACTACTTAGTTTCATGACCCCAGGAAGACATGGCTCTAGCTCACAGAGATGCTTCCTGTCTCTGGGAGCCCTCACACACACATATGCAAACTTGCAAACTGGGGAGACCTGGAGGGAGGTGGGCTGACACACTGGGCAGGTACAAAGGCTTTCCTAGTGACTGAGCTATTGATGTTCTGAAGCTTAAAACCTACTCAGCCCAACCTAGCTTCTGTCTGTACCACATGATCATATCGTGGGGCCCCTCACCCTGAGTCAAGTTCTTGGACATGGCAGACACCTGGAGGCATTATCAGGTCTTTCCTTGGTTATAACCATTCCACACTCACCAGTTTTTTGTTTTAAATTCTAGCCCAGGGTGACCTGGAATTCACTGTGTTGTTTCAGGGTAGCTTAGAACTCATCCTCCTACTTTTGCCTCCCAAGTGTTGGAATTAAAGGCATGCGCCGCCACACCCAGCTCACACTCTCCAGTTTTATCTTGTTTTTAGTCTCTTTCAGGAAGTTGGCCACTTCTGACATTCCTTCAGTTGTGTTCCACTTGGATCCCACCTTGTTTAGAAAATCAGTCAGGGCCAGGCTCGTGGCACACACTTGGGTCCCACCTTGTTTAGAAAAGCAGGGCCAGGCACTCAAGAGGCAGAGGTTGGAGGAGAGTTTGAGGCCACCCTGAGATTCCATAGTGAATTCTTGCCCAGCCTGAGCTACAGTGAGACCCTACCTCAAAAAACAAAAAAAAAAGTAAGTTAGGTCTCCTTTCATCTCCAAGACCAGTCTATATTCTTTTTAAAAAAATTTTTTGTTCATTTTTATTTATTTGAGAGTGCCAGAGAGAGAAAGAGGCAGATAGAGAGAGAGAGTGAGAATGGGCACGCCAGGGATTCCAGCCACTGCAGATGAACTCCGGATGCGTGTGTCCCCTTGTGCATCTGGCTAACGTGGGTCCTGGGGAATCGAGCCTCGAACCGGGGTCCTTAGGCTTTACAGGCAAGAGCTTAACTGCTAAGCCATCTCTCCAGCCCCAGTCTATATTCTTGATGGCTTCCTGCTGCTCTGAGAGCTGAAGAATTAAATGACCAAGGGTCCCAGGGCTCCCAGTCTAGTCCTGGCTTCAGTCCTATTCACGGACCATGTTTAGACAGGAATAGAAGCTTCCATCAGCCCAGGAACCAGCTTTACTTCTGGGAGTTATCTGCCCCATGATTATCATTACAGCTTATAGATAACAAGTGTTTTGTACTGCTTGGCTTTTTTAGAATTTTTTTTTAAATTTATTTGAGAGGAAAAGCATGAGCATAGGTGCATGATGACCTCTTGCCACTGCAACAAACTAGATGCATGCACCACCACTTGGTGCCTCTGGCGTAATGTGGGTACTGGGGAATCATCCCGGGCCAGCCGACTTTGCAAGCAAGTGTTTTTAACTGTTGAGACATCTCTTTAGCCCTAAGCTCTTAATTGACCAAAGAGAAGAGAGTTCTTTACAAATAGAAATTTATCACTTGGAAACCTATTTAAGTGATTTTTGTTGTTGTTTTTGCTGTTTCTTTTTGTGTGTGTGTTTTCTTTTTTGTTGTTTTGTTTTGTTTTGTTTTGTATTTTGTTTTTCGAGGTAGGGTCTCACTCTAGTCCAGGCTGACCTGGAATTCACTTTGTCGTCTCAGGGTGGCCTTGAACTCACGGTGATCCTCCTACCTCTGCCTCCTGAGTGCCAGGATTAAAGGCGTGAACCTCCACGCCCAGCGGTGTTTTCTTTTTTAAATAGTTAAATAGAGGGGTGGGGGGAGGGAGGGAGAGAATGGGCCTGCTGGTGCCTCCAATCACTGCAAACAAACTCCAGACACATGTGCCACTTTGTGCATCTGGCTTACGTGAGTCCTGGGGAATTGAACCTGGGTTCTTTTGCAGGCAAACACCTTAACTTCTAAGACATCTCTCCATCTCTGTTTGTTTTGTTTTGTTTTGTTTTTGAGGAAAGGTCTCACTCTATAGCTCAGGCTGACCTGGAATTCACTATGTTATCTCAGGGTGGCCTTGATTCTCCTACCTCTGCTTCCCCAGTACTGGGATTAAAGGCATGTGCCACCATGCCCGGCTCTGTTTTGTTTTTCTTATTGGAAATCTGCTTAGTTTCCTTTTACTTGATCATTATTTTTTGTTGGGTGGATGGGAGTTTGAGCTAGGGTCTTGCTCTAGCCCACATTGACCTGGAATACCCTATGTTGTTTCAGACTGTGATCTTCCTATCTCAGACTCTCAAATGCTGGGATTAAACGCATGCACCATCACACCTGGCCACTTGTTCAGTATACTGTCACAAATATCTTTCTTTTGTAAAAATCATTTATTTATAGTCGGGCATGGTGGCGCACGCCTTTAATCCCAGCACTCAGGAGGCAGAGGTAGGAGGATCGCCTTGAGTTCGAGGCCACCCTGAGACTCCATACTGAATTCTAGGTCAGCCTGAGCTACAGTGAGACCCTACCTCGAAAAACCAAAAATAAAAAATAAAATAAATAAAAAATTTATTTATAAGCCGGGCATGGTGGCGCGCACCTTTAATCCCAGCACTCGGGAAGCAGAGGTAGGTGGATCGCCGTGAGTTCAAGGCCACCCTGAGACTACATAGTGAATTCTAGGTCAGTCTCAGCTACAGTGAGACCCTACTTCGAAAAACAAAACAAAAAAATATTTATACAGATAGACATGCTGTGGGTGTGCCAGGGCCTCTTTCTCCTACAAATGAACAATAGACCTGCGCCATTTTGTACATTTGTCTTTATGTGGATATTGGAGAACTGAACCCAGAATGGCAGGCTTTGCAAACAAGAGTCTTTAACCACTGAACCATCTCCTCAATTCTGTAAATATCTTTCCAACTATTTCACTTAAATTAGTTTAGCTGCAATGTTAAATGACATTTTTAGGCTAAGGCCATGATGGATATAGCTAACTACACTAGAACCCTTGCTGGGGAAGGGGAAGGTAAGTAAAGCTATAGTGCCTTTTTAAAAGGATGTTTTCTTCTTCTTCTTTTTTTTTTTTGAGTTAGGGTCTTACTCTACCCAGGCTGACTTGGAATTCACTAAGTAGTCTCAGATCCTCCAGCTCTGCCTTCTGCATGCTGGGATTAAGGGCGTGTGTCACCACACCCAGCTACGGTACCTTCTTACAATTTAGTTTACTATAACCCTGACAGTTGTTAGGGTGATGATTGCTAGAGAGTAGGAAAGCAAGACAGCCACAGAGAAAAGGTAGTCATTAAAGTCCTCACGTAAACTGACTTCTTTGTACCCATTACCTAAATTAACAGATGCCTAATGTGTAGGTTTTATCTTAATATTTTATTTTTATTTATTTGAGAGAACAGGTGCATGAGGGCCTCCAGCAAACAAACTCCAAACACATGCATCACCATGTGCATCTGGTTTATGTAGGTACTGGAGAATTGAACCTGGGACCATAGGCCTAGCAGGCAAATACCTTAACTGCTAGGTCATCTCTCCAGTCCGGTTCCCCTCCCCCCCCCCCCCCCGCTTTTCTTTTTCGAGGTAGGGTCTCACTCCAGCCCAGGCTGACCTGGAATTCACTATGTAGTCTCAGGGTGGTCTCAAACTCATGGTGATCCTCCTACCTCTGCCTTCCCAGTGCTGGGATTAAAGGCGTGCGCCACCATGCCCGGCTTTCCTTTTTTGGCTTTTTGATGTAAGGTCTCTTTCTAGCCCAGGCTGGCCTTGAACTCAAAACCATCTTCCTACCACACCCGGTCTACTGTCTAGTTTTGTCTTATAAATTTCAAGATTGCCCAGAGATGCAGAGCAAATGTCACATTTCATTCATCTCATGAAGTCTTCTTCCTTCCCTTGCTTTGAATATGCATTCTGCAGCGGCTGGCTTGGAGGGTGCTTGAAGGGAGGGTGAAGAAAGTCAGCGCCCAGCTGCCCTCACCTCAGCTCAAAGAAGACCCATCTTTGCATATTAAGCTTTTGAATAAGACATTTTCAACAAAGGAATCTACTGCCTTTAAAAAGTCACCAACCACTGGAATATAGAAGGAAACACTTTGAAAACAAAACCACATAAATGGGGGACAGACTGTTACATCTAATTTCCTTATTTAGGTTAGTAGTGACCCTGAGGATGAATAATGCTCAGTAAGGGGAAGACATTTCATGGCAGTGAGTAGAAACACTCTTTAAGCCTGCTAAAACATTCAAAGATTCCAATTAGAAATAGTGCAATATATAAAACCTAAGCAAGGCTTGCTTGCCAGAAATGGGAGTTTTTTTCTTTTAAGGCTTAGGCTACAACTGGAGGAACTTTACATTTGAATGGCCAGAAGAGTGTGGTAGTCTTGACTATATGCTATTCATATTTGTTAAAAATACTTATTTGAGAGAGAAAGGACACATCGAATTAGCATGACAGGGTCTCCAGCCACTGCAAACCAACTCCAGATGCACGCACTGCCTTGTGCATCTGGCATATGTGGGTCCTGGTGGATTCAATCTGGATCCTTTGGCTTTGGAGGCAAGTGTCTTAACTGCTAATCCATCTTTCCAGCCTCCCCCCCCCCCAATATTTATTTATTTGAGTGACAGAGAAAGAGGCAGAGAGAATGGGTGCGCCAGGGCCTTCAGCCACTGCAAACGAAGTCCAGATGCATGCACCACCTTGTGCATCTGGCTTATGTGGGTTCTGGGTAATGGAGTATCAATCCAGGGTCCTTAGGCTTCACAGACAAGCACTTAACCACTAAGCCATCTCTCTAGCCCCCCTCATATTTAAAAAGTTTTAAATTTATTTATTTGTAAGGAGAGAGGGAAGGACATGAAAAAAAATAGGCATGCCAGGATCTCTTGACACTGCAAATGAACCCCAGACACATGTGCCACCTTGTGCATCTGGTTTACATGGGTTCTGGGAACTCGAACCTGTAAGGCTTTGCAAGCAAGTTCCTTTAGCCATTGAGCCATCTCTCTAGCCCCCCTCATATTTTTATATTTTATATTTATTTATAAATTATTTATGAGAGAGGGGAAGAGAATGGGTACACCAGGGCTTCTAGCCTCTCTGTATGAACTCCAGATGCATGCGCCACCTTGTACACCTGGCTTACATGAGTTCTGGGGAAGAGAACCTGGGTCCTTCAGCAAGCGCCTTTATTGCTAAGCCGTCTCTCCAGCATCCCTTCATTTTGTTTTAACATTGATAGTATCCCATTCTAGTAGGCATTCTATTGGTTATAACAGCTAAGGAAATTTGGAGAAATGATTTGCTAAAAACATCAGCTAGGAAGTGTTGAAACTGGGATTCTGTCCAACAGTTTGACTTTTCTCCCTAGAAAAGATGATACTGTAAGGTGGGGAGCTCAGATTCTCCCTCCTGGATAGTCTTGAGCTGGGGATGATTATCTTTAACCTGTTCAGTCAGTAGCATAGCATCACTGATAACTTTTCAGCAAAGTCACTAAGTGCAGACCCTGAATGGCCTCTTACAGAGATCCGCAAGTTTAAGACTTGCCAGAGAGACAGAGGGAAACCAAAGCTCAGGCTTCGCAACATAGAGAACGTAATTTATGCCTATAATCCCAGCACTGAGGAGGTTAAGGTAGGAGAATCACCGTGAGTTCTAGGCCAGTCTGAGCTATATGAGACCCTGACTATTAAAAAAAAAACAACAACAACAAAATAACACAAGTCAGGGGTAGAGCAGTTCAACTCTCAGCACTACAACAAAGAAAGAAGGGGAAAAATCAGCTCCCTAAAGAACTGAGAAGGTGCTTTTCGTGTGTGAAGAGGGGTGTGTAATATCCATGAGATAGACTGAAGGTGTCAGGGTGTGATAGGGTAGTGTTTTTCCAATCTGTATACGTGTAAGCACATGTTTTGAGTGTGTACATGTGGGGATCACAGGTCAACACTGGGTGTCTTCTTCAGTTGCTCTCAGCTCTTTTTTTTTTTTTTGAGACAGGGTCTCACTGATTCTATACCTGATATGTTTAGAATATCTAGCCAGTAAGCTCTAGGGTTCTCCAGTGCTAGGATTACAGGTGTGTGCCATCCATGCCTGATACCTTTGTCATTGTTGGGGTTCCCAACTGAGGTCCTCATGCTGGTACCCCAAGCACTTTGCCCACTGAGCCAGACTACTCCCCAGACCATTGTGACAGTTTTGAGTACATGTATTCTTGAGGTCTCGTGGATGTAGTGTGTGGCTAGGAGACATATGCTGTGAGGATAATTTCTAGAACTATCTCGGGAAAACTGCTGTTAGGTAGGTAAGGGGTGTGTAGGAGGAAGGGAAGCAGAATGTTTTCCCCAGAGGCTTGAACGTATACAGAGATATGTGGTAGTGAACAAAGCTAAGGCTTTAGACTCAGCTATTCTTGCCTTGCTGCTTCATGTAGGCAAGTCATTACTAGACAGAGCAAACGCTTATTTATAAATGGAGATAATTAATCTTTAATTCACAAAACCTATGTGGTCAGCCAGGCATGGTGGCTCATATATATAATCTCAGTCCTTGGTAGGCTGAGGTGGGAGTGTGACTGTGCGGTTGAGGCCAGTCTGAGTTCCAGGTCAGCCTTACAAACCCATGGGACAACTCACACAGAAGAGGACTTCCAATATGCTTTCTCAAAAGCGGACTATCAGTCATTCAGCTTTGCCCTCTCGGGTACAGGAGTAGAGAATGATCACAACTCTTGTTATAGCCCGAGGGACAAGTCCACAAACTAGTGTGGAACTGGTTTCCAAGGGGCCTCCTGTGCTTGACTGCGATGGATTCTGGGGACCTAAAGGTGAATCAGATAATAGTGGCCAACCTCAAGAAGCTTAATCCTGGGGGTGTTCATGATGGTGCAGTATCAGCTAAGCCCGTTTCTCTGAGTGAGTTAAAAATCCTCCATAGGTAACTTCACCATCTGCTGCCCAGGGTCATAGTCAAATCCTTGTGCTTTGGCCTCCACTGAAATCCAGAATCTCACTAGGTGATAGAGCATATCCGTCCTGAAGACAGGAGACAAGACTGGTCCACAGACCAGGGGAACTGAGTGCGAACCAAGGATTCAGCATTTCTCACTAGTGTCCTGCCCTACCAGTCAGCTAAGGGGAGTTCTTGGCAGAAGAGAATCTGAAATGGGTAATCCAGACATCAAGCTATCTTTTCTGATAAAGGAAAACTTAGTCTTCCCTACAGGGAGGATGAACACTGACCTCCATGAGCTCTGCCAGGCCTCTAACTGAAGCCATGGTCCTCATCTCCTTGCCTCGCCCCTCCACACTGTTCCCTCTGGTTCTGTGTAGTTACCTACATTCTATGCAACTGGAACGACCACTGGTCTGCACAGACCAGTACTTGTTCCCACCTGCCTTCTCTTAGTGGCATCCTTGCCCCCCGTGACAAGCTTCCTACGTGGAGTGAAGAATGGTTCCTTAGAGCCAGTCTTTCTACCCTAATTTCCTCCCTAATTTTACAGGTGAACCTGAAAGTCCAGAAGGAAAAAGGGATTTGCCCAAATATGATATGAGTCCCTGGCTATGCTACATGTAGAATTCTCTTCAGTCTCTAAACACAGATTCCCTTAATTTTTGAGATAGGGTCTTACTGGCTTTGAACTCAAGATCTTGCTTCAGTCTCCCAAGTGTTGAAATATCGAGTAACCATACTCAGTGTGGTCCAGTTGTTATTACATTGTCCCCTCAATTATAAGGCCCTTCATATTTTGCATAACTCATGTCTATATGTCTTTTCTCCCATGTCTGTTGTTTCTTGGGAGCTGGGTTTGTAGTTCTCTGGGTAGACTGTTTGCCTGGCACATACCAGGCCCCAGAATCTATCTTCAGTGCTGCATAATAAAGAGCTCACCTATAATCTCAGAACTGGGCAAGACCGAGATTTTTTCACCACTTATGTTGCTGTTGAGTTTCATCTCCCCAAATCTGATTTTCATTACTACAGCCACATAGGGAAGGACCCTGGTTTCCATTATCTTTTGCCCTTAGCTGAAAATAAATTGTCCCTCCATTTCTGCCTCCTAAAGTATTCCCAACTGCCCGTGAATATCACCTCCTCCACGAACCCTTTCGAGTTTTACTTGGCTAGAAGGAATCTCCCCTCTCTGAGGAGACGGACGTCTATGTAGGCATTCTTGCCTTGGCTTCCTTAGCATATCCCTCCACTGGAACTGGAGCCCTTGGCCTGTGGGATAAGCATCTCAATTTACAGTTGCACCCAGCAGGGACAGTGTCTGTTTCACCCCTAGTAGGTGCTCAGACCAGCGCCGTGGCCTGCGCGAAAGGCTTTCTTATAGCATACCTCATTTTTAGGCACCTAACACTGTGGGCCCGACACGGTTACTTCTGGTCATTCCAGCCAGTCTCTACCCGCCTCTCTTCTCCATATAGTGGTCTGGCCTGACCCAGCGTAGCTTGAAGATCGGACGAGATCCAGCTTGTTCGGGATGGTAGAATGCTACCCACCTCTCTCTACCCTGCTGCTCCAAATGGGTCCTGTGCGTAAAGGATATTGGGGCCGGGTAGCTCCGATGGGGCACCTCTTCGGCTTCCAGTCTGTGGAACTCCGAATCCCAGAAGGCTTAGTCCGAAATCCTCGGGGAAAAAAAAAACAAAAACTCCAGGCGACAGTGCGGAAGATATAAAGGCCTCTACCACGAATGCACCTCCCACTCGCAGCTAGTTTAATTTATTTATTTTTATTTTTGTGGAGGCAGGGAGCATTCAATGAAGGGGAAGAGGCGGGGCTGAGGGAGGAGGGCGGGCTCGGGGTAACTGACGTGTGCGCCGCGAAGCCAATGATCAGTGGGGGGCGTTCCCCCCCATTCAGGACTCCTCGCCTGGCTCAGAAGGTATGTTAAACAGCTGCTTTTAATTTGGACCCCCCAATCTCAGTCTTTTGGGGGGCTAGTTCCTTGACCGCTTGCTTTAGCTGGCCCGGGACGGTGTGGGCGCCGCCAGCTCCGGGAGCGAGCAGAGGGGAGAGCCGGAGTACCGCGGCCGAGGTAGGCGAGGGGCAGGCAGGCCAGGAAGGGGAGCTCTTGGCGCCGCCCGCTCGCTAGTGTGTTTCCAAGCCGGGCCGGCCGGCGCGGTGGGAAGGGGGCCGGACGGCCGGGGTCGCCCATGCGCCGCCCAGTTCATTGCACTGAGCAGTCGGTTTTGGTAGGTTTCGGCGGCGCACCGGGGTACGGGCCAACAGGAGGGGATAAAGTGTTCTTGTAATGCTTTAATTTTTTAAAGAAAATATTGTAAGAAAAGCGGGGGGGGGGTGTAAGGATCGTACACAGATTGGAACCCGGTCCGAGCTGCGGCGCGTGGAATCGGCTGGGGGCGGCGGCCAGAGCCTGGTCGGGGTCGGGCCCACCGAGCCCGCGGCGTCCGGAGTTGTTCGAGAGCTGGAGTTAGGAGGGAGCCGGGGCCGCGGCTTTCCCAGCTAACCACGCCGGGGAGGGCAGCAGCCGCCCCGAGGGTTTTGTTCCTACCGGCAAACTTGTCGGAGGGGTCAGTGGGCGCGCTCCGGAGAGGCGCGGGTGCCCGGGTCCGCGGTTGTTAAGGACTCTGGGGGCGGGGGCAACGCCGGATTTGCGGGAGGGAGATGGGGGCGGGAGAGGTGGTTCCGGATAGAGCGCCCAGCACCTCCCTACGCGCGCCTCGAGCCTCCGAGAGCTCCCGAACTCCAGGCCGTGGCAGCCCAGCGGGCAGGCATTCGGCGCCAGAGCCCGCCAGGCTGCGATCTGGCGAGGATCGCGGGCCACGAGTATGGAAAAATCTCCAGGAACTCGGAGGGTTCCAGTCGAAGCCCCAGCTGATCCCCTTGCAAACATGGAGCTGCCTCCTTCCCCGCCCACCCCACGGCGGCAGAGACTGCTCCCCCACCCCGGGCCGCGCGAGTGCCCGGCTCCCTCTTTCCGCGAGGTGCCGCTGCGAGCCGTACGGGGCGGGTATGAGCGCGCGCGCGCGCGCCCTCAAGGGGATGGCCTGGAAGGGGCAGTGAAGGTCGGAAACTGGGAAAACAGTCTCCACGCTCAGAATCGGGAAAAGGAAATGCATCAGCGGGCGGGGAGGGGCGCGTCCGTCAGCCGGGATGGCGGCTGCAGGCGGAGAGGCGGGGCACCGTCGACAAACCGCCGTGACCCAGGGGCTCGGTGCCAGGAGAGAGGCTGGAGCCGGCTCCTCTGTGTGCGTAGTTGCCCCTACCTCCCTCCGCTCCTGGGCCAAGACTGTTTACTATCTCCTCCGCCGCTGGCTTGTGCAACCAGCCTGGAGGGGATCCGAGGGGCGGGGCCGTTTCCTCTTCCACCCACCCCGGGGATCCTCCGGAGACTCCGCCTTCTCTTGTCTTCCACTGGCTGAGTGCGAGTCCCTCTTTCCCTTCTCGGCTTCGGATTGGCTGGCTATCTCCAGAGCTCCGCCTATCGGGAGGTCGGGCTGGAGTTTAAGTTGCCAGGACTTTTTTTTCCCTCCAAGGGCGGAGGGAGAATTCCTGTGGCTTACGTGAGGCTGAGTCTCCGCCCCTTGTCCTGATTGGAGGGACGGGTAGGCCCGCCTCCTTTAGAACCAGCTCGGAGGGGAAGTCCTTGCGCTCCCTGCCCCCTCCCGCTCGAGAGCGCGCTCGGCACATGTGTGAGGCCCGCCTAGCTACTTGCCACTGCCCTCCCGCCCGGAAGTTCCCGTCTGGGCGCCCTTGGTGAGGGGCGGGGGAGAGCCTTGCAGGCACACAAAGATTCTTCCTAGGCTTTAGATCCTCGGGCGCTCGGGGTGAAGCCGGTGAATGGAGTCGTGCGTGGCGTGGATGCAGTTCCGGCGTAGCTAGCTAGCTTCGGGGCTGCTGCATTCCGTGGGCGGGAGGAAGGCTGCCCTGCGGCCAGGGTCAAGTGCTCTAAAGTTCCGATCCTCTAGCCTGGCTGTTTTGCGCTGCGTTCCTTAGCTTCAGTTAATGAAGCTCGGACGCCCTGAACGTCCTTTCCGTCCTGGGCTAGGTAGCTGCGGTCCTTAGCGTAATCTAAAACTGTGACAACCTAGTGATGGAACCTTTCACGGTCCATGGTAGCATGTCGCCCGCCGTCAAGGGATCAGGACGACCTGATCCTGACAACAGTTCGGCGGTTTGCTGATGTGTCGGTGGGATTGCCGTTTAGTACCCAGTGTAGGGAGTCATGTAGGCTCCGGTCATTTTTCAAGTGCGGCCTCCTCAAGCACCTCTCAGTTTGGCCCGGGGCTTCTTATTCTTAGAAAAGCTCCGTTTCCAAGGCAAGGCTTGGCTCGGTTACCGGTGAGGCTGTTCTCACCTGTCGGCCGCGCATGGAGTACACAACTCTTTCTGTCGTGGGCATTTGGAGCCATCCTAGGAAGGAGTTAGACTCACCTGTTGCCAGCCCGAGTCTGCGGCCGGTCTTCTCGGGACGGGTGGCAGTGCGGTGGGCCCTGCCTCTTGGGGACGCGCTCAGTGCTGGGGAGAAGCGTCCTTTCTGCTGGAGAGCGCGGGAAGCCTAGTCCCGCCTTCTCTCTTGGTGCAGCGAGAGCGCCCCCCAAAGCAAGGCCAGTTTCGAGCGCATGCCTTATTTGGCGAAGAAATAAAAGCAACTAGGTGCCACCACAAGCACTTCGTCTGCAAGAGCCAGGCACTGTTACCCACCTACACTTTGAGGGCCCAAGGACTGCCATGGATGCACTTCGCCAAATTGGACCTGAATTTTTTCTTTTCCTTTTTGAGACGGAGTCTACCCGTAAGTTCCTAGGCTCAAGCCTTATCCTTCCCAGAAACTTAAGGTAGCCGACTTTTCCCGGGAACAGCCGACCTTCCGCCCTAAGCTCTGGCATTTTTTTTTTTTTTTTGTTCGTTCTCTCAATGCGATTGTATTCCCAACGTTCCTCTATACGTCCCCTGTTTGGTCTTTTCCTTTGCATCCTAGCTCCTCCAGCTTGAGGATGCCTCCATCGGGAGTAGCCTTCGCCTCGTGCTCCGCCTTCCGGAGGCTTGCCAGGGCGGTGGCTTTTAAGGGCCGGCTCTCGGTGATCTCCGCGCTTCCGAGGACTGCATACTTAGGTTCTGGGAGCTTCCGAATTAGTGTTGCAGCCACCACCACCCCCCCTCCAGCAGCGACAGGCTGCCAACTCCTCTGGTTATTTATCAGCCTAGAGCTGTAGATCTTAAGCTTCGCTGAGAGCTGCCGGTTACTGCTCCAGACATTTGTGCTTAGAAGGCGGCAGAGTGTTTAAGTGTGATATTGGGTGTGATGGATTCGGTTCTCTTTCATTGTTTCGCTACGGGAGTCTTCCAGGTTGGAAATACGACTGCTTTTCCCTTTCACGTCTCCAAAAGCCTCGGATGCCTGGCTGTCCAGCTCCGAGCCACCACCTTCCTACCCCAGCCAAGGGCCTTGGAACTCTGAGCTTCAGGCTGCAGTGTAAACATTCCACAAAAGGGCTGCTAAGGTCCAGCCTCCTCGCGCTGGGCGGAACCGGCTCCTTCCTGGACAGGCGCCGCGTCCAATGGAGGCTCCTACCGGCGACCAGACGGTCCAATCCGATGGTTGGGGGCGGAGTCTGGCCTGGTAGTGTGGTAGGAGGAGTCTGCTTCACTTTACGGACATTTTTTTTTTTTTTACCCCCACATCGGTTACTTACCTTCCTGGGGCGGTGAGTGAGCCCAAGGTAGGCTTCCAATGCGATGACCGGCGGAGGCGGGAGCCCATTTGTTAGGCCTGTGGCCGAGCCGATGAGGGGCGGGGATGTGCGGGGTTCGCCAATGAAACAGGAAGGGCTTCCCTACATCCTCCAATAGTGGCGCAGCTCGGAGGTGGGATTCGGCAATCCGTCTCCAATAGGCGGGGTTGAGTTAGGGACGCTCCCCGCCAATAGGGGCGTGGAGAAGGTGAGCGGCTCTCCCCTCCCAGCAGAGAGGGAAGGGGGCGGGAAGAAAGGCCAGGGAGGAACCGCGATTGGCTAGTCTCTGATGGACGGATGCCGCGTCCTGTGGCGGAGCGCAGCCGAGCCTTCCCTCTGCGGGGCGGGCCGGGAGAGTGGGCGGGATTTCCCGGGTAACAGAGAAGCGGCCGCGGCGGTAGAGGCGGCGGAGAGACGGTTTCTCCATCTTCCCTCCCCCTCCCCTTCCCCCCATCAAGAGTTTCCCTCCCTCCCTCTTTCCCAGTCCGGGCACCGGGGTCCGTGACCGCTCCGTTAGCGCACAGAAGGTTGGCAGTGAGCTTCGGGGGGCCTGTGCCCCGCGCCGTTCTCGGGCCTCCCCTGCTGAGTGCTAGGCTCACGCCGAGAGGGACGCGTAGTGCTGAGCGGCTGGAGGAAGCTCGGCGCTGAAAAGCACGCCGGGCGGCAGCAGCAGCCCGGGCGGCGGGTAACGCCAACACTCCAGGGTGTGTATCTTTATAGGGGGTGGGGGGCTGACCTCGTCGGCTTCCCGTAGCGCGGACGGGCGGGAGGCGTGTGGCTGTGGGGAGGGGGGGTGGGGGGCGGAGCGGGGCCGATCTCCGTGCGGAGGGGGAGGCGAGCGTAGTCCCGGTGCGCACGGAGGGGCGGGCTCTCGTGCCGCCGCTCAGAGGCGGGGCCGGCGCGCGCGTGCGATGGTGGAGAAAGGGGCGGGCCGGGCTGGGCCGTCCCCCTCCTCTCCTCCTCCCTGCGGGTGGGCGGGGCCTGGGGCCAGCCGGCCGGGACGAGTAGGGGGTCTCCCGCCAGTGACTTCAGGGCGCGGCTGCGAGGGGGGCGTGAAGCCTTGCGTTTCTGCTCCCCCCCCCACCCCGGTCCCCCGCCTTCTCGGTATCCGGTTGGCCAGAGGGGCCGTCCGGAGCCGCGATGCCACGCCCCCTCGCTGGCTGCCCCGCTCCCGCCCGAGTTTCCGCCTCCTTGGCAGCGAGGCGGCGCTCGGGAAAGCCCGCTGCCGGGCCTGGCTGGGAGTCGCGGCGTCTGCCTGCCTCCGCCCCGCCCCGGGTCTCCGCGGGTGGGAGGGGCGCTCGCCGGGGAGCTGCAAAGGTGTCAGGACTTAGACTTGCGGTCGGGCCATCCCTTCCGCCTGGGGCTCGAGGGTCTGGGCTTCCCCAGAGCTGTTTTCTGCCCCGAGCTCCACGGAGCTGCCAGGGCCAGCAGAGCGAGAGCCGGGTCCCTCCTCTCCCCGTGGCTCGTAATTACTGGGACGAGGACTCTGGAGGTCCTCGCCGGGTGTCCCTGCGGTCTAGCTTGGCCACCGGCGCTGTGCCCGGGCGCCCTCGGCGGGGCTGGTGGGGGAGGGGCCGGGTCATCCGGGACTAGAAATGTGGCGAGTGCCTGCCTCTCCTGGAGTTCACTTGCTGTGCAGCTATGGTGGCTGCCCGAGGCGCGACTTCATTCGTTTGCGCTAATGGAGTTCCGGGTGGCTAGATAGACTTGGGGGCTGTTTTCGATACATGAGGACTTTAAGCCCAGTTTGCCAGGCGCCAGCCAGCCAGCATGGAAGTTTATGCTCTTCATGAACAGGAAGAGTTGGATTTGAATTTTAATATCCGAACTAGATCGTCAAAGATGATTTTTTAGAAAGTTTGTGTGTGTGTGTGTGTGTGTGTGTGTGTGTGCGCGCGCGCGCGCGCGCACACCTATGTATGGTGCTTGGTGTAAAGCCTACAGCACATGGTTCACACGACTCTGTTCCCACCCCTCGTCCCCGTTCTGATAATACTTTTATTCAGGCTTAAATAAAATATTCAGATTTCAACACTTGGATTTTTGAATGCTTTCGTTGTACAGGTGGTTTTGCTACATAAAACTTAGTGTCACCAAGAACTGTTAAGGTAACAGGGAAATTCTTTTACGTATTCTATTCAGAAAAGCCTGGTTCCTTGCCATATTTTAAAACCGAGTGAGGTGTATTTGACTCCTGGAGCATCCATCACCTCCTAACTTGTGTTAAGATTTGCTCTAATGCATACGCTATTAAATGATGCTTTCACTCAGATTTGTTACGTGCTTTTGACCATCTTCTTGAGGAAGCAAGCTTGGAATCAGTATTTATGCACTGATAATGAATGCTTCTGCTAAATTACATAAGTCGGTAAGGACTGAAAACTTGGTGCCCTGTGCTATATCCATGCGAAGAGACTAGTTATCTTCCTTTAAGCTACGAAGTCTTAACAGCAATAGCAGCATTTTAGAGATGAATGTTGTAGTAGAATAGGTCTGGAGGAAAAACAAACATCAGTGTTTTTCCTAATGCTGTAAATTCTCAAAGATAGTGGAGAAGGATGTACCATGGAGGAAAGTTTGTTTAAACCATTTCTGCCATTTGCAGTGCATTGTGCTGGCCATATAGATAGACCTAATTCATACCTTTATAGAATATATTGTCTGGTTGGTGTGCCAAGGTAACAAGGCCCATTTTAGGCTTTAAAACAGCAAGTAAAGTTGGGGTTCTTCCTTTCCAAATGTCACTATTATATGTTTTAGTATTGTTCAGGATTAAAATACCTTAAAATAACATTTTGTCATTCAGAAGGTTTTAGTAGAACATCTAAGAGAATTTACTTTCTTTTTTGAGGCTGGGCTGGCCTTGACTGCCTCAGCATTCTGAGTGCTGGGATTAAAGACAAGCAATACCACAACCAAACTTTTGTTTATTTTGGAGGGTGGTTTTTTGTTTGTTTGTTTATTTGTTTTGTTGGTTTTTTTTTTTTTTTTCTGAGGTACAGTCTCACTTTAGCTCAAGCTGACCTGGAATTTCCTATGTAGTCTCAGGGTGGCCTCTAACTCATGGCCATCCTTCTACCTCTGTCTCTGGAGTGCTGGGATTAAAGGCCTGTGCCACCGTGCCCGGCCTTTTTTTTTTTTTTTTTTTCCTAGGGTCTCATGGTAGCTCCAGCTGACCTGGAATTCAGTATGTAGTCTCTGGCTAGCCTCGCACTTAATCCTCCTACCTTGGCCTCCTGAGTGTTGAGATTAAAGGTGTGCAGCACCATGCCTGGCCAAATTCTGCATTTTTAAAGTTTTAGCTTATTTATTTTCAGTTTTTCCAGGTAGAATCTCACTGTAGCCCAGGCTGACCTGGACTTCACTATGTAGTCTCAGGGTGGCCGTGAACCCACAGTGATCCTCCTACCTCTGCCTCCCAAGTACTGGGATTAAAGGTGTGTGCTACCATGCACAGCTCAAACTGCAGTTTTTAAAGTAAGGAGGGAGGGTAGGTATTACTTTCATAAGATACCTCGTAAAGCAAAGATATTCTGGATAGCTGCACAGGTCAAACAGAGTTTAAGTGAGAATTTATAAGTATGGGCTGGAGAGATGGCTTAGCAGCTGCAAAGCCAAAGGACTTAGGTTTGATTCCCCAGTACCTATGTAAAGCTAGATGCACAAGGTGGCACATGCATCTGAAGTTTGTTTATAGTAGCTGGAGGCCCTGGTGCACAGATTCTCTGCCTCTTTTTCTTTCAAATAAAGAAAAATAAAAACGTGCAAGCGACTGAGCTCAGTGCTTTTCAAGGCTTTCAAGCTTTAGATAATTCCCCCAGGTAACAATTTGTTAAGCTTTATTTCCTGTGGGTTCTTAAAATCAGAAGCTGGGCGTGGTTGTGCATGCCTTTAATCCCAGCACTCAGGAGGCAGAAATAGGATTGATGTGAGTTGGAGGCCACCCTAAGACTACATAGTGAATTCTATGTCAACCTGGGCCAGAGAGACCCTGTCTCGCAAAACCAAAACAATAATTTATTTTTTCCTTCCTTTTTCTTTCCTTTATTTATTCAGTTAGTTTTGTTTTGCTTTTCGAGGTAGGCTCTCACTCTGGCCCAGGTTGACCTGTAATTCACTATAGTCTCAGGGTGGCCTCAAACTCAATGGTGATCCTCCTACCTCTGCCTCCCAAGTGCTGGGATTAAAGGCGTGCACCACAACAGTGGCTTTCTTTTTATTTTTTTCTTTTTCTTTTCTTTTTTTTTTTTTTTTTGAGGCAGGTTCTCACTGTAGCCCAGTATGACCTGTAGCTCACCCCTGCCTCCCACATGCATGTTTTAGTGTATGTGCTGCTAAAGTGAGCACAACATGTATGTTTTAATAGTGAAGAAAGAGCCAGGTGTGGTGACATCTATAATTTTAGCACATGGGAGATAGGAGGAGGAAGATCAGGAGTTACAGTCTATCATTGGCTATTTAAGGAGTTTGAGTCCAGCTTTGGCTACATGAGACTTGCAAGGCCTGAAGGCCTGGACTCAATTTCCCAGTATCCATGTCAAGCCGGATGCACAAAGTGTCACACAAGCCTGGAGTTTATTTGCAGCAATAAGAGGTCCTGGCATACTGCTCCCACCCCCTGTGTGTGTGTGTGTCTGAAAATTAAACTACTTTTTGAAAAATATTTCATTTATTTGAGAGAACGGGCATGCCAGGGCCTCTAGCCACTGCATCTGAACTCCAGACAGGCAAGTGCATGGAGTGCTGCAAAGGCATGCACATGCATACTCCACTCCCACCACACTGCATGTACGAGAAAAAAAAAGCAAGTACTAAGTTTTGAAGGGAGCTTCAGAGGAGGGAGGATCCACCATGGGGACGGATGAAGTGGGCTCATTGCCTAAGAAACAGAAAAGGCCTGAAGTTATATACTTCATTTTGAGTTAAGTGGTTCACTTAGTGTTTCTGGAGAGCACTTTGCCCATGGTAGGGGCAGTGACATGTTGAAATTAAATTCTCTCATTTTTTTGGAGTTCGTGAATTGTTGAATGTGCTGAACTGATCCCCTTACTAATTTGAATGATATTTGGGAATCACTGAAGGGAATGAGGACTTTATATGTATGTTACTCTTATTCTTCATTTAGGACATATTGTTAATATTTACATCTGCTATTGTTTTCTATACATTATTTTTACTCTTTCTTATGCCTTCCTGTTTCTTCTACTTCTGCTAATGTGGGAATCTTTACCATTTCCTTGTTAAAGTTTAGTAAGTTACATAGTGTGCTAATCCATCTAGAAAGACTTTTCAGCAGTCTGAGAGTTTTGCTAATATTCTATTATATTCTTTTCAAGAATTTCAAGGACTTTTGTTTTCTTTATTGTCATCTTTCCTTTTTTTTTACTTTTTATTTATTTGAGAGCGACACAGAGAGAAAGGCAGAGAGAGAGAGAATGGGTGCACCAGGGCCTCCAGCCACTACAAATGAACTCCAGATGCATGCGCCCCCTTGTGCATCTGACTGACGTGGGTCCTGGAGAATTGAGCCTCGTACCGGAGTCTTTAGGCTTCACAGGCAAGCGCTTAACCAGTAAGCTATCTCTCCAGTCCCCCTCTCTTTTTTTTAAATATATGTTTTGCTTTTTTCAAGGTAGGGTTTCATTCCAGCCCAGGCTGACCTGAAACTCACTGCGTAGTTCAGGCTGGCCTCAAACTCACATAGATGTCCCCTACCTCAGCTTCCAGAGTGCTGGGGCTAAAGGCATGCACCACCGTGCCTGGCTTCTTTTTGCAGATAGGTTCTCATGTAGCCCAGGCTGGCCTTGAACTTCAGATTCTTCTTCCTCTACCTCCTGAGTGCCATCTTGTTCATGTGTGCCCATACATATGTGTTGTACTCTGCTAAATGAGCTCCATCTCCAACCCTAGAGTGAGTTTTTGGCATCTTGTTTTGTCCTCACCAGTTTTTACTGGCTCACTTTTTTTTCTTGTATATGGTGCATATAACTTAGACCTGTATGTGCCCTTTGCAGACTGACATGGATTCCTCTGCATCAAGGTACACTCATTTGCAGTGGCTAGAGCAGAAAGTCTTTATTTGTGTGTGTTTGTGTGTGTGTGCGTGTGCGCGCTTGCACGAACAAGCACGTGTGCACACACCAGGGCCTCTGGCCCCTGCAAGCTAATGACAGACAATTGCACCACTTTTTGCAACCAGTTTAGGTGGGTAGCTTGGGAATTGAACTCAAGCTACAGGTGCTTGAAAGTGCCTTTAAACACTGAGACATGTTCCCAGCCCCCTCCCTACCTGTTCTTGTTTGGATCAGTCTTGCTGATCCTAGACTTGCCAGGTTTGTTTGTTTTTCACAAGCTCTGCCAGTTCCCAAGTCTCTGCTCCCTTACAGGACTGGGTTAGGGGCATGTGTGTCCATGCCCAGCTGTTTATGTAAGTCCTGGGAATCAAATTCAGCCAGTTTCAGGCTCATGCTTGTAGGAGAAATGCAATTCCAATAATGGCTTTCTTTAGCAGGAAAGTCTTAGCACTGGCTCATAGTCCCATCTAGATAGAGATGAATTTTCTTGTCTTTAATAGATTTAATTATATATGTTTATTAGAGAGGGAGAGAAAGAGAGAGATTGGGTATGCCAGGGAGGGCCTCTAGCCATTGCAAACTACAGACTCATGCACCACCATGTGTATTTGGCTTATGTGGGACCTGGAGAATCAAACTTGGCTCCTTAGACTTCATAAGCATGCTCCTTAACTGCTAAGCCACCTCTCTAGCCCAGAGATTCATTTTTTTTATAGTCCCAGTGCCTAGGATAGGGCTTTGTAGACCAGACTGAGCCCAGACTTGCAGCAGTCCTCCTACATCAGCCTCCCCTGGTGCTGGGGTTGTAAAATACACCACTGAGTCTAAGTAAATGTAAGCTGCTTGAGAGAGATTTTTTTTTTTTACTTTTATTTATTTATGAGAGCGAGGGGGGGGGGAATGAATGGGCACTCCAGGGCCTCCAGCCACTGCAAATGAATTCTAGACACATGTGTCATCTTGTGGATCTGGCTTGCCTGGGTCCTGGGGTATTGAACTGAGGTCCTTTGGCTTTGAAGGCAAGTGCCTTAACAGCTAAGCCATCTCTCCAGCTCAGATTTTTGTTTTATTTACTGTTACATATACAGTTCCTAGAATACCCATTACATAGTGTATGCTTAGTAATTATTAGAGGCTGCATACATGCATGAACAATTTTATTTCTGTCACAGGCAAGCAGGTATGCTAAGCATAGTAGAAGACATATAGGTGGTTAAAATATATATGTGCCCATGTGTGTGAAAATATATGTAATAGGATAAAAAATACTGTGTGGGGCAGTGGTAAAGGTGCTTGTCTGCAAAGCTTAACACGTGGAGTTCAATTTCCTAGTACCACATAAAGCTGGATGCACAAAGTGGCAAGCAGAGAGGGACGAGACAGAGAGAGAATGGGTACACACCAGGGCCTCCAGCTGCTGGCCTCAAACAGCAATTTGCTACCTTTGTCTCCTGAGTGCTGGGATTAATGGTATGTGTAACCACTCTGGCTTTAAAAATACATTTTTCATTTATTTATCTGAGGGTTGGGGGGGGGAATAGGCATGTCAGGGCATATAGTCACTGCAAATGAACTCCCAGATGCAAGCGCCACCTTGTGCATCAGACATACATGTGTCCTGGCGAGTGGAGCCTGGGTCCTTTGGCTTTGCAGGCAAGCACTTTAACTGCTAAACCACCTCTTCAACCCCACTCCCAGTTTTTTAATTTAATTTATTTTTTATGCCTTGATCATATTTGGGAATATATGACTTTTATTTTTCTCCTATAAAAACAGAGAGAGTTGACAGGAAGACATTTCTTAATCATTAGTTGTAGATGGCTGCAACAGTAGCACCCTAGACTTGGTAGTGGTGATGGGAACTTGGTTAGGTAGGTACATGCTAAGGTGAGGTTTATAATGGCAACCCAGGTTGGGTCAGTCTACCCTTCCTCTCTCCCTCCCCCATCCTTCCTTCCTTTCTTACCTTGCCTTTCTTCCTCCCTCCCTTTCTCTTTTTCTTTTCTTTCCTTTTCAAGGTAGGGTATTCCTCTAGCCCAGGCTGACCTGGAATTCACTTCATACTCTCAGGGTGACCTTGAACTCAGAGTGATCTCTTACCTCTGCCTCCTGAGTGCTGGGTTAAAGGTGTGCACCACCACACCCAGCCCAACTTTATTTTTTATTCTTAAAAAAATTTTTTTTTTATGAGAGAGAATTGGCATGCCATGGCCTCCAGCCATTGCAGTTGAACTCCAGATGTGTGCACCACCTTGTGTGCATATGCGACCTTGCGAGCTTGCATCACCTTATGTTTAAGTGGGCTCTGGGAAATCGCACATGGGTCCTTAAACTGCTAAGCCATTTTTCCAGCTCTATTTCTTTCTTTTTTTTTTTATTGTATTTATTTGCAAGCAGAGAGAGATAAAAGAGAGACAGATAGAGAGCGAATGGTCATGCCAGGGCCTCTAGACTCTGCAAATGAACTCCAGGTGCATGTGCCCCTTGTGCATCTGGCTTATGTGGATCCTGGAAAATCAAACCTGGGTCCTTTGGTTTCTCAGGCAAATGCCTTAACCATTAAGCCATCTCTCCAGCCCCTCTTTTTTTTTTTTATTTCTTAATTATTTATGCATGTGTGCTGGTACCTGTGGAGGCCTGCTTCTTACAATTCCTTCAACTTTTTCTTAATTTTATTGTTTGAGACAGGGTCTCATTGGCCTAGAACTTTCTTATTAGACTAGATCAGTTGACCAGTAACTCTCAAGGATACTCCTTTCTCTGCCTCTTAAGCACTTGCCACCATGCCTGGCATTTTACTGTTGGTCTGGGACTCAAACTCAAGACCTCATGCTTGCAAGGTAAACATTTAAGCAATTGAGTCATCTTCCATGGCACTCATTTAATTTTTCTGAAAATCAGATATGTTTTATTCCTGTAATCCCAGCATTAGGGAAGCTAAAAACAGGATGATTGACAGAGGAACACTAAACTCCTACCAAACCAGAGATCCAGAGACACAGAGGCTCCCAAGACCTCATCACTGAAGTAGACCTAAAACAAGCCCAACATGGCTCAGGGAAATCAGCGGAAGAGAGAGTGGAAAGATTGTTAGAGCCACAGTTCGGACATAACCCACAGAGACATTGCCTCTTCCCCGTAACTGGTGGCTACCCCCACAACGCATGATCCACAGTCCCCATCGGTATAACCAGTATACCCAAGGAGGAAGGTCCCTTTGGGGGGGGGGGAGACAGGGATGAGGGTAAGGATGGTACCAACATGGGCTGTTTACACACTGAGTATGCACATAACTAATAAAAATAAATAAATAAAACGAGGATTGCCACAACTTTGAAACTGCCCTGAAATACAGTATGAGACTATGTCTCTAAAAGATTCTGGAACTCTGGCCATCCCTACTGCCCCCAGCTCTGATGGTGTAAGAGGTGATCTAAAGAAACCAGAAGAGTTGGGGAAGCTTAATAGGTAGAGCTTTGACACTATAGACTATATGTTAAGAGAATGTTTTGAGAAATAGGGCACACTTAAAGATTGTGAGAAATACGACATTTTTAAAACATTCTGGTGACTTTGTTTTTGTGACTTAACTCCTGTGTTAAGAAGTAGATGCAGGGCTAGAGAGATGGCTCAGCTGTTAAAGTCACTTGCTTGCAAAGCCCGAGAACCTGAGTTCAAGTCCCCAGTACCCATGTAAGGCCAGGTGCACAAAGTGGCACATGCATCTGGAATGTGATTGCAATGTTAAGAGGCTCTGACCCTCAGAATCCCTCTCTTATCTCATTCTTTCTGCTTTCAAATAAGATTTTTTGGTTTTTCTTTTTTTTTAAATTATTTATTTATTTATTTATTTATTTATTTATTTGAGAGAGACAGACACAGAGAGAAAGACAGATAGAGGGAGAGAGAGAGAATGGGCGCACCAGGGCTTCCAGCCTCTGCAAACGAACTCCAGACGCGTGCACCCCCTTGTGCATCTGGCTAACGTGGGACCTGGGGAACCGAGCCTCGAACCGGGGTCCTTAGGCTTCACAGGCAAGCGCTTAACCGCTAAGCCATCTCTCCAGCCCTCAAATAAGATTTTTAAAGATGCTGCAATGTGTGACAGATCACACAAGGTCGATGGACATGTACTGGAACCAATGAGATGCTTCAAGAAGGAATTCTGTAAAGCTTGGTGCTCAGGTAGCTGTGAAGAAAACTTTTGTTGGTAATAAAGAAAACACAGAAGAATATAACTGGAGAGACAGCTTTAAAAGTATGACAAAGTGAAATACGAAGCAAAAATGAAAAATATGACAAGATTGAAACCACAAAAAGTTGTGGAAGTCCAGAAGAATAGGAAAAAGGATTTGCTTTTGTTACTTTTGACCACGAGACCGATAGAACTACTCAGAAATACCACACATTGACATAATTGTGAACTGGAAAAGGCCCTTTCCCAATCTGCTGGATCACAAAGAGGTTGTGGAATTGAACCTGGCAACTTTATTAGTCAGGCAGGAAGCATTGGAGATGATGAAGGGACTTTTGGCCTTGCTGGAAGAGGAGGGCTGTGGTAGTAGAGGTGGTGAACCAAGAGGTAATTATGAAAGAGGTGGGAGGAGGTGGTCTGGGTTATAGGAGTAGAGGAGGCTATAGTGGTAGTGGACCAGGATGTGGGAACCAAGGTGGTACATACAATAGAGGAAGAGGACATAATGGTTACAATGAAGGAGGGGGTTTTGGTGTAGGAACTATGGTGGTAAGGGAAGCTGTAATAATTTTGAAAATTTAGAGTGGGCAGAAGCAGTCAAGTTATGGACAGACTCATGAAGAGGGACAGTTTAGAAGGAGCTCTTGCAGTCCCTTTTTTGTGTTAGATGTGTTCAGATGTGTGGAGCACATGTGAGAGTGTGCATGCAGGTGTGTGTGGAGGGAGGTCAGTGGTTGTGTTCAAGTGTCTTCCCCTAATTATTCTCCACTTGTCTTTTTGAGTCAGCCTTTCTTGCTGAACGCAGAGCTTACTGACTCAGCTAGACGAGCCAGCCAGTGAGGCCAGAGAGGCCCTGTTTCAGTTTCCTCAGCACTGGGATTATGGGTATACACCACCATGCCTGGTATTTTACCTGTGCTCAGGATCCGAACTGGGTTGAGGTTACAAAGTATGGATGAATTATCTTTTTAAAAATTAATTAATTAATATATTTATTTGACAGAGAAAGAGGGAGAGAGAAAGAGAATGGGTGCACCAGGGCCTCAGCCACTACAAACGAACTCCAGACACATGGGCCCCTTGTGCATCTGGCTAACATGGGTCCTTTGGCTTTGCAGGCAAATGCCTTAATTGCTAAGCCATCCCTCCAGCCCGTGGATGAATTGTCATTACATGATGGTTCAAAGAAAGCTGAAATTTCTTAGTGCATGTGTGGCTCCAATAGGTAAAGGGGCTGGGCAGGGTGGCGCACGCCTTTAATCCCAGCACTCGGGAGGCAGAGGTAGGAGGATCACCATGAGTTCAGGGCCACCCTGAGACTACAGAGTGAGTTCCAGGTCAGCCGGGACTAGAATGTGACCCTGCCTTGAAAAAAAAACCAAATAAATAAATAGATTCTTCCTTGATTTCTTCTGTTTTGGAACACATGGGAAATTGAGATGGTTAACAGTCCAGACTCTGGGAGGGGAGCAGATCTTATGCATGATTTATATTCCACCTTTGCCTTATGATAGCTCTGCAGCTTTGGGAAGTTTACTTAATATTTGTGTTTCTGTTTCTTCATTTAAAAAAACGTATTTAAGAGAGAGGATAGGATAGAATGGGCATGCCAGGGCCTCTAGCTGCTGTAAACGAACTCCAGATGCATGAGCCACCCTGTGCCATCTGGCTTACATGGATATTGGGGAAGTGAACCTGGATCCTTTGACTTTGCCGGCGAGTGTCACTGCTAAGCCATCTTCTGGCCCCACCTTTTTAAAAAATTATTTACTGCTTCTTTACTTTTCTTAAGATTTTATTTATTTATTTATTTATTTATTTATTTATTTATTTATTTATTTATTTGAGAGAGAGAGAGAATGGGCACACCAGGGCCTCCAGCCACTGCAAACAAACTCCAGGCACATGTGCCCCATTGTGCATCTGGTCTACATGGAACCTGTAGAATTGAAGTAGGGTCCTTAGGCTTTTCAGGCAAACACCTTAACTGCTAAGCCATCTCTCCAGCCCTGTTTCTTCATTATTATTATTGTTTTTTTTTCGAGGTAAGGTCTCAATCTAGTCCCGGCTGACCTGGAATTCACTATGTAGTCTCAGGGTGGCCTTGAACTCATGGCAACCCTCTTACCTCTGCCTCCCAAGTGCTGGGATTAAAGGCATGCGCCACCATGCCCAGCTCTGTTTCTTCATTTTTAATAGAGGATAGAGACAGTGAAAAAGGCAGAGAGAAAGAGAGAATGGGGTTACCAGGGCCTCTAGCTACTACATACAAACTCCAGACACAGGTACCACTTTGCATCTGGCCTGTGTGGGACTGGGGAATCATACCTAGCTCCTTGTAGTCCATCACCTTAACCATTAAGCCATCTCTCAAGTCCTTTTGTTTTTACAAAGGTTAAGTTAATGTTTGTAAATTGTGCAGGATATTATTTGATATTCTATAATAGTTTACAATTACTGATTTTTTTATGAATTCAGCACAATTGTTCACACTTAGATTTAATATGATCACACTCATAGATTTAATATCTCAATCTGAGATAAGAAAATATTTGGAAATTTTTCATCTATATAGAACATAAACAGACTTTTTCTCCTGTTATTCCCTAAACAATACAGTAACTATTTATATAGTATTAGGTATTGGAGGTGGCCAAGAGATTATTTAAAGTATACAAGAAGATGTGCTGGAGGGTATGCAAGCTATATAATGCAAATATTACACCACTTTGAACAGGGACTTGAGTAATCATAGATTTTTGTGGTCGTGTGAGAAGGGGGTGTCCTGGAACCAGTCTTCTGTTTTGATTGTCTCTAATGTAGAGGAATGTAAGCAGCTTAAAAAGATTATGCCTTGAAGAATCTTATAGATGAGGCTTGTTTAAGGGGGGCTGATTGCTGGATGTTGTGGTCTGTTGCCTAAATGGCAGAAAGACTTCAAGGCTAACTTAGGCAATTTAACCTATCTGAAGACCAACAAGAAAGGTGGGAGGGAACAGGAGCTGCTGGGGTTGTGGCTCTGGTATAGCGCTTGCCTTTCATGATCAAGTCCCTAGGTCCAACCCCCAGCAGCTTTAAAGAAAGAGGCAGAGGGCTGGAGAAATGGCTTAGCGGTTAAGCGCTTGCCTGTGAAGCCCAAGGACCCCGGTTCGAGGCTCGGTTCCCCAGGTCCCACGTTAGCCAGATGCACAAGGGGGCGCCTGCGTCTGGAGTTCGTTTGCAGAGGCTGGAAGCCCTGGCGCGCCCATTCTCTCTCTCTCCCGCTATCTGTCTTTCTCTCCATGTCTGTCTCTCTCAAATAAATAAATAAATAAAAACTGGAAGGAAAGAAAAAGGTGTGCACCACCATGCCCAGCAACATTAAAAAAAAAAGAAGAAAAAGAAAGAGGCAGAGAATGACCCAAGTGGCTGCACTGGAAGCTGGAAGGCTCTCTTCTGTACACACCTGGCTTTCAAGAAGAGGTAGTGGCAGTGGTGGTGGTTTGGTTTCAGATTTTTGTTTGTTTGTCTTTTGGGTTTTGGTTTGTCCAGGTAGGGTCTTCCTCTAGCTCAGGCTGACCTGCAACTAACTATGGGCTCATGATGGCCTCAGACTCACAGGATCCTCCTACCTCTCCCTCCCAAGTACTGGGATTAAAGGTGTGCACAACCAAGCTGGCTGGTTTCAATTTTTGTTGTTTTATTTTTCTTTTTATGAACTATTTTTATTTCTTTGGTTTTCAAGGTAGGGTCTCACTCTAGCCCAGAATAACCTGGAATTCACTATGTAGTCTCAGGGTGGCCTCGAACTCATGGTGATCCTCCTACCTCTGCCTCCCAAGTGCTAGGATTAAAGGTGTACACCATCATGCCTGGCAAAAATATTTTATTTTTATTTATTTGAGAAAGACAAGAATCAGAATGGGCACACCAGGGGATCCAGCCACTGCAAACAAACTCCACACACATGTGTTATCTTGTGCACCTGGTTTACGTGGGTCCTGGGGAATGAAACCTAGGTCCTTTGGCTTTGCAGGCATGTGCCTTAACCATTAAGCCATCTCTCCAGCCCCAATTTTTTTTTTTTTTTTTTTGAGGTAGGGTCTCAGTCTCGCCCAGGTTGACCTGCAGTTCAGTTCACTGTGTAGTCTCAGTATGACCTTGAACTCAAGGTGATCCTCCTTCCTCTGCCTCCCAGGTGGGGTTAAAGGTGTATGCCACCATGCCCAGCTGGTTTCAATTTTTTGACATACTGTGCGACTCCCTGGTTGGCCTTGTCACAATCCCAATCTCTCTCTCTCTTGAGTGCTGCCATTACAGGCATGTGGGCATCAAGAAAAGGGTTTTATGAACTAAACTAGAGAATTTGAAGAATTTGGATTGTATTTTATGTGCTGGGAGCCAGTGATTGGATTAGGTTTGCATTTGAGATCATTTTGATTTGTTTTTGTTTGCTTGTTTTTACTAGGCCAGGGTCCCACTCTATCCTAGGCTGGCTTTGAACTCACTGTCATCCTCTGACCTCAGCCTCCTTGAGTGCTTGGGGTAAAGGTGTACACCACCGCTCCTGGCTGAGGTAGAGGGTTTTGAAAGCACTGTAGGCAGAGAGATAATACTGGCAACTGTCTAGATGAGGGGTGATGAGGACTTGAAATAAAGGAGTGACTGACAGGGAAGTAACTGGTGAAATGGGGAGTAAAGGGAGTAGAATTCAGAGAAATCCCAGGCCCAGGAAACCACCTCAGTCAGTCCCTCCCTCCCTCCCTTCCTTTTCCTTCCTTCCCTTCTTTCTCTCTTCCTTTTCCTCCCTCCCTCCCTCCCTCCCTCCCTCTCCCTCCCTCCCTCTCCCTCCCTCCCTCTCTCTCTCTCTTTCTCTCTCTCTTTCTCTCTTTCTTTCTTTCTTTCTTTCTTTCTTTCTTTCTTTCTTTCTTTCTTTTTCTTTCGTTGATAGCTTCCATAAAACCATGGTAATTCCCTTCTTTCTCTATCTGCTTTATAGCTGTAGTCTGGGAAGAATATTCTGGAGATATAATGAAGCTAAACTATGTCATAAAATTATACTCACTGGAAATACAACTTGGTAGTAAAGCACTTGCCTAGCATGTACAAGACCCTGGGTTTGCTCCCCAGAACTAACCCTTACCCCCAATTTTTTCTTTTTCAATTAACTAATTTCATGTGTGATGATGGTGGCATATAACAGGGTCTCTTTCTGCTGAAAAGGAATGTCAGAGGCTTGGGCACCCCCCCACCCCGCCGCTGGCCCAGGTAGGGTCTCACTCTAGCTCAGGCTGACCTGGAATTCACTGTGTAGTTCTGACTCACAGCAATATGCCTACCTCTGTCTCTCGGGTGCTGGAACTAAAGGTGTGCACCACCATACCCGGCTCATTGGGCCACTTTTATGTCCCAACTCTACTTGGTTGGCTGGGGACTTGAACCTAGGCCAGTGTGTTTTGCAAGCAAGCACATTTAAGCACTGACCAGTCACCCCAGCCCCACCTCATACTCTAGGTTTTAAGCCAACAGAAACTTAATACCATATTCTGGTTTAGATTGTGGATAGGAGTGGAAGCCAAAAAGCCTTTTGACTTTTTACTGCACCCATTTATGACACCCAGTTCTTCATCCCAAAATACGTTGAGTTTAAGTGTTCATAGTTGACCCATGGGCCTTCAGGTATCAAATAATATGTGTAAATGTGTGTTGCTAACCTTTATGGATAGGATTTTAAAAAAATACTGAGCTGGCAGGCTGTAGAGATGGCTTAGCAGTTGGGGCATTTGCCTATGAAGTCAAATGACCCAGGTTCAGTTCCCCAGAACCCACATAAGCCAGGTGTACAAGGCGGAGCATGTGTCTAGAGTTCATACATAGCTGCTGAAGGCTTTGGTGCACCCATTTTCTCTCTCTCTCTCTCTCTCTCTCTCTCTCTCTCCGAGCTGGGCTGGAGAGATGGCTCAGCAGTTAGGGTGCTTGCCTGCAAAGCCTAAGGACCCAGGTTCAGTTCCCCAGCACCCATGTAAAGCCAGATGCACAAGGTGGCACATGCATCTGGAGTTTGTTTGCAGTGGCTAGAGGCCCTGGTACACCCATTCTCTATTTGCCTTTCTCTAGTAAGTAAGTAAATAACATATTTAAAAATAATTTTAAAAAAATAGTGCTTACTTAAATACAGTAAATTATACAAGAAAATTTTGAAAAAGGTACTGAGCTAAATATGTTACTTTGTACTAGGGGAACATAACTAGTTAAGGCATTTTAAATAAATTCTCTTCAGAAGCTGTCAGTTTCTTTTGAACGCTATAACTAAGGTACTTCAACGTATTACACACAAAGTTGGGAAATGAATCCTTTCATCTAAAGGTATAGGCCACAGAGCATATTTGTGTTTTGAGATTTGTGGAAAGATAATATTAAAAATGGTCAGCTTGCAAGTTAAACAGTTGGGCTGCTGTATTAGGATCAGCTGAGGTTTATTGGGGTATCATGTGAGATACTGTGTCTCAAAGACTGAGGTGGTAAAGTGGCAAGTAGGGTGTGGATGGTGATGACAGAAGTACAGCAGCCTTGAGGGAGTTTTCTTTGAGGACTGCTTCCCTACTAAGTCTATTTCCAGAAAAAGAACATAGGCAGGAGTAGGCCTAGACATTAGGTAAAGGCTATTAGTGTTGTTATTGTTACTGTTAATTATTGCTATTGTCATCAGTATTTATAAAAGTATCCTACCTCTGCCTCCTGAGTGCTGGGTATTTTGCAAGCAGAGAGAGAGAGAGAGAGAGAGAGAGACGCACCAGGGGCAGCTGCTGTAAACAAACTCCAGATTCATGCATCATTTTCTGCATGTGGCTTTCTGTGGGCACTGGGGAATCAATCATAGGTCATTAGGCTTTGCGGGCAACTGCCTTAACCACTGAGCAATCTCCCCAGCCCATTTTGTTTTTGAGGTAGGGTCTCACTCTAGCCCAGGCTGACCTATGTAGTGTCACTATGTAGTGTCAGGCTGGCCTTGAAGTCACAGCGATCCTCCTACCTCAGCCTCCCAAGTGCTGGGATTAAAGGTGTGCACCACCACACCCAGCCAAGAATTTAAAAAAAAAAGGTTATTACTGGCAAAGTGGTAAGACGGTCTCAACTTTGTTTTGGATGGCTGAAGTATTGTTAGCTGTGAGGCATTGTGCCTGTGTTCCTGATGCTGAGTATCAGAAAAGCTCTGTGATGGCTCCAGTGACCTGTGAGCTCTCAGGAGATTATCCTATCTTTCTCCACTTCCCTTCTCTCCACAGGCATGCTGGGAATACAGATGCCCAGCCATAGTGTCCCACTTTTACCTGGGTTTTGGGGATATGAACTGAATACTCAGACTTATTGACTGCACCATTTTCCTAGCCCGAGAGTTTATTTCTGTCGTTGCTTTTGTCTTGCACAGGTTTTGTAGTGCATCCCTGAGCATGAGTGCAGAATGAAGCGACGCTTGGATGACCAGGAGTCACCAGTGTACGCAGCCCAACAGCGTCGGATCCCTGGCAGCACTGAGGCTTTTCCTCACCAGCACCGGGTGCTTGCCCCTGCCCCTCCCGTCTATGAAGCGGTGTCTGAGACCATGCAATCAGCGACAGGAATTCAATACTCTGTCACACCCAGCTACCAGGTAAGCTGGAGCCAGATCAGGGAGGAGCCAGGTGGATTCATCCAATTAAAGTGATCTCCCCACCCCCCCCAGGCAGGGTCTCACTCTAGCCCAGGCTGACCTGGAGTTCACTATGTAGTCTCAGGGTGGGCTCAAACTCTCAGCCATCCTCCTACCTCTGCCTCCTGAGTGCTGGGATTAAACCTGGCTAAAATGATTTGGGGGGGATGGTGAGGTAGGGTCTTTAGCTCAGACTGAACAGGAATTCACTATGTAGTCTCAGAGTGTCCTCAAACTCTCAGTGATCCTCCTACCTCAGCCTCTTGTGCTAGGATTAGAGTTTTTTATTTTTTATTTTTTTGTTTTTTTTTTTTTGTTTGTTTGTTTTTGTTTTTTCGAGGTGGGGTCTCACTCTAGCCCAGGCTGACCTGGAATTCACTATGGAGTCTCAGGGTGGCCTCGAACTCACGGTGATCCTCCTACCTCTGCCTCCCAAGTGCTGGGATTAAAGGCATGCGCCACCACACCCGGCGGATTAGAGTTTTTTAAATCATAGGATGGGATGTAAAAAATTTCATCTGCAATATATATAAGGAGTATTACACTTGTGCGGGTTTTGTTTTAGTTTTTAAAATATATTTTATTTTATTTTATTTTTTGGTTTTTGGAGATAGGGTCTCACTCTAGCTCAGGCTTGACCTGGAATTCACTATGTAGTCTCAGGGTGGCCTTGAACTCATGGCGATCCTCCTACCTCTGCCTCCCAAGTGTTGGAATTAAAGGTGTGCATCACCACGCCCTGCTCTATTTTATTTATTTATTTGTGAGAAAGAGGCAAAGAGAGAGGGAGAGAATGGCATGCTAGAGCATCTAGCCACTGCAAACGAACTCCAGATGCATGTGCCCCCTTGTGCATCTGGCTTACATGGGTCCTGGAAAATTGAACCAGGATCCTTTGACTTTGCAGGTAAATGCCTTAACCACTAAGCCATCTCTCTAGTCCCGCTTTTGGTTTTTCAAGTTAGGGTCTCCCTCTAGCCCAGGCTGACCTGGAATTCACTATGTAGTCTCAGGGTGGCCTCGAACTCACAGAGATCCTCCTACCTCTGCCTCTTGGGTGCTGGGAATAAACGTGTGTGCCACAATGTCTGGCGTGCTTTTTTTTTTTTTTTTTTTTTTTGTATGGACACATCATGTGTGGGTACCATCATTTCCCTCCTCCCTGCCCCATTCCACTGAGGGCCCTCCTCAGTGGCATTGCTGGTATTCCCCATCAGGCTGTGGGCTATGAATTGTGAAAGCAGTAGTCAGTCATGGGTTGGTGCTTGAGCTTTTGTACTGACAACCATGTAAGTTTAAAACAACCAATAATACCATTTCATAGCTGGGCTTGGAAGTGCTTGCCTGTAATCCTAGCACTTGGGAGGCAGAAGTAGGATAGCTGCGAGCTTGATGCCAACCTGAGTCTACATAGTGAATTCCAAGTCAGCCTGGGCTAGAGGGAGACCCTACCTTGAAAAAAAAAAAATACCATGTCATGACCTTTGAAGTTCACTGTCTTCTTGGCCCTATCTTTTCTATCTCTTTAGAAACAGCCACTGATGGGCTGGAGAGATGGCTTAGCCGTTACAGTGTGTTTTCCTGAAAAGCCAAAGGACCCAGGTTCAACTCTCCAGGACCCTTGCAAGCCAGATTCACAAGGGGACCCATGCATCTGAAGTTCATTTGCAGTGGCTAGAGGCTCTGAGCTCCCATTCTCTATCTGCCTCTTTCTCTCTCCTCTCTCTCAAGTAAATAAAGAAAAAGAAATAGCTACTGATCTTTTCACTTCTCTACCTTCCCCTTGTCATTTCTCCCTCCTCGCTCTGTTTTTTTTATTTTTGGTTTTTTTGTTTTTCAAGTAAGGTCTTGCTCTAGCCCAGGCTGACTTGGAATTCATTATGCAATCTTAAGCTATCCTTGAACTCATGGCAATCTTCTAAGTCTGCCTCTCAAATGGTGGGATTAAAGGCGTACACCACAGTGCTCGGCTTTGTTGTTGTTTGAGGTAGGGTATCATTCTGGTCCAGGCTGACCTGGAATTAATTAAGTAGTCTCAGGGTGGCTTCAACCTCATGGCAGTCCTCCTCCTCCTGCCTCCCGAGTGTTGGGATTAAAGGTGTGTGCCACCATGCCGGGCTTCCTTCTCTTTTTTGAAATAGGGTCTCATCCTGTTAGCTCAGGCTAGTCTTAATCTCCATCCTGTTATAGCCTTCCAGATCTGGGATTATAGGAGGGAGCCACCATATCTGACTTATTTCATTTTTTAAAGAAAATTTTTGTTTATTTATTTGTAGGAAATGAAGGAGGGAAAAAGACAATGGGTGTGACAGGGCCTCTAGCCACTACAAACAAACTCCAGATGTATGTACCATTTTGTGCATCTGGCTTTATGTGGATACTAGGGAATTGAACTGGTACCTTAACTGCTAAGCCATCTCTGCAGCCCTTACTTCATTTTTTTGTGTTGTCTGGGATTGAACCCATGGCCTTGTACTTGATAGGCATGTATTCTACCACTGAACTATATGCCCAGCCTTTTTTTGTTTTATATCTCTAAGTAACAGTTGCTTAGTTTAGCTATTTTTATGTTTTCATGTAAGTGGAAACATTTTCTTAGACATTTTTGTTAAAATTGATGCAATTCCTAATGTATTTTATTTTATTTTCCTCTATCCATTGATTGAGAGACAGGGTCTTGTTATGTATCCCAGGCTGGCCTTAAAGTCAATGTGTAGCTGAGGATGAACATGAACTTGTGATCCTCTTTTCTCCATCCTCACGAGTGTTGGAATTAAGGCTTGAGCCACCATGCTTAGTTATGCAGTATTGGGGATCAAACCTAGAGCTTCCATTGTTGCTAGGCAAGCATTCTACAAACTGAGCTTACATACTCAGTTCCTACTTCTTTTTATGAATAGTTGTGATTGCATCATTTTTCACTCTGTTATCTGTTAAATATATGTATCCATTCTACTGTTGGACAACTGGGTTTGTTATTTAAAAGATGCTGCTAGGAACATTGTTATGCATTTTCGTAGTACAGAACTACCCATAGTAATTCATAAAAAAATAAACTTACAACATCTTTTATCATTTAAAAAAATATATATGTATATATACATATGTATTTTTTGTTTTGGGGGGAGAAAGGATGGGTGCACCAGTGCCTCTGGATTAGCCACTGCAAACAAACACCAGATGTATGTGCCACCATGTGCATCTGGCTTATGTGGGTTCTGTGGAATTGAACCTGGGTCCTTAGGCTTCGCAGGCAAATGCCTTAACCAGTAAGCCATCTGTTTAGTCCTGTATCATTTTTTAAGTATTTCATTTGAGAGAGAGAGGCAGAGAGAGAGAATGGTTACGCCAGGGTCTCCAGCCACTGCATATAAACTGCAGACACATGTGCCATCTTGTACATCTTGCCTACATGTGTTCTGGAGAACCAAACCTTGGTCCTTAGTCTTCACAGACAACTTAACTGCTAAGCCATCTCTTCACCCCTTTATCATTTTTAAATTTTATTTTTTATTATTTGAGGTGGGGAATTGAAATAGGGTCTCATGTAGCTTAGGCTGGCCTCAACCTTGCCATGTGTCGGAGGCTGGTCTTAAACTCCTGATACTCCTGCTTCCACTTCCCAAGTGTGAACCACCATGGCAGGCTTTTTTGTTTTGTTTTGTTTCTTCTTCTGAGACAGTCTCATTCTGTAGGTCAGGTTGACCTATCCATAGCATTTTTTTGTATATCCGTTTCCCATCTTCTGGGATTATGGACATGTGATTCAGACTCAATTCATTTTGGCAATGATGGGGATTGTACCCAGAGCCTCATTTGTACTTAGCCAAGCACCCTGTCCCATTCAATTACCTCCTTAGTGCTGCATTAGATTCTTGTTTTGTTTTGTTTTGTTTTTGTTTTTGTTTGTTTAAAAACCATTTCTAGGAATTCATTGTAAGAAAACAGTCAAGAGATACCATTAAAAGTGGCAGTGGCCCATTCTTGGGAATCACTCCTCAGGAGTCTCCTAGAAAGCAGTGTGATGCTTGCCTCTGCAGCTGGCGTAGCATTCAGCACTGCTAACAGATCGAGTATTTAAGCCTTGAGATTGCTTTTATTCTCTGACCAATTCAAGCATTATGTCCTGTGTTAGCAATGTATGTATTAACTCTGGAAGCTAAATGTGCCTATAATAACATCAACCATCTCACATATTTTTAAACTATAATTAAGTGTATGAAAACTTGTAAACTGTGAAAATGTGCATGTCTAAATAAAGAAGCTCAGACTAATAACCCTTCTAGAGATACATGTTGTGGGATACAGCTCATACTGCTTAGAGATAGGAAGTTTTATATTACTTAATTTCCTTATTTAAGGATGAAGCAGTCAGGAATAATATTTAGTGAGTAACAGATTTTCTTTTTACTTCTTGTTTTACTCAAGGTAGAGTCTCACTCTAGCCCATGCTAACCTGAAACTCACTCTGTAGTCACAGGTTTACCTTGAACACAGAGTGATCCTTCTCCTTTTGCCTCCTGAATACTGGGATTACACATGTGTGCTACCTTACCTGGCCTTCTTTTTACTATTTTAGGTTTCCTTTGAGACTGGGTTTTTCTGTAGCCCATATTCGCCTGGTACTCACTATATAGCCTATGTAGGCCTCAAACTTTAGCAGTCTATCCTGCCTCAGCTTCCCTAGTGCTGGGATTATAAGTGTGAATCCTCACACCTGACTTTGATGAACAATAGGAATGGATGTATTTACAAGCATTCAGAAGGAATGAGAGAGAAGGAACAGGTACTACAAGGCCTCTGACCAATGCAAACAAACTCCAGATGCATGTGCCACCTTGTGCATCTCACTTTACATGGGTACTAGAGAATAAACACCCGAGCCATCGGGCTTTGCAAGCAAGCACATAATAAAAATAAAAAGGAAAGGTCCTTTTATAAAACCCTTACAAGAAAAGAGAAACAAAAAGAACAATTCATTTTTTTTTTCTACAGACAGTATAAATAGCATTAAGCTGTGTAATTTTGTCAAGTAGAGAGAGAGAGAGAATGAGCATGCTGGGGTGTCCAGCCGCTGCAAACAAACTCCAGATGCATGGGCCGCTTTGCATCCAGCTTTATGTGGGTACTGGGGAATCCCATTTCTGGGACATTTTGGTTTCTAATTATCTTTGTGCATGTAGAAAGAGATACACAGTCATGCTTTGTGCATTTGTGTCAGTTCTGTAGATGCATTTGGAAGGAAAATGCATAAGCCAGAAAGTTTGTCTGTTTTTTCCACTCCAGGTTTCAGCCGTGCCACAAAGCTCTGGCAGTCATGGGCCCACCATAGCAGCCGTTCATAGCAGCCATCACCACCCAACAGCTGTCCAGCCCCATGGAGGCCAGGTGGTCCAGAGTCATGCACATCCAACCCCACCAGTTGCACCAGTACAGGGACAGCAGCAGTTTCAGAGGCTCAAGGTGTGGTATTTTACTCCTTTTCATAGATTGATTTATATTTAGTAGGAAATACTGCCTTCCACTTGTTGATGGTGGCAATTACAACTTTCAACTTAGGAGACTAAGGGTTGAATCATAAATTTTACTTTGTTTTTGTTCTGAAACCTGCATGGATTTCTCATTTTGGTATTGGTACCCAGAAAAGTGTGCACTGAAAAAGTGATTGTTGGATATATGAATGCATGGTACTTACTCATAACCAGGGTTGAGGGGTTATTGCCATGCAAAATAAACCCCAGGTTTTAGGTTCTTTCCTTCTTTCTTTCTTTCTTTCTTTTCTTTTTTTTTTTTTAATTTTTATTAAACATTTTCCATGATCATAAAAAAATATCCCATGGTAATTCCCTCCCTCCTCCCCCCCACTTTCCCCTTTGAAATTCCATTCAGGTTCTTTCTTTTGAACTCATAGTTCTTAGCATCTTACAAGATTCTTATTGTGCATACACATGACTAACTATATGCCAAGTATGGTATACAGTAATACAGTTTGGGACTTGATCTTTATTCCTGTTTTGAATAGTTGAATTTTCTGGCATCTTCAAATTCATACTTAGTAAATCACATGCTCCTTTAAAATATATTTATTTTATTTCCAGGCAGAGAGTATAGGCACACCAGGGCCTTTTGCCACTGCAAACAAACTCCAGACATATGCGCTACTTTGTGGTACCGAGGAATTGAGTATAGACTGGCAAGCTTTGCAAGCCACTTAGCCATTTTCCCAGCTCACATGCTCCTTTGAGGCAATAATAACCCAGATAATAAAGTTAGGGAAATCTCTAATTATAAATGAAGTGCTGTTATTTTCATCTGTTCTGTGAAGTATGATAGTACACATTTTTATTGCTTTAAAATGCATGAGAAGCTGGGTATGGTGGCACATGTCTTTAATCCCAGCACTCAGGAGGCAGAGAAGTAGGAGGATCACCATAAGTTTGAGGCCACCCTAAGACTCCATAGTGAATTCCAGATCAGCTGGGGCTATAGTGAGACTACCTCGGAAAACCAATATAAATAAATAAAAATAAAATAAAATGTATGAGGGGGCCTTGAGAGCAAGCCTGAGAAACCCAGATTCAATTCCCCAGTACCCATGTAAAGCCAGATGCACAAAGTGGTGCATGTGTTTGGAGTTCCTTTGCAGTGGCTCTTGGCATGCCTGTTCTATTCTTCCTCCCCCAGTCTATCTCTCTTTCTCTCTCTCCTTACAATTAAATAACAGGTAAATGGTGTACTCAAGGAATGACACCCAAGTTGTCTTCTGTTCGTGCCCATAAGTACATGTGTACCCACACGCACGTGTACCCTCTCCTCCAAAATATCATCCTATCATGTGATGCATGAAGGACTTCTAGAGAAGGGAAGCTTGCATTCCCGGCTAACCTTATCTCTGCTTATATGAGTGTTACTTTTCATAATGTGAAATTGTTGTAGCAAGTCCTAGATTTCAGTTGTTCAAACTGTTGAAGTAAGAAGTCAGGTGTGGTGGCACATGCCACTCATCCACTAAATGTCTTAGAAGCTATCTGTAGATGAGTGGTTCTTTTATTCCACTGTCTACTTAGTTCATCCCCCCCATACCTGTCCTTATTGGTATGGGTACTGGCCAAAGCACTCTCAATGCTACCTAAATAGCATATCAAAATTAAGCTATATAGAGGAATTTTAGGAAATTTACTGTCTATATTAGTTTAAGCCATTTAAGAGTTTTAGAGAGCACAAATTATGTGAACCCTTCAGAAACATCTGGTGTTTTCTTTAAAATGTCTTACTTTCTGCTTATAGAGTGATGGCTGTGTTGAAAAATACAGTACTTACTTGTGTGAGCTTGTTTATCAAGTCCTGAAAATACACTTGTTTATAAAATGATAACATGTAAGTTTTGTTCTATACAGTCACACCATAGCATCACTTAATGGCTTATTTCAATATAAATATTTCATTTCATAATATATCAAAAAAGGGGGGGCTGGACATGGTAACACACACCTTTTGTCCCAGCACTTGGGAGGCAGAGGTAGAAGGCTCACCTTGAGTTCAAGGTCAGCGTGGGACTGCAGAGTGAGTTCCAGGTTGTGTGCCAGGGTCTCCAGCCATTGCAAACAAACTCCACACACGTAGATAGGTGGACTAGCTAGGTAAGTAGGCTAGAGTAAGACCCTACCTTGAAAAACAAAAACAAAAAAGGTGACTTAAGGGATGAGATAGTGGGTAAGAATGCTTCCTACACAAGCATGGAAGCCTGCGGCTATCTGAGTTCATTTCCCCAGCACCTATTTTTACCTGTAATCCCAGTCCTGTAGGGAGCAGGGATTGGAAAATCGCTGGGGTTCATTAAACCAGCTCTGGAATCGGTGAAGAGACTGTCTCAAGGAAACGTGGATGAGCAATATAGAGAGACACCTCAAGTTTTCTGGTCTCCAGGTGTACATGCCAAGTATGGCTTAAATCAAATCAGATGTTTATTTCTGAAACATTCTTAAAATTAATATTATATGTATATATAATTTAAAATATTTGTCCCAGAATATATAGAAAATAACCGAGTGAGTATTCTCCATGGATATCTCCTAAGCAACTAAAACTTAAGTTACCCTAAATTAGACTTAGAACTTTGTTCCTCTTTGTGGGTCACTTTTTAAAAAAATTATTTATTTGAGAAAAAGAGAACAGAGAGAATGAGAATGATGAGTACAGCAGGGCCTCCAGCCACAGCAAAGGAACTCCATACATATGTGGGTCCTGGGGGCTTGAACCTGGTATCCCTTGGCTTTGCGGGAAAGTGATTTAACCGTTAAGCCAGCTCTCCAGCCCATGGGTCACATTTTTAAAATTTATTTATTTATTTATTTATTTGACAGAGAAAGCAGGAGAGAGAATGGGCATGCCAGGGCCTCCAGCCACTGCAAACAAACTCCAGATGCATGTGCCCCCTCATGCCTCTGGCTAACGTGGGTCCTGGGGAATCGACCTGGGGTCCTTTGGCTTTGCAGGCAAGCACCTTAACCACTAAGTCATCCCTCCAGGCCCTGTGGATCACCTTTGAATGCTTTCTTTTCCTTTCTCTTCTGCCTCTAAATGGTTTTTGAATTTGTGAGTTTTCTCTACTTTTAGCCAGCACTGTAATTCAAGCCATTATTCTCAAGTAAGTTACACAACTATCCTCACAGCATAAGTAGTCTTCTTTTAGCCTATCTTATTCTTGTGCCAATTGCAATGCATAAAAATACCAAAGGTATGGGAACCAGAGAGATGGTGTAATGATTAAGGCACTTGTCTACAGATCCAAAGGACCTAGGTTAAATTCCTCAGTACCCAAGTAAAGCCAGATGCACAAGGTGGAGCATACATCTGCAGTGTTTGTTGTGGTTGGAGGCCCTGGTGTGCCCATACTCGCTCCTTATCTGCCTTTCTTTCCTTCTCTCTCTCTCTCTCCCTCTCTCTCTCTCTCTCCCTCTCTCTCTCATAAATAAATAAAATAGGGCTGGAGAAATGCTTAGTGGTTAAGGCACTTGCCTGGAAGGCCAAAGGATCTCGGTTCAGTTCCCCAGGAGCCATGTAAGCCAGATGCACAGGGTGGTGCACATGTTTGGAGTTCGTTTGCAGTGGCTAGAGACCCTGGCACGCCTAATTGCTCTCTCTGTCAAATAAATTAGTAAATAAAAAATATAAAATATTTAATTATTTTATATATATGTATATGTATATATTAATGCCAATGGTAAAATTTAAGTTGAAATGCTGGAGAAGTGGCTCAGCTGCTAAGAGTTCTTTGGTACAAGCACGAGGGCCAATGGGGCCTGAAACCACTAGTTCAATTCCCTAGGACTTACATAAATAGATGCATCTAACCACACATCTATAAGCAGTCCTCTGGGGAGAGAGATCTTCAAAAAGCGCCAGAATTAGTGAAGAGACTTCCACCTCTAAGAACTAAGCATATGAGCAGTGGAGACAGATACCAGGTGTTCTCTGGCTTCCCTGTGCACAAGGTGACATGTCTCATACATGTGTACACACCTCACCACACATGTGTAGACACCACATCACGCCTCCTGCACACAGAAAATTAAATTGGTTCTTATTTATTTATTTATTTATTTATTTATTTATTTATTTATTTATTTATTTGAGAGTAGCAGACAGAAAGAGGCAGATAGAGAGAAAGAGAGAGAATGGGCATGCCAGGGCTTCCAGCCACTGCAAAGGAACTCCAGATGTGTTCACTCCCTTGTGCATCTGGCTAACGTGGGACCTGGGGATTCTCGAACTGGGGTCCGTAGGCTTCACAGGCAAGTGCTTAACTAAATTTTGTTTTGTTTTGTTTTGTTTTTTTAAGTTACAAGTCCTTTCAGAATCCTGCTTCTGCTTTTATTTTGTTATTATTCCTAACAGTATTTGTCTTCTAGCCAGATGAAACTGTTTTTGGTTTTTCAAATGTGCCACATGGTATCTGACTGCTGTTTTGCCCATTCTCTGTCTCGTAATGGTCTTCATGGACTTTCACTATTGGTAGCTTGTTCTCAGTGTATGTATCGCCTCCTCGGTTAGCCTCGCCTGTTGGAGCGGAGTGCTGCTGTTTCCATGTGCTCTCATGTCATTCAGTGATTGTCTTCTGGCACCTCGCTGTGGTACTGTGTCCAGACTTTAATATGACCAGACTTCAGAAGATCGGGGTTATGAATTTGTCACTCTGCCCTTAGTGCCTGCATTGGAACCAAGAGGTTCAAATATCCAGAACCTATGTAAATGGCAGGGTATGGCCACACATGCCCATGCCATACATCTTATTAGATACTTGTGAAATGAAGAAGTATCAGTCCTCATTCTTCCGCTCTAGAATTAACCAAGGCAAGGCTGCAGATTGTATCAGCTGGTCCTTAGTTTTAAAATTAAATATTATTATTAGTATCCACCCATACTAATTTGTAATATTTCATTCATATATATATATATATATAATGTGTATATATGTATATATATATAATGTGTATATATGTGTGTGTGTATATATATATACACACACACACACACACACACACACACACACATTATTTGGGCATGAATGACTCTTTCATTTGTTTTTTAAATTTCCATATGGGCCCTTTATAACTTTGAAATTTATCCATGCTTTAGGTGGAAGATGCACTGTCCTATCTTGACCAGGTGAAGCTGCAGTTTGGTAGTCAACCTCAGGTCTACAATGATTTCCTTGATATCATGAAAGAATTTAAATCTCAGAGGTAAAAGATATATGTGGTTGCACGCAAGTTTGTACTTGGCATGTGGGTTTTAGAGAATGTACTACATCCTTCATCTGCTGGATGTCCCCTTTTGAGATTCAGCTTTCAAGAATGAGAGAGTGTGTGTGTGTGTGTGTGTGCGCGCGTGTGTGTGTGTGTATCTTCCCCCTTTAACTTTTTTTGGGGGGCACATTTTTGAGACAGATCTTGTTATATAACCTTGTTCTTTCCATTATCATATTGCCTCAGCCCCTTACTGCTGGTTTTATAGCCATGCACCCCCACAGAGGGCTGTATATTGGTCATTAGACTTTTTTTTTGTCTTTCTTTTTTTAAATTTGATTTATTTATTTATTTTTAATTTTTATTAGCATTTTCCATGATTATGAAAAATATCCCATGGTAATTCCCTCCCTCCCCCCCACACTTTCCCCTTTGAAATTTCATTCTCCATCATATTACCTCCCCATCACAATCATTGTCTTTACACATATACAATATCAACCTATTAAGTACCCTCCTCCCTTCCTTTTCCCTTTATGTCTCCTTTTTAACTTACTGGCCTCTGCTACTAAGTATTTTCATTCTCACGCGGAAGCTCATTAGACTTTTGTTTCCTGTTTTCTTAGTGCTTCTCTTCTCCCATCCCCACCCCCGAGGTAGGGTTTTGCTGTAGCCCAGGCTGTCTTGGAATTCACTATGTAGTCTCAGGGTGGCCTTGAACTCATGGTGATCCTCGTACCTCTGCCTCCTGAGTGCTGGTTAAAGGCGTGTGCCACCACACCCAGCCCTTAACACTTATTTTAATCAAGGAGGTAACATTAGTAATTATTTGGGCTACTTGTTTTTTGGTTTTTTTTTTTAATTGTTATAAGATACCTGATAGCCAGGTGTGGTGGCACCCACCTTTGATCCCAGCACTGGGGAGGTAGAGGTAGGAGGATCACTGTGAGTTTGAGGGCACCCTGAGACCACCTAGTGAATTTCAGGTCAGCCTGGGCTAGAGACACTACCTGGATGCCCACCCACTCCCCCAAAAAAAGGAAGGAAGAAAGATGCCTGATAACTCTGGCATGGCTGGCTTACTTTTAACTTTTAACCTGAGCAATGCAAGCACATTATACTTACGTATCTCATACTAGGTATTGCCTGGTAGAATTAGTTTTTTCTCCACACATACTTGGTAGAATTCTTGTCATGAAGATCTATTTTGTTGAAAATTGTATATGGCTCTTGTCTCTAAAGTTAAATGGCTTTGGAATTTCAGAGTTCTTTGTCATTGAATACTATAGTATACACGTGGGTTTTTACCTCTTTCCCTGTTCAGAGCAAACCTAGTATAAAGTTAACTTTCTCTTCCATCCTTTCCTTTCTCTTAAACCAGCATCGATACTCCGGGGGTGATTAGCCGTGTGTCCCAGCTGTTCAAAGGGCACCCTGACTTGATCATGGGTTTTAACACCTTCTTGCCTCCCGGCTACAAGATCGAGGTGCAAACCAATGACATGGTGAACGTGACAACTCCTGGCCAGGTTCATCAAATCCCCGCCCATGGCATACAGCCACAGCCACAGCCTCCACCCCAACATCCTTCTCAGCCTTCAGCCCAGTCCACCCCAGCTCCTGCGCAGCCAGCTCCCCAGCCCACACCTGCCAAAGTGAACAAGGTGAGCTCTTGGGAAATACTGCACCATGTGAAAAGAGTCCCTAAGAAGCATGGCCTGCCACTTCCCACGTGTAAGACTCAGGCAAATACACGAATTTATAAGGGTGTCATCAGGGAAGATGCAGACAGCTCAGTATTACCACATAGCCAATGTACCAACAACCTATAGTATTCTTTTGTCCCCAGCTTCTGCTTAATTAATATACATGGGCATGTTGACTTAAAAAAATTTTTTTTATTTATTATTTATTTTTGGGGGGGGTCAGATAGGGAGAGAATTGGCACACAAGGGCCTCTAAGCACTACAAACGAACTCCAGATGCACGTACCATCATGTGCATCTGGCTTATGTGGATACTGGGGAGTTGAACCTGGGTCCTTAGGCTTTTCAGGCAAGTGCCTTAACCATTAAGCCATCTTTCCAGCCCTCACTGGTGGCTTTTTAGTTCTTTGACAACACAGTCATGAATGGTTTTGCTTTTTTTGTTTTGTTTTATTTTAGGGTTTTTATGGTTTGTTGTTTTTTCGAGGTAGGTCTCGCTGTAGCTCAGGCTGACCTGGAATTCACTCTGTATTCTCAGAGTGGCCTTGAACTCACAGCAGTCCTTCTACCTCTGCCTCTTGAGTGTTGGGATTGAAGGCATGTGCCATCACGCCTGGCTTGCTTTATTTTTCTTTTAATTTTTTTTTTTTTTTTCATTCTTCTGTTTTGCCTAGGCTGGTCGTAAAATCCTGGGGTTGGGGAGACAGCTTTGCTTGCACAGCCTGCAGGCTAGGTTCAGTTCCCTAGTAGCCCTTGTAAAGCCGGACATGTATTATTTGCAGCATTTAAAGACTGGCATGCATACACATATTCATGTGTAAATAAATAAGAATTTTAAAATTCTGGACTTCCTGCCTCAATCCTCTTTAGTGGCTTAGACTGTAGGTGCTATTATACCCAGTTTGGAAATGGTATTTTATCAAATTAGGCTATACTGAAATGATAATCACTTTCTAAAAGTCATTGCTGAGCTAGGCATCATGGCACACACCTGTAAATCCAGCACTTATCAATCAAGACCAGCTTGATCTATATGAGACCCTGACTCATTAAAAAAAAAAAAAATGCTGGGCATGGTGGTGCATGCCTTTGATTCCAGCACTCAGGAGGCAAGGCCGCCCTAAGACTACATCATGAATTCCAGGTCAGCCTGGGCTAGAGTGAGACCCTCGCTTGAAAAACCAAAGAAAGCGAGGGAGGCTGTCAAGACGGCTTGGTGGTTTTAAGTGCTTGCCTGTGGAGCCTAAACACTTCGGTTCTTCTCCAGAACCCATGTAAGCATTAGCACAAGGGGGCACATTTGTCTTCTACAGGCCCTGTGTAAACCCTTTCTCTCTCAAATAAATAATAAATAAAAAACATTAAAAAAAATTCTTGGAGAGATGGCTTAGCAGTTAAAGTACTTGCCTGCAAAGCCTAAGGACCCCAGGTTCAATTCCCTAGTACCCACATAAGCCAGCTACATAAGGTGGTACAACCTTCTGGATAAGTAATTTTTTTTTTTTTTTTTTTGGTTTTTTGAGGTAGGGCCTCACTCTGGTCCAGGCTGACCTGAAATTAACTCTTGTCATCTCAGGGTGGCCTTGAACTCATGGCAATCCTCCTACCTTTGCCTTCCGAGTGCTGGGATTAAAGGCGTGCGCCACCACGCCCGGTTTGGATAAGTAATTTTTAAAAGGAAAAAACAAACAACAAACAAACAAAAAGGCAAGGGATGGTGCATGGCTGTAATCCTACCACTTCGAGATCTGGAGGAAGATCAGGAGTTCAAGGTCTTGCCTGCACAGCAAGTGCAAGGCCAGCCTGGGAAACACGAGACCCTTGTCTTTTTTTAATTTTATTTTATTTATTTATTTATTTGAGAGTGATAGACACAGAGAGAAAGACAGATAGAGGGAGAGAGAGAGAATGGGCGCGCCAGGGCTTCCAGCCTCTGCAAACGAACTCCAGACGCGTGCGCCCCCTTGTGCATCTGGCTAACGTGGGACCTGGGGAACCGAGCCTCGAACCGGGGTCCTTAGGCTTCACAGGCAAGCGCTTAACCGCTAAGCCATCTCTCCAGCCCGAGACCCTTGTCTTTTGAACACAAAGGAAACACAACAAAAAGGCACTCCATTTGCAAATAGCACATTTCAAGCCAAGTGGAAGGTGGGGAGGAGGGACTCTTGATCTAGAGCTGCACTGACGCAGGCGTCTCCAGCCACATGCTCTATTTGTTAGTTAAGGCAAGTTCAATGTTTTAGCTGATGTGGCCTCATTTCATACATGCAGGAACCACATGTGGTAACGCTTACAAACCAGTACAAAGAACATTCCATCATTTCATAGAATCTATTGAACAGAGCTGAGCTGGAAGACATTTTATATGCAAGTTTTGCAACAGTTGAGATGTTGTCATCCTTGACATTAAAAATTTACGTGATAGCCTGGAGAGATGCCTCAGTGGTTAAGAGCACTCCCCGTGCAAGCATGAGGACCTGTGAGGGCCAGAGAGACTGCTTGAGTGTGAGTCCCAGGATCCACATAATCAATTGGATGTGGCTCTACACTTCTGTATACTCGGTCCAGCAGGAAGCAGAGGCCAAGGAATTACCAGAGCTTGAAAAATGAAATAAAATAAACCCTGTGATCAATAAGTGGCTAGCTCAAATAAAATTAGGTGGTAGAGCAATGGAATAAGATGTTCAATAATCTGGCCACTACAGGAGAATGCACTCCCCCCACCCACCCACAGGCCAAGAGCATGGGACACTCCAAGGGCCACATACACACAACCAAAAATAAAACAAAACAGCTTAGCAGTTAAAGCGCTTGCCTGTGAAACCTAAGGAGCCGGGTTTGATTCTCCAGGTCCCACAGAAGCCAGATGCACAATGGTGGCACATGTATCTGGAGTTCATTTGCATTGGCTAGAGGCCCTGGCATGCCATTATCTCTCTCCCTTTCTTTGTCTCTAATAAATAAATAAATAAAAACTTTAAAGAAATTTTTTAAATAAAACAATCTATATGAATGTATTTTTCAGTTTGGTTGGTTTTTGGTTTTTCAAGGTAAGGTCTCACTCTAGCTTGGGCTGACCTGGAATTCACTATGTAGTCTCAGGGTGGCTTCAAACTCTCTGCGATCCTCCTACCTCTGCCTCCGAGTGCTGGAATTAAAGGCGTGTGCCACCATACCCGGCTCATGAATGCATTTTTTTGGGGGGGGGGATTTGAGGTACGGTCTCTCTCCAGTCCAAGCTGACCTGGAATTAGCTATGTATTCTCAGGGTGTCCTCGAACTCATGGAGATCCACCTACCTCTGCATCCCAAGTCCTGGGAATGAATGTTTTTTTTAATATTTACACGTGTTAATCTAGTGAGCTTAAAAGTTGGATATCAAAATTCTTCCCTGATCATTAGGAATGGCTCCTGTTTTGAGGTTGTGTTGAGAAGATTTGAAACTAAGATACTTGTTAGAATCTGTGAAGTTTCATTGCCTACCTCTATCCTATATGATTTGAGTTGAGCTAAAGTGGGTTTGCCTGAAAAATAAATGATGGGTATCAGCTAATCAGATGCCTTTCTTCTTTTTGGTTTGAACTATAGTCCCACTGTCTAACCATCTCTGCTCCTGAGGAAAATAAAGACTTTTTCCTTTTTAGCCTTCCCAACTACAAGCACATACTCCAGCCAGTCAACAGACTCCCCCACTCCCACCATATGCATCCCCACGTTCTCCACCGGTCCAGCCTCACACACCAGTGACAATCTCGTTGGGAACGGCCCCATCTTTGCAGAACAATCAGCCTGTGGAGTTTAATCATGCCATCAACTATGTTAATAAGATTAAAAACAGATTCCAGGGCCAACCAGACATCTACAAAGCATTCTTGGAGATTTTGCACACATACCAGGTAAGACGATGAGGGTATCTACTTTGAGCAGAACATAAATAACCATTTTGTCCACTAGTTCTTACTGGAAAAAGTCAGTTTTGCTTGCCAGACTAGATGCCCAGTAGCATCTAGTCAAGATTTTTTAAATCACTGTCTATGAAGTGGATATCTGTTTCATATTGGAAGTTTAGAGGACAGTTTGTGTAGCTTGATTAATTTGTAATAGGAGAAATTAATATTTTATCAATTTAGTACCTGTCCCCCACCCCAGACATTCAGATTTTCTATGCTGGTTTTATAGAAAATTATCATTAGCATCTTGTTTCTCATCTTAAAAGACTGTGATCAAAAGAGGTATTGAGAACTCTCTTTAGTGTAGCTAAGTAGCTAACATAACCATTGACTGTCAAATATTCTAGAAAGTTAAATGTTCAGTGGAATGGTCTTAAAAATGATATCCCTTGATACCCTCTCTTCCCATTTGTCATTTCTTAGAAAGAGCAGCGGAATGCCAAGGAAGCTGGAGGGAACTACACGCCAGCTTTGACTGAGCAGGAAGTATATGCTCAAGTGGCTCGTCTCTTTAAAAACCAGGAAGACCTGTTGTCAGAGTTTGGTCAGTTCCTACCAGATGCCAACAGCTCAGTGGTAAGTTTCATTTAGATAAACTGTATTATTCAGGATTATTTGTGTGCGTGTGCGTGTGCGTGTGCGTGTGTGTGTGTGTGTGTGTGTGTGTGTGTGTTTACATGTATTAATGTATTACAGCTTTCAAATTAGTTGTATGTATGTATGATTGAAAGGTATAATGAAAAGGGCACTTTTCCTAGACAGTATTGCTTAGGTCAGAATATCATTTTCATGTATCTCACAGCTTTTAAGCAAAACAACTGCTGAGAAGGTTGATTCTGTGAGAAACGACCATGGAGGCACTGTGAAGAAGCCCCAACTGAATAACAAGCCACAGCGGCCCAGTCAGAATGGCTGCCAGATCCGCAGGCACTCTGGAACAGGCACTACTCCTCCGGTGAAGGTGAGAGTGGGTTGGACCTTCTCATTTACACTCTGGGAGAAAGTGCTCCAGGAGTGGTCTGTGTGTGTACCCTAAGCCAGACAGTTGGATCCTGGATATTTAGAACAAGTTGAAATAGAAACTTAGAACAAAGCTTGGAAATATATATGCATAAATAAACAATATTAGAGTACCTATTACTTTGCATTTTTGAGGGTTTTTTTTTTGGGGGGTGGGGAGGTTGAGGTAGGGTCTCACTCTAGCCCAGGCTGTCCCTTGAAGTCACTGTGTAACCTCAGGGTGGCCTCAAACACAAGGTGATTCTCCTACTTTTGCTTCCCAAGTGCTGAGATTAAATTAAAGATGTTCACCACCACGCCTGGCTTCACCTTTTTTTTTTTTTTTTTTTTTTAATGAGAGAGAATTGGTGTTCTAGGGGCGCCACCTTGTGCGCATGTGCAACCTTGTGTGCTTCCATCTCCTTGTACATCAGGCTTATGTGGGACCTAGGGAGTCAAACATGAGTCCTTAAGCTTCACTCTTGAATCTCTTCACTTCTATACCTAATGGCCCACAGGTGGGAACATTATCTTGGGAGCTTACAGTTCCCACCTACTTTATGAACTTAACACAATCCTTTTGCCTCTAAGGATTATAGGTATACACCACTGTGCTCAGCTTTCTTTCCCTTAAAAAAAATATTTTATTATTTACTTATTTATTTGACAGAGAAAGAGGGGGGAGAGAGAGAGACAGGCAAAGAATGGGTGCACCAGGGCCTCCAGCCACTGCAAACGAACTCCGGACACTTGCGTAACCTTGTGCATCTGGCTAACATGGGTCTTAGGAAAATACACTGTACTTGTTTCTTTTTCTTTCTTTTTTTTTTTTTTTTTTGGTTCATTTTTTATTTATTTATTTGAGAGCGACAGACATAGAGAGAAAGACAGATAGAGGGAGAGAGAGAGAATGGGCGCGCCAGGGCTTCCAGCCTCTGCAAACGAACTCCAGACGCGTGCGCCCCCTTGTGCATCTGGCTAACGTGGGACCTGGGGAACCGAGCCTCGACCCGGGGTCCTTAGGCTTCACAGGCAAGCGCTTAACCGCTAAGCCATCTCTCCAGCCCTCTTTTTCTTTTTTTTTAATGTGTGAGAGAGAATTGGTGCATCAGGGCCTCCAGCCACTGCAAATAAACTGCAGACATATGTGCCCCCTTGTGTGCATGAGCAACCTTGTATGCTTGTATCGTTATGTATCTGGCTTACATGGGACCTGGAGAGTTGAACATGAGTCCCTAGGCTTCTCAGGCAAGCACCTTAACCACTGAGCCATCTCTCCAGTCCTAAATGATACTTTTAAAAAATTTTTCTTAAGGTTTTATTTTTCAAATGGTTGTGGGAGGGGAACATACTGGTAGCTACTAGTGCCACTCACCACTGCAAACGAATTCCAGACACGTGTCACTTTGCATATATGGCTGTATGTGGGTACTGGGGAATTGAACTTATGCTGTCAGGTTTTGCAAATAAGCAATTTAATCACTAAGCCATCTCTCCTGCCCATATTTTCATAAATTTTTTAAATTGAAATATTAAGGTCTAAAGATTTATTTCTATCTGTGCCAGGTAATGTGTGCTGGCCCTTTTTATAACCATCCTCTTCTTTCTTAAATGGTAGAAGAAGCTAGTTTGGCATTGGATTCCAATAAAATTAGTTTTGGCCTCTGAAAAAGATGAGGATACTAGTTATAAGTATTTGCCACATTGATGCTACAGAGGACATTTCAGGACTAAAATGCCCTAAGTCTCTTATGAAGAAATACTGTCAGGCAAACTAAAGTAGAGAAAAGCATAGGAATCATAGAATGAAAAGTTAATGATTGAATTCCCATTTGTTACAAATTATTAGTAGATAGTTGTGGAACCATTTTAGTAAAATTCAAGAGAAGTATACTATTTTGAATATTACATGTTTGTTATTTCTCCTTTGCAGAAAAAACCCAAGCTGCTTAGCCTAAAGGAATCATCTATAGCAGATGCCAGCAAGCATGGTGTTGGAACTGAATCATTATTTTTTGACAAGGTAAGTGATGTTTAATTTTTTCAAACTTTTTTATTGATAACATCTATAATTATAGGCAAGTTTTAAAAAAATATTTTATTCATTTGAGAGAGAAAGAGGCAGATAGCAATAGAGAAAGGGCATGTTAGGGCCAATGGCCACTATAGATGAACTCCAGGTGCATGTATCACCTTGTGCATCTGGCTTTCATGGATACTGGAGAATCAAATCTGGATCCTTAGGCTTTGCAGGCAAGCAAGGGCCTTAACTGCTAAGCCATCTCTCCAGCCCTAGACAACTTTTTATATTTGTTAATGACAAAATAAAATCATCCAGTTCTCAAGTAGGTTTTGCTTCAAAAGCATCAACTGTGATTAGGTTAATTTGGGGAATAAATTGATACAGAATTGGGCAATGTGCCCACGGTGGTCTTGAACTTCTAATCCTCCTGCCTCTGCCTCCCAAGTGTTGAGAATTCAGTATGTGCCACAACATTTAGCTAACCTACAACAGTTGATAAGAACTCAACTTTTTTCTTTTGGTGCTACCTGAACCCAGGCATGTACTCTGTCACTGGGCTACAATGCTTAATCTACTTGCTCTGATACTTACCTGTTTCGCACTTTAAGATACAGGTTTGAGGGCTGGATAGATGGCTTAGTAGTTAACATGTTTGCCTGCAAAGCCAAAGGACCCAGGTTCAGTTCCTCAGGACCCACGTAAGCCAGATGCACAAGGTGGTGCATGAGTCTGGAGTTCATTTGCAGAACAGGGCTAGATGCCCTGGCACGCCCATTCTTGCTGTCTATCTGCCTCCTCCTCTCTCTCAAATAAATAAATAAATAATATTTTCTCAAAAAAGATACGGGGTTGGCGAGAATTGTCTTTTGGTTGTTTTGAAGCTTGATTTCATGTAGCCATGGATGACCTTGACATCATCCTGCTGCCGCTACCTCCAAGTGGGGTTATAGGTCTGAGCCACCATGTCTGGTTTAAGAACTGATCTTGGATCGAATGTTTTCAAAGATCCCCAGTGTTTCTAAGGAATAGTTGGGAATTAAAATTACTGATGTGCACCTAGTTGTGTGGTGTCATGCTTTGGCTCTTCTGTGTCTAATTGTGTCTGCTAATCATCACCTAGGTAACTGGCATGTCCATTCTTATTCATTTATATTCATTCACCTCTCTCTCTGCCTCTCTATGCTTGCAAATAATTCCTCCCCCCCCCCCCAGGTAATGTTTTACTCTAGCTTAGGCTGACCTGGAATTTACTATGTAACCTCAGGGTGACCTCGAACTCCATGGCAATCCTCCTGCCTCTGCCTCCCGAGTGCTGGGATTAAAGGTGTGGCCACCACGCCTGGCTCTAAATTTTTTTTTTAAATAAATAAATACATATATGAAAGTTGGCCTTCCACATCAAGGAGTTCTGCATCTATAGATTCAAAAGTCTACAATTCATGTATTTTCTGCTAATTTAGAAAAATAATCTGAAAATGTAGAGCTGGACTTGGTGAGTCTAATCCACACCAACAGGCCATAATGCTAACAATTCACTTTTGAAACTCAAACTTAGGTTAGGTATATAGCCAGTTTTTGTTTCTGTATACCTAAACATTTTTAGGTTTTGGAATATTAAAATGTTCATTTTTTTTAAAAAGATGTTTAAGTTTTCTTAATCGAAAGAAAATGATTTTTTAAAACTTTTTTTATTAAAAAATTCCATGATTATTAACAATATCCCATGGTAATGCCCTCCCTCCCACCTTTCCATTTTGAAATTCCATTCTCCATCATATCTCCTCCTCCTCTCAATCAGTCTCTTATTTTGATGTCATTGTCTTACACCCAGCTTTTACTTAGTTTTTAGTTTTTATTTGCATATGTGTATGGGCATTCCAGGTCTGCTTGCTGCTGTAAATAAATGTCAGGTGTTTGCACCATTTTTCTGTGTTCAGCTCATGTGGGTAGTTTGTAAATTGTACTGGGCTAGCAGGTTTTGCAGACACAGGTGCCGTTAGCCACTGAGCCCGCTTCAGCAGTTCCCAGTTCCTAGTGAGTGTACATTTAAGATCTTTTCTTTCCTCAAACATAGACTATCATATCCAAGCAAAGTAACATTGATTTCTTAGGATCAACATATATCAGGTCTAGGAATCCAATTCCTCATGTAACCAGTTTTCTTCTGGTTGTTTTCATAAGGTCCGGAAGGCTCTAAGGAGTGCGGAGGCCTATGAAAACTTCCTGCGCTGTCTTGTTATCTTTAACCAAGAGGTGATCTCTCGGGCCGAGCTTGTACAACTAGTCTCACCTTTTCTGGGGTAAGTGAAATAAGGAGTGTAGTCCCTACTGCCCATCAGCAGAGATGAGGTGATAACTGAGTTATGAGAGTATGGTAGGCAACGGGAATTGATAGTCAGTTGGCTCAAATGCCTTTGTCAGAAGAGCCCTAAGTAGGCCTGTAGCTAAGCTTTCAAGATGAAAAACTGGAGTGCTGTGAAGTACCAGTTGACTTTGATGAATGTTTATGGAGATAGCTTCCTCACAGGGTCTAGAATCCTGACTACATTTAACAACCTAAGAACTATGTGAATACTGAAGCAATATTCTTGCTCCAAAGAGTGGCTCTTTATTGCCCACTTTCATGGGACTTGTGCCTTACTACCATTACTGATCCCAGAGCACCTTATGAGAAAGGGGAACCTAAATGCTAAGAAGCAATGCTTCTTAGGTCAGAACTAATTTATTGGAATTTGTCACTGGCAGCAAAATTCTGATCCAGCAACAAATGGTAGTAGCTAAATTTCATAATTGCATCCTGCTTTTAATTGCTTATTAGTTTTTGATTTGTTTCTTCAGGAAATTTCCTGAATTGTTTAATTGGTTTAAAAACTTCCTGGGCTATAAGGAGTCTGTACATTTGGAAACCTTCCCAAAGGAGCGAGCTACAGAGGGCATTGCCATGGAGATAGACTATGCCTCTTGTAAACGGCTAGGCTCCAGCTACCGAGCCCTTCCAAAGAGTTATCAGCAGCCCAAGTGCACAGGTCGGACTCCTCTCTGTAAAGAGGTAAGGACCTGCCTGGCATCCTCAAGCTTCTCCTGAAAGCTAATGGTGATACAAAGGTTTCAGAATTTTTATGAATGATGAAATTAAGAACCTTCTCTTCAAAATAAAATTTCTTATACTCATTCAGAACTTTTTACTTCCTAATATCTTTTTGTAAACTTGGTAAACGTGTAGTTTGTTGAGTAATGCTGTTTTCTTTTCCTCCCTTGAGTTTTATATATATTTTTTTGAGGGTGTTTAATCACCAGAAAGTGTTGATGTGCTTTTCAGTCTCTCCTTTTCTACTCAAAGGTTTTAAATGATACCTGGGTTTCCTTCCCATCATGGTCTGAGGACTCCACCTTTGTTAGTTCCAAGAAAACTCAGTATGAAGAACATATTTATCGTTGTGAAGATGAGCGCTTTGAGGTAACCTCCTTTGTCATTTGGATTTTAAGAGAATAGGAAGATGCTAAATGCAAGAGTATCTTAAATGTTACCTGAGTGTTGACATATATATATAAAGAGAGAGAGAGTCAGAGACAGACAGACAGAGAGAGAGACAGGCAGACAGAGGGATGGCTTAGTGGTTAAGGCCTTTGCCTACAAAGCTAAAGTACCCCGATTTGATTCCCCAGGATGCATGTAAGCCACCATTTTCTGCATGTAGTTTTATGTGGGTACTGGGGATTCAAACCTAGGTTGTTAGGCTTTGCAGGCAAGGATCTTAAGTGCTAAGTCATTTCTCTAGCCCAGGCTTTTTAAAAAGATTAAAGAAATGAGCTGGGCATGGTGGCTCATGCCTTTAATCCTAGCACTTGGGAGGCAGAGGTAGGAGGATCGCCATGAGTTTGAAGCTACCCTGAGACTACATAGTTAATTCCAGGTCCGCCTGGACCACCGTAAGACCCTACCTTGAGAGGGAAAAAAAAAAAAAAAAGATTAAAGAAATGAGCTTGGGGCTAGAGAAAGAGTTTACCAGTTAAGACACTTGTCTATAAAGCTGAAGGACCCAGGGTTTGATTCCCCAGGACCTATGTAAGCCAGGTGAACAAGGTGGCACATGTGTCTGGAGTTCATTTGCTGTGGCTGGAGTCCCTGGCATGCCCATTCTCTCTCTCTTTCTCCCTCTCTCTGTCCCTCAAATAAATAAAATAAAATATATATATGTGTATTTTTTTTAATGAACCTGGTGGTGTTACATTCCTATAATCCCGACATCCCAAAGGAGCAGAAGTAGGGTTGCTACAGGTTTGAGGCCCAACTGGTTATAGCAAGTTCCAGGTCTGCCAGCGTTTCATAGCAAGACACTTATTTTTTTTTAATTAATTTATTTGATAGAGAAAGAGGTTGGAAGAGAGAGTGAATGAGTGTGTCAGGGCTTCCAGCCACTGCAAACGAACTCTAGACACATGCCCCCCCTTTTGCATCTGGCAAATGTGGGTCCTGGGGAATCAAACCTGGGTCCTTTGGCTTTGCAGACAAATGCCATAACTATTAAGGCATGTCTCTAGCCCAAGACCCTATCTTAAAACAACAAAAACGAGACAGAAAAGCCAGAGAGGGGTAGGCAAAATTGCTCAGCCATTAAAAAGTTTTTGCTTACAAGGCCTACCAGCATGAGTTCGATTCCCCAGGAATCCACTTAAAGCTAGAAGGTATTTGTTTGCAGTAGCAAGAAACCCTGCCATGTGACCCCTTCCTCCTCATAAACACATACTTTTTTAAAAATAGAACCAGAGATATTCATATTTTTCTGTGATAAGATGGTCTTCACTGTGCTTTATATGGTTGTCAAATATCATTATTAAAAGATTTATAGCTCTTTTGTTCCATTGAGGGGGAGGAGGGCGGTTGGTTATACCTACAGTATGCCGCTTCAGTGAGGGAGGGGCTCCGGCCACTCAGCTGGTTGCTTTCCTGGGTGCCACTCCCTCTGCCTGCCCTACGCATTAGCACGGCCCTGATTCTCCTGGAACTCAGGCACTGTTGAGAGCGTCCCCCTTTACACTACAAAGCTGGCGGGCACTATAGGGAAAAACAAAACAAGTAGAGAAGGTGCTTGAAGAAGAGGAAGAGGAATATGTGGTGGGAAAAGTTCTCAACCGATGAGTTGTCAAGGGAAAAGTGGTATATCTTCTAAAGTGGGTTTCTCAGATGAGGACAATACGTGGGTGCCAGAGAGAGCCAGGAATGCCCTGATCTGATTGCGGAGTTTTACAGAAAACAGCACATGATAAACAAATAACAGATAAATCAGAGGGAGGCAAATGCAAAGCCAACTCTGATTATGAAGATAAGGAATAGGAGAGGAGAGGAGAGCAAGCCAAAGAAGAAAAATGAAGAATTAGAAAAGCCATGAGGCTTTGCCCAAGGTTTGGAGCCACAGCGGATTATTGGAGCTACAGATGCCAGTGGAGAGCTCATGTTCCTAATGAAATGGAAAAACTCTGATGAGGCTGACCTGGTCCCTACTGAGGAAGACAATGTCAAGTGCCCACAGGTTGTCATATCATTCTGTGAGGAAAGGCTGACGTGGCATTCCTACCCCTCAGAGGATGATGACAAAAAAGACAAGAATTAACTCTCTAGAGTATCAGCCCCTTTCACCTCTTGACTGTGGAAGGAAGGGAGGGAAGGAATTGTACTTGTCTTTATACCATAAAGGTGTCTTGAGAAGTTGTCCTTTGAAGAGCCAGCATAGTTTCTGTGCCCTACAACAGCCCAAGTGCTTTAAAGCTGGTCCAAGCTGTATAGGTTATATACCCGTCCCAGGGGAGGGGAAAGGGTAAGTGTTTCAAGGCAACCCATTCTACACTTTGCTGAGAAAGGCAAAGGGCCTTCTATGAAGGCAAAACCTGCAGAACTGGGTGTGTGGGAGAGCAAAAAGATACTGTTGGTCTTCAGAGAGCATCTCCACAACCCACAGCCTTCTTCCCATTAGTGTTCACTGCATTTTTACAGCTTAGCACGTGTGTTCTTTTGGCTACTACTAGTGTACTGGTGTATTAATGGGACAGGGAAGAGGGGAGATAGGCAGGATGATTGTGGTTAAAATTAGGGGCCTGATTGGGGAATAATGGTGAAGCAATGGAAAGAACAGCTAACCGATGATTTAGTCTAGGTTCAGAATACTTTACCTTTTCACCATTCCACCAGAAAGGTGGACTGTGGGAGACTGCTTCAAACCTGTGATGCTTCCTTCCTGAGCATCATGTTGCCCATAAAGGACAAAGCCAGTTCCTATGTTAACCAAAGCTGACATTTTAAAGATGGAAACTGAAGCCGGGAAAAGTCTTTTAATTGGACAGTATATTCGGGCATATTTTGTCTCAGAGGTGCTAATAGTGAAGTTAGGAGGAGAAAAAAAAAAAGACCTTTCATTTCCATTCATGGAGTTATAAATAGCAGTTTTTGTACCACTGGCTGAAGCATTGTGGGAAGTGTGGAGGGTGGCATAGGAGATAGGAAAACACTTGAGCCTGTTTTTTTCAAGTTTGAACTCTGAAACTTAGTGGCAGGGTTGTCACTAATAGCACAAATTTCACTGAGTCACCTCAAGGGTTGAATACTTCAAAAAGCCCTGGTCTCAGGAGACAATTAGCTTTCATATTGGGGTATAGATTGACTTGAAAAACAAAATAAAACCTTCAGATTAACATACCCAAAATGCTCTGTCTTGAATCATAAGACCCATCAATTCTTGGTATTGTCTAGACCTGCATGTTAAATGTTAAATCATTTTAGGCATGCGTTAGATGTCTGAAAATTGTGTTTAACTGTAAACTTCATGCCATACTCTCAGTTTTTGTCCTAATAAAACTAGATTTATAGTCCTTGAAAAAAAAAAAGATTTATAGCAAATATAACATTAGCCCCCCTCCCAATCTCTGTCTTTTAAAAATATGTATTTATTTATTTAAGACAGAGAGAGAAAGAAGCAGGTAGACAGAAAGAGAATGGGCATGACAGGGCCCTCTACCTTGAAAAACCAAACAAAAAATAATGATAATTGTATTTATTTATTTATTTGAGAGAGACAGGAAGACAGAGAGAATGGGCCTCCAGCTGCTGCAAATGAACTCCAGATGCATGTGCCCCCTTGTGCATCTGGCTAACATGGGTCCTGGGGAATCAAACCAGGGTCCTTTGGCTTTGCAGACAAACACCTTAACTGCTAAACCATCTCCCCAGCCCTCCCCCCCAAATTTTTTTTTCAAGTATAAGGGAAAATATCAGTAACATAGTCTTCTGTTAGGTCCTTTTGGCCTAGGATTAATATCACTAAACTGCACAGTGTGGTAGTGATGGGAGCAATAACTACTGATCCGTCTGTGTCAAATATTGTACCTAATGGTTTGTGTGTATGACTTCACTTATTCCAGAAAACAACCTTATAAGAGTAAATTCTTCTGTCCATAGTTTACTGATAGGAGTTTTACATGGCTACCTGTGCAGAGCCAGAACTCCCAGGCTGTTTTACTCCTTCTTTATTCTCTCGATTGATGGCCTTTATTGTCATTGAGTCCTGAACGTCTTTCTTTGTCTTCCATAGCTTGATGTAGTTTTAGAGACCAATCTTGCAACAATTCGGGTTCTGGAAGCAATCCAGAAGAAGCTTTCTCGCTTGTCTGCTGAAGAACAAGCCAAATTTCGCTTGGATAACACCCTTGGGGGGACATCAGAAGTCCTCCACCGGAAAGCACTGCAGAGGATATATGCTGACAAAGCTGCTGATATCATCGATGGCCTCAGGAAGAGCCCCTCCATTGCTGTTCCAATTGTCCTGAAAAGGTACCTGAGCAAGTGTGCCCTTTGCTGGTTCAGTGTCCCATTAAACGAGACTCATTTTCAGCCTGGTTGTCTTATGAGACCTCCAGTTCTCTTTAGTGCTGGCGTAGTAGAAGAAATCCGCTGTAGAGGTGAATGGTGCATCTTACTTCGGGGCTTCTGTGTAACAACTACAGAACCGCAAAACTTTTTTGTCACTGAAGGGTAGGCTACTCCTTTATAGCGTACATGAGACCCTGAGTTTGATATTTAGCATCTCAAAAAAGAAAAGGCATGTAGGGAAGGAAAGTAGGAGGTAGTTTATGGTGGAGTGCTTGTTTGTGCATGCTTCAAGGTTGTGTTTAGATGGGGAATTGTTTGCGGGCAAAGACAGAAAAGAATCCAGGGCCTTGACCGTAGCATGCTAGGGAAGTGCTATGTCAGTGAGCTGTAGCCTCACTCTTTCCCTTTTTTATAAAAAGAACCTTTAAGAAAATTTTTCTTTCAAGGCCAGCCTGAGTCTACATAGTGAATTCCAAGTCAGCCTAGGCTAGACTGAGACTACCTTGTGGGGAGGGAGGGGAGCAAGCAACAAAAGAAAAATTCTGTTTATTTACTTGCGAGAGAAGAAGAGAGTAAGTATGACAGGCCAGGGCCTCTAGTCAAGGCAAACGAACTCCAGGCACAAGCACCGCCTTTTGCATCTGGCTCTATGTGGGTCCTGGGAACTGTATCCGAGCTGTCAGCAAGTGCCTTTAACTACTGAGGTATTCAATCCTAAAACGACTTTTCTTTTTTTCCTTTTTTCTTTTTGGTTTTTCAGGGTGAGGTCTCACTATAGCCCATACTGACATAGACTTCATTATATAGTCATAGGGTGGTCTCAGACTTATTGTGATCCTCCTACCTCTACCTCCTGAGTGCTGGGATTAAAGGTGTGAGCCACCAAGCCCGGCTCCAAAACAACTTTTATTTCAAGTCAGGCCTTGAACTCACTGTGCAGCCAGAGATGATCTTGAACTTCTGATCCTCTTGCCTCCACTCCTCTTGCCTCCACCTCCAGAATTCTGAGATTACCACCTGGGCTACCATAACCTGTTGATGTGTGGCTGCGGGGTTGAATCCTGGGCCTTGTGTCTGTTAAGCAAACACTTCACCAACTGAACTGCATGTACCTCAGCCTTCTGAGTTGAGACAGTCTCATGTAGCTTAGGCTGGCCTAAAAGCCCAGCATAGTGGCTTATACCTGTAATCCCAGCACTTGAGATATGGCAGCAAGAGCATCACTGCAAGTTCAGGGTCAGCCTGAAAAACAACCCAAAGGAGTTGTCTCAGGTTGACAGCAATCTTGACAGACTTTGTGTATCTTGGAGTTTTGAAATACGATAAGTCTGACTTGTTTTCTCATTTTTAAACCCTCTGAATTCCTATGTGTGGATGTCTTCCTTCTCCACTAGGTTGAAGATGAAAGAGGAAGAATGGCGAGAAGCACAGAGAGGCTTCAACAAGGTGTGGCGAGAGCAAAATGAGAAGTACTACTTGAAGTCTCTGGACCACCAGGGCATCAACTTTAAACAAAATGACACCAAGGTCCTGAGATCTAAGAGCTTGCTCAATGAGATCGAGAGTATCTATGATGAGGTGAGCTAGTCTTTTCTACACCTTGGTGAATTCTGGTCTTTATATTCATCGTTTCATGACTAAAATCTACTATAGCCTTTTCTATACCTGGTTTATATCTTTAATCTAAACTTTTCTATTATGCCTACATTGTTTCTGTAGTTTACTTATTTATTATTCTGATTTCAGTTTACACCTCCCATCATCTATTTCCACAAAGTAATATCTTGACCATCTCAACTACTATAACGTAAAAACTTATCTTTGGCCCTCATATACTTTGTAATCCTTGCTTATTCATCACACTTGCCAGAACTGTGAGTAGCAGTACTATAAGCTAAAATACAGAGAAAAGTAATAATTCATCATGGGCCTTGAGTGATGGCTCATTGGCTAAGTGTACATCCTGCACAAGCCTGAGGTCCACCATGCACAACTGCAACCCCAGTCCTACAGGGAAGCAGAGACTCAAGAATCTGCAGAGCCCTACAGGCCCTGGAATTAGTAAAAAGGAGACTCCAACTCAACAAGACCAAGAAAAAAGAGTGATTCAACTGATGTTCTGTTCCAGCCTCTGCAGGCAAGCGGGTGTGTGGGGCACTTCGATGGCACATACACATGCACACACCACACACACAAGAAAAAACAGCTGGAGCCAGGCATGGTGGCTCATGCCTTTAATCTCAGCAATAGTAGGGGGATCACCATGAGTTCGAGGCCACCCTGAGGATACATAGTGAAATCCAGGTCAGCCTGGACTAGAGTGAGACCCTACCGTGGAAAACAACAACAACCAAAAAAAAAACAAAAAATATAGAGAGCTGGAGAGATGGCTTACTGGTTAAGACGCTTGCCAGCAAAGCCAAAGGACCCAGGTTCAATTCCCTAGTACTTGTGTAAAGCCTGATGCATCAGATGACACATGTCTGGAGTTGTTTGTGTTGACTAGAGGCCCTGGCACACCTGTATTCTCCTTTCCTCCCACCCTCCCCCTCTCTCTCTCTCTCTCTCTCTCTCTCTCTCTCTCTCTCTCTCTCTCTCTTTGCCTCTTTCTCTCAAGTAAATAAGTAAATCTTAAAAACAAAAAGCCAGCCATGGTGGCACACGTCTTTAATCCCAGCACTTGGGAGGCAGAGGTAGGAGGATCACCATGAGTTTGAGGCCATCCTGAGACTACATATTGAATTCCAAGTCAGCCTGAACTAGAGTGATACCCTACCTTGAAAAACCAAAAAACAAAAAGAAAAAATAATATAAAAGAAATTGAATATGATTTCTGTGACCTTACGGTCTTACATAAATGCAGTATAATTGGGAATTCCTAGAGTAATGTGATTCTGAATTTTATTTTATTTTACTTTTTTTTGTTGTTGTTTTTGAGGTAGGGTTTTACTCTAGTCCAGCCTGACCTGGAATTCATTATGTAGTCTCCAGGTTACCTTAAATTCACTGCGCTCCTCCTACCTGTGCCTCCCGAATGCTAAGATTAAAGGCATGCACCACCACGCCCGGCCCTGAATTTTAAAGAATAATTGTGAATGAATTCTTTCATGTAAACTTAACCATCGAAGCTGGGTGTGCTGACACATGCCTTTTATCCCAGCACTGTGGAGGCAGAGGTACGAGAACCCCTGTGACTTGAAGGCCAGGGTGGGACTACAGAGTGAGTTTCATTCAGGTCAGCCTGGGCTAAAGTGAAACCCTATACAAAAACGCAAGTAATAATAATAATAAATAAATTTTATGAAAGGAAACTTAGTCATCCATCCTTATTTTGTCAGTATTCTATTATGCTCTTCTACAACTACATCCCACACTTCATACCATGTCCTTCATAAATGCTAATCCAGAATTTTAAAGGTAGGTCCAATTCTACTCCATTGTCCCTATCTCTCAATATTTAGAAGGTACACCAGTCTTTCTGTATCTAGCCACATTTTCCATATTAGTACATTTTAGAAGAAGCACAAAAAATACTAAGGTTAGTTCCTACATTTTGGAATGGGTGGCTGCTATAACATATGCATGAATGTAGGCTTGTTTGGAGACAGGCCATGATAAATAACTGAGTGTCCTCCTGCCTTAGTCTCCCAAATTTCAGGGATTATAAGTGTGCCAGCATGCCCACGTGTCACTATGCTTAATAATATAATGTAGAGCTGGGCATGGTGGTGCACGCCTTTAATCCCAGCACTCTAGAGACAGAGGCAGAATTGAGTCTACCCTGAAACTACATATTGAATTCCAGGTCTGCCTGTGCTAGAATAAGACCCTACTTCAAAACAAACAAACAAAAAAATGAATTAAAAAAATAATATAATGTAGGCTGTAGACTTAGATCATTGAAAGAACACTTTCCTTGTATGTCCTTGGTTCTAGGTTGAATACCTGTAACTTCCCTCTCCAACTCCCCAAAAAACTAAATGATATGAATGTACTGCTGGTGTAATCTCATACATATGTTGTTGTTGTAGACATGACACGCTGTACTTCTGTGTCTCTTCCTTTAGAGGCAGGAGCAGGCTACAGAAGAGAATGCTGGTGTACCTGTGGGCCCCCACCTCTCGCTTGCCTATGAAGACAAACAGATTCTGGAAGATGCTGCTGCTCTGATTATTCATCATGTGAAGAGGCAAACAGGCATTCAGAAAGAGGACAAGTATAAAATCAAGCAGATCATGCATCATTTCATTCCAGATCTGCTGTTTGCTCAGAGAGGTGATCTCTCAGATGTGGAGGAAGAGGAGGAGGAAGAAATGGATGTTGATGAAGCCACAGGGGCAGCTAAGAAACACAATGGTGTTGGGGGCAGCCCCCCTAAGTCCAAGTTATTATTTAGTAACACAGCAGCTCAGAAGTTCAGAGGGATGGATGAAGTATACAACCTCTTCTACGTCAATAATAACTGGTATATCTTTATGCGACTGCATCAGATTCTCTGCTTGAGGTTGCTACGGATTTGTTCCCAAGCTGAGCGGCAAATAGAAGAAGAGAACAGAGAGAGAGAGTGGGAACGGGAGGTGCTAGGCATAAAGCGAGACAAAAGTGATAGCCCTGCCATTCAGTTACGACTCAAAGAACCAAGTAAGTACTTAGACTGTTGGCTTACAGAGGATGGCAGGACTTGGAATTGCTTTCTTTTGTGCTTAGAACCATTGGCCTTAAGTTTGAACTGGAGTTCAAATCCTATTTCTGTAACTTAAGATTGTTGACCTTGCTTAAATCTAATGAACCTGTGAAATGGAGGGGTCATTGTCATCTTAGGGAATTGCTTGGGGACCTAGGAAAAACATGCTTAGCACCTTGTGCAGTACATGGTTTATGGACACATCAGGAATAGGGAGTCAGTTGCCCAAATTTCAATACTCTGTCACTCTGTGTCACTGCAGAGTTTTTCAGAGAGAGAGAAAACAATGGCATAGTTCATTCCATTCCATGACAACATAAATTTCTAGTATTAGCAAGCTTCTCTTTAGTGGATTCCCGGGCTCATTCCTAACAAATAGACATATTTTCTGTAAAGGAAAGTAGAACTCCAGATGGTGTGAATCGTGACAGAGGATTAAGACAGAATTCAAGAAAAGGAAACCAGGAGATGGTAAAGGAAACCCCATGTGCTCTAAGTAGTTCTGTGCTGCCTCCTTCCAGATTCAGTTCACAATGGCACCAGGAATTAATTCAAAAAGCCTTTGTATTATTTTTTGTATTGATTTATTTCTAGCTTGAAAGAGACAAAATAAGCCAGGCGTGGTAGCACACACCTTTAATCCAAGCACTCGGGAGGCAGAGGTAGGAGGATCACTGAGAGTTTGAGGTCAGTTGGAGACGACATAGTACATTACAGGTCAGGCTAGGCTAAAGCAAGACCCTACATGGGGGGTGGGGGGATAAAGGGAGGAAAGAAGAGAAAAATTTCAGATAAAGATAAAGGCCAGATTCTGACTTGACCATGGTTTTGATCTAGTTTGAGACTTACATAGTTTGCGCTTGAGTGATAAAGCCAGACTTCAGACTGATCCTGCCTGGTGTGTCCAAATCACAAATTTGGACTCATAGCTCATAGCTTTATTCTGGCCTGTTTCGGAGGCTATATGCCTATTTTGTGGGCTTAAACAAAGTGACATTTTATGATGAAATGCAAGCCAGTTGCTTGAACAGTAAAGGTCCTGTTTTGTCTGTCTGTAAGGATCAAGCACACATCAGATAAACAGAAACATCCAGTTTTCCTTTTGCCTCCTTCATCTCCTTACAAATACTAGCAGGTAGCCAGTTAATTGATACAAATGGGTTCTTTTTTAGGGGGATGGGGCCTCTTCGAGGTAGGGTCTCACTATAACCCAGGCTGACTGAATTCACTAATTCACTATGTAGTCTCAGGGTGGCCTTGAACTCACGGCAGTTCTCCTACCTCTGCCTCCAGAGTGCTGGGATTAAATGCATGTGCCACCACACCTGGCTGTCAAATGGGTTCTTTTGTGAATTTCTTTTTAATTTTAAAAAAATTTTTCAGTCGGCTTTTCATTGAAATTAAACATGCAACACACACACGCATATAGGAATCAGAATTTGACAATTTCATAAATTATTTCCATCTTGAACATACTTTGTAGAGAAAAATGACTAAGAGCCGGGCGTGGTAGTGCATGCCTTTAATCCCAGCACTTGGGAGACAGAGGTGGGAGGATTGCTGTGAATTTGAGTCCACCCTGAGATTACATAGTAAATTCCAGGTCAGCCTGAGCTAGAGTGAAACTCTACCTCGAAAAACCAAGAAAAAGAAAGACGACCGACCAAGAAACACAGTATGACAGTAGTCTCCCTGTGCCACTGTTGTCTTCCCAGGCTTAGAGATTTGTTTTTTACTGTTTCCTTTTGGGTGGTTTTCTGTTTGTTTTGTTTTGTTTTCAAAGATAGGGTCTCACTCTGGCCCAGGCTGACCTGCAGTTCACTATGTCATCTCAGGGTGGCCTCAAAATCACAGCTGTCCTCCTGTCTCTGCCTCCTAAGTGTTGGGATTAAAGGTGTGTGCCACCCTGTATCCATCCCATGGCGCACTCCTTTAATCCCAGCACTTGGGTAGCAGAGGTTGGAGGATTGATATGAGTTTGAGACCAGCCAGGAACTACATAGTGAATTCTATGTCAACCTAGGCTAGAGCAAGACCTTTCCTCACAAAACCAAAAATACATACAACAACCGCAAAAATCTTAGAAAACTAACAAGCCTCCAGGATGACCCTGTGTATTCCTCCAGTGCTGGCTAGCACAGTTTGGAAATGGTTTGAGACCTTGCTCTTCCCTGTCCAGAATGTAGTTATAGAAATTTTAGATAAGCTGGGCATGGTGGCGCACACCTTTAATCCCAGCGCTCAGGAGTCAGAGGTAGGAGGATCGCTGTGAGTTTGAGGCCAGCCTGAGAATACATAGTGCATTCCAAGGTCAGCCTGGGCTAGAGTGAGACTCTACCTCAAAAAACACAAAACAAAAAAAAAAAAAGAAATTTTAGATAATTGTCAAAAAATATTTTGAAAAAAACCTAGAAGCAGCAAATTCTAGCCCAAGAGTCTGCCCTGCTATTATTAGAGAAGAAAAATGCTTATGATTCAGTGCTCTCTCAGGAAAATAATCTTTTGCAAAGTTACCATATTTTTGCCTTGATTTTAGAAAGATACATGCCTGTGTACACCTACAGAGTCTACTCTGGATTGGTAAAGATCATTTCATGTCAGCCAGGCAACTTTTTCCTGAAAGTTGAAGACACTACTGAACCTGCCCATCAGGAATCTGGGTATTGAGCAGCCGATATCATGGGATACATGGGTCTCTTGGGTTTGTTTGAGATAGAATCTTATTACATAGCCTTGGCTGACCTGCTACTTACTATGTAATAAAGCTAGCCTCAAATTCTGAGCAATTCTCTATCCTTAACTTCCAAAAAGTGCTGGGATTACAGATGTGTCACTATGCCTGATTTGAGGTTTGTTTTTGAATGTCACATAAATGGGTAGTATTTTAATTTTGTTTCATTATTCATTTATTTTGGCTTTTTGAGGCAGGGTCTCACTCTAGCCCAGGTTGACTTAGAATTCTCAGGGTGGCTTTGAACTCACAGCGATCCTCCTACCTCTGCCTCCTCAGCGCTGGGATTAAAGGCATGCGTCACCACAGTGGGCCATCTATGCTTTATGTTTCATTGAAACATCTTCATGAGCGTGTGACTCCTGTAAGGAGTGCCTCCAGTGCAGGTCAGACAGCGAACGTGAAGGACTATCTTTCCTTAGATATTTTGCTCTCTTATCACGTAGAGCTCAGCAGTGCTATAATACCTTCCTGGCACAGTCAGTCAATGTTGGAAGCCACTGTTAAAATTGTATCATCCTTGGCCTGTGGTGGACATCATTAGTGATTATCAACACCTGTCAATTAATCTCTGTCTGCAGTGGGTTGAATGTATAACTATCTTAATTTTTTATTCATTTATTTTGGTTTTTCGAGGTATGGTCTCACTCTAGCCCAGGCTGATCTGGAATTCAGTGTATAGTCTCAGGCTGGCCTCGAACTCACGGCAGTCCTCCCACCTCTGCCTCCCGAGTGCTGGGATTAAAGGCGTGTGCCACCAGGCCCAGCTGTAATGTTCCTTCAAATAATATTTAGGCCAGTTGTGGGATTGTCCTGTTTCTGTCCTACTTTTTTTTTTTTTTGGCAGCATGAGACCTTACCTATATCATCTTTCCTTTAGTGGATGTTGACGTAGAAGATTATTACCCAGCTTTCCTGGACATGGTGCGGAGTCTGCTCGATGGAAACATAGACTCATCCCAGTATGAAGACTCACTCAGAGAGATGTTCACCATTCATGCCTATATAGCCTTTACTATGGACAAACTAATCCAGAGCATTGTCAGACAGGTAAGAGAGTTTGGTAGAGGCTAGGTTTGCCAAGGGAAAAGGGCCTCCTAAAAGGTAGATTAGGCAAAGAGAAAGTCATCGTTTCCTTGGGAAAGGGAAAGACAACTTAGAACAGTGTTTATAAATGTATGTCTCTAAAGTAGGAAGGGGGGCTGGAGAGATGACTCGGTAGTTACAGGCACTTGCTTTCAAAGCCTGACAACCCTGGTTTGATTCCCTAGTACCCACATAAAGCCAAACACATAAAGTGGCACACGTGTCTAGAGTTTGTTTGCAGATGCAGGAGGCTCTAGCATACCCATTCTCCTTCATTTTCTCTTTCTTCCTCCATAATATAATTTTTTTATTCATTTATTTATTTATTGGTTTTTCGAGATAGGATCTCAGTGTGGCTCAGGCCAACCTGGAATTCACTATATAGTCTCAGGGTAGGCTTGAACTCTCAGCAGTTCTCCTACCTCTGCCTCCCTGGTGCTGGGATTAAAGGCATGAGCCACCACGCCCCACTAAATAAAATATTTTTTAAAAATAAAATAATAGGGCTGGAGGGATGGCTTAGCGGTTAAGGTGTTTGCCTGCAAAGCCAAATGACCCAGCGTACTCCCCAGGACCCACATTAGCCAGATGCACAAGGGGGCACATGTGTCTGGAGTTCGTTTGCAGTGGCTGGAAGCCCTGGTGCGCCCATTCTCTCTCTCTCGCGCGCGCTCTCTCTCTCTCTCTCCCCTCTTTCTCTGTCAAATAATAAATAAATTAAAAAATATAGTTTTTAAAATAATAATGTAGAAAGGGCAAGGGTAAGGTGAAATCTGTTTGAGACTGTACCAGGGAAACATGAACAAACAAGTATGTGTTCACCCTGGACAGGGCATGACCAAAGAAGTGCTTCTGCCCAAAGTTAGTTATCTTAGTGACCAGTGAGTATATTGAGATTAACTATCAGAAGTATGGGTGAGGGGTTACTCATAGGAGCAGGAGTAACTCAGAGGCCGTGGCATCACCAAAGAAGCCACTAGCCCATCTGAGTGTGGAAAACTTACCAAGGCTACATCTTTGCAGTTTGGTCTATAGAGAGTCTCATCTTTCCGACAACTATGTAACCTTAAGAGGGGCCTTATGTAGCTTAGATGTTTCAGGGTCTTTATGAGCCTTGTTTTACTCACTTCCTTAGTCTTAGGCATCCTTCCTCCAGTAGAGAATGTTTCATTTTGGAAGAGGTAGCTACACAGCACAATTTCTCATGAAAACAAGGTATAGCTATTGGAGCCTTGTTGCTGTTTGCAGTGTGCCCTTGAAGTAGGACCTTCCTCAGTGCCTACCTTACTGGTCACCTATAGAAAGCACAGAGGTCCTCATGCTAGCTCCTTGCCCTGCCTGCCCTTCTGGCCCATTAACCTTGTCTGAGGAGCAAGCACAGCATCATTTTCATAGCTCGTGATACTTCATTTAATATGATAAGTCTTAGAATCCTCCCCCCCCCCCACAACACACACACTTATCTGATGCCCTCTGAGTTAGGTTTGTGACTGCTGTTGTTTTATTCTTGGGAGGTTGTAAGTACATGAGGCTAAGACAAGGTCTCACTTTTTATCCTTGGCTGACCTTAAACTAGTGATTCCTCTTAATACCTCCCAAGTGCTAGGATTACAGGGTGTATCACACACACCTAGCCAATATATGGCTCTTAGAACAGTGAACTCCCCTTGAGATCAAAGGTACACAACAACTTTTGGAATTTAAAACTTAAGAGGCAGCCAGGCAAGGTGGCGCATTCCTTTAATGGCAGCACTCAGGAAGCAGAGGTTGGAGGATTGATATGAGTTTGAGATCAGCCAGGAACTACATAGTGAATTTTACATCAACCTAGGCTAAAACAAGACCCATCCTCACAAAACCAAAAATACATACAACAACCACAAAAATCTTAGAAAACTTAAAAAAAAAAAAAAAAATCTTAGAAAACTAACAAGCCTCCAGGGTGACCCTGTGTATTCCTCCAGTGCTGGCCAGCACAGTTTGGAAATGGTTTGAGGCCTTGCTCTTCCCTGTCCAGAATATGGTTATAGAAATTTTAGATAAGCTGGGCATGGTGGTGCACACCTTTAATCCCAGCACCCAGGAGTCAGAGGTAGGAGGATCACTGTGAGTTCGAGGCCAGCCTGAGAATACATGGTGCATTCCAGGTCAGCCTAGGCTGCAGTGAGACTCTACCTCAAAAAAAGAAGAAGAAGAAATTTTAGATAACTGTCAAAAAAAATTTTGGAAAAAACCTAGAAGCAGCAAATTCTAGCCCAAGAGTCTGCCCTGCTATTATTGGAGAAGAAAAATGCTTATGATTCAGTGCTCTCTCAGGAAAATAATCTTTTGCAAAGTTACCATATTTTTGCCTTGATTTTAGAAAGATACATGCCTATGTACACCTACAGAGTCTACTCTGGATTGGTAAAGATCATTTCATGTCAGCCAGGCAGCTTTTTCCTGAAAGTTGAAGACACTACTGAACCTGCCCATCAGGAATCTGGGTATTGAGCAGCTGAGATCATGGGATACAGGCAGTTATGCTTAGAATGGAGGAGAAATCCCTGTTGGTTCTATAAGTTTATATAAAACAACTGTGTTCATGTTTCTGCCTCCAAGTTTACTGTTGCTACCACTAGGAACAAAGTCTTTCCTACCACCAACCCAACAACTTTAAGAAAGCCAGTAAAACTAAAGGCCTGAGGTTAGCTTTTGAAACAGCTGATATATAGCCTATTTACTAGAAGCAACTGTGATTTTTGAATCATTAACATTTGTCTCAACACTTTTTAAAATGGAAACAAGTGTTTCCTCAAAAAAAAAAAATCCTTCATTTCTTTTTCTTTTCTCTCTCTTTTTTTTTTTTTAATAAGACATCTTCAAGCTTCTCACCATTCTCCTTCTTACTTGGTGGTGTGTGAACTTCTAGGGAGACACCTGCTACCCTCAAGAGCACCTATATACCAAAGTTCAACTTAGGAACCATTGAATTTAATGGGCTTACCTTCAGTATAAGTGATGACTTCCTCATAGTTGCATAGGTGGAGTCCCTCCTTCAGTTAGTTATCCACACAGTAAATATACATATATACATAAAATATACACATATATATTAGCTTGCCTGCCTTCATATGGGCTTGGGTTTAATTCCTCGCCTGAGTGAAGAAAAAAAATTAGCCTGTGCAACTTTATTTATTTATGTGAGAGAGAGAATGGGCATGTCAGGGCCTCTTGCCACTGCATATGGACACCAGACACATGTACTGTGTTGTGAATCAGGCTCTATGTGAGTACTGAGGAATCAAACCCAGGTCATCAGGCTTTGCAGACAAGTACATTCAACCATGGAGCCCTCTCTCAAATGCCTAGCATGTGCAATTTTAGTACTTTATGTTTTTTGGTTTTCTACTCTAGCCCAGGCTGACCTGGAATTTAGTATGTAGTTTCAGGCTGGCCTTGAACTCACAGTGATTCTCCTACCTCTACCTCCCAAGTGCTGGGATTAAAGGCCTGTACAGAGGCTGATAGAGAAAGGGTGTGCCAGGTCTTCCAGGCACTGCAAACAAACTCCAGGTGCATGCTCCTCCACCTTGTGCATCTGGCTGATGTGGGCCCTGGGGAATCAATCCTGGGTCCTTTGGCTTTATAAGCAAGCACCTTAACCAATAAGCCATCTCTCCAGCCCAATACTTTATTTCTGTCCTGTAGAAAAGTAGATAGTATGTTGGTAAAAATACTGCTGTGGGAGTAAGGAGCTTATCTATTACTTCTTATTCTCCTTCATTTGTCCACCTATGAGCACTTAATTCGTCAGCTTTTGTTCAGTACCTGATGAGTTTGAGGTTTTTGTTTAAGGACTGAAAATATAATCATGATTCTTATTTTCATGATTCTCTGAGGTACCATGTGATAACTTTTTTTATCAGAGAAAATTTTTTCACAGTAGGGCATCCCTCCTGGTCCAGCCTATTTTCTAGGGTAATTATGAGGGTCAGGTAAGAAAGTGTGAAAAAATATATATATAAACCATGAAGCCTGTCATGGTGATCCAAACTATTATGCCAGTGCTTGTGAGGTAGAGGCAGGAGGATCAAAGGTGAAGGTCATCACATACTACATGCATAACGAGTTTGAGGCCAGCATGGATTACACGAGATCTTGTCTCAAAAAAGCCAGACATGGGCTGGAGAGATGGCTTAGCGGTTAAGCGCTTGCCTGTGAAGCCTAAGGACCCCGGTTCGAGGCTCGGTTCCCCAGGTCCCACGTTAGCCAGATGCACAAGGGGGCGAACGCGTCTGGAGTTCATTTGCAGAGGCTGGAAGCCCTGGCGCGCCCATTCTCTCTCTCTTCCTCTATCTGTCTTTCTCTCTGTGTCTGTCACTCTCAAATAAATAAAAATTTAAAAAAAAAAAAAAAAAAGCCAGACATGGCACACTCAGGAGAGAGAGGTAGGGTCACTGTGAGCTTGAGGCCACCCTGAGACTACATACTGAACTGCAGGTCAAAAAAAGGAAAGGGCTGGAAAGATGATTTAGTGGTTAAGGTGCTTGCCTCCAAAGCCTGAGGACCCATGTTTGGCTCTCCAGATTCTACATTAGCCAGATGCACAAGGTGACACAAGCATGCGAGGTTGCGCGTGCACACAAGTACACAGGGCTGGAGTTCAATTGCATTGGCTGAAACCCTGCCGCACCAGTTTCCCCTCACATTAAAAAAAACAAATTAGGGCTGGAGAGATGGCTTAGCGGGTAAGCGCTTGCCTGTGAAGCCTAAGGACCCCGGTTCGAGGCTCGGTTCCCCAGGTCCCACGTTAGCCAGATGCACAAGGGGGCGCATGCGTCTGGAGTTCGTTTGCAGAGGCTGGAAGCCCTGGCGTGCCCATTCTCTCTCTATCCCTCTATCTGTCTTTCTCTCTGTCGCCCTCAAATAAATTAAAAAAAAAAAATTAACCATGGAAATTTGTCTAAATATCTTTTTAAATGTGTTTTTTTTTTTTTTGGTTTTTCGAGGTAGGGTCTCACTCTGGTCCAGGCTGACCTGGAATTAACTCTATAGTCTCAGGGTGGCCTTGAACTCATGGCGATCCTCCTACCTCTGCCTCCCGAGTGCTGGGATTAAAGGCGTGCGCCACCACGCCCGGCTTAAATGTATTTTTAATATAATTTATTTGAAAAAGAGAGGCAGAGAGAGAATGGGCGCATCAGGGCCTCCAGCCACTGAAAACGAATTCCAGACACATGCGCCCCTTGTGCATCTGGCTTAGGTGGGTCCTGGAGAATCTAACCAGGATCCTTTGGCTTTGCAGGCAAATGTCTTAACTGCTAAGCCATCTCTCTAGCCCCTTAATGTATGATTTTATTGACAACGACCATAATTGTAGACAGTAACCCATGGCATTTTTTTTTTTAATTTACATAATACTCTCCTACCGTCCTCCTCCTTCCCCATCTCTCCACTGAATTGCCCCATTGCCCCACCTCTTTCTTTCTTTTTAATTTTTTTATCATTTTTATTTTTCGAGGTAGCGTCTCACTCTAGCCCAGGCTGACCTGGAATTCACTATGGAGTCTCAGGGTGGCCTCGAACTCACGGCAATCCTCCTACCTCTGCCTCCCGAGTGCTGGGATTAAAGGGTGCGCCACCCTGCCCAGCCTTTTTTTTTTTTTTGAGGTAGGGTCTCACACTAGCCCAGGCTGGCCTGAAATTCACTACGAACTCATGGTGATCCTCCTACCTCTGCCTCCTGAGTGCTGGGATTAAAGATGTGTTAACACGCCTAGCACTTGTACAGTTTTTTGTCAGGTTTTATGTGGGTGTCTGGGGAATTGCACCCAGGTTAACATGTTTTGTAAGCAAGTGTCTATCTCCCCCAACACCATAGCTTTAGTATTTGTTTCTGTGGTGATTTTTAAAAATATGTTATTTATTTACAAGGAGACAGAGGGAATGAATGGGTGCAGCAGGGTCTCTTGCCACTGAAAATGAACTCCAGATACATGCACCATCTTGTGCATTTGGCTTTATGTGGGTACTGGGGAATTGAACCTAGTGTGTGTTAGGCTTTGCAGGCAAGCAGCTTAACCACTGATCTACCTCTCCAGTCCCTTATGGTGATTTTGGGGCTTTAAAAAATTAGATTAAGAGGAGGAGAGCTAGAGAGATGGATCAGCAGTTAATGTGCTTGCTTTCAAAGCCTAATGATCTGCGTTCCATTTCCTAGTACCTACATAAAGCTGGATATATGTGGCTCATGCATCTAAAGTTTGTTTGCAGTGGCTAGAGGCCCTGTACACCCAATCATTCTCTGTCTCTTTCTACTTGCAAATAAATAAATGAAGGATTTTTAGTGGTGCACGCCTTTAATTCCAGCACTCAGGACTCAGAGGTAGGAGGATCACTGTGAGTTCGAGGCCACTCTGAGACTACATAGTGAATTCCAGGTCAGCCTGAGCTAAAGTGAGACCCTATCTTTAAAAAAAGAGAGAGCCGGGTATGGTGGCGCACGCCTTTAATCCCAGCACTCGGGTTGCAGAGATAGTAGGATCGCCGTGAGTTCGAGGCCACCCTGAGACTATATGGTTAATTCCAGGTCAGTCTGAGCTAGAGTGAAACCCTACCTCGGAAAAAAAAAAAAAGAGAGAGAGAGATAGTATGAAGAGCTCCTGCCCATGAGAAGGCAGGTGGGGCTAAAGCCCCCACATCTTCAGGTTTAATTAACCTTTCCTGCTTCGTTCCATCCCCTCCCCTGCTAAAGATCTTTAGAATTTTATTTCTTTTGACCTAGGGCCTCAAAAATGTTAGGAAAGCACTCTTCACACTGAGTTATGCTCCCAGTCCTGGTTTTGCTTTAAAATTTCCAAAAATTTCCCCTCCCCCCCCAAAAATAACATTTTGAGTTTCAGTGACTAGATGAGAGGGACAAATGTTTTCTTGGGTCACTGATGGCCTGTCTTCACTTTATTGCAGCTGCAGCACATTGTCAGTGATGAGATCTGTGTGCAGGTCACTGACCTTTACCTGGCAGAAAACAATAATGGGGCCACTGGAGGGCAGCTAAACACGCAGACTTCAAGAAGCCTCCTAGAGTCAACGTATCAGCGGAAGGCAGAGCAGCTCATGTCAGATGAGAATTGTTTTAAGGTAAGAGCTGTTTATGTAACCTCAGACTGCCTAAATCAAAGTGTCCAGGTTCTTCAGCCAAGTGATTCCAGTCTGGAACTCCTCAGTTTCCAATGGGCTTATCTGAGGAACTACCTGGAAAAGTGGAAGTAAGTTGTGCATGGTAGTGCTGGCCTCTAAGTGAGGAGACTGAGGCCACAGAATTGCCAGCTCATGGCCATCTTGGGCTGTGTACCCAGACCCTAAGATGTGAGGCATGGAGCTGGAGAGATGGCTCAGTGGTTAAAGGTGCTTGCTTGCAAAGCCTGACTGCCTGCATGTGAAGCCAGATGCACAAAGTTGCACATCTGTAGTTTGTTTGCAGTGGCAAGAGGCCCTGATGAATCCATTCATATCCACTCTTTACTCCCTTTCTCCCTGCTTGTAAATAAGTATTAAAATTTAAAAAATGGGCTGTATATATGGTTCAGCAGAGCCTAAAGACCCAAGTTTGATTCCCCTGTAAGCCCGATGCACATAGCAGTGCATGCATCTGGAGTTTGTTTGCAGTGGCTAGAGGCCATGGTGTATACACACGTGTGCGCGTGCATATGTGCACTCTTGCTTGCTCTTTCCCTCCTTCCCTGTATCTCTGGTTACAATTGAATTTAAAAAACATTTTTTTTTCTTTTAAGTGAAGCTAAAGAGAAGTGGAAGGACCTGTTCTTGGACAGTCTATTTTGTTTCTTTCTATCTTTAAAAATATTAGATATTATTTTTCTTGTTTTGTATCTGGATTTGTTTTAAAACAGATTTTATTATAGCTTAGAGCTTTTAGGAGGGAGAGCTTTAAGAGAACAGGGACTTAAGGGGAGGAAGGAAAGACACAGCTCTTACCCAAGGAGGCAAGAGGGGAATTAAGGAGCTCAGCACTTAAGAGAAGAAAGGAGAGAATAAAAGACCTCCTGCCCATGAGAAGGCTGGAGCAGAGTAAAGCCCCCTTTATGTTTTTTCTGAAATTTTCATATTTTATTGCTTTATAAATATTTTTTAGTTAAAAAAACTTTATGCAAGCTGAGCAAGGTGGCTCATACCTTTAATCTCAGCATGCCAGATGCTGAGGTAGGAGGACCTCCAAGAGTTAAGGCCAAATTTGACTGCAGAGTGAGTTCTGGACCTAGAGTGAGAACTTGCCCCCCCCCACACACACACACAGAGTTACTGAATAAAATCCCTGCTCATTTTTAAAACAATAGCGAATGCAAACAACCAAAAAATAATTGCCTATTTTTTTCCCAGAAATGTTTACTGTGATATGTCTCTTAAGACTTTGGTTGAGAATGTATATTTGAAAGCTATCTTACTTGGCTCAATTGTCAATAACCTTGGGTCTTAAACAACATGTTTTTTTGTTGTTGTTTGTTTTGTTTTTTTGGGTTTTTGTTTGTTTGTTTTTTGAGGTAGGGTCTCACTCTAGCTCAGGCTGACCTGGAATTCACTATGTAGTCTCAGGGTGGCCTCAAACTCAGTGATCCTCCTACCTCTGCCTCCCAAGTGCTGGGATTAAAGGCGTGTGCCACCACGCCCGGCTACATGTTTTATTTTTGAGGCAAGGTCTCACTCTCCCTGTAGCCCAGGCTGGCCTCATTGCCACCCTGCTTCCTCGCCTCCCTGAGAGTTGGGGTTAAAGGTGTGTGCCACCACCCTGGTTCAACATCATCTTTATGGCTTTTCCATCTTTGGTTCATGAGACAAGATCCAGGATATTCTTGAACAATACACCTTTCTGCCCCATCCTCTCAAATACTGGGATTACATTAGAAGTGTACACCATCATGCCTGGCTGTAGTTCATTATATAAAAATTAATGCTTGCTGTATTGGGCATATAGGTAGTTTCTAGTTTTTATCCCATTGTAATTTAATTACAAAAGGAAGTAATTGGAAGCAATGAGTAGCCCACATGTCCACCCCACAGTGGGATTCGTAATTGCAGCCTCTTGTGAGTTCAGGATAGCATATTTTGCATTTATTAAAACCTAAACATGCCGGGCATGGTGGCACACGCCTTTAATCCCACCACTCGGGAGGCAGAGGTAGGAGGATTGCCGTGAATTCAAGGCCACCCTGAGACTCCACAGTGAATTCCAGGTCAGCCTGGGCTAGAGTGAGACCCTACCTCGAATAACCAAAACCCACAACTGGATCTGATTTGATATTTCAAATCTGTAACTGCAGCACTTGGGAAGTTTTGGCAGGCAGATTGTCGTGAATTCCAGGTCAGCCTGAGTTACATATGAGTTCTAGGCTGGAACCAACTACCAACTGTTGTACCATATTGCAGAGGGTGGGAGGCAACTGTATATTATTTTGTTTTAAGTTTTACTGGTAGCTAGGGTTTGCTTGTTTTTTTATACATTAAATCAGTAATCCCAACATTATTTGTTCATTTATATATCTGAGAGAGAAAGAGATAAAGAATGGCTGGAGGCACACCAGGGCCTCCAGCCATTATGAACAAACTTCAGAAGCATGTATCACCTCGTGTATCTGGCTTAGATGGGTTCTGAGGAATTGAACCTGAGTCCTTAGTCTTAACAGGCAAGCTCCTTCACCACTAAGTCATTTCTCTGGCCCAGTTTAATTTGAAAAATGCTTCTTTAAAATAAATTTCTGAGAAGCCACTGCAAATAAACTCTAGACATATGCACCATTTTATGCATCTGGCCTTACGTGGGTACTGGGGGTTGAACCCAGGCCAACAAGCTTTCCAAGGAAGTGCCTTAACCACTGAGCCACCTCCCAGCACTGGAACCAAATTTTATACTAAGTGTGGGCATACCAGGACTTCCTGCCACTGCAAATGAACTCCAGGTGCATGTGCTACTTGGTGTATCTGTTTTTATGTGGGTACTGGGGATCAAACTCTGGTCCTTAGGCTTTGCAGACAGGTGCTTTAACCATTGAGCGATCTCTCCAGCCAAATATAATTTATTTGCAAGCACAGAGAAAGAGAGAACAGAATGGGCATGCCAGGGCCTCCAGCCACTGCAAACAAACTCCAGACACATGTGTCCCTTGAGTATCTGGCTTACGTGGGTCCTGGGGAATTGAACCTGGGTCCTTTGGCTTCGCAGGCAAATGTCTTAACCACTAAGCCATCTCTCCAGCCCCCAGTATATTATTTTTATATATATTTTGAGAGAGTGTGTGTGGGTGGGTGCGCCAGGACCTACGGTTACTGTAAATGAACTCCAGCCATATGCCAAACCTTGTGCATCTTGCATGGGTACTGGGGAATCGAACCTGGGTCCTTTGGCTTTGCAGGCAAGTGCCTTAACTGCTAAGAACTCTGGCTTCTTATTTGCAGCTTATGTTCATTCAGAGTCAAGGTCAGGTTCAGCTGACGATTGAGCTTCTGGACACAGAGGAGGAGAACTCGGATGACCCTGTGGAAGCAGAGGTGTGGATAAGTATATTGTAAATCATACATGTTGAACTGAGTTGGCATGTCCCAAGATGCTCCTTAGATTGTTTTAAGAGTCAGGGTGCTTAAATTTTGGGGTCATTTCTAATTACTCTTCAACTAAAGAGAAAGGCCCACCTCATTACAGATATTTAAGTTGATTGTAGTATTGTTTTATCTTCAGTAAAGCCATCTCTCCTGGGAGAAATCTTACATTTGGCAGTTTTCCTACTTTTTTGCTAAATTTCAATAAACAACAAATGAGGTGCTGTTTGTGATGGTATCCACCTTGACTCTGTCATGTTTGTTTTTTATTGGGCTTTACACACCACAGGCATTGGTTGGATGGTGATAGGTGGTCTGCAAAGTAATAAAACACAGGCCATGTAGATGATGTTGGGAATTTGAAGCAGGGCAGTTTGAATATTGGCATATAGTTACCAAATGTTTTTTTTTTTCTTCCTGCTTTTCAGGAGGTGCCAAAAATACAGATTTTAGTGTAAAAGATACTGATTTTCAGAAATTGTCTCTATACATTTTATTTAAAAAAACAAAACAAAACAAAAAAAAACCTTGTGCAGCCAGGCGTGGTGGCACATGCTTTTCATCCCAGCATAGGAGGGTCACCATGAGTTCAAGGCCACCTTGAGACTACATAGCGAATTCCATGTCAGCCTGGCTAGTGCAAGTGCCTACCTTGAAAATAAAAAAACTATGCAAGTTAGGTTTGGGGACTCATGCTTATAATTAAGACCTTGGCAAATCACTATGTTTTTAAGGACAGCCTGGGCTATAGTACAGACTGCAAGTCTTTTCTTATTTTTAAGGTAAAGCACCTCTGCAGGTAAATAAAGTTTTTCAGTATGTCAGTTTCTACCCATTTGTGACTTCTGATAACCATCTCAGAGAAATGCATCTTTATATTTCTCTTCTTAGCGCTGGTCAGACTATGTAGAACGGTATATGAATTCTGATACTACCTCTCCTGAACTTCGTGAACATCTGGCACAAAAACCAGTATTTCTGCCAAGGTGAGTGTACCTGACCACACCTGTTGGCAATAATGTACTTGTGCTTATTTGAGGTGGGGAGAATTAAATGATTTTGGGAGTCTTGGTTTTTGTGTATTCTGTACATTGTTCTGTGTACTGTAGATGCTAAACTCAAGGTTTCTGTGGCCGTTATAGCATGTACTTGTTTATATGGGCTTCAGAGCTCAGAGAGCAAGTTTTAGAGAAGTAAAGTAACATCCTGATAATGGCTGGCCATCTTAGAGTCTCTAAGGCTCATTTACTCACTTGGAAGACTCAGAGAAAGCAGAATATAATTATACTTATAACTAATTGTAAAAAGAAGATACAAAGCAAAATGAGCAAAGGAAAAAGTTGCTTGCGGCATAGTTGGAGTCACAGGAGATGCTCTAAAGTCCTTCAGTATTGTGTTTGCAATGTTGCTTCCCAGGGAAGCTCGTTAGAGATTCAGTGCCAAGGCTTTTATTGTGAGGTAGTCATGTAGGCATTCTTTTCTGGCATGTACTAAAACTCCAGGCAAGAAAAGAAAGAAAGAAGAGTTTTGACATAATACATAGGTAGATTAGGGTCAGTGAGCTACTTTTGTGGTTTTAGAAATGGTGGAACATCGCCCAAAATCTCCTGTAGCTGTTTTGTTAATTCTTCTCTGAATAACATTATTTTAATTATATATACATACATACTTGCATGCACGTGGATATGTGTGTGTGTGTGTATGTGTATGTGCGCAAATATATGCAAGTTATAATGCTAATCATAGCTTGAAAACTGTAGAAAATAAAGGAGCCAGGCATGGTGACTCAAACCTATAATCCCAGCACTTTCAAAGTTGAGACAGGATTATTTTAAGTTCAAGGTCAGCCTGAGCTACTGTGTAGGACTCTGTCTCATAAAATAGAACAAGAAAAGTCAGAGAGGAATAGATACAGTGTTTTTTTTCTGTACTTTATTTATTTTAGGGAGGGTCTCAACTCCAGTCCAGGCTGACCTAGAACTCACTCTGTAGTCCCAGGCTGGCCTCAGACAGTGATCCTCCTACCTCTGCCTCTCAAGTGCTGGGATTAAACACATACACCACCGTGCCTGGCTTATTCTGAAAGTTTGATGAAACCTTATATCTTGCATTACTGAAAAAAGTATTCCTGGAGGTGGCTCATCAAGTGTTCGCCACACAAGCATGACATACAGGCCTGAGTTTGGACCCTTAGCACCCAAGTCAAAAGGCCGGGTGTGGTGGCACACGTTCAGAAAACTGGTACAGGTGAGGTGGAAACAGGTATGTCCCCAAGGCCTCCTGGCTAGTTTGTCTCAGCAAGTGGGTGAGCTTCGGGTTCAGTGAGAGACCCTGTATCAATAAAGGGTGGAAAGCAACTGATGAAGACATCCAGTGTCTGGTCTCCCACACACATGTGCACCTGCTCACACGCCACATGTACACACCAAGAAGAGTGTTTCAGTATTACTAGACTTAGACCTAATTTACATGGAAAGGGTCTTCCAAGTTCCCGGCTCATTGATTTTTTTTTTTTTGGTTTTTCAAGGTAGGGTCTCACTCTGGTCCAGGCTGACCTGGAATTAACTCTGTCATCTCAGGGTGGCCTTGAACTCATGGCAATCCTCCAACCTCTGCCTCCCGAGTGCTGGGATTAAAGGCGTGCACCACCACGCCCGGATGTGCTCATTGATTCTTTTAGCCACATTTGAGAGTTGTTGTGTGCTAGGCCCTCAGCAATAAGTATGGGCTCTATATTATCTATCTCACTTGTTTGGTTTTTTGAGGTGGAGGTCTCAGGTAGCTCCAGCTGGCCTAGAAATTGCTATGTAAAATGTCCTTGAACTTCTGATCCTCCTTCCTACTTCTTAAGCCCTATGATGATAATAAATATCTCACCATGTCCTTTTTATGTGGCTCTGGGGATTGAATCTAGAGTTTTCATCATGCTAACCAAGCACTCTACCAATCCCCATTCCCTTTGGAAAGATTTTAAAGAATGTATTCTCTAGCCAAGTGTGGCAGAGCTCAGCTGCTGTCCTGCTATTGAGGAGGCTAAGGTGAGAGGAGGATCCTGTGTTTAAAGCCATCCTGTGCATATATAATGTAAGAAAACAAAGGGCTGGGTTGATGAATCACCAGTAAAGGCGCTTGCCTGTGAAACCTTAAGGACCCAGGTTCATTTCCCCAGTATCCACATAAAACCAGATGCACAAGGTGGCACATGTGTCTGGAGTTCATTTGCAATGTCTTAGAGGCCCTGGCACACCCATATTTTCTCTCCTCCCCCCCCCCCCCTTCTCTGGTTTTGTTGACTGGAAGTTTTTTTCTTTTTCTTTTTTACTTTTGGTTTTTCGAGGTAGGGTCTCACTCTAGGTCAGCCTGAGATAGAGTGAGACCCTACCTTGGAAAACAAAACAAAACCCTTTTTAAATATCTTATTTATTTGAGAGAGAATTACACCAAGGTCTCTAGCCACTGCCAACAAACTTCAGACACATCTTGTACATCTGGCTTATTTGGGTATTAGGGAATCGAACCACACGTCTATAGAGTTTGATTGCAGCAGCTGGAGGACCTAGTGATTTAAAGGGGAGGGGGGAAAGGCCAGTCTGTTGGGGTTGCCTTAAAAAATAAATAAATTTTTTAAATGTTGTAATTGGCTTAGGAAATGGAAATTGAGTTGAGAAAATAATTTTCAAATAATTGAACAACTGGAAGGTAGAATTCTAAAATCAAATTTCTTCCTCTACCTGTACCTAATAATGCAAGACTAAAAGTATTCATTCAGCCTAGTGTTGCACAAAGAAAAGGAAGGACCATATTACCTTTAGAATTTAAGAGATTGAAAATGGTCTCTTTGAACATGCCTAAAAATTGATTTAGCACTAGGGTGTTGGTTTAGCAGTTAATGGTGCTTGCTTGCAAATCCTACTGGCCTGTGTTCACTTCCTAAGCCACACATGTAAGCTGGACACAAAAAGTGACACAAGTATTTTGGAGTTTGTTTGCAGTAGCAAGAGGTCTTAATGCACCCATTCACACATGTGTCCAAATAATTTAAAAAATTGGCAGGATTTAGGAGGCAGAGGTAGAAGGATCATTGTGAGTTTGAGGCTAGCCTGTTAGTACATACTGAATTCCACATCAGCCTGGGCTAGAGCAAGACCATACATTGAAAAAAAAAAAAAATTTGATTAAAACTAGGTATAGAGCTGGAGAAATGGTTCAATGGTTAAGGTGCATGCCTGCAAAGGTCCCTGGTTTGATTCCCCAGTACCCACATAAAGCCAGATAAAGAAGATGGTGAATGTGTCTGGAGTTCAGTTGCAGTGGTTAGATGCCTTCGCATGCTTTTTCTCTATCTTTCTGCTTCCAGAAAGGAGAGGAAATAAAGCTATTTTTTTCTTTTGTAAGAGAGAGAGAAAATGGGCATACCAGGACTTCCAGACACTGCAAAGGAACTCCAGATGGATGATGCACCTTTATGTGGGTCCTGGGGAATAGAACCTGGGTTCTTTGGCTTTGCATGCAAGATTCTTAACAGCTAAGCTATCCTTCCAGCCCGAAGAATTTTGTTTTTTCACAGATGTGTGGCCATGAGCAATCTTCATTTAAATTTATTTGCAAGGAGGAAGGGTGCAGTGGAGCCTCTAGCCACTGCAAATGAACTCCAGATGCATGCACCACTTTGTGCATCTGGCTTTACATGGGTACTAGGGTATCAAGAAATATCTTTTAAAAGCTAGACAGAATGACACACACTAAATCTCAGCACTTGGCTGGCAGGAGGCAGGCAGCTCCTGAGTTCCAGGCCATTTTTTGAGGTACTCTTACTCTAGCCCAGGTTGACCTGGAATTTATTATGTAGTCTCAGGGTGGCCTCGAACTCAAGATGATCCTGTTACTTCTGCCTCCTGAGTGCTGGGATTAAAGGTGTGCACCACCCTGCCTGACAAGACTTATTACTCAAAAAAAAACAACAAAAAAACCACATAATATAATGAAGAAAACATCAGTAGTCAGACAGCTAATGTAATCAGTTAATAAATGGGACTAAAGGTCACTTTTTCCTAAATATAAGCTATAGGTCAAACCTAAAAAGCATGTAATGATAATTTCTAGCTAGATGTGTGGTACACTTGGGAAACTGAAGTAGGAGGATTGCTGTGAGTTTCAGGTTAGCTTTTGACTACAGAGGGAATTTTAGGTCAGCCTGGGATAAAGTAAGGCCCTACCTCAGAAAAACCAAAAAGCAAAAAAAAAAAAAATCTAATTTAAAATTCTTACCAACGGTAACCACTTAACACAAAAAAGGTAAAAATTAGGGCTGAGGAGATGGCTCCATATAGGTAACAGTGTTTGCTGGGCAAGCTTAACAACCTGCGTTCTAATCCCAACAAACCATACAAAGCCCAGCATAATGGCACGTGTTTGTAGTCCCAGCAGGCCCGCAGCAAGTCAGAGTAGAGACAGAATCAAATTAGCATGTGCCTCCAGGTGGGATGTGAAGACCGACACCATGGTCGTCCTCTTGCCTCCACATTTACTCCATGGCACAAGCACACCACAAGAAAAATGCGTGTGTATGTGTTATATGCACATTAGTGTGCACAAGCACATTCCCTGTACATAAGGCCAGAGGAGGACATGTTGTTTTTTAAAAGAGCCAGATATTGGTTTCCAATAATTTAACTTTCAGCTAACATTCTCAACCTTTCTGTACTTGATAAATTTTTAGGGCTTGAATACCCCTAATAAACTGTGATTCAAGCTGGAGAGATGGCTTAGTGGTTAAGGTGTGCTTGCCTGTGAACCCTAAAGATCCAGGTTCGATTCCTCAGCACCCACGTCAGCCTCATACATTTGGAATTTCATTTCCAGTGGCTGGAAGCCCAGGCATGCCTATTCTCTCTATCTGCCTCTCTGTCTTAAGTAAAAATATATATGAAAAAATAATTTTAAAAAACTGTGATTCATTTGAATCATGCTATTAATATGTATTAGAAATTAGAACTGCAGAGGCTGTGGATGTAGCTCAGTTGGTAGAGTGCTTATCTAATATGCATGAAGTCTAGGTTTCAATTTCCACCACCACATAAAGTCAGAACTGTCATGGTGGATCTTGCCTATAGTCCCAGCATTCAGGAGGTAGAAGTAGAAGGATCAGGAGTTCAGTGACATCCTTGGGCTACATAGTGAATTCAAGGCCAGCCTGTTCTACATAAGACCCCATCTCAAAAAAGAAAGAAGAGGAAATTAGAGCTGGGCATAGTAGCACACACCTTTAATCCCAGCACTTGGGAGGCAGAGGTAGGAGGATCGCCATGAGTTCAGGGCCACCCTGAGACTCCATAGTGAATTTCAGGTCAGCTTGGGCTAGAGTGAGAACTTGGGGGGGAGGGGGCGGTAAGAAAATTAAAACAAAGAAATGTTGAGTTAATTTTTAAAAAAAGACACACATGCAAATAAGTAATTGTTTTTAATAGGCTGGGGGGGGGTAGTGGTTTAAGGCACTTCCTTGCAAAGCACATTGTCCCAGGTTCATTCAGTTTCTCAGCATCCACATAAAACCAGATGCAAGCCGGGCATGGTGGCGCACGCCTTTAATCCCAGCACTCGGGAGGCAGAGGTAGGAGGATTACTATGAGTTCGAGGTCACCGTGAGACTACATAGTGAATTCTGGGTTAGCCTGGGCTAGAGTGAGACCCTACCTCGAAAAAACAAACAAAAAACAGATGCAAAAAGTGACCATGTGAATAGCATTTGTTTTCAGTGGCAAGAGACCCTAGGGTGCGAGCACGCACACTCACAGATAAGTGAAAATATTCCTATGACGGCACTTACAAGCACCTGGGAGGTGGCAGCAGGAGGGTCAGGAATTAAAGGCCATCCTCAGCTACTTGGCGAGTCCAAGGCCAGCCTGACCTACATGAGAAACTTGCCTTTAAATGGGGGCTGGGGTAGGAATGTGGCTCGGTGGCTAACGGCCCGTGCTTGCAAACTCTCCTGGCCTGTGTTCAGGTGTCCTACACCCACATGAAGTGCTGCATGAGTCTGGAGTTAGTTCATTGGCAGTGGCAAGAGGCCCTGGTGTGTCCATATTTTCTGCCTCTCTTAAATAAATACATCACTAATATAAGAAGCTGGACTGGAGAGGTGGCTTTGTGATTAAGGTGCTTGCCTACAAAGCGTAAGGACCCAGATTTGATTCCCCAGAAGATGCACATGGTGGCACATGTGTTTGGAGTAGAGGCCCTGGTGCACCAATAAATAAATAAATAAATGTAGAAGCTTAGCATTTAAGAAAGCTTGAGGGGCAGGCATGGTGGTGCATAACCTTAATCCCAGCACTTGGGAGGCAGAGGTAGGTGGATCATTATGAGGTTTTTTTGGGGGGGGGTTCAAGGGTCTCACTCACTCAGGGTGGTCTTGAACTCACAGTGATCCTCCTACCTCTGCCTCCCAAGTGCTGGGATTAAAGGTTTCTACCCCCAAGCCTGGCCCTCACATCTTTCTTTTTTTTTAATATTTTTATTTATTTATTTGAGAGTGACAGACAGAGAGAAGGGGGGGGGAGGGAGAGAGCATGGGCGCACCAGGGCCTCCAGCCACTGCAAACGAACTCCAGACACATGCGCCCCCTTGTGCATCTGGCTAACGTGGGTCCTGGGGAATCGAGCCTCGAACTGGGGTCCTTAGGCTTCACAGGCAAGCGTTTAACCGCTAAGCCATCTCTCTAGCCCCCCTCACATCTTTTAATGTGGAAAAAAAATGGGAACTATATGTAAACACCTTTGTGTTACTAAAGGAGAATGGAGTTACTGAATAAAAGCTCTTGAGCAACTGCTTGAGCTAGACAAACAAATCATCATTATTCACCTGAAAGACAACTCACTAAAAAGCTTAACCTTGGGAACTTGGCAGACATTTTCTCAAAAATGAACAATGAAGCATGTAATTTCAAAGAAAACAACTCAAAAATGTAGGTTGCCAAAGGTATAATTTGAACTTCCAAGTAAAACTGAATTTTGGTACGCTTGACAGCAGCCACCACAAGCCTGACAGTTTCCCAGTACTTCAGCATGATGGGGTCAGTGGCAGTAGAAACAAACATGACTTTTGGAGGGATACTGTAATGTGTCAGTACTTTAATAAGTACTGTTTTATAACTAGTTTAATAACTAGCATCTTCCAAATAACCAAGCATAAGAAGTTATAAAATATGAGTGAAAAAAAAAAAAAGACTCATTCAGGGTATAAAACCAGTGGGTTTTGACATAACTGCATGAAAAGGTTATTGACATTGGAGCTAGCCTTAAAGAAACTATGGAGAGGTGGCTTAGCAGTTAAGCACTTGCCTGCGAAGCCTAAGGACCCCAGTTTGAGGCTTGATTCTCCAGTACCCATGTATGCCAGATGCACAAGGTGGCACGTGCATCTGGAGTTTATTTGCAACGGCTGGAGGCCCTGGCACGTCCATTCTTTCTTTCTCTGTTGCTCTCAAATAAATAAATAAATAAATAAATAAATAAATAAAATAAACAACAACAAAGAAACTACCATGTGTAATTTTATTTATTTATTTAACAGAGAAATAGGGAGAGAGAGAGAGAATGGGTGCACCAGGGCCTCCAGATGCATGTGCCCCCTTGTGCATCTGGCTAATGTAGGTCCTGGGGAATTGAACCTTAAGATAGATATGGCTTGAGGGGTTCCTCCCACCAACACACACACGTGCAAATAAATAAAAATTTAAGCCAAGCCGGGCGTGGTGGCGCACGCCTTTAATCCCAGCACTCGGGAGGCAGAGGTAGAAGGATCGCCGTGAGTTCGAGGCCACCCTGAGACACCATAGTGAATTCCAGGTCAGCCTGGGCTAGAGTGAGACCCTACCTCGGAAAAAAAAAAAAAAAAAAATAAGCTGGATGTAGTGGTGCACGCCTTTAATCCCAGCACTCAGAAGGCAGAAGTAGGATTGCTGTGAGTTCGAAGTTACTCTCAGACTGCATAGTGAATTACAGGTCAGCCTGAGCTAAAGTGATACCCTACCTCGAAATACAACAACAAAAATTTCTTAACTGTTTTCTGTGTAATGTAGTTCAGATTAAGGAACCCAACTAAGAGAGGCTAGGAAGGAATAAATTGGAGTATATTGTTCTGTTGCTGTTAAAGAGGACAAGAGCCCTATGTAGTGAAATGGGGAAATGTAAGTCATAATGAGTAAAACATTGGGAATAGAACACATAGTATGACCCTCCAGGTTTAGGCTTTCAGTAATTATATATGCAAATTAAATTAAGCCATTGAGTCTTTGTATACATTTGTAACTAAAACTATGATGAGTACCCTTGAGGCATATGTAAGGAAAGCTTGTTTGGTAGGGTAGGAGCCATGGGAATCTGCAGCTAGATTCTTATCCTGCAAGGCTTTCTGCTTTGTAGGAATCTGCGGCGGATCCGGAAGTGTCAGCGTGGTCGCGAACAGCAAGAGAAAGAAGGGAAGGATGGAAACAGCAAGAAAACCATGGAGAATGTGGATAGCCTAGATAAGCTGGAGTGTAGGTTCAAACTGAACTCCTACAAGATGGTGTATGTGATCAAGTCAGAGGACTACATGTACAGGAGGACTGCCTTACTCAGAGCTCATCAGGTAAGAACCAGTCATTGGAATTTCTCAGCCTAGCTGTCTCCTAGCGACAGTGCCAGAAGAGGCCTACTCCACTGCCTTCTGATTATTTCTCTGCCTTATAAAAAGTCTGATATTGAAGCCTGACATGGTGGTGCACACCTTTATTACCAGCCCTCAGGAAGCTAAGGTAGGAAGATTACCATGAGTTCTAGGCCGCCATGGGGTACATAGTAAATTCCAGATCAGCCTGGACTAGATTGAGACCTTACCTCAACCAAAAAAAAAAAAAAAAAAGGGCTGGAGAGATGGTTTCGCGGTTAAGGTGTTTGCCTGCAAAGCCAAAGGATCCCGTTTTGATTCTCCAGGACCCACGTAAACCAGATGTACAAGGGGGCACAAGTGTCTGGTGTTTGTTTGCAGTGGCTGGATGCCCTGGCACCCATTCTCTCTTCTCTCTCAAATAAAAATAAATAAATAAATAAATAAACAAAACAAGCCCAGGCATGGTGGCGCATGCCTTTAATCCCAAACTTGGGAGAGGCAGAGGTAGGAGGCTCACTGTGAGTTTGAGGCCACCCTGAGACTACATAGTGAATTTCAGGTTAGCCTGGGACAGAGTGAGACCCTACCTCAAAAAAAAAAAAAAAAAAAAAAAAAACCATAAAAAAGCATAGTCCTGTATCGATGTGTCTCACTCTAAAAACTTACATGGTGGTACACCTTTGGTAATCCTGACATTCAGGAGGTGGAAGCAGGAAGATCAAGGCTAGCATAGAATATATCCTGTCTCCAAAACATAAGAGCTGGAGAGATGGCTTGGCGGTTAAGGTGCTTGCCTGCAAAGCCACAGAACCCAGGCCCAATTCCCCAGAACCCACACCCAAATAAGCCAGATGTGCACAACTTGGCACATGTGTCTGGATGTTTCCAGTGGCTGTAGGCTCTGGCCCATTCATTCTCTACCCCCCCCCCCACCCCAACATACACAGACTGCCCGCTGCCTTCTGCTTCTTTCATTCATAGATACACACACACACACAATTATTATTTAAATATGTAAGTACAGTGATTGTGATGGGGAGGTAATATGATGGAGAATGGAATTTCAAAGGGGAAAGGGGGGGGAGGGAATTACCATGGGATATTTTTTTATAATCATGGAAAATGCTAATAATTTTTTTTTAAGATACAGTCTCACTGTAGTTCAGGCTGACTTGAAGTTCACTATGTAGTCTCAGGGTGGCTCGAACTCATGGATGCTCCTATCTCTGCCCTGGAGTGCTGGCATTAAAGGTGTGCACCACCATCCTCAGGTCAGCCTGAGCTAGCTAGAGTGAGACCCTACCTCAAAAAGCACAAAAGAAAAGAAAAAGAAACTTTCATCTTCCATGTATTTGTGGAACTAAGTAGATCCTAAGTAGACGCTGATACATGCTAAAATCTTATGTCCATTCCATCCCAAGCCTTTCACTCTGGATCCTTATGTCTCAGCTTCTAGTGTAGAGTTCACAGGCAATTCATGACCATAACTGACTGTTAGCATTTTTCTTTGGCTTTTCGGGTTTCAGTTGTCTTTAAACAGAGAAGCCCCTTACTTTCAATCCAGTAGAACCCCACATGGTGGCTTGTAATCTCAGCTGTCTTGGAGGCAGAGGAAAGGAGGATTGCTAACTTTTGAGACTAAAAATATCACAAACCTCTAATGATTAATAGTTGAGCCCACATCTTTCGTGCTAAAATTGGGGTTTGTATTTTATTTGAAGGGTTTCTTTTGGTCCTACCTTACCTTTATCTTTTTTTTCCCCTTCCTTTTTCTCTTGTAGTCCCACGAGCGTGTAAGCAAGCGTCTGCATCAGAGGTTCCAGGCCTGGGTAGATAAATGGACCAAGGAGCATGTGCCTCGTGAAATGGCAGCAGAGACCAGCAAGTGGCTCATGGGTGAAGGGCTTGAGGGCTTGGTGCCCTGCACCACCACCTGTGACACAGAGACCCTGCACTTTGTGAGCATTAACAAGTATCGTGTCAAATATGGCGCAGTATTCAAAGCCCCTTAACTGCAAAGCCAGAGCGGACGACTAGGAGGTCTGTGTGCATGTGGGCATGTGTGCTCACACACACTCAAGAAGCAAGGAAGATGCCTTTCAAGCCACCAGTTCGACTTGGCAACAAGTGGGACACACAAAAGCAATGTGGATACCTTCCAAAGCTGGAGCTGGCACTTTTCCCAAGGGTACTAGCCTGCCCTAGAGGGGAAGGAAGTCATGCAAGCAAGGACAGGCAGCTTGCTTGCACACACCAGCAGAGCTAAAAACCTAGAGTCACGTGGCCTGGCATTAGATGCAGAAGCAGATGCTGTTCACATTTGACTGTATAGAGGTGCATTTACAAAACAGACGGGAGAGGACTTCATGATCAAATGGATTATAACTGATGAAGAGTGCTCCTCTCCCCTTCCACTAGAAGACTAAAAAGACTGGGCTTGATTTGTCTTTTTTCGTCTTCTGGTCACTTGAATACATCTAAGATTCCCCCATTAGATTTTTATCTGGAACCTACAGTTTGGCTTTGGGATTGATCATCTTGTGGATTCGGTTTCTGACAGTCCTTGCTGCCCACTCTAACCTCTTCTGGTTCTCAGTCTCCACTTCAGATCACTCGTCCTTTTTAGCTCCTGCGGAACTGTTTTGTACCTGCTTCCTTACTAGTCCACCCTAGTGCCGTCCACCAGCTTTACTCTGACACACACACACACAGTTTTAACTTGGCTTTTCTGTTTTGTAAATAATGTACATACTGTCAATTTTTTATTAAAAGAAATATGCTTTGATGTGCTAGCATAACTGCTCTAGCTTCTTGTGTGCCATAGTGCTATGTGGCTTCGGATTTAGTACCTATGAATAGATGTACAAGACATTGACTACACTTTTTACCAAAGGGACTTACACTGTAGTACTTTTGTGTAAAACTTGTCTTCCCTCTCACCTCAAACTTTTTTTTTCTTTTTTTTTCCCCCCATTTTTTTCTTTTCTTTTTTGTAAATAAAGTTTGGTTCTTTCTTAAGGAAATAAACTATCAACCCAAGTCCCTTGTCCTTACCAGAGAGCTACTGTAAAACTGACTTTAGATCCTGACCCAGGGTACAGACAGGATTTTGCTTTAAGTAAATAGTTGCCTGCACTTGTCAAATTAAATAAACTTGTCAAATCAAAATACTTCAAAAATTTAGCTGGGTATGGTGACACACACCTTTAATCCCAGCACTTGGGAGGCAGAGGTAGGAGGGTAGGCTCTGAGTTTAGGACCACTCAGACTACACAGTGAATTCCAAGTCAGCCTGAGCTATAGTGAGACCCTACCTCAAAAAAAACAAAAGTAAGTAAAAGTTTCTCTTACCCTTATTGTGGATAAATACCAAATCAGTATTGTGTTTAGAGCATATACTATAAATAGGGTTAGGAGAGGATTAATTACTAATATTTAAATGTGAATGATTAGAGCTTTGAAGTATGGTCGGCCTGGACTTTCTGAATAAAGTCCAACTAGCCCGTCCATATTCTGGCAGATTTCAAGTTTTGTTTTTTTGTTTTTTTTTAAATTTATTTGAGAGCGACAGACAGAGAGAAAGACAGATAGAGGGAGAGAGAGAGAATGGGCGTGCCAGGGCTTCCAGCCTCTGCAAACGAACTCCAGACGCGTGCGCCCCCTTGTGCATCTGGCTAAAGTGGGACCTGGGGAACCGAGCCTCGAACCGGGGTCCTTAGGCTTCACAGGCAAGCGCTTAACCACTAAGCCATCTCTCCAGCCCAGATTTCAAGTTTTTTTGGCTTTTTTGTTTAAGACAGTGTCTCACTAAACCAAGAACTCACCCACTTGGCTAGACAAGGTAGCCAGCAAGCCCCAGGAATCCTCTTGTCTGAGCCCCCCCCCCCCAGTGCTGGGATTACAGGTACCACCTGTATGCCTGTCACATGCCCAGTTTCTAAATAATAGGTACTGGGAATCTTAACTCAGGTCCTTGTACTTGTACACCAGGAACGTTTCACACTGCACCATCTTATCATTTTTTTTTATTTTTACTTAGGAATCCTCACCATCACCATAAATAAAGACAGTTTTTGACTCCTGGATTTTAAAAGCACAAGTCAAGCTTCTATTTTATTCATGTCATCTGAAAGAGTCTCATTGCATAGCCTCTGCTGGCATCACACACTCAAGGACATTGTGTGTATGCTGTACTTTTATTTGTGGTTGCTGGAAGGCAAAACACTAAGGGTGGCAAAAGAGCTTCATGGGAAGAAAAGGAGATTTCTTGGGCAAAGCTAGAGCCATGCCTGACTTGAGGGAAGAGTGACATACTGAGCTGAAGTTTTCTTAGCCAAAATGTGCCCAGCCTCCCTCCACTCCCTCAAGGTCATACTGACTGGAACTCTGAGAAAATCTGGCTCCATCTGATCTGGAGCAACCTCAGCTATTGCTGCTGATGTCTAGTTTTGTTTACAGCACCTTCCTGAAAGTCAGGAGTTCAAGATCAGGTCAGGAGAAAATCCCAACCAAGGGGCTGTAAAGATGGCTCTATGATTAAAGGCACTTGCTTGCAAAGCCTAACAGCCCAGGTTCAATTCCCCAGTACCCAAGTAAAACCACATGCATAAAGTACATGTGTCTGAAGTCCATTTGCAAGGGTAAGGAGCACTGGTGTGCCCATTTGCTATTAAAAAAAAAAAAAAAAAAGCCAGGGGTGGTGGTGCACACCTTTAATCCCAGCACTCAGGAGGCAGAGATAGGAGGATCACCGTGAGTTGGAGGCCAACCTGAGATTACATAGTGAATTCCAGGTCAGCCTGGGCTATAATGAGACTACCTCGAAAAGCTAAAAAAAATCCCAACTGATCAACCAATAGGCAAGAAACACAAGCAGCAAAAGGTTAATTTTATACTTGGTCACAAGGCTAGCCAGGTGTGGTGACACACACCTTTAATCCCAGCACTCCAGAGGCAGAGATTGGAGGATCACTGTGAGTTCAAGGCCAACCTGGTACTACAGAGTGAGTTCAGGTCAACCTGAGGTAAAGTGAAACCCTACTTTGGGAAAAAAAAAAAAAAAAAACCCACAAATAATATAGACTACTATGCGTGCTTTTTTTTCTTTCTTTCTTTCTAATGGCTTTACAGACAGGAAGACAAGCAAATTTACGAAGAAAGTAAAGCTGCCAGTGAAATACTAGTGATGGAAATTTAACTGGAGGTCGATTTCTGGCATTATGGCTCTCCTAGAAGTCAATGAAATACATTCTTTTGGGCTCTTCAGTGTTTAGTAGCCAGTCTCAAAGTCAGAGCTTTGGTGATACTACATCAAGCACGTAATAGCGGAAGGGGAGGGTTGGTTAGTGGGGCGCAAAGCCTTTCCTCCCTATCCTTTAACCATCAGTTTGAAAACACCAGGCGCTTTTCACATCATACAAAGACTAGTTCTTCCTTTCAGGGAGGAAGCCACACGCAGCGGCTGCAGAGGAAGGAAGCTGAAGGCTTCTGAGCAAAAATGAAGGTCTCAAGTCTATCCTAGGACTTTCCAGGGATCTCCTCAAACTTCACATTTGAAGCCTTGGTGTGGTGGCACACCCCTTTGATCCCAGCACTGGGGAGGCAGAGGTAGGATCGCTGTGAGTTCGAGGCCACCCTGAGACTACTACCTCGAATAAAAGCGGGGGAGGGAGGGGACACTTCATTTAATTTAAGGACCAATTACCCTGGTTCTGCCAGCTGGGCTAGACAGGCGAGCCTTCACCTCCCGGCTGCCAAGGGTCGCCGGCAGCTGGTGTTCCAAGGAAAGCTGCTCGGGTATGGAAGGCGCCCGTCGGATGCCGGAACCTTCGGCTTCCGGCCTCGGTCCGCTCCGAAAGTCTTCCGTGGGGGGGGGAGGAGAGAGCGAGCGAGCGAGCGAGGCGTGGTCATCCCGCGATGGCGGCCCCGGCCCTGAAGCACTGGCGCACCACCCTGGAGCGGGTGGAGAAGTTCGTGTCGCCGCGCTACTTCACCGACTGTAACCTCCGCGGCAGGTGCGGCCCTCGGCCCGCGTCCCTGCCTTCGCTTCCGGAGGGAAACCCGGGCCGGGGCCGCCCGAGGGCCGCGGGACAAAGTGTCCGCCGCCGCACACGGGACGGGCTCCCCGGGAGCAGCGGGTAGAGGACGGCGCGGGGAGGAGGGGGGGGGTGTTCCGTGCCGCGGCGCTGTCAAGCGGTCCTCCCTCGCCGTGCTCGGCGGAAGGAAAAGCCCCTGCCCCACCCGCCAAGCTCACGGGAGGACAGCGGCCGGCCGCAAGCACGCGCCCAGCGGCTCACTCCCGCCCTCCCCTAGGCTCTTCGGAGACAGCTACCCGCTGGCCGGCCTCTCCCGCTTCCTGACGCCCGAGCGGCTTCCCTACCAGGAGGCTGTCCAACAGGACTTCAGCCCCACGCAGGTCGGCGACAGCTTCGGACCCACGTGGGTAACGCCCAGCCTGGACCAGCCCCGCCCCGACGGGCCGGCCTGATACCAAAGGCCGCGCCTCCACTGTTTTCTAGCCCCGGCAGCTAACGTGGGGCCGCGCGGCGCCCTCTGCTGGCCCCTCTTCTCCGATCTCTCTCCCTCTCTCTCTCTTCCTCTCCCCACCACCCCGAGAGAGGTCTTCCCACCCCACCCACTCGGTCGCCTTCTTTTCCCATCCGTTCCTCTCTACTTGTATCGCTTCACTTGGATCACCTGGTGACCCTGCAGATGCTTAGAGAAAAATCTCAGGACCCTGTTGGGAATCCAAGACCTGTGCCAGGACCGGGTTTTCACCTCTAGGCCCAACCCGATGGCTCTCTCTTGCAGGTGGTGGACCTGCTGGTTCCGGGTAGAGCTGATCATCCCCGAAGCATGGGTGGGCCGGGAAGTTCACCTTTGCTGGGAAAGTGATGGAGAAGGACTGGTCTGGCGTGATGGGGAACCTGTCCAGGTGAGGGGCCCTCCCCTCGGGCTGAATAGGATCTCATTTTGGGCCCCCCTTTTTTTTATCGTTTTATTTATTTATTTATTAGATGCAGAGAGAGAGAGAGGGAGAGAGAATGGGCGTGCCTGGGCCTCTAGCTCCTGCAAACGAAATCCAGATGCATGCACCACGATGTGCATCTGGCTTACCTGGGACCTAGAGGAATCAAACCTGGGTCCTTAGGCTTCACAGGCAGGCGCCTTAACTGCTAAGCCATCTCTCCAGCCCCCTGGTTTTTTGCTTTTATTTATTTATTTATTTGTTTATTTATTTATCTATTTTTGGTTTTTCAAGGTAGGGTCTTGCTGTATTCCAAGCTGACCTGGAATTCACTATATAGTCTCAGGCTGGCCTTGAACTCAGCATTTCTCCTACCCCTGCCTCACAAGTGCTTGGATTAAAAGTGTGCACACTGTGCCTGGCAATAAAATGAATTTTTATTATAGGTAGTACTTTCAGACAATGCTAGGATTGTAAAGTAAGACAGTTGTCTTTCCCTAAAGTAATAGATCTTTCTTATTCCTTCATGTCATTCCCTAGAAATGTAACCAATGTTAAGTGTTAAATGTCCTATCGGGTTTGATCTTTTTTTAAAATATTTATTTATTTATTTATTTATTTTATTTGACAGAGAGAGAGAGAATGGGTGTGCCAGGGCCTCCATCCACTGCAAATGAACTCCAGACACATGCGCCCCCTTGTGCATCTGGCTTACATGGGTCCTAGGGAATCGAACCTGGGTCCTTTGGCTTCCCAGGCAAACACCTTATCTGCTAAGCCATCTCTCTATCCCTTCCCCCCCCCTTTTTTTTGGTTTTTTTTTTTTGAGGTAGGGTCTCACTCTAGCCCAGGCTGACCTGGAATTCGCTATGGAGTCTCAGGGTGGCCTCAAACTCATGGTGATCCTCCTACCTCTGCCTCCCGAGGGCTAGGATTAAAGGTGTGCGCCACCATGCCCGGCTGCTTCCCCCTTTTTTAAATGTTGAAATAGGGTCTTGCTAAATTGTTCAGGCTGATAGCCTTAAACTTATCCTCCTTCCTTAGCCTTCCAAGTACCTGAGATAATAGGCTTTTAAAATATTTATGTATTTATTTGAGAGGGAGAAAGGCAAATAGAGAAAATGGGCACACCAGGCCTCTAGCCACTGCAAACGAACTCCAGACGCATGCACCACCTTATGCATCTGGCTTTACATGGGTACTGGGGAATCAAACCCAGGTCTTTTGGCTTTGCAAAAAAATGCCTTCACTGTTAAGCCTTCTCTCCAGCCCTGATAATTGGCTTTTATATCACCATACTTAGCTCATGTTGTATAATTTTTTTTCTTATATACATGGGTGCAGTGGTCACTAGAACCCACTCTTAGGCCTCTTAACCCTTGCCCAGGATCCTTCTCATAAGACCATGAAAAACCGGCAACCAGGCACCATGTGATGGTCATGTGCTGGCTACAGTGAGAGGTGTAGCACTACCAGAGATTCCTGGTAGATTCTTCTTGGCCCTCCCTGAAAGAGAGCACCCAGGGCTGCCAGCTGGGTGTCATGGCCTCCCTTGGCTATGACCTCATTTGGATGTTCCAAAGATCAGGCTCTTAAGCCCTTTCTCTTCTTCCTATAGGGATTGACCAAAGAGGGTGAAAAAACCAGTTATGTCCTGACTGATAAGCTGGGAGAAGGAGACCCCCGTAGGTGAGTCAGTCTCCATAGACTATTGACCCAGAGGAAGACTGAGTGACATCAGATGCACCTCCAACTCCAGTACACCCCACCTCACATAGTTTGGCTTTAGGAAGCTTAACTTTTTATTTTATTTTATTTTATTTATTTATTTATTTTATTTTATTTTATTTTATTTTTATTTATTTTTTTTTTTTTGCTTTTTTGAGGTAAGGTCTCACTCTAGCCCAGGTTGACCTGGAACTCACTATGTAGTCTCAGGATGGCCTCGAACTCATGGTGATCCACCTACCTCTGCCTCCCAAATGCTGGGATTAAAGATGTGTGCCACCATGCCCAGCTTTTTAAAAAATTGTATTTTCTTTATTTGTGTATTTATTTGAGAGAGAGAAAGAAGGGACACTCCAGGGCCTCCAGCCACCACAAGTGAACTCCAGATGTATGTGCCACCTTCTGCATCTGGCTTATGTGGGTCCTGGGAAATTGACCTGGGTCCTTTGGCTTTGCAGGCAAGCACTTTAACTGCTAAGCCATCTCTACATCCCAGGAAGCTTAACTTTTTCCTGACTATAAAAATAATATTTAGGCCAGGCATGGTGGCACCCGCCTTTAATCCCAGCACTCAGGAGGCAGCGGTAGGAGGTTCACCGTGAGTTCCAGGCCATAGTATATTCTAGGTCAGCCTGGACTAGAGTGAGACCCTATCTCAAAAAAACAAAAATAATAATAATAATAATAGCTGGGCGTGGTGGCACATGCCTTTAATCCCAGCACTCGGGAGGCACAGGTAGGAGGATTGCTGTGAAGTCGAGGCCACCCTGAGACTCCATAGTGAATTCCAGGTCAGCCTGGGCTAGAGTGAGACCCTACCTCAAAAAAACAAAATAAATAAATAATAAATAAACATAATAATAATTCCCTACTTGTAGTAAATACAGGAAAATGCAAAGATATGTCACTTATTATCATACAACCTGGAGATAACCATTCTCAACATTCTAGCATTCATGTACTCAATGTTCTTTGAGTAAATATTCATTTTTACCAGTTGAAATTATATTTAGATGAAATTTTGCTCCTACGTTTTTATGTTTTTATTTATTTGCAATCAGAGAGAGAGAGAATATGGGTGTGCCAGGGCTTCTAGCACTGCAAATGAACTCCAGATGCATGTGCCACTTTATGCATCTGGCTCTACGTAGGTACTAGGGAATCAAGCCCCAGGTTGTCAGGGCTTTGGAGGCAAGTGCCTTAACTGCTAAGCCATCTCTCCAGCCCTGTTCCTGCTTTGTTGTCGTTGTTGTTTTGGTTTTGTTTGAGGTAGGGTCTCACTCTAGCCCAGGCTGACCTGGAACTCACTCTGTAGCCCCAGGCTGGCCTCAAACTCAGGACAGTCTTCCTACCTCAGCCTCCTGAGTGCTGGGATTAAAGGCATGTGCCACCATGCTAGGCTGTCCATCCTGCTTTTTACATTCCATTTTATAATGAGGGTAATCTGTGAAAGAAACTTTCTGAGACATTGTTATATTGGTTGAACACTTTCAAATACTTCCAAACACAGGGAGTATGGCCATGAGTAACGTAGTCCCTGACAGCAAAGGGAGACAAATACGCATAGAATGTTGCCGTAGCTGAAGGCTGTGGAGGGAAGTACTGCAATCAACTAATGGGAATCTGCTAGACTGGGAGGGGCTAAAGAGTCAAGAAGGCTTCCCTCATGAACTGGAGTTTGCTCTCTCAAGCTCAGGCAGAATATTCTACTTAGCCAAGTGCTGTTGCCAGGACTGGCTGCCCTGTGTTGGCTGCTGGAGCTTGGGTGTAAATGTCAGTGCCGAAAGATCCAAACAGGCTTGTATTGTGCAAAGAGGACTCTGAGACTAAGACAGTCCTGCACACACAGCTTTGGAACTAGGAAGCTGAACAGCAGTGAGGTTCACAGGGGTCCAGACTTACCCCCTTACTCCGACTGAGGCAGAATATTCCCCAGTAGGAAATAAGTTTGGATTGCCCCTCCCCCCCACACACACCCCTGACACACAATGGTGCCTTACCTCTGAGCAGTGGATCCTGGAAGTAAATGGGGAGGGGTCAGCTCCATTGCCTTCTGCAAGTACTCATTCTTCCCCAATCCCCTAGCGTCCTCTGCTAGTCCTTTAGCCTGAGACCGCTTGCCCCTGTTTGTAGCCTAACCCTCTATGTAGAAGTAGCCTGCAATGGGCTCCTGGGGGCCGGGAAGGGGAGCATGATCGCAGCTCCTGACCCTGAGAAGATGTTCCACCTGAGCCGGGCCGAGCTGGCTGTGTTCCATCGGGACGTCCACAAGCTCCTGGTAGATCTGGAGTTGCTGCTGGGCATAGCCAAGGTACCAGTGCCCCCTGCACCCCCGTCCCTCTCTAGACCCCTGCTCAAGGCTGGTCCTTTCCTGGGTCAGGTCACTGGGACTCTACTAATTCAGAGCAGAAAAGGTGTTTCGCCATGTAAATGAAAGTGGTGTTCAGTTGGGGCAGCAGTAGGAGTAAAGGGTTGGAAGCGGGTGAGCTCCACTGGTTCTAGAGTGGTGCTTGCGAGGAGATTGAGGGACAGAACCCTGTCGCAGGGCCTCGGGGACGACAACCAGCGCAGCTTCCAGGCCCTCTACACAGCCAACCAAATGGTGAACGTGTGTGACCCTGCCCAGCCTGACACCTACCCAGTGGCCGCAGCCCTGGCCTCCAAGTTCTTTGGCCAACGTGGTGGTGAAAGCCAACATACCATCCATGCTATAGGACACTGCCACATTGATACAGGTAGGGTACAGCTGGCCAGGTCAGGGTGCCCTCGAAGCTCTAGCTGTGCCCTCTTAAGCAATTTCTTGCCCCTCTTGGATCTTAGTTTTTCCATGTCTGTATAATGGGACGGGGGTAATGGACTGTGGGCTCTGCTTGCTATAGCTTATGGATTCTTTCAACAGATGTTGGTGCCTCGGGAGGCCCCGTGACAGGCGCTGGGGCAGCATCTCAGAGTAGCCAGGCATAGTGATGCTGCATGTGGGGCTGGTAGACCAGAAGAGGCGTTTAGCCAAGCTAGGTTGAGCAGATCCAAAGACGCTTCCTGGACAAGGTGACCTTTCAATTCAGTGAGGATTAGGAAAGTTTCTAAGGATATCCAAGCCCTCAAAGAGGAGTGATGTGGAACTAGTAAAGGATCATCCCAGAAGTCCCCAAGTACAGGGGCAGGTTTTCCAGGAGGATTAGACTTTGAACTTTGAACTTCGTGTGTGAGTTTGCAGTGTCTGTGAAGCTATCTTTGTGTGTGAGAGAGTGAGTCTTGTTAGGTAGCCCAAGCTGGCCTTGAACTCATCCTCCTGAATGCTAGCATGACAGGTGTAAATCACCCCGCTTTGGAAATAGTACGTTTTCAACAAGCTCCCCACTGTTGATTCTGATGCAGCTAAGGTTTCTGAACAAGGGTTCTCTGCTGAGCCACAGTGTGCAGTCCTGCCCTGGTAAGGTTGGTCCAGAAGTAGAGGTCAAGAATGGCTGGAATTCCTCCCACAGGACAGCTCACGCAGATGGGCCCACCTATACCTTGTTCCAGCATACCTGCCTCTGGGTGGGAGGTAGAGCTGAGCCTTATTCTACAGAGCCTGGTACCCCCATGTCCTCACCTGTAGAATTCACCTTATGGCCCTGTGGCCTTCTCCCATCCCCTCACCGAAGAGACTCGAAGCAATGGCTGAAGAGAGACGTCACAGGGCTTTGCAGGGCGGAAGGCCGCGACGGGAGGGGCTAGCCCGAGTCCGCACAGTGCTGTAGCGGGGATGGCTGGAGACCTGCGCGGAGCAGGATCCTTGCCACTTTCCTCACCCCACCCCCTCCGTCTCTAGCCTGGCTCTGGCCCTTCAAAGAGACCGTGCGGAAATGTGCCCGGAGCTGGGTGACAGCCGTGAAGCTCATGGAGCAGAACGCCGAGTTCATCTTCGCCTGCTCCCAGGTCAGAGGGCAGCTACGTGGAGCGGGTGGGTCTGCTGTTCCCTTGGCTCTGGGGGCTTCTCAGGCCTGAGGGCCAAAATGTTCCTCACCTTCAGTTAACCACAGAGCCCCCAGGTGCTGGACCCTGAGCGGGGTCCTTGTCACTTCTGACCAGCTCCTATCCCACGTGCCCCACAGGCACAGCAACTCGAGTGGGTCAAGAGCCACTATCCTGGCCTGCGATCCCGGCTCCAGGAGTTTGCCTGCCGTGGGCAGTTTGTGCCCGTGGGGGGCACCTGGGTGGAGATGGTAAGTACACTTAGCACCCTCACAGCCTTGGTCCCTGTGGCCATGGCCTTCGCCATATGTCATAGCACCCTTTCTATTTTGTTGTTGTTAACTGTTTGCTGCAAGTCATTCCTGCCCTTTTGTGGCAGGACTTTTAGCTTTTGTTTTGATTCATTTTGTTTAAGACAAGGTCCCATGTAGCCCAGGCTGGGCCACCTCCACTTCCTGAGTGCTGGGATTAAAGGCGTACACTTCCGTGGCCAGCGTATACTGTGCTGGGGATCTAACCCACGGCTTCATATATGCTAGGCAAGCACTCTAGCAATTGGGCTACATTTCCACCCCCTACCTCTCTCTCTGTTTTTTTTTTTTTGTTTTGTTTTGTTTTTTTCTTTTTGTGGCACTGGAAATTGAACCCAGGGCCTCATGTATACAAGGAAAGCACTCTACCACTGAGCCATATCTCTACCTTGGCAAGGCTTCTTAATCTCTGGAATCCCATGACCCAGGCTCCAAAAGGTGGTAGGTCTCCAGCAGGGCGATGGACTTCCTGCATGTGTGAGAGAACTACTCTCACACAGGTGAGCAGTTGGCCTGAAGAGAGGGAGTAGACTTCCTGGGGCCTGGATGTAACTGTGTTGGAGCAGCCTGGCTCCTTCAGAGCAAGCATGGGGCACTGACCCTAGCCGCCTCGCTGTCCCCTCACTGGCAGGATGGGAACCTTCCCAGTGGAGAGGCCATGGTGAGGCAGTTTCTGCAGGGCCAGAACTTCTTCCTGCAGGAGTTTGGGAAGATGTGCACTGAGGTAGGTTGGGGGCTGCCACAGCAGGCCATGCATGGGTTGCTGGGACTCGGCCCAGAGTGCCCAAAGGCGGAGGCTGGAGTGGCTCCTCCAGCAGCTCTGTAGTCTTCTCCCCACAGTTCTGGCTGCCAGACACATTCGGCTACTCAGCACAGCTCCCCCAGATCATGCGTGGCTGTGGCATCACACGCTTCCTGACACAGAAATTGAGCTGGAACTTGGTGAACTCCTTCCCAGTAAGCAAGCCCTAGGGGTCAGGGTCATAGGGGCTTGGATCCCACCTGGCCTAGTCACCTCTTCCCAGGCTTATCAAAAGGCCCTGGACATATCACCAAGTCCCCTCCTCCCCACACCCCTCCCCCCCAGAGTAGACAGGCCCCTGCCAGGAGCACAGAGTGGACATGAGCATGGTCAGAGACTGAAAGCCTGCTGTGCCTCAGGCCTGACTCTGGCCTCTCCCCTGCCTGTCTCTGCTGGCAGCACCACACCTTTTTCTGGGAGGGGCTGGACGGTTCCCGTGTGCTGGTCCACTTCCCACCAGGAGACTCCTATGGGATGCAAGGCAATGTGGAGGAGGTGAGGAGACATGGCTGGGAGTGGAAGGCCAGAGGGGTTGGGGAATCCTATCCTAGGCTGACCCATACTTGTCCCCTCTTGTTCAGGTGCTGAAGACCGTGACCAACAACCGGGACAAAGGGCGGACCAACCACAGTGCCTTCCTCTTCGGCTTCGGGGACGGGGGTGGTGGCCCCACACAGACCATGCTGGACCGCTTGAAGCGGCTGGGCAATACTGACGGGCTGCCCAGGTCAGGCCTGGGCCAATAGCAGCCCTTGACGTCCATATAGCCCCACCCTCAGCCCTTGCCTTAAGCCTGCCTTCTGTTCATACTTGGGGCTCAGCCCCACCCCCAGACCTCATGCGCTTCCTATCCTGGCCCGTCAGCTGTTCCAGGCTCCCACCCTGGGGATCAGGTGTGGTGGGGGGATGCTGAGGGTAGGAAGGGCTTGAGCACACCAGTGCTGGGGGTCCAGAGCTGGCACTGTGCACAAGGAGATGTCTGGTGTGGCTCCCATGTCGGGCTAGCTGCCTGGCCTGCTCTGGGAAGGAAGGGTTAGCCCGGAACCAAGATCTGCCTGTCTGGCAGCCTGGGCTTGTGTTCTCCCTCAGGGTGCAGCTGTCGTCTCCAGAGCAGCTCTTCATGGCACTGGAGAGAGACTCGGGACAGCTGTGCACATGGGTCGGAGAGCTCTTCTTGGAGCTGCACAATGGCACCTACACCACTCATGCCCAGGTCCGGGACAAGCTGCCAAGCCTAGCAAGCAGGGGCCTTGGTGTGCGGAGGCTGGGGAGGCAGCAGGGGCAGAGCTCAGATTACTGTTTCAGGAAGAGGCGTGGAGAGAAGTGCAGGAGCTAGGGCCGTGGGCCAGAGCCTCCCTGGAGGAGAACTGAGTGGGAGCAGAGGGAGGAGGACACCTGGGCCAGTTGCCTACAGGAGGCCCTGGGAGGCTGTCAAGAGGGAAAGCTGGTGGTCGTGGTGGTGCACGTCTTTATTCCCAGCACTCGGGAGGCAGAAGGAGGGGCATCACCATGAGTTTGAGGCCAGCCTGAGGCTACACAGTGAATTCCAGGTCAGCCTGGGCTAGAGTCAAATCCTACCTCAAAAAAAAAGAAAAAGTGACGGCTTTGGCGAGTGTCTGGGACGCTGAGTGGAATCTAGACTGACTCTCCTGCCTGCGTGCAGCTCAAGAAGGGGAACCGGGAATGTGAGCAGATACTGCATGACGTGGAGCTGCTCAGCAGCCTGGCCCTGGCCCGCAGTGCCCAGTTCCTCTACCCAGCGGCCCAGCTGCAACACCTCTGGAGGTCAGCCTTGTGCCCGCACCCTGCTGCTCCTTCCTCCCCCAGCTGCCCCTGCCAGCCTTCCCCATCACCACCTCGGCTCCTGCAGGCTCCTGCTCCTGAACCAGTTCCATGATGTGGTGACTGGAAGCTGCATCCAGCAGGTGGCAGAGGATGCCATGAGCCACTATAAAGGTGAGGCTGCCAGTAGTCCTGCCACTCCCCACCCAGGGCTGGGCCCGAAGCAGGACAGTCGGGCGATCCCAGACCCACTGCCAGCCCATGACCTGCAGTCTCTCTTCAGACATTCGTTCCCATGGCAGCGCGCTGCTTGGTGCTGCGGCCGCAGCCCTGTGCGCTGGGGAGCCCGGGCCTGAGGCCCTCCTCATCGTCAACACGCTGCCCTGGAAGCGCACGGAAGTGGTGGCCCTGCCCAGGTCTGGCGGTGCCCACAGCCTAGGTATGACCCGAGGGGGAAGGCCACTACTGCAGCAGGAGGGACACGATGACAGGAATCTCCCCCACCCCCACCCCGAGCTCTCAGAAGGAGCCATGTCCTTCACTGCCGAGCAAAGTTTCTAGAAGGTCAGGGAGGCAGCACTGATGCCCAGGCCTCATTCCCAGCCCTGGTGACGGTGCCCAGCGTGGGCTATGCCCCGGCTCCCACCCCTACCTCACTACGGCCCCTGCTGCCCCAGCAGCCCGTGTTTGTGGTGCAGGAGGTAAGTCCCGGGGGCTCCTAGTGGGGCGGGGCAGGGTGGGCCCGGGAGAGCCCTTCAGACTCAGCTCAAGGACCCTTCCTATCCAAGACTGATGGCTCTGTGACTCTGGACAATGGCATCATCCGGGTGAAACTGGATCCTACTGGCTGCCTTATCTCCCTAGTCCTGGTGGCCTCTGGCAGGTGCCAAACCCTTACTGTTCTTTCCCTTTGCCTGGAAAGTAGATCCTACACCCTGTTCTCCCCCAACTGGTAGCCCCAGAACTGCCCACAGCACCCTACTGGTGCCTCTAGGCTGGGACCTTCTCACAGATGGGACCGGGCAGGCTGGGCTAGGAGTCCCCTGTTCCCTTGGGTGTGCTTACCTAGCTCCACTCCACCAAGGACAGCAGGAGAGAACAAGGTTCAGTCCCTATGTCCTTCCAGGGAGGCCATTGCTGAGGGCGCCCTGGGGAACCAGTTTGTGCTGTTTGATGACGTGCCCTTATACTGGGATGCATGGGATGTCATGGACTACCACCTAGAGACACGGTACAGGCCGGCAGGACCTAGGGGTGGTTGAGGTTGGGAATATCTGCTCCCTTGGCTTAGTGCCTCCCACCTCTGTCCCACAGGAAGCCTGTATTGGGTCAGGCAGGAACCCTGGCTGTGGGCACTGAGGGTGGCCTCCGGGGCAGCGTCTGGTTCCTGCTGCAAATCAGCCCCAACAGCCGACTCAGCCAGGAGGTTGTGCTGGATGTTGGCTGTCCCTATGTCTGCTTCCACACCGAGGTAGCAGGGCTGGGGAGGGGGCCATTTTCCCCAGGAATGACTGGTGAGGAGGGCCAGTCCCAGCCTGTGTCTCTCCCCGCCCCTTGCTCCCCACTCCATCCTATTCCCAGGTGCACTGGCATGAGGCCCACAAGTTCCTGAAAGTGGAGTTCCCTGCCCGCGTGCGCAGCACCCAGGCCACCTATGAGATCCAGTTTGGGCATCTACAGCGACCTACCCACTCAAACACCTCTTGGGACTGGGCTCGATTTGAGGTCTGACATGGGAGGATGGGGGAAGGGGAGGCTCCGGCCTCCTCCGGGGCTGAGGAAAGGCTAGACTACTTGTATAGTGAGGAGACCAGAGGAAAGGAAACCAGCAGCCGTCATTTCCTAACGTGTGCCAGACCTTGGACTCAGTGCTCTCCATTTAGTTTGATACTCTGGGCCATTTAGAGGAAACTGAGGCTGAAAGAGGTTGAGCTGTGGTTCCACAGCAAGAGTGACAGTAGCTCTAGAAACTGGGGAGTAGGGATGGAAAGATGGCTCAGTGGTTAAGGGTCGTGCTTGCAAGGCCTGATTCCCCAGTGCCCATGTATAAAGCCAGATATACATACATTGGCACAGAACACACCACCTGGAGTTTGTTTGCAGTGTGGGAGGCCCTGGTTTTCTCTCTCTGTCTCTCTCTCTGCAAATTTGCAAATATTTTTGTTGTTGTTGTATTTTTGAAGTAGGGTTTCACTCTAGCCCAGGCTGACCTGGAATTCACTATGTAGTCTCAGGGTGGCCTCGAACTCACAGCAATCCTCCTACCTTTGCCTCCCAAGTGCTGGGATTAAAGGCGTGTGCTACCATGCCCAGCTTGCAAATAAAAATATTTTATGCCATGCATGGTGGTGCACACCTTTAATCCCAGCACTCGGAAGGCAGAGGTAGGAGGAGCTCTATAAATTCGAGGCCAGCCTGACGCTACATAGTGAATTCCAGGTCAGCCTAGGCTAAAGTGAAACCCTACCTCAAAAAAACAACATATATATATATGTGTGTGTGTGTGTGTGTGTGTGTGTGTGTTTATTTACTTATTCTTAAAACTGGGGAGTACAAAGAAGGGAATGAGGCCATCAGGGTCTTGGCTGTCCCCTTCAGGTTTGGGCCCACCGCTGGATAGATCTTTCAGAGTGTGGCTTTGGGCTAGCCCTGCTCAACAACTGCAAGTATGGAGCATCAGTGCGAGACAATGTCCTCAGCCTCTCGCTGTGAGTAGGTGCCTACCAGGCCTTGGAGCACGTGTGGGGTCCAGTGGGAGTCTTCCTGCGCTGGAACGCCAAGCCTACCTCTTGCCACCCCAGGTTGCGGGCACCTAAGGCCCCAGATGCTACTGCTGACATGGGGCGCCATGAATTCACATACGCCTTGATGCCACACAAAGGTGAGTACCAGGTGTGGTCTGGCCCTTCTGGACCTCCAGTGGATAAACTTCTTCCTCAGCCTGGCCCCACAACTTCACTAGGGGTACTCTGGGGACCATGCATTTCTTTCTGGCCATACCCCAGGCTCCTTCCAAGAAGCTGGTGTTATCCAAGCTGCCTACAACCTCAACTTCCCCCTGCTGGCACTGTCCACACCAGGCCCCGCACCGGCCACCGCTTGGAGCGCCTTCTCCCTGTCCTCACCTGCTGTGGTGTTAGAGACCATCAAACAGGCATGTAGCAGGGTGATCTGCTGTGGTGTTAGAGACCATCAGACAGGCACGTGGCAGGGTGATCTGATGTGGTGTTAGAGACCATCAGAGAGTCACATGGTGGGGTGATCTGCTGTGGTGTTAGAGACCATCAGACAGGCACGTGGCAGGGTGATCTGGGGCAGGTCCTGGGATGGACAGGCAGGTTCTTCTTTTGTTGTTCCTTTCAATGTACGGTCTTGCTCTAGCCCAGTCTGACCTGGAACTCACCCTAGTCCCAGGCTGGTGTCGAACTTACAGTGATCCTCCTACCTCTGCCTCCTGAGTGCTGGGATTAAAGGTGTGCGCTACCACACCTGACCCAGACAGGGTCTTTTTTGTGTCCACTATCCTGACTCCCTGGGCAGGCGGAGAAGAGTTCTCAGAACCGCACATTGGTGCTGAGGCTGTACGAGGCCCACGGCAGCCATGTGGACTGCTGGCTGCACATCTCCTTACCAGTTCAGGAGGCTTTCCTGTGAGTAGATGTGCGGGATGAGGGTGGGGTTGGGAGTCTTGACTCCTGTCAGACTTACGGCCTCTCTCGTATGTATTCTAGCTGCAACCTCCTGGAGGAGCGAGACCCTGCTGGCCACCTGGCACTCCAGGACAACCGCCTGAAGGTCACCTTTTCTCCCTTCCAAGTGAGGTCCCTATTGCTTGTGCTTCAGCCTCCACCAAATTAAGTCTAATTTGGAAGACTTTAGGAACACCTCAATCTGTCTCCCCAGCCTCTTGTACAATAAATCCTCTGTCAGTCCTGCTGGTAACTCCTCACCACTGCTTTCCATGAAGTCCCCCCTGCTGGCACTGCGGACCCTACGTCAGGCTCCCACCACCACCTGGAGTGCGTTTTCTCTGACCTCACCCCCAGTCTGTTGGAGACTAAAAAGCAGGCAAGGGCAGGGCAATCTCCTTAGGGCCACTCCTCAGGCTGTGGGAGAGAATTTCTTCCTTCCCAGGGGTGAGAGCTAGCAAACGAACCTGTGTGTACAAGGTCTCAGCACCCACCTGAGATACTGGGGGCCTCGGGTGACCATAAGTCAAGAGATCATGAGATTAAACAGCTCCTCCCTGTGCAGCAGGTGGAGAGCTAGGGACTGGGGCAGAGATCTGGAGAGTAAGTTCTGGCTGGTGGGAGGAAAGGCCACTGGGAGAGAAGCTGTAGGCAGGGCCAGGCTAGAGAACAACCATGGGCCCTAAAGTATCCTGGACTGGAGCGAGCGTCATGGGGCACACCTTTAATCCCAGCACTGGGGAGGCAGAGGTAAGAGGATCGCTGTGAGTTCAAGGCCACTCTGAGACTGCACAGTGAATTCCAGGTCAGTCTGGGCTAGAGCAAGAGCCTACCTTGAAAAAAAAGAATTCTGTACTGGAATTGCTATGGCACCTGAGCTGCCTGAGCCAAAGTGCCTGCACTCCCTTGGAGAGGTTGTTCCTAGAGGCTGACTGTCCTTTGATAGAGCCTCCAGGACTGGGAGGTAGGCTCAGTTTGCTAAGGAAATGGAGCTGGTCAGAAGGCCTTTCCAACCTGACCATTGTAGACCTTATGCATCCAGCCCAAAAGAAGTTCACATTCATTAGGTTGTAAAAAGAAATGTGGAAGATACCGCCAGGCGTGGTGGTGCACGCCTTTAATCCCAGCATCTTGGAGGCAGAGGTAGGAGGATCGCCATGAGTTCGAGGCCAGCTTGAGACTACAAGGGTGATTCCAGATCAGCCTGGGTTAGAGTGAGACCCCTACCTCGAAAAACCATAAAAGTAATAATAATAACAACAAAAAGAATTGGGTGGAGAATAGCCGCAGAGCCTGGAGCATACGGCCTTTCAATGCTGCCAGGAATTCAGACAGGACCCGGACCATAGCAAAGCAGCGGGAGGGCACAAGCCAGGACACCCTGTTGCTGAAAGGCTGAAATCACAGCACGCTCCCTGGATGCAGTGTCAGCCTTACTCTCGCAGGGTCTGTGGCAAGCTGGGGGAGCGGGTGAGACAGCTGGCCTCCCTCCTGTGTCCACACATCCCGCACTGCTCTCTGAGGTCCCTCGTTTCAGCCCAGGGAGGGTGCTGAGGAAAGCCGGCCCGCAGCTGCCTGTCGCGTCTTCCTCTTGCCTCTGCCAGGGCCTGTGGGAGCTTCTGGGTCCTGAGGGAGGCTGGTCCCCTCAGACTGTTGAGCTGCACTCTTAGAACGATGTCTCCTGGCCCTTGGTGTTCTGGGAAGGCCTTTGCTTGGAGGTAGAGGGTCCTGGATAGAGGAGATACATGTCCTTGCTGGTCTTTCATACAGGAGGTTTACTGGGATCTCCCCCCTGCCCCCCCCCCCAACTTCCCATGACGCCTGGCCTGAGAGACGCAGCCAGGCAGCAGAGTACAGCGGAGGCAGGAACTGCAGCCGTACCTCAGTTGCATCCTCGTCCTCAGCTCTTGGCTGCATTTCCTTGGACTTCTTTTTCCTCCGAGACTTGCCCCCTGTGGAACATTGTACTGTGACTGGAGACTGTTGTCTCTGCCCCTTTCTCTAGACAACTATTGTGTGTGTGTGGGGGGGGGTGACTCCAGGGTTGGAGATGTATGATGGGCTGTGGGAGTGTCCTGAGAAGTTCAGCTCTTACCTAAGCTCTTTCACTAGACACTGCTTACCTTTGGGTACCAGTGGTCCAGGATCACCCTACAATAGAATGAGAAGAATTCTCTTTTTTTTATTTTTATTTTTTTAAATTTAAGAGAAAGAAACAGAAAGAGGGGGGGAAATTGGGTGCTAGGGCCTCAGCCACTGATATTGAACTCCAGACACTTGTACCGCCTAATGGGCATGTGTGACCTTACACTTGCCTCATGTTTGTGCAGCTGACTAACGTGAGATCTGGAGAGTCCAACATGGGTCCTTAGGCTTCGCAGGCAAGCACCCCAACGACTAAGCCATCTCTTCAGCCCAGAATGAGAATAATCCTCGAGTCAACCGAGGTTGGGTAAGGGCACTTTTCCTTGGAGTGGCAAGACTATATCCTTCCAAATAGAATATATCCTTCCGCAGTAACCCCTGCCTAAGAAGCCTGAGACCCCAACCCATACACACACACACACATCAGCAAAGCTGAGCTGCGTTTGCACCCTGGGGCTCAGAGGAGGGGAGGGGCATCACATGAGCAGAACTAGACCCTCAGGAGCAGTGTGACCCGTGGTGAGCCTCCACAGGCTCTGGGGAAGAGTACAGCTCCTGCCCTGTGGCCCCAAGTCCCCACCCCACAGCTTCCTTAGAGTCTCTATTTGCCTGTGTGAGCAGTAGGGCTCAAACCTGGAACCAGATGGTGCGGCCATGCCTATCACGCAGGGAGCTCATGCCTGGGACGCCATAACACTGCAGCCAGGCCCGAAAGGCAGCAAAGTCCTCCTCTCCACTATCAGGCCCGTAGCCTTTGCCTCCTGTGGGACAGAGCAACTGTGTAGAGGTGAGAGGGCAGACTTGGCATGGGAGGAGTAGGGGAGCCTGGCTCAACCGGGCCCAAATTCCAGCTATACCAGCTGCTGAACTAGTCAGGGACCCAGCTCACCCTCCTCCCTGTGTGACTAGGCTGACGTCCCACTGAAGGTCACGGCCTCCCCATCCTGCCCTGCTTGCTGCCTGGGAGACTAGGAGGAAGCAAACACTGGCCAAGAGACCTCGTCCATTAGTGACAATAGGGTTTGCAGACTCCCATCCCCCCAGGGCCTGAAGAAGGCAGTGGCCCAGGGTTATACTGGCCATCTCAGCATGCCCAAGCCTTACCCAGATGAACCACTTCCTTGGGCACTGAGTGACACAGCTCCAGTAGGTCTGGGTTCTGCAACTTGGCCCTGATCTTCTGGCTCAGGGTCAGCTCTGGGCTCTGAAGAAGAGGGAGGTAGGACTGAGCTTCAGCACAGAGCAAAGCCATACTTAAATTGACAGACTTGGGCTGGAGAGATGGCTTAGCAGTTAAGGCACTTGACTGCAAAGCTTAAGGACCCAGGTTCAATTCCCCAGTACCCACATAAGCCAGATGCACAAGTGGTGCATGCATCTGGAGATCATTTGCAGTGGCTAGAGGCGCTGACATGTCCATTCTCTCTTTCTCTCCCCTTTCAAATAAATAAATAACATACAAATTGACAGACCGCTCCCTCTAAGATCAACAGGACTTTTAGTGTGGTTCATACCCCCCACATACACACCCTGTCCACACTAATTGTGACTAAGCCAGTGACACCCAATTCCTGCCAAGCCAACAAGAATGGTGCCAGTGCACATCACCCTCTGCCCTCACCGGCCGGCGCTGCAGCAGGGCCTCCAGAATTGTGCGGGCCTTCTCAAAGGGAGGGATCTTCAGCCTGGAGTGGTGGGGAAGGGCTAGGCTTAAGCAGTGACAATAGGCACTCCTGACCCACCTCAGCCATCGTGCCCATGGCCTGCCTGCTGACCGGTACAGGATCTCTGCCCGAAGATAGTTGCCAATGCCATTGAAGAACCTCTGCTCCAAGAGGGCCTCGCAGATGGGCCGGTCAAAAGCCTTGTCGGATAAGTTTCGCAACACGTTCTCCCTGGTGAGACACAGCCCTGATGTATAAGGTCCATCCCCACCCCCAAATCCCTCAGAGAAGAAGGGCTGGGAGAATTTGTTCCTGCGTGCAAGGAGAAACAGTTCTAGCTCTCTTCTGGTTTCAGTACCATTTGGGTGACTTGAGCCTGTTTTCCTAGCTGCTAAATGGGAACAATATGATTGCTTACTATGAAAGGTGAAAGGGACCAATAAAACCAGCATGAAAGCCAGGTTGTGGTGGCGCACGCCTTTAATCCCAGCACTCAAGTGGCAGAGGTAGGAGAATCGCTGTGAGTTCGAGGCCACCTTGAGACTACATAGTGAATTGTAGGTCAGCCAGGACTAGAGAGAAACCATACCTTGAAAAACCAAAAATAAATACATAAATAAATAAGAAATTAGCCAGGCATTGTGGCACACACCTTTAATCCCAGCACTTGGGAGGCAGAGGTAGAGGATCGCTGGGGGTTTGAGGCCAGCCTGAGACTACACAGTGAAGTCCAGGTTGCTGTACCTCGTCAGTACAGTGGGAGCAGGGGGTGTATTCACCTTGCTCACCCCAGCATCTACAAGGTGGGTCATAACAGAGACTCACACATTTCCTCTTTAGAGGAACGGAACTGCTGAAAAGTCCTCGTCAGTGACCTTCATCACATCCCAGGTGAGTCATTACTCCTCCAGTAGGCAGGAGGACCTTCACAGACTAGTGGGCAGCTGGACCGGTGGAAGACTACCAAAACCTAACTTAGAAACTCAGCCAGTAGGGCATCCTGTGCCCCCTGTTGCAGCCTCTTCTCTTCTTCCGGTACTATAAAAGCCCTCTCCCTTTCCTTGATGGCCTCCTGGAGCCAAGAAGCAGTAGGAGTCTGAGTCCAGGCCCAGCTCTGAATGCTCCACGGGTCTGTGTCCCAAGGCCCGTGCCCATCCATCCACCTCTTGGCTGTTCTCCCCAGCCCACGTTCGGTTTGGTTGTCCAGAGCCAGCACAGGGACACTGTCCAGTCAATGAGGGGACTGAGGTTGAGTCTGGGCTGGGACTTGTCCCTCAGTGGCCAACTAGGTGCCAGCAGAGTCAGGCCTATAGACCAGGATCGTGTCCAGCCAACCTGGTGCTGCACCTACCTGAACTGTTCATACTCCAGCAGGACACAGGGTCCACGGCCTGGCTGCCATTCACCCCCGGGGTCCCAGTGACCAAAGCGACGGATGTCCACGAAGCACAGGGCAAGCCGGGGGGCAGGTGGAGCCGTGTAAAAACGTAGGTGAGCATGGGGTGGCAGTGAGTCAGCAGGCACCAGCTGGAAGGAACCAGACATACCAAAGCGAAAGACAATGGCCAGTGGCTCCTGAGGGGGCTGAGCCCCAGGTAGGGGGCTCAGCATCAGGCGTAGCTCCTTGCCTCGGGATGAGGCCGATATATTGTAGGCACTGCTCTCAAAGGGCACCTCGGGGTTACGGCTAACAGAGGACTTTTCCACACACCCACCAAACACCAGTCCCTTGCATGTCTCATTCACGAAGTGGCTGGCCAGGTACAACTCTGGGCCTTCAGGCATTCTGCGGGAGGGATGGCTGGGCCCTGTGATGGAAGGAAGAAAGCAGGTTGGACCAGATAGTATCTTGTGAGGTAGGCATTTTCGTCAGAGTTTTACACAGAACTCTGGATGTCAGAGAGGGAGGGACATGGTAATCTAAAACAGGCAGGAAAATGCTGACCGGGTCATAGTCCCTGTCCCCCATCAAAAATGCTGGCAAAGCCACGTGTGGTGGCGCATGCCTTTAATCCCAGCACTCGGGAGGCAGAGGTAGGAGGATCACTGTGAGTTCAAGGCCACCCTGAGACTCCATAGTGAATTCCAGGTCAGCTTGGGCTAGAGCGAGACCCTACCTCAAAAAAAAAAAAAAAAATGCTGGCAAAGAGCACGCATGGTAGTGCACACCTTTAATCCCAGCACTTGGGAGGCAGAAGTAGAGGATCACCATGAGTTCGAGGCCACCCTGAGACTCCATAGTGAATTCCAGGTCAGCCTGGGCTAGAGGAGACCCTACTTTGGGGAAAAAAAAAAGTGCTGGGAAAGCCAACTGAACTGGGGAGTTGAAGCCAGGGAGAAAACAAAGTTCTATATTCACAAACCTGCATTCCATTGGCTTCCACTGATTTTTTTTTTTTTTTTTTTTTGAGATAGGTTCTCACTCTAGCACAGACTGATTTGCAACTCACACTGTAGCTCCAGGCTGGCCTCAAACTCAAAGCTATCCTCCTACCTCTGCCTCTCTCAAGTGCTGGGATTAAAGGCGTGCTCTACCACTCCCAGCTCAATACTGCTGTTTTAAAATATTTTATTTATCATTTATTTGCAAGCTGAGAATGAGAATGGGCACACCAGGGCTTCTTGGCACTTCAGACAAACTCCACATGTGTGTGCTACTTTGTGCCTCTGGCTTTACATGGGTACTGGGGAATCCGGGTGGGGTGGGGACAGCAGTCAGGTGCTGCAAGCAAGCACCTTTACCTGCTGAACCATCTCCCCAGGCCCATCCACTGCTGCTTTTAGAATACAGCCCAAATCTGCAGGTCCCTATCACCTCATATCTTCCCAGACTCTCCTGCTCACGCTGGCTCCAAAACACCACGCTTCTCATCTCCACGCCTTTGTCCCTCTGTCTACTCCCCCCCACACACACACACACACTGACACTTGAGGGAGGCCTCCTGTCCCTTATTTGAGACAGTATCTCCCTCCCACACTTTATCTTTTCTTCAGGGGTCTCACAATTTACAGACTCTGGAGATCTCGAAAGTCCCGCTCATTCATCTGACATTTGTCCAGCCTCCACGGAGAGGATGAACCCAAGAGCTGGAGTGGCAACTAGGCGCTGGGTGGGCAGTGAGCGACCACGCCTGCCACCACCTGACCAGGACATGGCAGCCTCACGGTCAGGGTAGGGGCCAGGACGAGGTGGCTGCAGAGCTACATCTGCACATGAACCAGGGTCTCAGATCTGATGGTGGGTTGGGTGAGTGGGACTCCGGAACTCGGAACTGGAGAGACTCCCCGCTGGTGCCAGGGTCCTGAAGAAGGGTTAACTCACTTCCTCCCCTCTGCCCTCCCGACTTGCCACTTGCAGGATCACGGGCATAGGTATGTTAGGGGAAGGGAACCTTTATTATCTCGCCCTCCAGATCCTGGCACCAGAAAAGGTTCATTTTGCGGAATACTTTCAGATTCCTATGGTGAACCTCTCCCACCCCTGCTGCAACCTTGGGCTCAGCTAACTCCGGTTCCCTTCCTTTCCCCCGGCTCCCAAATCCCTGTGGATCCTCAGCACCCGTGGGCACCCCGCATGGCCCCCCTCCCGGGTACCTGTGCTCCGTGAGGCGCGCACACGCTGCAGGCACTAAGGGGTTAACACCAGCCGTGGCCCTCTGAGCATGCTGGGAGAGGAGGATGCCACCCTGGAGCCTGCTGGGAAGTGTAGTTCTTCGGACCCCTGGGCTAGGGTCCTTGAGCTGGGAGACTCCAGAGTGCGGGGGCCAGGGGAAAGTTTTGAGCAATCACCTGGTTGAGCTGTGATGGAGGAGTTCGTCTTTCCAGCTGGGGTTGGTCTGGGACGCAGAGTGTCAGCGGGCTCTGCAGCTGTGTGCGTGTGTGGGAGGGGGAGAGATGGGGATCACCAGCTAGTCCCCTGCCGGGCTCACACCCCCCAGCAGGAAACAGGTGACAGTGTACAGCTGTGTGCAGGACGTGCGCAGGTGCATGATCAACGCAATCCCTGGAGACCCGATGTAACCTTAAGGGGCAATGCCCAGTGAGACGTAACACACGAAAACAACATCGTTTGCTGTGGGGTAGGAAGTGCTGGAACAGCCAATGACCTACTCTGAGGCTGCATGCACTATGGATGGCTCTGTGGGGGAGGGGAGGTCTGGATGTCAACTTCAGGCACAAAAAAAAAAAAAAAAAAAAAAAGCGCGGATAAACCCCGGCTTGACTTGTCTTTAATCCCAGCAACTCCGGAGGAGGATCACGGTGAGTTCGAGGCCACCCTGAAACTATATAGTGGATTCCAGGTAAGCCTAGGCTACAGTAAGACACTACCTCGGAAAAAAAATAATAAACTGTGGACGAGACACTTTTCTGCTGGCCAGAAAGGACCACTGTAAGGGTTCAATGACATGTCCACAGAACCCGAGATAGTCCTGTGTGGCTGGGGTGAAGCAGGGGTGACGCTGGGTGGTGAGTTCACAGGACAGATGTATTGTTCAGGTTGGGCCTCTGTAGGAAGCCCAGTGGGTGGTACACACCTGTAATCCCAGCACTTAGTAGATAAGACAGGAGAGGAGAAGAGAAAGGAAAAACAATATAAAAGTCTCTGTAGGGTGTTTTGCATTTATATATTTTTTTAATTTTTTGGGTTTTTTTATCTTTATTTATTTATTTGAGAGTGAGAGCGGGAGAGAGAATAGGCGCGCCAGAGCTTCCAGCCACCGCAAAGGAACTCCAGACGCGTGCGCCCCTTGTGCATCCTGCTAACGTGGGTCCTGGGGAATCAAGCCTCGAACCGGGGTCCTTAGGCTTCACAGGCAAGCGCTTAACTGCTAAGCCATCTCTCCAGCCCTGCATTTATATTTTGTTGTAAGAGTAGCAGGACTGTGGGCTGGAGAGATGGCTTCGTGGTTAAATTGCTTGCCTGCAAAGCCTAAGGTCCGGGGTTGGATTCCCCATAAAGCCAGATACACACAAGTGGCACATGTGTCTGGAGTTCATTTGCAGACCCTGGTGCACCTGTTCTATCTGCCCCCACCCTCAAATTAAAAAGAGAGAGAGAGAGAAGCTGATCATGATGGTGCACGCTTTTAATCCCAGCAGTTGGGAGGCAGAGGTAGGAGGATTGCTGTGAGTTTGAGACCACCCTGAGGCTATGTAGTGAATTCCAGGACATCCTGGGCTAGAGATCCTACCTTGAAAACCCAAAGGAAAAAAAAATAGTAGTAGGACTGGTTTCTGACCCATCGCCATGATTTGCCCTTCATACTTTTACTCCTGTTTACTCGTTCTTTCTTTCTTTCTTTTTTTTTTTTTTTTCAAGGTAGGGTTTCACTCTAGCCCAGGCTGACCTGGAATTCACTATGTAGTCTCAGGGTAGCCTTAAACTCACAGTGATCCTCCTACCTCTGCCTCCTGAGTGCTGGGATTAAAGGCGTGCGCCACCATTCCCAGCTCATTGATTTATTTTGTTGTTGTTGTTTTTCGAGGTAGGGTCTCACTCTAGCTCAGGCCTATTTAGAATTCACTATGTAGTCTCAGGGTGACCTCAAACTCACAGCGATCCTCCTACCTCTGCCTCCTGAGTGCTGGGATTAAAGTGTGGGCTACCACTTTTTTTTTTTTTTTCTTTTTAATGGTTTTTCAGGCTGGAGGAAAGGGTTGGCAGTTAAGGAGCTTCCCTGCAAAGTCAAAGGAACCAGCTTTGATTCCTCAGGACCCACGTAAGACAGCTGCGCAAGGTGGCACATGCTTCTGGAGTTTCTTTGCAGCAGCTGAAGGCCCTGGCATGCCCATTCTCTCTCTCTCTCTATATATATATATATCTGCCTCTCTCTTTCTCTTAAATAAATAAAAAAAATATTTTTTAATCCAAGAAATGGTTTTTCCACGTAGCCCTGGTCTGGAACTCTTTGTGTAGACAAGCAAGTCTTGAACTTGCTGTGGTCTTGCCTCTGCCACCAAAATGAGTTCAAGGGTTATAGGTATGAGCCCACCATGCCTGGCTTGAGTGTGAGTTTTAGTAAGTGCAAATAGATATGCAACTGCCCACCACAATCAGCAGATAATACCCGTCAAAGCCTCCTCATAACAGCCAGGGTGGAGTACTAATCTCAATGTCCAGTAGGGAAATGGATTTTTAATGTGTCATCTAAACATAGTGGAATACTTTCAACCACAGGAGAAATTCTACCACAGACAGCAACTTAGTCACATGAGGACAAACTCTGCATGATCTCATTTATATGAAGGGGTATAAAATAATAAAACATATACAAACAGTGAGCATGGAATAAGTTAGTTGTTATTGCAAATGAATGGGTCAATAAATTTATGTCTCATAAGAAAGCAGGGAACAGGCTGGAGAGATGGCTTAGTGGTTAAGGTACTTGCCTGTGAAACCTAATGACTCAGGTTCGATTCTGCAGTAGACATATAAAGGCAGATGCACAAGGTGGTACATGCATCTGGAGTTTGTTTGCAGTGGTTGGAGATCCTGGCATACCCACACCCATTCTCTCTCTTAAATAAGTGAATAAACTTTTTTTTTTGGTTTTTTGAGGTAGGGTCTCACTCTAGCCCAGGCTGACCTGGAATTCACTATGTAGTCAATCTCAGGGTGGCCTCGAATTCACAGTGATCCTCCTACCTCTGCCTCCCGAGTGCTGGGATTAAAGGTGTATGCCACCAGGCCCAGCTTGTTGAATAAACTTTTTTTAAGCCTCTCCTCCCCCCTACCAAAAAAAAAAAAGAAGAAGAAGCAGGGAGCATGAGCATGATGCTGCAAAAAGGTGGAGAGAGAGGTCAGTGTGTATCAAGTTCCGGTTGTGGAGCTGGGCATGGTGGCTCAAGGCTGTAATTCCTGTACTTGAGAAGCTGAGGCAGGCAGATCGCCATGAGTTCAAAGCCAGCCTGGGCTATATAGTAAGTTCAGGGCTACATAGTGAGACCCTGTCTTGCAGAAACAAAAGAAGGGACTTGAGAGATGATTCAGTTAAGGTACTTGCTTGTAAAACCCATTAGCCAGGGGTTCAACTGTCAAACTACTCAGGTAAGAGAGAGGAAAAGAGAGGTCCACACACATACACATGCAAATAAATAAAAATTTTAAAAACTGACTGGCAGGCATGGTGGCACATGCCTTTAATCCCAGCACTGGGGAGCCATGGAGAGGTAGGAGGATCGCTATGAGTTCAGGGACAGCCTGGGACTATGTGGTGAATTCTAGGTAGTCCTGGGCTAGTGAGACACTACTGTGAACAAAGAGAGAGAGGGAGAGAGATATATTTCATCCCATCGCCATACTTTTGTATATCTCCACACCCTCCATTCTTCTTTTTTTTCGAGGTAGGGTCTCACTCTAGCCCAGGCTGACCTGGAATTCACTATGTAGTCTCAGGGTGGCCTCAAACGCACGGCGATCCTCCTACCTTTGCCTCCTGGGTGCTGGGATTAAAGGTGTGCGCCACCGCGCCCAGCTGCCACACCCTCCATTCTTGTGCATAGCCTTTGGAGTAGAGTCTGGATTCTTTTCTCTTAGCACAATTTGTGAGATTCATCCAGTTACGCTTTTACTTACCAACTCAGTGTTTTCAATATAGGGTCTCCCTCTAGCCCAGGCTGGAATTTGCTATGTAGTCTCAAGCTAACTTCAAACTCAGGGTGATCCTCTTCAGCCTCTCCATCGTTGGCATGACAGATGTACGTCACCATACCCAGAAGCCAGTACTCTCTTGTGTAGACAACCCACTTTGTTTATCAAGTCACCCGGTAAGGGACACTCCGTTTATGGGCTGTGATTCTTCAGCGCTATGCAAATGTCCAGTTTCACATCAGCATTTTTCCCAGCAGTTTTGCACCTATGATGGTACCTGCCACAATCAGGTATTTTTGTTTCTCTGTACTGAGGATTGGACCCAGGGCCTCAGCAATGCTTGACAAGCACTTTACCACGAGCTAGATCATCAGCCCTGATTGCTGTTTGATTTTGAGACAATCTCACTAAGTTTCCCAAGCTAGCATGGAACTCACTCTGGAGGACAAACTGACCTCAACAGTATGGCAATCCTGCCTCAGCCTCCTGGGTGCTGGGATTAAATGGGTACGCCACCATGCCCAGCTGAAATATCTTTAAAGAAGCTAAAGTGGGGGCTAGAGGGATGGCTTAATGATTAAGGTGCTTGCCTGCAAAGCCAAAGGACCCAGGTTTGACACCCCAGTACCCACATAAGCCAGATGCACAAGGGGGCACACGCATCTGGAGTTCATTAGCAGTAGCTAGAATTCTCTCTCTCTCACCCCCTGCTTATTTCTCTCTCTCTCTCTCTCTCTCTCAAATAAAGAAAAATAAAATATTTTTTAAAAGAAAAAGCTAAAGAAGTTAGAAACCATTTTCCTTCCTGTATCCCCCTCTCTCTTCAGTGTTGAAGTCTCAGCGCATGCTAGGCAGCTACATCTCACACCCGCAGCAGACCTCAAGAACTTGCTTGCAATCCTGCTTCAGCCTCCAGCACAGCAGGTGTTCCAGTCAGGTCTGCATAGCTGCTAGAAATCACCCAAGAGCAGCTTGTGGGAAAAACAGGTTTATTTTGGCTCAAGGGGGAAAGCTCCATGATGGCAGGGGAAATGATGACATGAACAGAGGGTGGACATCACCCCCTGGCCAACATGAGGTAGACAGACAACAGCAACAGGATCCTCCTGCCTCTGCCTCCCGAGTGCTGGGATTAAAGGCATGTGCCACCATGGCCAGCATATTATATTGGTTAATATTTTACTTATTTGAAAGAGAAAGACACAGAAACTGGGCATGCCAGGGCCTTTAGCCACTGCAAAAGAACTCCACACATATGAACCACCTGGCTTTATGTATCTGGCTTTATGTGAGTACCGAAGAGTCAAGCTCTGGTCCTTGGGCTTTAGAGGTGCCTTCTTAGCCACTGAGCCATCTCTCCAGCCCTGTTCTGCAAAGGAACACTAGATGCCTGTGCCATTTTGTACATCTGACTTTATATGGGTACTAGGGAATCAAACCTGGGCTGAGGCTTTGCAAGCAAGTGCCTTTAACCACTGAGCCATCTCATCAGCCCATTACTACTTATTAACTGCAATACTTCTGTAGAATAAATGAATAAATAGAGCCAGGCATTGTGGCACACACCTTTAATCCTAGCACTTGGGAGGCAGTGGTAAGAGGATCACTGTGAGTTCGAGGCCACCCTGAGACTATAGTGAATTCCAGGTTAGCCTGGGCTAGAGTGAGACTCCACTTCAAGAAACCAAAAAGAAAAGAAAAAATGCAGGGGAGGAGCTTGAGGCTGGAGAAATAGCTTAGCCATTAAGGTGTTTGCTTGTGAAGCCAAAGGACCCAGGTTTGATTCCCCAGGACCCACCTAAGCCAGATGCACAAGGTGGCGCATGCATCTGGAGTTTGTTTGCAGTGGCTAGAGGCCCTGGTATGCCCATTCTGTCTTCCTCTTCCTCTCTCTCAAATAATTATTATTTTTTTTTCTGAGGTAGGGTCTCACTCTAGCCCAGGCTGACCGGAAATTCACTACATAGTCTCAGGGTGGCCTCGAACTCATGGCGATCCTCCTACCTCTGCCTCCCAAGTGCTGGGATTAAAGGCGTGCGCTACCATGCCCAGCTTCAAATAAATACCTTTTTAAAGAAAATAGCTTTACCTTATTTGTTAAGACTCTTTCCTTATGATAAGTTCTTAGTATGTAGCCCAGGCTGGCCTTGAACTCACCGATCTCCTGCTTCAGTCTCTCAAAATGCAGAGATTATGTGTTACCACTCCTAGCCCAGGTTAAGCTTTTTTTGTTTTAAAACAAAACAATATTTTTATTTTTTTTTTATTTATTTGACAGAGAAAGAGGGAGAGAGAGAGAATGGACATGCCAGGGCTTCCAGCCACTGCAGATGAACTCCAGACACATGCGCCCCCTTGTGCATCTGGCTAACATGGGTCCTTTGACTTTGTAGGCAAACACCTTAACCACTAAGCCATCCCTCCAGCCTGTTTTTTGTTTTTTTGTTTTTTCTCCAAAGTAAGGTCTCACTCTAGCTCTGGCTGACCTGGAATTAACTCTGTATTCTCAGGGTGACCTCGAACTCATGGCAATCCTCCTACCTCTGCCTCCCGAGTGCTGTGTTTTGTTTTTAATTATTTTTTGTTTATTTTTATTTATTTATTTGAGAACAACAGACAGAGAGAAACAGGCAGAGAGACAGAGAGAATGGGCGTGCCAGGGCCTCCAGCCACTGCAAACGAACTCCAGATGCGTGTCCCCTTGTGCATCTGGCTAACGTGGATCCTGGGGAACCAAGCCTTGAACCCGGGTCCTTAGGCTTCACAGACAAGCACTTAACTGCTAAGCTACCTCCCCAGCCCTGTTTTGTTTTTTAAATGGAGATCAAACCCAGGGCCTTGTATATGCTATACAAATACTCGAGCCCAAGGATACTAATTCCTTCCCTTTACCAATTTTCAGACTGATTTTGGTGCAACAATTACATCCAATGGTAATAAATTAGTTTGCTTTTAGGGTTTTTTGTTTTGGTTTTTTGAGGTAGGGTCTCACTCTGGTCCAGGCTGACTTGGAATTCACAATGTAGTCTCTGGGTAGCTTGAACTCCTGGAGATCCTCCTACCTCTGCCTCCCAAATGCTGGGATGAAAGGCCTGTAAACCCATGCTGGGCTCAGGGTTTGTTTTTACGTGGATTCACATCCTCATGTTTGCAAACTAAGTACTTTACCAATTGAGCCACTTACCTTTTTTCTTTTACTCAAGAGTGTGAGATACAGAAATGAGAATATGGGCGTGTCAAGTGCATGCATCACTGAGCATCTGGATTTATGTGCGTACAGGGGAATTGAATCCAGGTCCTTAGGTTTTGCAGGCAAGTGATGTAACGGCTGAGCCATCTCTCTAGCCCCTGTCCTACCTTCAGTTATTGGGACAAGCTGGTTCAACAACTTTGCACTGTGAGATGCTCCTAGGCTTTTCCTGGCCCTGACCTTGCAATGAACTTCCTACAAGAAACGCTGGCTTACACCAGTCTTGGGAGCCATACCCTCAGAGTAGACTGCTATAACAGAGACCCGACACTTAAATCACATTCCTGGGAAATCCAAGACATAGTTGCTAGCAGATGCAGGTCTTCACTGGACAAGTTTTGGCTTATTGGCAGCTGCCTGTTCACTGTGCCCTTGCATGGCCCTTCTCGGTGCATGTGCAGAAAGCAGCTTCAGGTAGGAAACATGGGAAGGGATGGAGAGATGGCTCAGTGGTTAAGGCACTTGCCTGCAAAGCCTAATGACCCAGGTTCAGTAGCAGAGGCCAGTAAACTAGAAAAGAAACATAAAGGGAATAGAAAGGGAGGGAGAGGGGGACTTAATAGGATGGTATTGTGTATATGTAAGTAGAACGGATTAGTGGGGGTGAAAAGGCCTAAGTGAGGACAGGGGAAGAGACTGAGTCAAGGAAAGGTGGAGGAAGGGCAAAACAAAAATCTAAGAGGACCAGGTGTGGTGGCGCATGCTTTTAATCTCAGCACTTGGGAAGCAGAGGTAGAAGGATGGTTGTGAGTTCGAGGCCACCCTGAGACTACATAGTTAATTGCTGGTCAGCCTGAGCCACAGTGTGACCCTACCTCAAAAAACAAAACACACACAAAAAAAAGAAAAGAAAATCAAAGAGGATATAAATAAGTCATATGGAAACATACGTTTTTGGACAATGGAAAACTTAAGAGGCATAAATTGTTACTAGAAGATTTTCAGTGTCAAGGATGGGATACCTTCCAGTGAGTCGTTGGCCAGGGAGGTAGGTCCCTGATGCCCCCAAAACATTACAGGCCATTGTCAAGGCCCTTTGTTTCCAACCAGGAATAGATGGTAAGACTCTATTGCTGAAGACTCCACATACTTGGGCTGCAAGGTCAGAGAAATCCTGCTGCAACTGAGCTGAAAACCTCCTCCATGTAAAGCAGCTGACAGAAAGCCAGAAAAAGCCACGCTGCATGCAGTTTAATGGGAGAGAAATCACCAATGAAGATACATAACAGTGGACACTGCAAGCCTTATAATTGGCCAGCCAGGCCAAATGAGCCAATGGGTGCAATAGTGGCACCTCTGTTATGGGGGAAACCAACCACCCTCTTAATTTGACTGGAGGCCCACTCCATTGGAGGGAATACATCCCTGATACTGAAAAACTACAACAGGGGTAGCCATGAGCCCTAGGGGTGTAATGTCTGCTTCTGTCTGGCTTAATGTATATACTATGCTCATCAAACTGCCCAGTAAGCACTTCTCTTAATGTTCATACCCACATATTAATGCTACTCTCACTTTTTGGGTAGAGAAGCTTCTCTTTTCAGATGGCAGTGACCTTGGGATGACTCAGATGGCACCATGGTGCTGAGAAGTGACAGAGGAGTACTCAGCACTGCAATATCTCTATCACACCTTCCCAAGGCTCAGGATCCATTGTGGAAGAGGTGGCGGAAAGAATGTAAGAGCCAAAGGAAGGGTAGGGTCCTTACAACATGCTCCCCCCAGACACAAAATGGCCTGGATATCCATGACCTCACAGTGCCTGACACTACCTCCACAAGACCATCATAAGAGGAGGAAAAGATCATGACATCAAAATAAAAGAGAGACTGATTGGGTGGGGGAGGGGATATGATGGAGAGTGGAGTTTCAAAGGGGAAAGTGGGGGGAGGGAAAGAATTACCATGGGATATGGTTTACAATCATGGAAGTTGTCAATAAAAATAAATAAGTAAAAATTTAAATAAATAAAACAAGGGGGAAAAAAAGCAGTGACATGGGAAGTGTGGATATTCAGTATGCAACTCCCATACTGTTGCTAACAAGTAGTTCAGGACCAGATTCCCCTCTCTTGCTAAAGATGATAGCAAGACATGGGCTTGTTCCTTCCTCTACACGAAGCGCATGGTATCAGCGGCCACCTGAGGACAAGCACTGCATACAGTGGGCAGAGCCAAGAGCATCACAGGACAGGACTAGCAGCCTGACTTGCCTATCAACAGGCACACTACACTGTTCATTTGGGTCCTTGGTGTTGAGAAAATAAGCAATGGGCCAAGGAGGTAGGAATGTCAGCTGGTCTCTCTTATTAAAAATCCTTGGGCTTGGGCTGGAGAGATGGCTCAGCAGCTATGGCACTTGTCTGTCAAACCTAATGACCTGAATTTGATTCCCCAGCGCCTATGTAAAACCAGATGCACAAGGTACAGCATGCGCCTGGAGTTTGTTTACAGTGGCTTGAGGCCCTGGTATGCCCATTCTGTCTGTCTCTGCTTTCAAATATTTTTTTTGTTTTTTTTTTTTTTGTTTTTCGAAGTAGGGTCTCACTCTAGTCCAGGCTGACCTGGAATTCACTATGAAGTCTCAGGGTGGCCTCGAACTCACAGCAATCCTCCTACCTCTGCCTCCCGGGTGCTGGGATTAAAGGTGTGCGCCACCACGCCCGGCTCAAATAAATATTAAAACAAAACAAAACACCTTGGGCTTGGACTGGGGAGATGGCTTAGTGGTTAAAGTGCTTGCCTGTAAAGCTTAAGGACCCAAGTTCGATTCCACAGAACCCACATAAGCCAGATGTACATGGTAGTGCATGCATCTGGAGTTCGTTTGCAGTGGCTAGAGGCCCCTGGCACACCCATTCCCTCTATCTGCCTCTCTCTCAAATAAATAAATATACTTTAGCCAGGTACATGCCTTTAATCCCAGCACTTGGGAGGCAGAGATAGGAGGATCACCATATGTTTGATGCCACCCTGACACTATATGGTAAATTCCAGGTCAGCCTGTGCTAGAATGAGACACCACCTCAAATAAACAAAATAAACCCTCGGGCTGGAGAGATGATTTAGCGGTTAAGTAGTTCACCTGTAAAGCCTAATGACCGGAGTTTGATTCCCCAGTGCCCACATAAAGCCAGATGTGCAAGGTGATGTACGTGTCTAGAGTTTGTTTGCAACAGCTGGATTTTGTATGCAGTGACCGGAGGCCCTGGCACATCCATTCTCTCCCTCCCCCTCTCCTTTGAGCAGAGAGATTTTGTGAGTTCGGGTGTGCCGAGGTCTCTTGCCCCTGCAAATGACCTCCAAACACATTTGCCACTTTGTGCATCTGGCTTTATGTAGGTACTGGGAATCGAACCTGTGCTGGCAGTTTTTGTAAGCAGGCCATTTAATGGCTGAGCCATCTTCCCAGTCCCCCTCCAAGGTTTTTTTTTTTGGGGGGGGTGGAGGTAGGGCCTTATTCTAGCCCAGGCTGACCCGGAATTCACTGTTAGTCCCAGGCTGTCCTCAAACTGACAACAATCCTTCTACCTCAGCCTCCAGAGTGTTGGGATTAAACAACAAACAATATTTTATTTTATTTTAATTTATTTATTTTGGATTTTTGAGGTAGGGTTTCACTCTAGCCCAGGCTGACCTGGAATTCACTCAGTAGTCTCAGGGTAGCCTTGAACTCACGGTGATCCTCCTATCTCTGCCTCCCAAGTGAACAAAAAATATTTTTAAAGAACACTGAATAGAAATGAAAAAGAAACTAACCATACTCCCGTTCATTTGTTTATTCTTTCTGCCTGAAAACAGCTGTCAGGTGCCTTCTGTCAAGGGGAAGGAAGGCAATTCTGGGACAGACCTTCAGGAGCCCTATGCTGAAGTTTCAAGCTGGAAACCAGGCAGCCAGAAATCCAGAAGGCGAAGGGCAGGGCAGGGCCTCCATGGCCTAGAGCTGGGAGCGGCCCTGGGGTGTGCAGGGGCAAGTCTCGATGCAGGGAGAGCATCCACACAGCCCAAGAACACCCTTCCCCTCAGCCCAGGGAGCTCATCATGGTCTCAGCCTGCTTCAGTTCTGCAGGGGGACAAGGGAGAGGTGGTGGGAAAGATCATGCTGGACACACCCAGATTTCCCCAGCCCCACCCCACAATCTCAGCTGAGACTTACCTGCCAGGAGAACCTGGAACTTGTCTGCTGAGAGGGACATGGTGATAGGCCGGGCCGGGGCCCCGGGGGCAGGCGCCACCTCCAACCGCAGGTGCACCATGGGCGCATCCACAGAGCAGAGGAGGCTAGAGCTGAGGGTGTAGTCCACCCGCCAGCCCACCCCCGCCAGCCTGTTCACTGCAGACAGGAGAGGCAGCTCTTACGCAGGTGAGACGGGCATCCCTTCCCTCCATCCACAACAAGGCTTGGCCTCCACCCCTCCAGGTTGTGTGGCTTCTATAGAGCTCTCGCCCTCTGACCAAGACTTAAGCACAGAGCAGGTGTTCAATCATTAAGAGCTCAAATACCGAACTGGAGAGATTGCTTAGCGGTAAAGTTGCTTGCCTATGAAGCCTAAGGACCCATGTTCGATTACCCAGTACCCACGGAAGCCAGATGCACAAGGTGGCGCATGTGTCTGGAGTTAGTTTTCAGTGGCTGGAGGCTCTGCCATATGCATTCTCTCTCTCAAGTAAATAAAAATTAAAGCCAGGCATGGTGGCACACGCCTTTAATCCCAGCACTCAGGAGGCAGAGGTAAGAGGATCACTGTGAGACTACGTAGTGAATTCTAGGTCAGCCTGGGCTAGAGTGAGACTCTACCTCAGAAAAAGGGGGGGCTTAGAGGGATGGCTTAGTGGTTAAGGCATTTGCCTGCAAAGCCAAAGGACCCAGGTTCAATTCCTCAGGGCCCACGTTAGCCAGATGTACAAGGGGGTGCACACATCTGGAGCTCATTTGCAGTGACTGAAGGCCCTGGCACGCCCATTCTTTCTCTCTCTCTCCCTCCTTCCCTCTTTCTCTGTCAAATCAATAAATAATAAATAAAATATTTAAGGGCTGGAGAGATGGCTTAGCAGTTAAGTGCTTGCCTGTGAAGCTAAGGACCCCGGTTCAAGGCTCAATTCCCCAGGACCCGCGTTAGCCAGATGCAGAAGGTCTGGAGTTCATTTGCAGTGGCTGGAGGCCCTGATGCGCCCATTCTCTCTCTCTCTGCCTCTCTCTCTCTCTGTGTCGCTTTCAAATAAATAAATAAATAAAACAAAAAATTAAAATATTAAAAAAACCCAAAACCAAAAAAAAAATTTTAAATAAAAAAGTATATTTTTTAAAAAGATGCTAGGCATGGTGGCGCATGCCTTTAATCCCAGCACTAGAGAGGCAGAGGTAGAAGGATCGCCGTGAGTTCGAGGCTACCATGAGACTAGATAGTGAATTCCAGGTCAGCCTGGGCTGGAGTGAGACCTTATCTCGGCGGGGGAGAGAGGACTCAAAATACCCATCGCAGGCCTCAGAAAGCAGAAACTTAGGTTGCCGCCAGGAGATCCTAGTCCTAGGCCAAGCCCCAGCTCTGTGAGTTTCGTGTGTGTGTGTGTGTGTGTGTGTGTGTGTGTGTGTGTGTGTTAGGTTGCCGCCAGGAGATCCTAGTCCTAGGCCAAGCCCCAGCTCTGTGAGTTTCGTGTGTGTGTGTGTGTGTGTGTGTGTGTGTGTGTGTGTGTGTGTGTGTGTGGCTGCAGTTAAGGATTTCCCGGGAGGACCCGAACTTCGCTCGCTGCACGCACAGAACCTTGCAGAGCGCAGCCCAAGCCGGGCTCTGGCGGCCCGCACTCACCGCGCAGACTGCAGGCCCGCAGGTGCTCCTGTAGGGGGCTCTGTTTCTCCTCGTAACAGCGGCACAGGCTGGCGGCGTGTTCTGCAGGCAGGGATGGAGCCGGGCTGAAGGGGCAGGGCTGGCACACCCAGAAGGCACAGCACACCTCAGGGCCACACTGCTTGGCGTGTTCTCTCCTCTGAGCCCCTCCTGGCAAGTTCCCCACCTGCCTGCCCATACCCGCTACCTCTGGGCAGCCCCAGCTGCTGCAGCTCGCTGGACAAGGACTCGCCGTCCACGCTGTGCTTGGCGGCACTGGAGAGGATGAAACTTAGAACCGCGACTGTGGCCTTCACATCGCCGGACTCTGGAGACCCGGGGTGGGGGGGGTGAGGAACGGTGTGTCACTGGGGTCCCAGCCACCTGCCTGCTGCCTTGTCAGCTTCAACTTTGGGCCCCAGGTGTCCCAGAGCCCTAGTGTCAAGGTGGTTCCGGAAGGGCTGCATGGACCAGGCCCATGGAGTACTCACCAAACTTGGCGTCAGCAGTAAGCTTCAGGATCTTCTCATACTATGGGGAAAGGAGATCTTCAGGGGGGTGCCAGAGCCCTGTCACCAGCCCCTCGCCCCCAGCCTGGATCCTGTGGTAAGGAAGGGGCTTGGGCTGGAGAGAAGCTTCCAAGGGGGTCCCCAGGGACGGGGCTTGGGATCTGGCAGAACTGACCTGCCAGAGCTCCTAAGGTTAGGAGGCACTGGCAAGCCAGGCTTTGAACTCACATCAATCCCCTGCCCCAGAAGCTCCTTGAGCACCTGGCTACACAGCAGCCGCAGCTTCACCGAGGACTGGAAGGGAGGTCCACATGTCAGCCCGCCTGACCCCACCTAACCCTCCACTACCTGGAGTCTGGCTCAGAGAGGGCCAGCCACGTGACCAAGGTCTCACAGCATGGTAGCACAGGCTGTCGGTGCTGAGGTCCCCATACCGGGGTGACCGATTCACATCCCAAACCCCACAACCCTCAGCTCCCAATCCCCTCTCCTCCCACCCCAAACCACAAACCCTTCCCTTTCCAATCCCAAGTAAACCCAGTGCACTCAACAATCTTGGCCAGTGTGCTGATGTCGGCCAGGACCCAGTCGGGACAGTCCAGGTCACCACAGAACCGGAACCTCTGCAAGGAAAGGAAGCAGAAGTGAGGCTTCTGGGAGGGCTGAGGTGGGGGCAGGAGGATCGGTGTCCAAGATGGCTGCTCTCTGGTTACCTGGCCTCTTCCATCTCCAGGCTGTTTGGAGAACTCTCTTCCTGACCATGCTGCCACCAGACCCGGCCCTAACATCTACGTCATCTGCCCAGCATGCACCAATTGGTGGCAGTCATTTCTTTTCTTTTTTATGGCAGTGGAAGACTTTATTCTGCTTGGTGGATGGGCTAAGGTATTATTTATTATTCTTACTTGAAAAATGACAGGGCCTAGAGCCATTATCCGGGCTCACAGAATCTGGACTGGTAAAGAGGGAAACAGACTCGCTGGTGGCAGTCCTTTCTAAGCGCTACCTCCTCCTCCAGCCACTGCTTCCCGGCTATTCCCGTTACCCCAGCCCAGCTTTCATCCTTGCCGTCCCCACTGTGACCCTTGCTCTCTCTCTCATTTCATTCAGGGGGCTACTTAAATGACATGATGGGCCCTTCCTCATATTACTGCTATTGGCTGTGCTGGAGATCAAATTTAAGATTTCAAGCAAACACTCTGAAAGGCCCAAGAATTCAGAAGCCCAGAAATACTATCACGCTCCAAAGGGAGCTTAAGCGGGCCCCTGCATACCTCAAACTCCAGGCTTCACTCTCTGTTAGAAGCAAGTAAAGAATCCCTCTTCTCATTATATCAGAGCCTGCTCCTAATATAAAACTAGGTAAAAAGGGCATGAGATAGCCCTCAAGGATGGGAAATGAGTAATAAAGTGAACCACTTATTTGGTTTCTGTAAATAGCCTGCACCATAAGCCCCAATAGCCTACACCGTAAGCCATAGCAGCCTGCCTGAGACCACCAAGGTCATAGGAGACTGATACCACACTCTGCTACTCCCACCCAAGGACCTGTGCAAATGCTGACCACCAAGGTCATAGGAGACTGATTGGTCCACGAGGGGCTTGAACAAATTAAACTAATTGGCTTAGAAACTATGGAGTGGCACAAACTGACTGGCTCGCACCCCACGGGCTCCTGATGTTAAAAAAATGATTTGTCTAATGCACAGGCTTTGTTAGAAACCCTATAAAAACTGTCCCGTTCCTGCATTTGGGGCTCTGCAGTCCTCTACCCCTGCGTGGTGTACGACTGTGGGCCCCAGCATGCTTGGAATAAAAATCCTCTTGCTGTTTGCATCAAGACCGTTTCTCATGAGTGATTTGGGGTGTCGCCATTTCTGGGCAGAGCGTGGGGTCCTCGTTCTGGGGGTCTTACAACTCCACCTACCACAGAACTGCATGCCCAGCCATAATCTTACTTTTTGTTTTTTTTGTTTTTTTTTTTGTTTTTCAAGGTAGGGTCTCACTCTGGCCCAGGCTGACCTGGAATTAACTCTGTAGTCTCAGGGTAGCCTTGAACTCATGGCAATCCTCCTACCTCTGCCTCCCGAGTGCTGGGATTAAAGGTGTGCGCCACCACGCCCGGCAATCTTACTTTCCAAAATGGCCTCTTACATGTGGCTATGGGCCACAAGTGAGTATGATAAGGGAAACTGAGGCACACAGAACCAGCACCAGAGACTGAGTGGAGAATCAGTTTATTTTCACACAGCGTGAGCCCAAGGGAATCTCTTCCAAAGCCTGGACCCTAAGCTCTGATGACTCAGAGTTTATATACCTTATCTTGGCCTATTCATTATTGTTAGTTCTCAGAGCTCAGAGGCCCGGCCTGATGCCAGAGACCTTGAGTATGCAATAGGTGAGTTTTGCAAAATTAGAAAAAAAAAAAAAGGTTAACTAGTGAGCAGATGTCTGCAGCTGCACTATGGAGATAAAAAGCATAAGATCATTTACAATAGAGGCTGCAGTACAGATATCATGGCCTTGAAACAGCACAAAATGATACGCAGTACAGGACATAACTATTCCAAAAGTCTATACAGTACAAGACATAACTTTGGGGCAGGGGCTTCTAAATTTTCCTTCCCCCAATTTCTACCTCAGGTACTCTTGTTTTGATCAAGGTGATTCAAGCCCTGCCACGATTTGGTCTTTTATTTGCTTGTTTTGTTTTTCGAGGTAAGGTCTCACTTTAGCCCAGGCTAACCTGGAGTTCCCTTGGTAGTCTCTGGGTGACCTTGAACTCATGGCGATCCTCCTACCACTGCCACCCGAGTGCTGGGATAAAAAGACATGCGCCACCACGCCCGGTTTAAGATTTGGCCTTTGCATGGCCCGACTCATTTTTGCCAAGTTGCTCATCATACTCTCCGAGCACTCTCCTAGGAGCCTGCAGGTCCCTGTCTGAGCATCCTTTCTCCACTGCTTTTCTCCCAGCCCCAGGCATAAACTGCACTTCAATGAACCGGCATCAAGAGGCTTTCCTAACATTACGCACAAGGCGTGGTTAAGTCTCTCCTTCTGCAGAATGAAACTATGCCCCCAGTTTTTGCTTCCCACTTGCCCTCCCCTACTGTAGCTGATGTCCCAATGCCTGGTACAGGCTGGGCACTCAAAACATTCCTTTCCTCTCCTCTCCTCTCCTCTCCTCTCCTCTCCAGAATGAAGGGGGAAGAAGTGGGCTGCCCTGGGACGTCCTCCAGAGGCCATGAGAGAACCTGCGAGGACCCCGGCGGCTTCTCGGCCAGACCCGCGCCCATCCCGATCGGCGCTGGACTTCAGAAGAATCAATGCAGATTCTGTCCCTACATCCCCGGGGCAACCATCCCCGAACTACCCCCACCCCCTCCCCGAGACCCAGCTTTGCGTCTCCCCTAGATCCCCTCACCATCGCGCCGAGGAGGGAGGGTCCGGGGCGGTCTCCTTCCGGCCGAGCCCGGTCAGCTGACACGGGGATCACGTGATCCGGGACGGGGCCGCCAGGAAGGGCGGGGCTTGCTCCCGGGACTTTGCAAACTGGCGGCCCCCGGGGCTCCGATGCAAGCTTCCTCCTCCTTCCAGACGCCTTCCCCCTTTTCCCGCGAACGACCAGCGCCCGCCCTCGTTTCCACCGAGAGTAATCAGAGCAGGGGAAAAAGAAATAAATAGATTTTAAAAAGCAGGAAAGAGGAAGTCAAAGACATTTCACTTGTTTGACTTGGGGGTGGGGGGGGGTCACCGGGGTCTTCAGATCGGTTTCGTGTTTTCACGTCGTTGAGGAATATACTGTTACACAGGAAGGGAAAGTATTAACATCTTGAGCACGCCGTGCTGGCGCACGTCTTGAGTACCAGCCCTGGGGAGGTAGAGGTAAGAGGATCGCTTGTGAGTTCGAGGCCAGCCTGGTTTAGAGTGAGAACCTGATTTAAAAAAGGGAGGGGGGGCGGCTGGAAGGATGGCTTAGAGGTTAAAGTATTTGCCTGCAAAGCCAAAGGAACCACGTTAGCCAGATGCACAAGGGGGCACATATGTCTAGAGTTACTATATAGTGGCTAGAGGCCCTTGTGTGCCCATTCTCTTTCTATCTGTCACCATCTCAAGAATAAATAAAATATTTAAAAAAAAAAAAAAAACAGAGCCAGGTATGGTGGCACAGGCCTTTAACCCCAGCACTTGGGAGGCAGAGGTATGAGGATCACGAGTTCGAGGCCACCCTGAGACTACATAGTGAATTCCAGGTCAGCCTGGGCTAGAGTGAGACCCTATCTCGGAAAAAAAAAAAGAAAAGCCCTGTTTACCATGTTGAGTTGGCATTGTACAGAAATTAACAGCCACATTTGTCTAGAAGTGTTAAAGTTATTTTTTTCCCATTTGTACAGGAGTAACACACTGTATTAAATATATTAGGTCTTATCTACATGGGTTCGATTACAGAAACTAATAAAGTATTCTGTAAATAAAAAGGAGGGGCTGGAGAGATGGCTTAGGGGTTGAAGCACTTGCCTACAAAGCCAAAGGACCCAGGTTCAATTCCCCAGGACCCACATATACCAATGCACATGATGGTGCCTGTGTCTGGAGTTCCTTTGCAGTGGCTGAAGGCCTTGGCATGCCCATTCTCTCTTTATCTCTCTTTCTCTCTCAAATTAATTAATTAAAATTAAGTTTAATATAATGGAGACAGGCTTAGGCATCCGTGTTGAGGGAGGGTTTCTGGGCTATGAGAGTATATAGCTTACTAAAGGGACCTTACTCTTCCCATCTTGTTAGCTTGGGTTCGGCTGTGTCATATTTCAGTCTACCTTCTGTCCTCTTGTGGTTGTAAATCAGGATTTCCCCCTTACCTCAGGAGGTCTTTAGCCTTGTTTGGACAAGGGATGCTCCTGCTGGCTTCATCAGAGGGTCTTATCAGCCACTGACAGAGCCATTTGCAAAGGGGATAACTGACCATTACCCATGAGATGTTTGTGTTCATGCATCTTAAAGGGGTATGACCTGAAGACATTCACTGTCTCTACGGAAAAGGATCAGTTCAGTCATGGGCTATTCCGTTTTTGATTTTTCAAGGTAGGGTCTCACTCTAGACCAGGCTGACCTGGAACTCGCTATGTAGTGTCAGGCTGCCCTCGAACTCATAGCGATCCTCCTACCTCTGCCTCCTAAGTGCTGGGATTAAAGGCGTGCGCCACCACACCAACCTGGTCCTGCTATTTTTACCAGAGGAAGATGACACAGATATGTATTGGTCCCAAATGGTACCTCAGGAAACAGCCGGCTGTAAATATTTTTTAATTCCCTTTTTCTGTGTCTAGCATTTCTAGGAACCACATCATCTCCTGCAATTAATTGGAGCCTAGAAAAGTACAGAGATAAGAAAAAAGACCAAGGGCTAGAGAGATGGCTTAGCGGTTAAGCGCTTGCCTGTGAAGCCTAAGGACCCCAGTTCGAGGCTCGATTCCCCAGGACCCACGTTAGCCGGATGCACAAGGGGGTGCACGCGTCTGGAGTTCGTTTGCAGTGGCTGGAGACCCTCGTGCGCCCATGCTCTCTCTCTCTCTGCCTCTTTCTCTCTGTCACTCTCAAGTGAATAAATAAAAATGAGCAAAAATTAAAAAAAAAAAAAAGAAAGAAAGAAAAAAGACCAAGCCCGGAGTGGTAGCGCAGCACACCTTTAATCCCAGCACTTGGGAGGCTGAGGTAGGAAGATCTCTGTGAGTTTGAGGACAGCCTGAGAATACAGAGTGAATTCCAGGTCATCCTAGGCTAGAGGAAACCCCACCTCCAAAAACAAAACAAATGAGGAAAAAAAAAAAAAGACCAAAAATACAAGCAGATAACTGTCAGAGCCTGACCCCAGAGGTTTGTGATGTTTTATACAAACAACTCCCAGAGCCTACCTACCTCCTAATGACCCATGCCAGGCGCCTCACTTCAAAAGGCCAGTCTCAACAAAGACAACTGCTTAACAAGATGGTGAGATGTCTGCTTATCTAGCCATGTAGGAACCCCACACAAATGGCATGGGAGATAAGAATGAGATAAGAAAGCAACTTCTCTCAACTATCATGAAAGAACTCCCATTCCCTCTTGGGGGAGGGAGTTGTTCTCTGAGAAATCACACACTGCATCTTTGTCTCTCCTTGGAGTACACTTTCTTTTGTTTGTTTGTTTTTTAGTTTAGTCTACTTTTTTTTTTTTTGAGGTTGGATCTCTCTCTAGCCCAGGCTGCCCTGGAATTCACTGGGTAGTCTCAGAGTGGTCTTGAACTCACAGCTATCCTTCTACCTCTGCCTCCCTATTGCTGGGATTAAAGGCATGTACCACCATGGCTGGTTTAATAAATTTTCTTCAATAAGGGGCTGAGGAGATGGGTCAGTGGTTCAAAGTAGCTGCTCTCAAAGCCAGCCAGCGTGGGTTCAATTCTCCAGCACCCACGTAAAACCAGATTCAATTTATGTGTTTATTGATTTATCTTTTTTGTTTTTTTGAGGTAGGGTCTCACTCTAGCCCAGGCTGACCTGGAATTCACTATGTAGTCTCAGGGTGGTCCCAAACTCACAGGATCCTCCTACCTCTGCCTCCCTGGAGCTGGGATTAAAGGTGTGCGCCACCCCGCCTGGCTTCAATTCTATTTTTGTTATAATTATTGTGATGGACTGGAGAGATGGTTTCAGTGCTTAAGATGTGCTTGACGGCAAAGCCAAAGAACCCAGGTTTGATTCCCCAGGACGTAAAGCCAGATATACAAGATGGCACATGCGTCTGGAGTTCATTTGCAGTGTCTGTCTTCAATCTCTCTCCCCCCACCCCGCCTCTCTCTCTGCAAATAAATCAATACTTTAAACATTTTGCACACTTTTTTTTTTTCGAGGTAGGGTCTCACTCTAGCCCAGGCTGACCTGGAATTCACTATGGAGTCTCAGGGTGGCCTCGAACTCATGGCGATCCTCCTACCTCTGCCTCCCGAGTGCTGGGATTAAAGGCGTGCACCACCACTCCTGGCTACTCTAAACATTTTAATTCCCTGTTATAATTATTATTGTCCCATGCTCTCACTGCCACAGCGTTTTTCAAATGTCACCCACCTGAGTGAGACTCCGCAAAAGGCTAGGTAGAGCTCAGGCAGCGGTCTTCACTAACACTCTCTGACTCAGTAGGCTTAGGGTGGGGTCTGAGATTTGCATCTCTAAGAAGCTGCCTAGTGGTCCTGCTGCTGTTGGTCCAGGAGGCAGCTCCAGAGCTATTAGTCAGCCAATCTTGCCTCCCTTCGGTCCCCACCACCTCCCGCTCGCTTGTGCACGGCAGGTGAGCATCCTCATGACCCAGCTTCCACATACTCAGCTGGGCATCACCCCCACCCGCCATCCGACTGCTGAGTTCTGAGAGTCTACCCACTGTGACCACTTCTATACCCTTCGGGTTTGGATTCCTCCAGAGAGCAGAGCCTGAGCCCAAAGTCAAGGATTTTAGTCGTCCTCAATTTCTCACGGGGCCTCCGACTTGTCATCTAGCCAAGGATGACCTCTACCTGACTCTCCTGCCTCAGCCTCCCAAGTGCTGCGGTTACAGATGTGCACCACCATGCTTGGCTTGAATCAATGCTGCGGGTCAAACCCAGGGCCTTGTGCATGGTAGTTCAGCATTCCTTGTCAGGCATCCTCCAGCCAACTACATCCTTAATTTTCCTTTCTTTCCTTCCTTTCTTCTTTCTTTCTTTCTTTTTCTTTTTTTTTTTTTCTTTTTTTTGTAATCTTCTTGTAACATGGTTGGGAGTTTCTATTTTTGTTTTATTTATTTAAGAGAGGGAAAGAGAGAGAGAGAGAGAGAGAATGGGCATGCCAGGGCCCTCCAGCCACTGCAAATGCACTCCAGATGCATGTGTCCCCTTGTGCATCTGGCCTATGTGGGTCTTGGAGAATTGAACCAGGAGCCTTTAGCTTTGCAGGCAAACACCTTAACTGCTAAGCCACCTCTCCAGCCGATTCAATATTTTATTTTTAGCTATTTGAGAGAGAAACTGGCATACTGGGGCGTCCAGCCACTGCAAATGAATTCCAGACACATGAGCCACCATGTCCATCTGTGTCTTACGGGGTTCTGGGGAATTGAAATTTGTAAGGTTCAGGAGTGACCAAGACCACACAAACCACTCTGAGGCAAAGATGAAGCTTTTATTCAGGAAAAACACGAGCTGCCAGGGCTGACTCACAATCACTCCCAAACCTTACAAAACTGAGTCCTTTGGCTTGGCAAGCAAGTGCCTCAACCTCTAAGCCATCACTCCAGCCCAAAATATTATATTTACTTTAGAGAGAGAGTGAGAAAGAGGCAGATAGAGAAAGAGAGAGAATGGGCGCACCGGGGCCTCCAACCACTGTAAACAAACTCCAGACGCATGCCCCACCTTGTGCATCTGGCTTACATGAGCACTAGGTGTCAGGTCAGGACAAAATGGAGTTACCACAGGAGGGCGAAGTGAATCATCCACATTCCTCCAGAAATTGCCCAGCCATGATCCCTCCCCTGCCTAACAAGTCTCCAGGTTGACATTTACTTCCCCCCTATCTCTCACCAGGTCACTTCTGGTCTCACCCTACAGCTAAAGTAAAGAACAAAGATTTGCTGCCTCAATAAGAAAATTCCTTCTCTTCCTCACCTTCCCCCAACTGAAGAGCTCTATAAAGCCCACTATCTGTGACCCCAAGCTGACTGCTCCGCTCTTGCGAGTCAATCCTGGCAGCTTGTGTTTCCTGCCCGCACCCCCACCAATAAAAACTCCATCTTTGGGCTGGAGGGATGGCTTAGCGGTTAAGGCACTTGTCAACAAAGCCAAAGGACCCAGGTTCAACGTCCCAGGACCCACTTAAGCCAGATGCACAAGGGGGTGCTCATGCATCTGGAGTTCATTTGCACTGGCTAGAGGCCCTGGTGCACCCATTCTCTCTCACTCTTTCTCCCCTCTCGCCATAATGAATAAATAAATAAAAATCCTAAAAAAAAAAAAAAAAGAAACAAACAAACAAAAGACACTTCCATCTTTGCCTCCGAGTGCATGGTCCTTGGTCACTCCTGAGCCTTGCATGTGGTGCCGTGACTCGGACAGGAAGGCCTCTGGCTGCCCTCTTAGGCGGCCAGACCTCCTTTCCCTGACCAGACCACCGAGCTGCCATCCGACCCTTTGAAGGCCTCGGACCATCTTAGCCTGATACAGGCTTTCACACCCACCATGATTCAGCCTCGCTGTTTTCTTTTTCTCCATCTTCTCCCCCCTTCTTGGTAAGTGCCCTCTCTCTCGGGTTGGCCTGTCTTGGGTTTCACCCCTTCTCGCGGAAGCCATGCTGGCACGCCAGGCTATACCCCTCGGCCGCTAGCCCCAACCCCAGCTCTCCAGAAAGACGCACTCTGGACACCTCAGGTCTCTCGCTCTGGTCTACCACACCCAAAGGGGCGCCTTTTGGTTCAGTTGTGCCATCTGAGGACACCCCCTCTCCCTCCTTCCTCTCCTTCCACCTCCTGAAGTCTCATCTGCCACTGCCAACCACTTTCATCTTCCAGTGCCAGCTGCGTTCACCATGGGGAGCACAGTCGCCCTCCTCGTCCATGAACAGGCTAAAGAGCCAACAGCTGCGAGCTGCACGGCCTCTGCCCACGTGGAGGTGCAGGCCCCGTTCACCCTAACGGGCCAGGGGCTCATATTGGTGCTCTGTGTAAACCCAGCTTCAGCTCTGGTTTATTCTCCTCTCACCCTTGTTTTGCTCTTCCCCTGTCTCCTTAAGAACTTAAAGCCCCTACGACTCTCGGATGACATCTTATCTTTCTCTGCAACTCTGCCTGGCCTCATCCATAAGCTGGACCATGGGTCCAAAAGATCTTAAAATGATACTTTTGATTTCCAAATTCTCAGTGATTTAAAACAAACTTCTGCCAATGTACAGGGAAATGGTCCCCAGTACCCTATTTTTCACTCTGTGTGCATGGCCTTCTCTCTGCTCTACCTGCCATTGTCACCAGGTCCTTCTAGCCAAGGTCTCAGAAATGCGCTCTCACTCAACCCCTCCCCCACACGAGTCCTCACCCTCTGCTTCTGACCCTGACGCCTAGAGAACCTCACCCCAACAGCTCCTCCAGCTCCTCTGGCTCCCTCAGCCTCTCCTGACACCCTGCCTGGTAACAAGGTTTGATTTTAATCTCCGGAGTTGTAAAAAACAAATAGAAATTTAAAATGGGAATGCACAGCTTCTGAATGAATGAATATATGGGGGAGAAGTGGTTATCTAGAGTCTAGATGAAAAGTGCACTTGAAATGAATGTGTGTGTGAATATGTATGTGGCTCACAGCCCTAAGGCAGCAGAATGATTTCTGTTCTGAGCGGTGCCATTTCATTATGGGGGATGTTTTCCACCAAGCCCACTGGACTAGATGGCATAGCCAATTTTTACTGTTGACTGTCTCCCCAGAAGGAACACTAAAAGTAATTAAGATCATAGGCAAAAAATGCAAGATTCTCCTACTCTTTTTTTAAATTTTTTTTGTTTATTTTTATTTTTTTTGAGAGAGAGAGAGAGAGAGAGGTGTGCTAGGGCCTCCAACCACTGCAAACGAACTCCAGATGCAGGCACCCCCTTGTGCATCTGGCTAAGGTGGGTCCTGGGAAATTGAGCCTCAAACCAGGGTCCTTAGGCTTCACAGGAAAGTGCTTAACCGCTAAGCCATCTCTCCAGCCCAAGATTCTCTTACTCTTAAAGAGCTATAAAGTGACAGGTTTGAAAAGTTGCCTTATAGCCCTGAGGGAATATCAAAACTCTCCCTGGAATTTAGGGGGCAGGAGGAAGACTCTTTCTTGGCTCCCCTGCCTTGCAGAGCCTGGGAACTGCAAGCACAGGGAATCTCAGGATCCTGGCCCCAGCATGATGATGAATGAATGCCAAGTCGCTATGGGGATTTTTTTAAAAATATATTTTTAGTTTTTTATTTATTTGACAGAGAGAAAGAGGGAGAAAGAGAGGGAAAGAGAGAGAAAATAGGTGTGCCAGGGCTCCAGCCACTGCAAACGAGCTCCAGATGCATGCACCACCTTGTGCATCTGGCTTACATGGGTCTTGGGGAATTGAACCTTGGTCCTTTGGCTTTGCAGACAAACGCCTTAACTGCTAAGCCATCCCTCCAGCCCTATGGGGACTTCTTACAAGAAATTTATAACTGTTTTACATTTACTTTATCTTTATATGTGTCTATGGAGCTACTAACAGACAATAGCCTCAAGATTTATGTTTAAATTTAGAAATACTTATTTAAGGAATTGCTTTGTGTCTGTAATATTGCAGGCTTGCTTAATTCAACAATGACCAAATTTTTTACTCTTGAGCTATGTATAATCAGTCTCAGTCAAGTTTTCACTTAATTAATTGTCTCATTTCTGGTATCTTAAGTTCATTGCTTATAGACATATTAATACTTAAAACGTGTTTCCTGCATTAGAAAAATAATTTTAAATTGCTGGTTTGCTTCCAGTTTGGAGGGCAATTGGTACTTACATTGGTATACGGACTAGCCAAAGTTGTTTTCAAACACAGATGCTATGTTTTTATACTGTCTTATCTTCTTCCTGGCATGCAATTACTAGATTAAATCAATTGCCTTAAAATTATTGATTAAATAATTGACAAAAATATTGTTTTCAGGGCTACTAAAATGTTCCACCTGTACTAATAAGTGACAAATATTTAAAAAAATAAAATGTGTATGGTTTCTATGTCCCAGATATAGCTTACACTGTCACCTGACAACTAAACTTAAATATTAATCAGAATGATTGTAAACTACTGTCTCATTCTCTAACCAGATCTGCTTTAGTAACAAGATCTGTTTTGCACCTTTTCTTTTTATTAACAACTTCCATGATTATAAAAAATTCCCATGGTAATGCCTTCCCTCTCCCCACTTTCCCCTTTGAAATTCCATTCTACATCATATCCCCTCCTCCTCTCAATCAGTCTCTCTTTTATTTTGATGTCATGATCTTTTCCTCCTATTATGATGGTCTTGTGTAGGGAGTTTCAGGCACTTTGAGGTTATGGATATCCAGGCCATTTTATTTCTGGGGGGGAGCATGTTGTAAGGAGTCTTACCCTTCCTTTGGCTCTTACATTCTTTCCACCACATCTTCCGCAATAGACACTGAGCCTTGGAAGGTGTGATAGAGATATTTCAGTGCTGAGCACTTCTGCCACTTCTTTCCAACACCATGATGCCTCCTGAATCATCCCAAGGTTACTGCCATCTGAAAAGAGAAGATTCTCTGCCAAAAGTGAGAGTAGCATTAATATAAAGGTATGAACATTAAGAGAAGCTGAATCCTTTTAAACTAATCTGTTTTACTAATCAGATATGTACAGTCTCTCTGAGTGAGTAATAACCATATGTAGAAGCCAAAAATCAATTGGAAGCATTGGAGTTAAAAGGATAACCAATATTTTGGTTCCTGCTCCCAGGTCAAAAGGCCACAGGAGATGATGGGACACTTGATAAGTTAGCTATCTTCTTTTTTTTTGTTTTTGTTTTTGTTTTTTCAAGGTACGATCTTTCTCTAGCCCAGGCTGACCTGAAATTCACTATGCAGTCTCAGGGTGGCCTTGAACTCATGGCAATCCTCCTACCTCTGCCTCCCAAGTGCTGGGATTAAAGACATGCACCACCATGCCTGGTTTAAATTACCTATCTTCTTGATGAGAGAGGATGTGAAGACCCAGAAATTAATTCCAAGTCAGTGTATCTGCAACAGGAGAGTTACACTGGAGGAAAACCAGCCCTCCAGGCTTCCAAAAGAGGGAGGGGCGTTTGATCATCATGGCCTTGACTTATCCTAGCAGATGAATCCTAGAACTCCTCACAGGTCCCTGAAAGTCTCTCCTACAGAGCCATTTTTTTTTTTTAATTTTTTGTTTATTTATTTGAGAGCGACAGACACAGAGAGAAAGACAGATAGAGGGAGAGAGAGAGAATGGGCGCGCCAGGGCTTCCAGCCTCTGCAAACGAACTCCAGACGCGTGCGCCCCCTTGTGCATCTGGCTAACATGGGACCTGGGGAACCGAGCCTCGAACCGGGGTCCTTAGGCTTCACAGGCAAGCGCTTAACCACTAAGCCATCTCTCCAGCCCCTACAGAGCCATTATTGACCTCCAAAGTATACAGTTAATTCTGACAGCCTACATGGTCTTAATCACCCGATGAGAAAAATATAACTACATTATAAACAATGTGACAGACTAATAGGCTCCCCTGTCTGATGCTGATTTACAATACTAAACTCTAACACTAACTCATGCCTTCTGCCTCTGCCTCTGCCTGTCCCTGATTAACTTCACCTACCCTGACTCCAGCTCCTCCCACTTGCCTTACCCAGAATCAGAGCTAGTCCTCAGACTCCCTCCTTCCTTAGCCCTTACCCTGTCTCGTCCAGGGATAAGTACACTGCCACCCCAATGGACACTCTCAAACTTAAACTCTCTTTTGTTCCTACTCTTCCCCTGATCCTAAAATGACCCTCTGCCTCCTCTCTCTCCCCCAAGCCTTCTATCCCTTGCCTCTGAATGCTCATCCTCCCTTGCACCTGGCATTTTGATGTCATAGCTGTTGACAAAAGTATCAAGCTCCTTTATTCTCCCTTCTGCTTCTCATAGGGTGCACAGAGCACATCTCCCTAACCTCTTATAACAGGTGTCTGCCAGCGACTGCCCTGACTACAAGGAAAGTCTCTGCTTCACTCAGGACCAAGTCATAACAACATGTTACACTGGCGCTGTCGATCTCAACACTCTGTCACCTCTAGCCACCATGGCCTCCTCCTCATCTGCCCTCAAGAGACAGCCCCTGACCACATTATCCACCCCCGCGCCCATAAGAACTCATGGCCCTTATGGTCAACATAAAAACATTAATCTGTAATTCTTTTTTTTTTTTTTTTTCGAGGTAGGGTCTCACTCTAGCCCAGGCTGACCTAGAATTCACTATGCAGTCTCAGGCTTCCCTCGAACTCACTGCGATCATCCTACCTCTGCCTCCCGAGTGCTGGGATTAAAGGCGTGCGCCACCATGCCTGACTCTTAATCTGCGATTCTTATCATTAACAAATGGTTGAAATGTTAGGTCAGGACAAAATGGAGTTACCACAGGAGGGCGAAGTGAATCATCCACATTCCCCAAGAAATTGCCCAGCCATGATCCCTCCCCTGCCTAACAAGGCTCCAGGTTGAGATTTACTGCCCCCCTATCTCTCACCGGGTCACTTCTGGTCTCACCCTATGGCTAAGGAACAGAGATTTACTGCCCCAACAAGAAAATTCCTGCCCTAGGGCAGGACTCCATACAACATGCTCCCTCCAGACACAAAATGGCCTGCATATCCATGGCCTCACAGTCCCTGACACTACCTGCATAAGACCTTCATAAGAGGAGGAGAAGATCAAGACATCAAAAGCAAAAGGGAGCCGGGCATGGTGGCGCACACCTTTAATCCCAGCACTTGGGAGGCAGAGGTAGGAGGATTGCTATGAGTTCAAGGCCACCCTGAGACTCCATAGTGAATTACAGGTCAGCCTGGGCTACAGCGAGACCCTACCTCAAAAAAACAAAAAAACAAAAACACAAAAAAAAAGTAAAAGAGACTGATTGAGATGGGGAGGGGGTATGATGGAGAGTGGAGTTTCAAAGGGGCAAGTCGGGGGAGGGATGGTATTACCATGGGGTATTTTTTATAATCATGGAAGTTATTAATAAAAAATTAAGAAAAAATAAAATTCCTTCCCTTCCTCACCTTCCCCCAATTGAAGAGCTCTATAAAGCCCACTATCTGTAACCCCAAACTGACTGCTCTGCTCTTGAGAGTCAGTCCTGACAGCTCATGTCCCCACCCCTACCCCCCAAAAAACTTCTATCTTTGCCTCAGAGTGGTGTCCGTGGTCCTTGGTCACTCTTGAACCTTACACTAGGGAATTGAACCTGGGTCCTTAGGCTTTGCAGGCAAGTACCTTAGCTGCTAAGCCATCTCCCCAGCCCTGCGGACCACTCTTAGACTTGGAGAAACTCCAGGTAGACTGGGACTTGCTGCAAAGCCACGAGAGTCATCCAGCAAGCAAAGTGGCCTCCCTCCAGCCACAGCGGAAATCAAACAAGGACCAGGAAGATGCTTTGCACTTGCAAATAGTGTCTACTGGATGTGGAAATGTCAATGGGAGTCAGCTCTTTACTGTAAATAGACATATCTTTAAATGTAGTTTAAAAACAAAAACACCCCAAACCTTTTGAGTTGAGAATGGTGAGTCATGAACACCTTTAATCCCAGTACCAGGAGACTGTGTGAGGTTGACCACTGTTCAAGGCCAGCCTGAAATAAAATTTTAAAAAGTTGTTCTTTCAAAATATTTTTTAATCATGGAAAATGTTAATAAAAATTTAAAAATTGGGCTGGAAGGATTGCTTAGTGGTTAAGGCATTTGCCTGCAAAGCCAAAGCCACAGGACCTCGGTTCGATTCCCCAGGACCCACATAAGCCAGATGCACAAGGGGCACAAGCATCTGGTGTTTGTTTGCAGTAGCTGGAGGCCCTAGTACATCCATTCTTCTCTCTCTCTCCTCCTTTCTCTGCCAAATAAATAAATAAAAATAAAATATTTTTTAAAAAATTTAAAAATTAAAAAAAAGTTGGAAAAAATATTTTTTTAATTTAATTTATTTATTTGAGAGAGTGAGAGAGAGAAAGAGGCAGACAGAGAAAGAATGGGTATGCCAGGGCCTCCAGCTATTGCAAACAAACTCCAGACACATGAGCCCCCTTGTGCATCAGGCTTACGTGGGTCCTGAGGAGTCCATCCTGGGTCCTTTGGCTTTGTAGGCAAGTGCCTTAACGGCTAAGCCATCTCTCCAGCAGCCCTCCCCTTTTTAAAAAATGTGCTTTCAAAGCCGGGCATGGTGGCGCACACCTTAATCCCAGCACTCGGGAGGCAGAGGTAGGAGGATCGCCGAGAGTTCAAGGCCACCCTGAGACTACATAGTGACTTCCAGGTCAGCCTGAGCGAGAGTGAGACCCTACCTTAGAAAACCAAAAAAAAAAAAAAAAGTGCTTTCAGGGCTGGGGTGATAGCTCAGCAGATAAAGGTGCTTGCTTGCAAAGCTTACTGAAAGCCAAAGGACTTCAGTTCAGTTCAATTCCCCAGAACCATGTAAGCCAGATGCACAAGGGGGCACATGCATCTGGAGTTCGTTTACAGGGCTGGAGGCCCTGGAATGCCCATTCTCTCTCTCTCTCTCTCTCTCTCTCAAATAAATAAATAAAAATATTAAGAAAAAAAATGAAAGTAGATTTGAACATTTTTTAGAAAATTAAGAAAAAATTAGTATTGAATATTTCAAAATTTAAACATAAATCTTGAGGCTGCTATCTGTTAGTAGTTCCATGGAAGCATGGAAAGATAAAGTAAATGGAAAACAGTTACAGATTTCTTATAAGAAGTCCCCATCTGTTTATAGCGACTTGCCATTCACCCATCATCATGGTGGGGCCAGGAGCCTGAGACTCTTTGTGCTTGCAGCTCCCTTGGCTCTGCAAGGCAGGGAAGCTAAGAAAGAGCCTTTTTTTCTTCTTTTTTTCTAAATTCCCAGGAGAGTTTTGGACTTTCCATAGAGCTACAAGGCAGCTTTTTGTCCCTGCCATTTTATAACTCTTTAAGAGTAGGAGAATCTTGCTTTTTTTTTTTTTTTTTTGTCTATTTTCTTAATTACTTTTAGTGTTCCTTCTGGGCTACACTCAACAGTAAAAATTGGCTATGCCGTCTCGTACAGTGGGCTTGTTGGAGAACATCCCCACAATGAAACGGCACTGCTCAGAATAGAAATCATTCCGCAGCCTAGGGCTGTGAGGCACGGACACACTCTCACTCACACGTTCATTTCGAGTGCACTTTTCATGTAGACTCTAGATAACCATTTCCCCCTCACACATTCAGTCATTCATTTATTCAGAAGTCATGCATTCCCATTTTATTTTATTTTATTTTTTGTTTTTATTTTTTTGAGGTAGGGTCTCACTCTGGCCCAGGCTGACCTGAAATTAACTATGTAGTCTCAGGGTGGCCTTGAACTCATGGCAATCCTTCTACCTCTGCCTCCTGAGTGCTGGGATTAAAGGCATGCATCAGCATGCCAGGCTTGCACTCCCATTTTAAATTTCTATTTTGTTAACAACTCCAGAAACTAAAATTAAACCTTGTTACCAGGCAGGGCATCAGGAGAGGCTGAGGGAGCTGGAGGATCCAAAGGAGCTGTTGGGGTCAAGTCCTGTATGGTGTCCAGGTCAAAAGCAGAGGGTGAGGACTCGTATGGGGGAGAGGTTGAGTGAGAGCTCATTCTTTTAAAACATTTTTTTAAATTATTTTTATTTATTTATTTATTTGAGAGCGACAGACACAGAGAGAAAGACAGATAGAGGGAGAGAGAGAGAGAGAATGGGCGCACCAGGGCTTCCAGCCTCTGCAAACGAACTCCAGACGCGAGCACCCCCTTGTGCATCTGGCTAACGTGGGACCTGGGGAACCGAGCCTCGAACCAGGGTCCTTAGGCTTCACAGGCAAGTGCTTAACCACTAAGCCATCTCTCCAGCCCTCATTCTTGAGACCTTGGCTAGAAGGACCTGGTGAAAAATGAAGGTAGAGCACAGAAGGCCATGCTCACAGAGTGAAAAATAGGGTACTGAGGACCATTTGCCTGTACGTTGGCAGAAGTTTGGTTTAAATGAGTGAGAATTTGGAAATCAAAAGTATCATTCTCAGGTCATTTGGACCCATTGTCCAGCTTATGAATGTGGCCAGGCAGAGTTGCAGAGAAAGATAAGATGTCGTCCGAGAGTCGTAGAGGCTTTAAGTTCTTTTTTTTAAAATATTTTTTGTTCATTTTTTATTTATTTATTTGAGAGCGACAGACACAGAGAGAAAGACAGATAGAGGGAGAGAGAGAGAATGGGCACGCCAGGGCTTCCAGCCTCTGCAAACGAACTCCAGACGCGTGCGCCCCCTTGTGCATCTGGCTAACGTGGGACCTGGGGAACCGAGCCTCGAACCGGGGTCCTTAGGCTTCACAGGCGAGCGCTTAACCGCTAAGCCACCTCTCCAGCCCAAGGCTTTAAGTTCTTAAGGAGACAGGGGAAGAGCAAAACAAGGGTGAGAGGAGAATAAACCAGAGCTGAAGCTGGGTTTACACAGAGCACCAATATGAGCCCCTGGCCCGTTAGGGTGAACGGGGCCTGCACCTCCACGTGGGCAGAGGCCGTGCAGCTCGCAGCTGTCAGCTTTTTAGACTGTTAGTGGGCAAGGAGGGCGACTGTGCTCCCCATGGTGAAAGCAGCTGGCAGTGGCAGATGAGAGCTCAGGAGGGTGAGGGAGAGGGAGAGGATGGAGGGAAAGGGAGGGGAGGGAGTGAGAGGAGGGTGGGAGAAGGAGAGGATGGAGGGAGAGGGGTGTCCCGAGATGGTAACTGAACCATAAGGGGTCTAACGGCCAAGGGGTGTAGCCTGGAGTGCCCGCAGGGCTTGCACAGGAGGGATGGAACCGGCGAGCAGGCCAACCCAAGAGGGACACTTAAAGAGCAGGAGGGAGGGCTGGAGAGATGGCTTAGCAGTTAAGCGCTTGCCTGTGAAGCCTAAGGACCCCGGTTTGAGGCTCGGTTCCCCAGGTCCCACGTTAGCCAGATGCACAAGGGGGCGCACGCGTCTGGAGTTCGTTTGCAGAGGCTGGAAGCCCTGGCGTGCCCATTCTCTCTCTCTCCCTCTATCTGTCTTTCTCTCTGTGTCTGTCGCTCTCAAATAAATAAATAAAAATTAAAAAAAAAAAAAAAAAGAGCAGGAGGGAGGAGACAGAAGGGAAGAAGAGTGAGGCCGGGTTAGCAGGCAGGGGATGGTCCGAAGCCTTCAGAGCATCAAATGGCAGTGTGGTGGTCTGGTCAGGGAAAGGAGGTCTGGCCACCCAAGAGGGCAACCAAAAGCCCACCTATCCCAGTCACAGCACCAGATGTAAGGTTCAGGAGTGACCAAGACCACAGAGTGCTCTCTGTGGCAAAGACGGAAGCTTTTATGGGGGTGGGGGGCAACACGAGCTGCCAGGACTGACTCTCAAGGGCACAGTCACTTTGAGATTACAGATCCAGATCGAGGGCTATGTAGAGCTCTTCATTTGGGGGAAGGTGAGGAAAGGAACAGAACTCCTTTGTTCTTTACGTTAGCTATAGGGTGTGAGATTAGAAGTGACCAGGTGGGAGAAAAGGAGGCAGGAAACCTAGACCTGGGGCATTGTTAAGCAAGGAAGGGATGATGGTGGGGTGGTTCCTTGAGGAATGTGGGTGACCCACTTCCTTGTGTCTGCCACCATCCTGCTGTGACTCCATTTTGTCCTGACCTAACACTCAGTGTCCATATAAATCCAGACGCAAAGCTGCCCATGTGTCTGGAGTTGATTTGCAGTGGCCAGAGGCCCCGACACACCAGTACTCTCTCTCTTTTTCTCAAGTGACTAAATATTTTAATATTTAAGCAAACACACAAACAAACAAAAAATGTGGGCTGGAGAGATGGCTTAGTGGTTAAGCGCTTGCCTATGAAGCCTAAGGACCCTGGTTTGAGGCTCAATTCCCCAGGACCCATGTAATTGACTGTCTGTCACTCTCAACTAAATAATAAAAATAAACAAAGAAATTCTTTTTAAATGTGACTTTTATGAAGGCATGGTGGTGCATACCTTTAATCCCAGTAGGAGGCTGACAGGAGAAGTACTGTGAATTCAAGGCCTACTCACGCTACATAGCAAGATCCCATCTTCAAAAAAAAAAAAAAAAAAAAAATAGTGGTTCTAGCTTCCCCCTTTGAAAAGAACAAGGTTTACTGACAAATCCAGTGCCATAACACTCCCCGTGATATGGGAATGCCAGACACTCAGCAGTCACACAAGTTCCACGGATTCAGTGGCCCTCTGGGTTCTTATCCTATTAATTTTGACAAGTGAAACTCACAGACCAGAGAACAAAGTCTGGAGAGATTTTATTACAGAGATTATGGCGATAGGGCTTATAGAGTTTAAGAAAAGGAAGCAATACGGAGTTCCTGGAAAACGGGAACGCCTACCTAGAGACCCAGATTCAGATTCAGGTCTTTTTTTTTTTTTTTTTGGTAATATTTTATTTATTTGAGAGAAAGAGGCAGAGAGACAGAGAACAGGCACGCCAGGGCCTCCAGCCACTGCAAACAAACTCCAGACACATGTATCCCCTTGTGCATCTGGCTTACATGGGTCCTGGATCCTCTGGCTTTGCAGGCAATGCCTTAACCTCTAAGCTATCTCCCCAACCTTTTTAAAATATATATATATGTTGTTTATTTATTTGAGACAGAGAGAGAAAGAGGTAGAGAGAGAGAGGGCACACCAGGGCCCCCAGCTACTGCTAATGATGATACTCCAGATGCATGTCCCTCCTTGTGCAGCTGGCTTATGTGGGTCCTGGGGAATCGAACTGGAGTCCTTTGGCTTTGCAGGCAAACACCTTAACTGCCAAGCCATCTTCTCCAGCCCCAGATTCAAGTCTTTTAAGGGAGTCTGCTGGAGAGAGCATGGAACTGGTCCCTTCAGTCAGGACACCAGGTATCTGGGTGGCATCAGGTTCTCAGGAAGGGAGTAATGCCTTCACAGTCCTCTCTCCTCCAAGAAAGGAAGAGATAACACCAGAGGCATCTGTTCACCTCCTCTGGTGAGGTTTTAGGGGGAAAAATGATATGGGGTGGGGGTGGGGACAGATCCTTTTTCACAGTTCAAGGACATTCCTTGATTCCTCTTTCATGGGACCCTACTGCCCCTTAACTGTCCCATTGTCTCATTATACCCAGACTGTGGTAACTAAATGCCATTTCCTAACCAAGGAAACTGGAAATTTTTTTTTTTTTTTTTGAGGTAGGTTCTCACTCTAGTCCAGGTTGACCTCAAATTCACTCTGTAGTCTCAGGGTAGCCTTGAACTCACGATGATCCTCCTACCGGGATTAAAGGTGTACACCACCATGTCTGGCTTAATTTTATTTTTATTTATTTATTAGAGAGAGAGAATGGGCACACCAGGGTCTCCAGCCACTACAAATGAACTCCAGACACATACACCACCATGTGCATCTGGCCAACGTGGGTACTGGGGAATGGAACATGGGTCCTTAGGCTTCACAGGCAAGCACCTTAACCACTAAGCCATCTCTCCAGCCCAAGCTAGACTCTTGTGAGCAGTCATTACTTTGGTCTGTTGGTGGTGTCCTATCTGAGGTAAGCCGATGCGTGTTTCCTCCTCCCCAGGAAAAGTGCATGCAACATCACCCCTCTTCCACCAGTGTGCTAGGAGCCAGGAAGAGGGGTTCAGGAAGAAGAGCCCCGCTTGGCGTCTCATTCCTGCAGCCAGAGAGGCCCACCCTGGCAGGTGCATAGGCAAAACTGAGCCTCCGCTGGCTCTGCAGCTCCGTGTATCTAGGCAAATGTCTACCTGGCTCTGCACCTCCCAGGAGGCTCCCATGCCCACTGGTACCCTTCTCAGGACTCTTTGGATGTATGCACACTCTCCCCTGTCTCTGGAGTGATCCCTGAGCAGCCCCTACGCCCATCCAGGGTGCCAGGCAGGAGAAGGCTATGGGAAGCCATGGCCCAGTCACCTGGGTGAGGGAGCCCCCTCCTGGCCTGCACTTGGCTGTGTTGGAGGCCAGAGTATGGTCGAGCTAGGTGTGGTCTGTCGGGACCATGGGGTTCAGAGGAGGAAGGGCCCCAGCTGTGGAGAGCCAAGAAGGTCCTCCTTGAAGGGCCTAAGCTGGCCCACAAGAGACATATCACCAAATCCTTGGGCTGAGCCCCAGTACCACCCAGACCTGTGGGTCTTTTCTTTTTTTAATTTTATTTATTTATTTGAGAGTGACAAACAGAGAGAAGGAGGCAGAGAGAGAAAGAGAGAGAATGGGTGTGCCAGGGCCTCACCCACTGCAAACGAACTCCAGACGCGTGCGCCCCCTTGTGCATCTGGCTAACGTGGGTCCTGGGGAATCAAGCCTCAAACTGAGGTCCTTAGGCTTCACAGGCAAGTGCTTAACCTCTAAGCCATCTCTCCAGTCCCAGACCCATGGGTCTTTTGACCAAGTTCCTTTGGTGTGAGGCTGGATTTTATTTAACTTATTCCAAGTGTAGGGGCGGTGGCCTCTAACAGAGCCCAGGATGGAGTCTGGGGGGAGAAGGAAAGTCTCCAGCTCAAATTTCAGACTTGCCTAGACCTGACCCCAGTGAGCCTTGACACTTGTCACAGATTGAGCACTGATCCCCGCTTGGTCTCTCTTGATCTTGGTCTCTCTCCCTCCCGCCACTGGGGGTCAAACACAGGACCTGCACATGCTCCACGCTAGGTAAACACTGGAGCACCATCCCTTTCCTTTTTTTTTTTTTTTTTTTTTTTTGAGGCAGGGTCTCACTCTAGCCCAGGCTGACCTGGAATTCACTATGGAGTCTCAGGGTGGCCTTGAATTCATGGTGACCCTCCTACCTCTGCCTCCCAAGTGCTGGGATTAAAGGTGTGCGCTACCACGCCCGGCTTCTTCTTCTTCTCTTTTTTTTAACTTTTAATTTTGAGACAAGGTCTTGCTAAATTGTCTAGGTTGGCCTTGAATTCACTCTGCAACCCAGGCAGGATGTGAATTTATGATTCTCTTGCCTCAACCTCCCAACTAGCTAGAATTCTAATTTACAATTACCAGGTCTGGCCCAGACTAATCTGATCTGTCTTCTTTCTCTATCTCAGCAGAGATGGAGTTTGTTAAAAATATTTTACATTTTTTTTCCTTAGCCCAGGCTGACCTGCAATTCTCTATGTAGTCTCAGGGTGGTCTTGAACTCATAGCAATCCTCCTACCTCTGCCTCCTGAGTGCTGGGATTAATGGCATGTGCTGCAAAACCTGGCCCTCATGCTTAGATTCTACATTAGGGGCTGGAGAGATGGTTTAGCAGTTACGGCTCTTGCTTTCAAAGCTTAAGAACCAAGTTTAACTCCCCAGAACCCACATGACCCAGATGCACATGGTGGCTCAGACAGCTGAAGTTTGATTGCAGCGGCTGGAGACCCTGACACATCCATTCTCTCTCTCTCTCAAATAAGTAAATAAAAATAAAATAAAAATGAATTCTACAATAAAAATATCTTTAGAAGCCAGGCGTGGTGGTGCACACCTTTAATCTTTGCAATCAGGAGGCAGAGGTAGGAGGATTGCCCTGAGTTTGAGACCACTCTGAGAATACATAGTAAATTCCAGGTCAGCCTGGGCTAGAGTGAGACCCTTCCTTGAAAAACAATAACAACAAAAAATCTTTAGGAATGTAAGAGCCAAAGGAAGGATGCTACTCCTTACAATACAACTGTCCAGACAGAAATTGGACTGGATATCCACAACCTCACAATGCCTAGCAATACCTTCAGAAGACCCTCATAATAGGAGAAAGACGATGACATCAAAATAAAAGAGAGACTAATGGGGAGAAGGAGGGGACCTGATGGGGAGCAGAGTTGTGACAGGGAAGGTGGGGGAAGGGAGGGAATTATCATGGTTTATTCTCTGTAAGTATAGAAGTTGTCAAAAACAGATTAAAAAATACCTGGCGTGGTGTTGCATGCCTTTAATCCCAGCACTCGGGAGGCAGAGGTAGGAGGATCACCGTGAGTTCAAGGCCAACCTATGACTACATAGTGAATTTCTGGTCAGCCTGAGCTAGGATGAGACCCTACCTCAAAAAAACAAAAACAAAAAAAAATTTAAATATATCTTTACAGGGCTGGAGAGATGGCTTGCAAAGCCTGATGGCCTGGGTTCAGTTCCCCAGTACCCACATAAAGTCACAGTGCCTCAAACTCACTCATGGTGATCCTCCTACCTCTACCTCCCAAGTGTTGAGACTAAAGGAATGCATCACCATGCTCAGCTCTCGGCTCTCTCTTTCTCTCTCTCTCTCTCTTTTTTGGGGGGGAGGGGGGAAGAAAGAGAAAGAATGGGCCTACCAGGGCCACCAACCACTTTAATCAAACTCCAGACACATGTGCCACCCTGCGCGCATGCATGACCTTGCGTATGCATCTCCTTGTGCGTGTGTCTCACATGGGATCCGGAGCATGTAACATGAGTCCTTAGGCTTTGCAGACAAGTGCCTTAACCACTAAGCCATCTCTCCAGCCTTCTCTTTCTCTTGAAACAGTGTCTCATTAGGGTAGATGACCTTGAACCTGTGGGGATCCTCCCATCTCCGTCTCCCATGTGCCACCGTCCCGGCTTCTAGGCAGCTCCTGCTTTTCCCACTGTGGCTAGCAGGCCTGAACAAGTGAGCACCTCCAGTTCCATTGTGGCCTGAAGGGTGCTGGAGGGGTGGTGGAGACCTAGTGTCTTGCAGTATAGGCACCTTTTACCCTTGGACCACAGCCACCGGAAGCCAGACCTTCCAGGACCTGAGGGTGTTTAGGAAGTGGTGGCCCGACCTGCCAGGCAGGGGTGGGGCAAAGGGTGTTCACACAAATTCCACTCATCACAGGACACAGCGCCTCCAGGGACAGTGGCTTCTGGGCAGCACCAGGATTGCCAGGTAAGACCTGGGCATAGATAAAGAAAGCACAGTGGAGATGCCAAAGTGGGTGGGCTGGCGCGGGGACAGGTCACAGGCCAGGGTGGGTAGGGCAGCTGGTGGGAGAATGAGAGCAATGAAACTAAGACTGCAGGAAGAGGTTGGCAAAGGCAAAACGCTTCCTTCTACCCTTGGGTGGCAGGCGCTGCTCTCCAGGACACCTGCCAGCCGGGCAATGGAACTGTCCTCCAAGAAAGGGCAGGGACAGAGGTGGCAGCGTCTGGGCAGACAGCAAGAGTGCCAGGGCTACACAGCAACCCTGATGATGATGGAGGGGGCGCTGAGCCTAGGCCTGTAGGGTTCTGGATGGAGGAGGATGGGTGGTGGAGGGTGTTTTCCTTTCTTAGAAAATAATGCTTTTAGCTGGGCGTGGTGGCACACACCTTTAATCCCAGCACTTGGGAGGCAGAGGTAGGTGAATTGTTGTGAGTTGGAGACCACCCTGAGACTAAATAGTGAATTCCAGGTCAGTCTGAGCTAGAGTGAGACCCTACCCTGAAAAACCAAAAAAAAAAAAAAAAAAAAAGTGAGAGAGAGAGAGAGAGAAAATAATGTCTCTAGCTGGGCGTGGTGGCATGCACCTTTAATCCTGGCACATGGAGGCTGAGGTAGGAGGATTGCTCAGTTGGATGTCACCCTGAGACTATACAGTGAATTTCAGGTCAGCCTGTGCTACAGTGAGACCCCACCTCAAAAAACAAAAGCAAGCTGGGCATGGTAGTGTACGACTTTAATCCCAGCACTCAGGAGGCAGAGGTAGGAGGATTGCCGTGAGTTCGAGGCCACCCTGAGACTACAGAGTTAATTCCAGATTCCAGGTCAGCCTGGGCTAGTGTGAGACCCTATCTTGAAAAAAAAAAGTACACTTTCAAGGAATGATACCTGGTGTTATCATCTGCCTTCCACATGCAAGCACATGTATTTGCATACACATATAAACAAATTAGTTTAAAATGAATAAACAGGGCTGGTGAGGGAGAGATGGCTTAGCGGTTAAGGTATTTGCCTGCAAAGTCTAAGGACCCAGGTTCAATTCCCTAGTACCCACATAAGCCAGATGCAGTAGGTGGTGCATGTGTTTGGAGTTCATTTGCAGTGGCTAAAAGTCCTGGCATGCCTATTCTCTTCTCTCTCAAATAAATAAAATAACTTTAAAAAAAAATGGGTAAGCATATCTCTAGCTGAGAACGGGAGCACACGAGGGAGGGATGTGCCCAGTTGGAAGGAACTAGGGGCAGGCGGGAGTCTAGCTGGTGTGTCTCCAGCCCTGATTTCAAGCAAGGGCCTTTAACCGCTAAGCCATCTCTCCAACTCTGATTTCTTTCTTTTCATTCATGGTAGTGTTTCCCTCTAGCCAAGACTGACCTGGAATTCACTGTGTAGTCTCGAGCTGGCCTCGAACTCACAGCGATCCTCCTACCTTTTGCTGGGATTAGAGGTGTGTAACACCATGCTGGGCTCCTGCCCTGATTTCTAAACACTTTCCCCAGCCTGAGCAGGGGTGTGGAAGAGTCAGATCTGAGCTGACTCTCTGCCCACCCATGATCCCAGGGGAGGTAAAGAACTCACCAGCATGCTCAGGCCACTCTCCTGTGATGGCGGGTTGGAGCAAGACTTCTAATTGCAGTTAGGATGGGGGTCATGGAAGGTCCCCTCTACCCTAAGCTTCTGCCACCCCATCCAAGTGCCCATGGTAGAAATCTGACCAGAATTCCACAAAGGTCCACTGGCACAAAGGGGGCCATTTTCTTAAGACCTGCTCCCCTCAATCCCTCTCCCGGCCTGATGGAACGGGAGCAGCGATCAAGCTGTTTGTGCCGGGGCAGTTTGGCTGTGGCTGTCTTGGACACAAAGAACTCCCGCTGACACAATTAGCTCTTTGCTTTTTTTCTCAGTTTACCTGTGACTATCAGCACCACAGCCCCTTTCCCACCAAACCACCACCAAACTCCCACCTAAACCAGGAATCACCACTACGTCCCTCACCTCCCTGATCAGCACAGTCCCGGGCCCCATGTGAGGACTGGGCAGGACTCCTTAACTGACCCTCGACATTTTTTTCTGACTCATAAACTCCCAGGCTGTGAAGAAGGCCCAACCCCTCCTCAGAGTCTGCATCCCTCACAGGACAAGGGCTGGGCAGGAGGCCACTTAAAAAAATTTTTTTTGGCATTAATTTTATTTTATTATTTTTATTTATTTATTTGAGAGCGACAGACAAAGAGAGAAAGAGGCAGAGAGAAAGAGAGAGAGAATGGGCACACCAGGGACCCCAGCTGCTGCAAACAAACTCCAGACGTGTGCGCCCCCTTGTGCATCTGGCTAACGTGGGTCCTGGGGAATCGAACCTTGAACCGGCATCCTTTGGCTTCATAGGCAAGCACTTAGCCACTAAGCCATCTCTCCAGCCCTCTTTAAATTTTTTGTTTATTTTTATTTATTTGACAATGACAGAGAGGGAGAAAGAACGGGTGCACCAGGGCCTCCAGCCACTGCAAATGAACTCCAGACGCGTGCACCCCCTTGTGCATCTGGATAGTGGGTCCTGGGGAATGGAGCCTCAAACTGATGTCCTTAGGCTTCATAGGCAAGCGCCCAACTGATAAGCCATCTCTCCAGCCCGGAGGTCACTTTTGCTTAGGGCACCTCCAGACAGCTAGCTGGGCAATGGATATCTTTTTAAACTTTTTTTTTTAATTTTAAATTTTTTAAAAATTTATTTATTTATTTATTTGAGAGCAACAGACACAGAAAGAAAGTCAGATAGAGGGAGAGAGAGAGAATGGGCGCGCCAGGGCTTCCAGCCTCTGCAAACGAACTCCAGACGCGTGCGCCCCCTTGTGCATCTGGCTAACGTGGCACCTGGGGAACCGAGCCTCGAACCGGGGTCCTTAGGCTTCACAGGCAAGCGCTTAACCGCTAAGCCATCTCTCCAGCCCTAAATTTTTATTTATGTATTTGCAAGGAAGGGGAGGGAGGGAGACCATGGGCATGCCAGAGCCTCGTGACGCTACAAACAAGCTCCATCACTCTATGCATCTGGCCTGATGTAGGGTACTGGGGAATTGAACTTGGGTGGTTAGGCTGTGTCTTAACCGCTGAGCCATCTCACCAGCCTGGATGTCTCTTCTGTGTGGGGCTGGGGTTTGAACCCAGGGCTCCTGGCATGCTAGGCAAGAGCTCTACATTAAGTTACACTCCACCCTGATGAGTCATTTCCTTAAGGAGATCTACAAAGGCATCCTCGTGTCTGCCGCCCCCGACGCTGTAACCTAGGCAGACGGAGCAGGAACCTGCAGCATGGGCGAGCGATGGTGTCCCGCTGCTGGGATGCTCCTGGCAGGTAAGAGAGTAGGGATGTGACTGGAGAGCTACGGGACCCTGTTCCCAGGCCCAGCCAGCCTGGGGAATGCCATTCCAGGGCCAGAGTCTTCTTATTCCTCCAGATCTGGGCTCCCTGAGACATTAGGTCACCCGTTTGGGGCTTTATACGCGTGTAGACAGGTGGGACATTAACCCCAGTGCACTCAGAGACGTCCTACCTACACCTCCGCCCCATCCAGCTCCCAAGAAGCCCCCTGCATACCGGGAGTGTGGTAAGGTCAGTTTTACCCATGACGGAGGACCGGGCAGTTCTTGTAGCACCCTCGGGCTGGCCTAGTCCTCTCGGGTGGTTTAAACACACCAAAGGAGGGTCTGAGCTACTGAGACTTTCCTTGAGAAGGGGTCTTGCCATGGGAGGGGTTGGGATGGGAGGCACACAGAGCCTTAAAGCATCCCTCTTTGCCCTAATGGTGTCTTTTCTTGGGCAGCGGGCGGGACTCCGTTGTGCTAGGATCAGAGAGGGGAAGTGGCGTGCTAGGGTAGCTCAGTGGTTTGGGTCTCTGAGTGAATGAGGTGTGGGAGGGTGAGGGGGGAAATCCTGCCTGCAGGGCACTGGAAAAAAACAATAAAACAAAAAATAAGCCTCTTCTGGTTTGCAGCCTTCCTGGTGGCCTCAGCTTCCAGGGCCCTGCCCCTTCCTTCTGTTCATGAGAAAAATGAAGGCCAGTTTCCTTCAGCTCCCGGCGGCTCATCAGTTCAGCACCATAGCAAAGTGCTGTTGGGCTTCCAGCCAATAGACATCGTTGACAACTTCATCTCAGTTGAGCAGGAAAAAGGGGCCCCAGGAATGGGGACAGAAACCCTATCCCCAGAGGCATTCAGGAGCCTGGAGTTCTCGTCACAGCCTGTCCCCTTGGGACTTACTAGGGCCTCCAGCAGGGATACAACTGGCCCAAGCCGCTCTGGCCTGCCCGCATCTGCAGTCAAAACGACCCCCAAGTCCAACCTAACATCCTCAGGGGGTGAACCCACAGAGAAAACGTTGTCTCCCGGATCTCTGGAGACAAATGATACATTACTGCCACTGGTTTTGGATGCATTTGGGAAGAAGTGCAGTAAGGCTTCTGGGTTTTGTGTGACAATCCCTGCTCCTGCCTCGGCAACCGTGAAAACGGTCACTCCTAGACCAATGTGGCTGTCATCTAGAGCCCCCGTTGCCTCGGTCATTCCTGTAAACAGGTCTGGGCACCCACACTTGTTACAGCCTATCTTCATTCCCAGTGTCCAGACACTGTCTTGGTGGGGGGCTGACCACACCAAGCCAAAGGCCTCCTCAACTGTCACTTCGACTCCAAGGGCCACTCTGGGTCCACCTCTGTTTGGACGGATGGCAAACACATTGGCAGCCACAAAGCCCCTGCCCACTGTGGCTCCAAGAAGACCAGGGCTAGATGGACCCCCTCCACCTGTCACAACAGGCTCAGGATCATCCAGAGACACCGAGGCTTCCGGCCTGGAGGCAGGGCCCAGTGACGGTTCCACACTGCACTTGGTCCCCTCAGCACCCCCATGGCCACTCTCACCGTCCTTCTCCCCACAGCCCTCACCAGCACTGCCACCACCCTCTCCTCTCCCGGCCCTTGTTTCCCCTCTCGTTGCTGAAACCAGCGACTCTCCCGTCCCTTCTGCGTCTGCATTTACACCCTCAACCCCACGCTTGTCCCTGAAAACCTCCAGCCTTGCCCCTGGGCTGTCACCCCGGATGACCCGCCGGCCCACTCAGGGCACAGTCCGCTCTTGGCCAGGGGGCCCTTCCAGCCCAGCTTCCACAACCACCCTCTCCTTCCAACTCTCTTCCAGCCTTCTCCATGCCCCACCTAGCTCTGGCTCTCCAAGCATCCCCAAGGGTGCTGACTCTACCCAGACCCCTGTCCTGCCTTACCCTGGCCAGGATGCCTCTTTGCAGGACCCGGAATCCTCTAACCCAGGACCCAATGATGTGGTCCGCTCTGTGGCCTTCAGGATCAACGGTGGAGGCTTTGCAGCTGCTGTCTGGAACCTGACGCGCCCAGAACATAGAGTACTGATTCACTACCGGGTGAGGTGCTTGCTCCCCGGGCGGGGGGATGTGGAGGAAGGTGGCCCCTGTAAGCACATTGGTATAGCCGCAATAGTCACTATTCAGTCCCTGGGTTCCCTGAGAGCATCAGGGGTATGAGGCAGGGCCTGCTCAGGCTTGGAAATGTCTGATGAGTGCTACACTATTTGCCCAGGAAGACCCTATGGAGTGGAAAAGCCAGGTGGCCCAGCAGCTAGGGGGAGCCTGGGGCTAGAGAAATGGATTAGTGGTTAAGGCGCTTGCCTGCGAACCCTAAGGACCTAGGTTTGCTTATTTATTTATTTTGAGGTAGGGTCTCACTCTAGCCCAGGCTGACCTAGAATTCAGTCTGCAGGCTCAGGCTGGCCTCCAACTCATGTCGCTCCTCCTATCTCTGCCTCCCGAGTGCTGGGAGGACCCAGGTTTGATTCCCCAGGACTCACGTAAGCCAGATGCACAAGGTGGCGCATGTGTCTGGAGTTGGTTTGCAGTGGCTGGAAGCCCTGGTATATCCATCCTCTCCTTCTCTCTTCCTCTCCTTTTTTCTCTCAAATAAATAAAACTTTTTTTTTTTTTTTTAAAAAGGGGGGAGCCTAGGCAGAAATACTTATGGTGGGAAGAAATACTTATGGTGCAGAAGGAAAGATCCTCACAGTGGGGAAACCTCATTTACCAGAAACCAGAGCAAGGTCTCGAAGTGTAACTGACTGCCTTTTTCTCCACCTGGCACCCCATCAGGGACCAGGGCCCCTCATACCCTGGCTAAGTGAGGCATGTTTCCTGTTCTATAACCAGGAACAGTGGAGGTATCCTGGCTGAGACGTTCCACTTCTCACCTGTCATCCATTCATTCATTGGTTCATGCCTTAGGCTAGTTCAGGTCTCTGTGACTCACTGCATGTCTGGCATACTAACTGTGAGCTAAGGAAGGCTCCTGCCTCGGGGAAGCTCCAGTCTGTAAGATGAGCCCAGATGGGATTACAGTCATGACAAACTGTGGGAAGGAGTGCCTCAGGCAAGCACCTTGCCATCATGAGAGGGCTGCCGCCTCACCAGTTGGCCAACACTCGATCACTGAGCTGCATTCTCGGTCTCTCTCCTTCCTCCCTTTCTCTCCTCTTCCCTCCCTCTTAACTCTCTTTCCTTCTTTCTCTCTCCCTCTTTCCTCTCTTCTTTCTTTGCTTCTTTCTGGTTTTTCTTTTTTCTTTTAAGTTTTGTTTATTTATTTGATAGAATCAGGGAGAGAGAGAATGGGCACACCAGGGCCTCTAGCCACTGCAAATGAACTCCAGATACACGCACCCCCTTGCATCTGGCTTATGTGGGTCCTGGGGAATTGAACCTGGGTTCTTTGGCCTTGCAAGCAAACGCCTTAACCATTAAGCAATCCCTCCACTCCCCCCGATTTTTTTGAGGTAAGGTTTTACTTTAGTCCAGGCTGACCTGGAAGTCGCTACAAGCCTCAGGGTGGCCTTGAACTCATGGGAATCCTCCTACCTCTGCCTTGGATTAAAGGTGTGCGCCACCACACCTGGCCTTCCTGTCTTTCTTTCTCTCTCTTTCTTTCTTTTTTTTCTCTCTCTCTTTCTTTCTTTTCATACATAGCCCAGGCTGTCCCCTATCCTGAACTCACTATGTAGACTAGATCAAGCTGACTAAGCTGGCCTTGAACTCATGGCAATCCTTCTACCTCAGCCTCCCAACTGTTTGGATTAAAGGCATGAACCATTATACTCTGCTTCCCCCATGTTTGTCTTCCTTCTTCCCTTTCTTTCCTTTTGATTTGAGACAGTGTATCATGTAGCTGAGCAGACGTTGGCCTTGTGTCCACCTCCTAAGTGCTGAGAGCCATCATGCCTGGCTTTTCTTTTTTTAAAGCAGGATCTTGCTATGAGCCCAGACTAGCATTGAATTGATGAGCCTCCTGCCACAGCCTCCTGAGTGCTGGGATTAGAAGTGTATGCTGCTGTACGTAGCTGAGAAGGCAATTTTAACTGGGGTAGAAAGAGGTTGCCAGATGAAACAGGGAGGTGCTTTCTTGGTAGAGGGAATAAAGGTCAAGGTCCCAAGTTGAAAGGCAGTGAGATGTGGCCAGCCCGGTGCACTGGCTCATGCCTATAATAAATCCATGAGCACCATGAGTTTGAGGCTTGCCTGGACTACATAGTGAGTTCTAGGTCTGTCTGGGCTACAGTGAAACCCTGCCTAAAAACAACAAAACAAAACAAAAAAAGCAGCCTGGCCTGGTGACACTTGCCTTTAATCCCAGCACTCGGGAGGCAGAGGTAGGAGGATCGCCTGAGTTCAAGACCACCCTGAGACTACATAGTGAATTCCAGGTCAGCCTGGGCTAGAGTGAGACTGTGCCTCGGAAAAAGAAAGAAAAGTAGTGAGAGGAGTTGGGAAAGTGCTCTACAGAAAATGGGGGCAGATATAGTTGGGTGTGGTGATGCACCCCTTTAATCCCAGCACTTGGGAGGCAGGGATAGGAGGATCACCATGAGTTTGAGGCCACCCTGAGACTGCATAGTGAGTTCCAGGTCAGCCTGGGCTACAGTGAGACCCTGCCTCAAAAAAAAAAAAAAAAAAAAAAAAAAAGGAAAGAAATTAAATGGGGGCAGAGGTAGAGGTTCTGGCCGGGCTAGCAGCTGTTGAGACTGGAGCGAAGGATGACCGTACGGTCAGGACAGTTGGATCCCCCCCCCCCCCGGAGGATTTCAGTAAGGGGTGACCAGAGGCCTTTCGCTGCTGTGTGGGACAGCTTGGACAGGCAAAGGAGACCGCTTCAGAGGCTAGGACTGATGGGGAGGGGTGGGGTAAGGGTGCCAGCTTCCATGCCTCTGCCCGTCCTCAGCTCCAGCTCATCTACAGCGAGGCCTTCCCCAGCTTCAAGACCGTCGGAGCGCTGCTGTTGCAGTGAGTATGAGCGCAGCTCAGCGGATCTGGGCCTCGGCAGGCCCAGGGCGTCCAGGAGCACCTTGGCCTGGATGGGGCACATCTGGTTTTGTCACCAGCCGTGCGACATAATTGCAGATGCCCTTCTGCTTGCTCTGAGCCCCATGCCAGCCGTAATGCTGAGCCTTGTCTGAATGCAGTGGGAAGACCTGAGGCCACAGGAGCATCGGGCCACTTGTTCTGAGGACAGCGACCTGTAAATGAATGTCAATAAATGCTAATGCCTGGGGTGGGGCTCTCAGTCTGGGCTGCTGGGGTAACCCACGGCCAGTTTGCCAGGGCACCCGACTCTGCCACTTCATGAAAGGGTCGATATCACTGCAGTTTCCCTGGAGTAGTGAGCCCAGGGTACATCTGGAATCTGAGAGGCAACTTCCTCCCAGGGCAGGAATTTTGAGGTTTAAATTGCAATCCCCCAACCCCAGATGGGGAGTTCACTGCTTACCCAGGCCATGGTCTCATGGTCTCAAATGGTTAGTAAGTTTTCCCATTTATTTTTTCCCTCTTTCTTTCTTTCTTTCTTTCTTTCTTTCTTTCTTTCTTTCTTTCTTTCTTTCTTTCTTTTTTTTTTTTTCAAGGTAGGGTCACACTCTAACCCAGGCTGACCTGGAATTCACTATGTTAGTCTCAGGCTGTCCTCCAGCTCACAGCAGCTGTGGCCTGGCTGGGTCTCACTGCTCCAGGCTTTCCCTGGGTGGGACTCATGTTGTTCCTGTGGGAGCCAGCTTCTTTTATTTATTTATTGGTTGTTCACAGTAGGGTCTCATTCTAGCACAGGCTGACCTGGAATTCACTATGTAGTCTCAGGGTGGCCTTGAACTCACGGCGATCCTCCTACCTCTGCCTCCCAAGTGCTGGTATTAAAGGTGTGTGACACCACGCTTGGCAAGGTAGTCAGCTTCTTGGGGTGTCCATGGGGATGGATTTTCTCTGAGTACCTGCTGTGTACCCCCTGGTTGCTCTTCCAGGCTTCACAACAGTCTTTGAGGAAAGGCTCCATTTTACCAAGCCCAGCAGGGGTCACGTGCTGGCCTGAGTGACCCAGGGAGGCTCTGCCTCTGTGGACTGACGTCCCTCAGATCCTGCCCGCTGTACCAACCGGGCCCACCCCTTGCCCCTGCTGACCCCCAGTGAGCATATGGTTCCGCTTGCAGGCCAGGCTCTGCAGATGTGAATGCCTCTCTTGTGTTTGGCCAGCCTGGCCCCTCGGCCTGCGAAGTCCTCTGGGCTTTCTACCGCAAAGTGAGGGCCACCAGGTGGCTGCTTGGGTACCTGCCCTTGAAGGAGAGCAGCCTTGCCTCTGATGGTGAGTCTATGCCAGCTCTACTACCGCCTGCCCGATGCCTCCCTGACTCCCTACAAGGGCTGCTGGCCGGGCTCCCCGAAGGAGTCAGTACAACTCTTGGCCCAGCCCTGAAGCAAAGTAGGCCATGGTGGGAAACTAGGCTCCTCTGGCTTCCCAAACTTCTGCCTGCAGGGTTCAACTTGACCCACCTGGCCCTGGAGACCATCGACATCAACTTCACCGTCATGAGCCCTTTTGTGCCGCGGTTGCTCCTACCCGGTTCTCACCCTTTCGTTTTACTGGAACGGCAGATCCTCAGGCTGGTGAGGTGGTCTTGCCCCTCAACTTCTGGGATCGAAAGGCTCAGGCTGCCCCCCTTGACCGCCAGCCTCGGTAGCTTGCAGCGACAGGGGCAACGGTGCCCTTTGGAGGCAGCGTGATTTAGCTCCGGTGGTGGTGGTGGGGGGGAGGCAGGCGTGGATTAGGCGTGATTTAGCTCGGGGGGCGGGCTGTGCAGAGGAGGAAGCAGTTTAGAGGGGAAGCATGTGGCCAGGATGTCACCGGACACCGCTGCCCAGGACAGCACATTGGAGGAGGCTCTCGGATCCTGCCAACTTAGTCCCAAACCTGCTCCTGCCCCTAGCTGGCCTTGTAACTACTGGGTCACAGGTGACCTGACCTCTGGGACTTCCCACAGGTCACACCTGAGGTGACAGTGTTCTACAGGATGCTTCCGCAGAAAGGCCCACTGCTCCTTTTCAGGTGGGTCGTGTGGCCTTCCTACCCACCCAGCCCACTTGCCTCCACTCTCGGGCTCTCCTCTCGGGGACAGAAAAGGGCACTTGCACTCCTGCCTCAGAGCCGGGATATGAAGAGGGAGATTGTTTTTAAATTTTTAGTTTAATTTAATTTATTTATTTGAGAGAGACAGACAGAGAGAGAGAAAGAGGAAGAGAGAGAGTGAGAATGGGCGTGCCAGGGCTGCAAACAAACTCCAGACACGTGCGCCCCCTTGTGCATCTGGCTAATGTGAGTCCTGGGGTCCTCAGGCTTCACAGGCAAGCGCTTAACTGCTAAGCCATCTCTCCAGCCCGAGATTTTTTTTTATTACCATTTTTTGTTGTTGGATTGTTTTTTTTTTTTCTTCGAGGTAGGGTCTAATTGTATCCCAGGCTGACCTGGAATTCACTGTGAAGTCTCAGGGTGGTCTTGAACTCACGGCAACCCTCCTACCTCTGCCTCCCAAATACTGGGATTAAAGGCATGCGCCACCACGCCCAATTTATTAAGATTTAAAAAAAAATTTATTTGAGAGATAAAGAGGCAGTTAGAGAGAGAGAATGGGTATGTCAGGGCTTCTAGCAGCTGCAAACAAACTCCAGATGCATGTACCACCTTGTATATCTGGATTACGTGGGTCCTGGGGAATCGAAGCTGGGTCCTTTGGTTCTGAGGATAAGCACCTTAACCACTAAGCCTTCTCTCCAGCCCTAAAGAGGAAGATTTGGGGGCCACCAGTAAGGATTTTGTTCCAGGTGGGTCAAGCTAGTTTTTTTTTTTGTTTTTTTTTTTTTTTTTGAGAGAGAGAGAGAAAGATAACAAGAGAGTCAGCTAGAGAGAATGGGCACATCAGGGCCTCAAGCCACTGCAAATGAACTCCAGATACATGTGCCACCTTGTGTATCTGCCTGGGTCCTTAGGCTTCTCAGGCAAGTGCCTTAGCTGCTAGGCCATCTCTCCAGCCCCAAACTAGTTTTATAAAACTCTGTCCTTGGAGATAGGGAGGTGGGGTATACACAGGGAACGTGATGCTTGTATAAGTTTGTGCTGGCAAAGAGCCCTTGACCCTTACACTGTCCCCTGTCCTTCCCTAGCAACGCAAACCAGTGGGTGAGCGTTTACATGGAGTACAAATTCCAGAGGCCCCTCCCTACCCACCTTAAAGGCCTGGCCAGTCACCTGGCCCACCACATAACAGATCCCATCCTCCAGAAATCAACTATCGTGGCCAACGGTGAGTCAGCTTGTGCCCGGGTGTGGCTCTAGGTCAGCGGCCTCTTACCTCTCTAGGCCTCACTGTCCCCTCTGAGAATGTGCAGGACTCTTATAGCAAAGCTCATGTGTCAGGACCCTTTGTCCCTATGGCAACAATAAGGCTTAGCTCTACCCCAATATCAGAGCTGCAGGAGATCTGTATCCCCCATAGGACCATTGGTGCATTCAAGATGATTATTTCATTTATTTATTTATTTGAGAGCAACAGAGAGAAAGAGGCAGAGAGAGAGATAAGGAGAGAGAGAATGGGCACACCAGGGCCTCCAGCCACTGCAAAGGAACTCCAGATGCGTGCGCCCCCTTGTGCATCTGGCTAATGTGGGTCCTGGGGAATTGAGCCTAGAACCAGGGTCCTTAGGCTTCACAGGCAAGCGCTTAGCCACTAAGCCATCTCTCTAGCCCTGGTGCATTCAAAATGAACTTCAGGATCACTAGGTCCCCTGCAGCTATAGCCTGATACAGCTCTGAGGAGGCTCCTGGGTCCTGAACGCACGGGTTCACTTAGGGGCTTGCCCTAGACGCCTCCCCTATTCAAGCCTTGTAGCCCCTGGGGGTCAGAGTTGCCCTCCTTTGGGCTCTGCCCCTGGCGCCTTACACATCAGTTTCCAGAGGACAGGGGCTGGGCTGAGGTCCCTGTTCATGTGGCCAAAGACACGGTACCTGCTAGTCCCCAGGGCACCGACCCCCAGCAGTTGGGGTGCTTGCCCTTCAATCCCAGAGGACGCATCACACCCCTTTAAAGACAGTGGAGCCCCTACTTCTCTTCAAGAAGGGTTGTGCTAGGTACATCCGTGAGCTGCTGCTGAACCCTTCCCAGAGAAAACACTTGACTTAATTGAATTTAATTTTACTATTTGTGAGGGAGAGAGCGAGAGGAGGGGAGGAAGGGTACGGGTCCACCAGGGCTTTTGCCACGGCAGATGAACTTCAGATGCATGCACCACTTTGCGCATTTGGCTTTACATGGCTACAGGGGAATCGAGCCCAGGTCCTTTGCAGGCAAACACCTTAACTGCTGAGCTGTCTCTCCAGCCCCTGATTTCTTCTACTACCAAACAGGGACAGTGACGACCCGGCAGCCAGCACGCTCTCCACTCTCCTGGTGTCCTTCTGCCAGGCCTGAATGGGCAGAGCAGGCTTCACTCTGCTACTGCATCATTGAGAGCAGGGTCAGTAAATGCCTGCTGCACACCGGGCCAGAGACGAAGTTTCTTGTGCCACAAGGTGTCTCCCAGCTCCTCCCTTGTAGCAAGAATACAGCCAGCCATGGGCAATAATATGTCACAGCAAGTGAGCTTATTTATGGACATGGGAGTTTGTGTATTAAGATTTTCATGCTGGGCTGGAGAGATGGCTTAGTGGTTAAGGTGTTTGCCCGTGAAGCCTAAGGATCCAATTCTTCAGGTCCCATGTAAGCCAGATGCACAAGGTAGCGCATGCATCTGGAGTTCGTTAGCAGCGGCCAGAGGCTCTGGCATGCCCATTCTCTCTTTGTGTGTGTCTCTAATAAGCAAATAAATAAAAATAAATAAAATTTTCATGCCGCCAGGCATGGTGACGCATATTTTGAATCCCAGGACTCAGGAGGCAGAGATAGGAAAATCACCATGAGTTCCAGGCCAGCCAGAGACTACATAATGAATACCAGGTCAGCAAGATTCTACTTCAAAAAACAAAAACAGACAAACAAACAAAAAAATTTATGCCATAGTTTTCTACTTTTGAATTTTTTTTTTTTTTTTGAAGTAGAGTCTTTCTGACCTGGAATTCATTATGTAGTCTCCAGCTGGCCTCAAAAGCTCAAACTCACAACAATCTTTCTACCTCTGCCTCCTTAGTGTTAGGATTCCAGGCATTTACCACCATGCCCCACTCTCAGTATAATACCTATTCTTTTATATATATTGTTTTTAAAAAATTTTTCATTTTTATTTATTTATTTGAGAGTGATAGAAAAAGAGGCAGATAGAGAGAGTGAGAAAGAGAATAGGCGTGGCAAGGCCTCCAGCCACTGCAAATGAACTCCAGTCGCGTGCACCCCTTGTGCATCTGGCTAACGTGGGACCTGGGGAATCAAGCCTCAAACTGGGGTCCTTAGGTTTCACAGGCAAGCGCTTAACCACTAAGCCATCTCTCCAACCTATATATTGTTTTTTGAGGTAGAGTCTCACTCTGGCTCAGGCTGACCTGGAACTCACTATGTAATCTCAGGGTGGCCTCAAACTCCCAGCCATCTTCCTACCTCTGCCTCCCAAGGGCTGGGATTAAAAGCGTGTGCCACCACACCCAGCTTTAAAAAATATTTTATTCATTTACTTATTTATTTGAGAGAGAGAAAGAGGCAGAGAGATAGCGAATGGGTGTGCCAGGGCCTCTAGCCTCTAGCCACTGCCGATGCATGCATCACCTTGTGCATCTGGACTTATGTGCATACTAGGGAATCGAATCTGGGTCCTTTGGCTTTGCTGGCAAGCACCTTAATGGCTATTGGCTAAGCTATCTCTCCAGCCCATAATACCTATTCTTTCTTTAAAAAATATTTTATCTGGGCTGGAGAGATGGCTTAGTGGTTAAACGCTTGCCTGTGAAGCCTAAGGACCCCGGTTCGAGGCTCGGTTCCCCAGGTCCCACGTTAGCCAGATGCACAAGGGGGTGCACGCATCTGGAGTTCGTTTGCAGAGGCTGGAAGCCCTGGCACACCCATTCTCTCTCTCCCTCTATCTGTCCTTCTCTCTGTGTCTGTCACTCTCAAATAAAAAAAATTAAAAAAAATTTTTTTATCTATTTATTTATTTATTTGAGAGAGAGAAAGAAGCAGATAGAGAAAGAGAGAGAGAATGGACGTGCCAGGGCCTCCAGCCACTGCAAACAAACTCCAGACACATGTGACACCTTGTGCATCTGGCTTATGTGGGTACTGGGGAAACTTAGGTCCTTAGGTTTTATAGGCAAGTGCCTTAATCGCTAAGCCATCTCTCCAGCCCATAATGGCTTTTTTTTTTTTTTTTTTTAATTTTTTGAGGTAGGGTCACACTCTAGCTCAAGCTGACCTGGAATTCACTATGTAGTCTCAGGGTGGCCTTGAACTCATGGCAGTCCTCCTACCATTGCCTCCCAAGTGCTAGGATTAAAGGCATGCACCACCAGCTTTAAAAAAATAAATAAATAGGGCTGGAGAGATGGCTTAGCAGTTAAGCGCTTGTCTGTGAAGCCTCAGGACCCTGGTTCCAGCCTCCATTTCCTAGAACCCACATTAGCCAGATGCACAAGGGGGCGCCCACGTCTGGAGTTTGTTTGCAGTGGCTGGAGGCCCTGGCGCGCCCATTCTCTCTCCCCCATTCTGTCTCTCTCTATCTGCCTCTTTCTCTGTCTGTTGCACTCAAATACATAAATAAAAATAAAAACAAAAAAATTTTAAAAAATAAATAAAAAGATGTATTTTATTTATTTATTAGAGACAGAGGGAGAGAGAGAGAAAGTGAGAATGGGCACATCAGGGCCTCTAGCCACTGTAAACAAACTCCAGATGCATGCACCATGTTCATCAGGCTTATGTGGAGCCTGGAGAATCGAACCTGGGTCCTTAGGCTTTGCAGGCATGGACCTTAACCACTAAGCCATCTCTTCAGCCCCATGATAGCTATTCTTAACGCATGGGCTTCACAAAAGCAGGATGAGACCTTGGATAATGTTGGCTGACCTCATACAGCTCTAGGGCAGGGTAGGGCTCCCTGGAGACCTAGGCCCTGGCTGATGTCACCACCGCCCCACCCGATTCCTCTAGGGGAGAAAGCAGAGGTGACGTTGTTTGAGGTTCGGCTGCTGATCTTGGACTACCCTTTCACCATGGCCTTGGGAAATAAAACCAGCCCCGAGTCCCAGGAGCTTCAGAAGCAGCTGACAAAATGGGTAACTTGGGAGGATGGAGGGGAAGGACCGGTGTGAGGCTGGGTCAGGCTGTGGTAGATCTGTGACCCTCTTTGTCCTCCTGGACCCCCAGCTGACCTCGCTCTTCAGGTCTCTACAGAACTTTGGCCAAGTTGTGGTGGTGGAGTTCCAGTGAGTCTGTAGTTCTGGAGGTTGTGGGAGGGGGGGGGTGCGGGAGGTGGGTGAGGGCAGGAGCCTAGGAAAAGAATGATCTGCATTCCTCCAGCCCCCTAAAACCTGCGTCGATCTTCCTACCAGGCTGGATCCACTCATTGCCAAAGTGCACGCTGCCTTTTTGGGGGCTGCACCGGCTCGGACTCACATTGAGGCCTGTGTGCGCCAGGCCCTGGGATTCCTGCAGGAGGCTGAGGGTCTCCACGCAGAGATGCTCACCTCACACCTCGGTCAGTCTCTCCCTCCGCCCATGTTCTCCATCCCACTGTTTTTATTTTTTATTTTTATTTTTTGGCCAAGGTAGGGTCTCGCTCTAGCCCAGGCTGATCTGGAATTTACTATGTAGTCTCAGGGTGGCCTCGAACTCACAGCGATCCTCCTACCTCTGCCTCCCGAGTGCTGGGATTAAAGGCGTGCGCCACCCTGCCCGGCTTTCCATCGCTCTGTTTTGCTACTCCTGCTTCCCTGACCTCTCTCCCTCTCTCGTGTGCACACTCCTCTCCCAGGGCCCAGATCTGCCTTGACCCTCCTGGGAGCTCCCTAAGAGCCTCCAGGGTGCTGTGCCTCTAGTTTTCCTTGGCCCAGCTGCCAGGCCTGGAAGACTCTGGACTTACCCTGACCCTGACCTTTGTGCTCCACGTTCCAGGTGTCCCCAGCTCCGGAGTCTCGAGCAACCCCAGCTGTGTGCTTGTGCTGAGCCTTCTGCTTGTCACGTGTCTCCTTGTGGCCGTGAGTCTCGGCTTTGAGCCTTCGAGTCAAACCAACTGTCAGCAAGCTGCTGTCCACGAGAATCTGAGCCTGAGCTCTCCTCTCCAGTCAGCTAGAAGGGCAGGGTTCCCAACTAGGGTAGGGGGAACCATCTGGCCTGGAAAGGAGCCCAGGGGTGGTTAGTGTGACACCTCCCAGAAGCCACCTGGCCTCTAGACATGGTTAGGGTGGGTGGTGGTGGCAACAGAAGAAATAGACCTTGTGGCCACAGGAAGAGAACTGGGCAGAAAGGAGAAATGTGAGGAGGGGTCTTGTCTCCCTGCCACAGAAGGACTCAGTCACCCTTCACACCCTAGACAGACCCCAGATGAGGCCCAACATAGTTCCCTCGTGTCTCCAGCTTCCCCTCTGCCTTGACCCCAGGGTCAGGTGAATGGCGGAGGGAAGTATTGGTCAGCCAGTATTCCATTTTTGTTTTTTATATTTTTATTTATTTATGTGAGAGAAAAAGAGGGAGAGAGAGAGAGAGAGAGAGAAAGAATGGGCACACCAAGGCCTCCAGCCACTGCAAAGAAACTCTAGACACATGTGCCACCATGTGCATCTGGTTTATGTGGGTACTGGGGAATCAAACCTGGATCCTCAGGCTTAGCAGGCAAATACCTTAACCACTAAGCCATCTCTCCAGCCTCATTTGTTTAAGATAAGGCTGGCCTCAAATTTGCAGCAACCATCTGCCTTAGTCTCAGACGACTGGGATTATAAGCATGTGCCACAAACTCATGAGAGGGATAGGCCTGTGGTGGTATTGAACCCATGACCTCGAAAGGGAGAGAAGTCAAATGTAGCTGTGCCCCAAAGATTTTTTTCCCCATAGCTTTTTTTTTTTAAATTACTTTATTTATTTATCTTTGGTTTTTCAAGGTAGGGTCTCACTCTAGCTCAGGCTGACCTGGAATTCACTATGTATTCTCAGGGTGGCCTCAAACTCACGGCGATCGGTGGCTTCGAACTCATGGTGATCCTCCTACCTCTGCCTCCCAAGTGCTAGGATTAAAGGTGTGCACCACCACACCTGGCTTTTTCTGTTGTTTTTGTTTGTTTGTTGTTTTGTTTTGTTTTTGAGGTAGGGTTTCACTCTAGCTCAGGTTGACTTGGAATTCCCTATGCAGTCTCAGGGTGGCCTTGAACTCACAGCGATCCTCCTACACCACGCCCAGCTCACAGTACTGTTCTTTTTTTTTTTTTAATTAATTTATTTTTATTAACAACTTCCATGATTATAAAAAATATCCTATGGTAATATCCTGCCTCCCTCCACTTTCCCCTTTGAAACTCCATTCTCCATCACATCCCCTCCCCCTCTCAATCAGTCTCTCTCTTATTTTTTTTATTTTTACTTATTTGAGAGCATGGAGAAAGAGAAAGAGAGAATGGGTGCGCCAGGGCCTCCAGCCACTGCAAATGAACTCCAGATGTGTGCACCCCCTTGTGCATCTGGCTAACGTGGGTCCTGGGGAATTAAGCCTCGAACCAGGGTCCTTAGGCTTCACAGGCAAGCGCTTAACCGCTAAGCCATCTCTCCAGCCCTCTCTTTTATTTTGATGTCATGATCTTTTCCTCCTCTTATGATGGTCTTGTGTAGGTAGTGTCAGGCAGGCACTGTGAGGTCATGGATATCCAGGCCTTTTTGTGTCTGGGGGGGAGCACGTTGTAAGGAGTCCTACCCTTCCTTTGGCTCTTACATTCTTTCCGCCACCTCTTCCGCAATGGGCCCTGAGCCTTGGAAGGTCACGGTATCATTCTTGACTCCTGGCTTCTGTCTCTACCCCCAGGTGGTCCTGCATGCTGCTCCCTGCTTCACTAAGACCCCCCACTCCACATGTCTTCCTCCTCACCTCACCTCACCAGGGGCTTCCGGACCGTGCTTCCGCCCTGAAGAGTGAAGCTTCCAGATCCCAGAGCAGAGAGGGCAAGACCTCAGCCCAGGACTGCACAGCCAGGGGCCTTCTCTCTTAGGACCTCCAAAGACTAGACTTTATAAGCTCCCTGCACTACCCCATCTCCATGCTGCATAAAACTGGGGAAAGCATTCATTCTCATTTCCACACTCATGAGACCAGAGCAGGCCCTGGCTGGGCTTTCACACTTCCTCAACTCCCCATCTCTTTAGCAGGCAGGCAGCAGTTACCTTCACATATGAGCCTAGGCTAGTGGTCTACCTGTGATGGGCGTGTACTACGGGACCAGGGCAGAGGAGGCATCAAGCCTTGTCAGGCCCTGTTACCTTCTTCCCCTGCAGGACTGGGGACCACAGTTAGTGAGGAACCTAAGGCCAGTATACACAGACAGGATGCTTTTCTTGTTGCTATAACAAAATACCTGGCAAGAAGCAACGTAAGGGTTTATTTTGGTTGACATTCAAGAGGTTTTATTTATTTTTGGTTTTTCGAGGTAGGGTCTCCCTCTATAGAGCTCAGGCTGACCTGGAATTCACTATGGAGTCTCAGGCTGGCCTTCAACTCACCTTGATCCTCCTACTTCTGTCTCCCAAGTGCTGGGATTAAAGATGTGTGCCACCATGCCTGGTTTAATTTTTTTTTCCAGGTAGGTGTTATGCCCAGTTCTCGGCATACCCAATGGCCACCAAGGAGAACCAAACACGTATGCAAGAGCAAGGAGCTTTAATTCGGGCTTAAGCTCAGTCTCTTGACTTCAACGCAGTGGATCCGTGCAAGAGCCCCGAGTAGTGGGAGGGCAGGGTTTTTATAGGGATTTGGACATAGAAGAAGGGGACGGGTACGTGATTGGTTGATTGAAACAGTGTACTCTTCTGGTTGGCTTAGGATTTTGGCGGGCAAAGTTGGCGGGCTGGGGCTAGGGGAATTGAGCTGATCTATGACTACAGGAATGCCTCATGACTTCAGGACTGTGTGGCATAATGTATGGCATAACCGGTTTAACTGTTAAGCCTACCTTACGGCAAGGTCGGTGGGCTGGAGCTAGGAGAATTTGAACTTTATGACTTCAGGAATGTATGCATGATCAGTTTTCAGTAACTGTTAAGCCCATCCTTACCAGAAGATTAAAAACTTAGAACTTGCTGGGAAACAAAAACTTAGGCTTACTGAGGACTCTGAAGCCTGTCATGGTGTCCATCTGGTTCCTGAGTCCTTCAGTAGGGTCTCACTTTAGCCCAGGCTGACCTGGAATTCACTCTGTAGTCCCAGGGTGGCCTCGAACTCATGGCGATCCTCCTACCTCTGCCTCCTGAGTGCTGGGATTGAAGGAGTGTGCCACCACGCCCAGCTAAGGGGCTTTATTCTATCATGGCAGGCTGGTGGCACTGCATGTGTGGTCAGGAAGCAGAGAGCGATGAATGCCCACTCACCCAGTGCTCTCCATTTTACACTGTCTGGGATACCAGCCCATGTAATGGCACTGCTTCTATTTCGTCTTGGTCTTCCCGCCCTCAACCCAATACCCATGAGGGATTCCTCATGGACATACCGAGTGATTTGTTTCCATGATGATTCTAAATCCCATCAAGTTGATAATCACATTAACCACCACAAGGCACACAGGACTAGATATAGACAGGGTAAGCATTCATTCCCATACATACATGTCCACTGAGACGGTGGTGGTGGGGACCCTGGCAACCTCCCAGGACCCCAGAGAACAGAGAAAGGGAAAGAGCATCCCACAAGACTCCCCTAGTGTTTGTCAGGATATCTTCATCCTCAGGAAGGGAGCCAAGGTCTCAGCTTTGAAGGGGCAGGGCCTGGCCCACGGAGCTGGAGGTGGTGACATCTGAAGGATACTTGACCTTTCAGAGTATGGAAAAGTGAGATGCGCTCAGAAGCTGACATGAGAAGGTGTCTTCCGTTCTAGACATAGGGGAAGTAAGAGAGGGAACTCCAGGTCCGGGGCCTGAGGAAATGGTTTAGCAGTTAAGGCATTTGCCTGCGAAGCCTAAGGACCCTGGTTGGATTCCCCAGGACTCACGTAAACCAGATGCACAAGGGGCGCATGTGTCTGGAGTTCGTTTGCAGTGGCTAGAGGCCCTGGTGTGCCCATTCTCTCTCTCTATCTGCCTCTCTTCCGTTCTCTCAAATAAATGAATAAAGATAAAATATTAAAAGAAAAAAAGACTGACTCAGGGCTCCTTAGCCCTAGACTAGTAGGTGTGAGGCTGCATGAGATGTCTCAGCTGCTGAGGGTGAGGATCTGTCAGGCTCCAAGGGTAATTGCTCTACCAGGGAGGCTGAACCAAGGCTGACCCAGCAGCTCCTTACCAGTCTTAGACTGAGGTGGTGAAGGAGAGGCAGATTGGAGGTTTCTTAGGGGACTAAAGAAGGCCTCAAACCCCAAAAGCTCCAGTAGCTCCTGGGGCTCACCGGGATAGGCCTGTGGTAGTTTTGGGTATTGAACGTATGACCTGGAAAGGGAGAGGAGTCAAGTGGAGCCTTGCCCCAAAGGAAGGCTCTTTCACCTACAGGAGAGCTGTGTGGCCCAGACCAAAGCACCAAAACACCAAAGAAAGTGGACAGAAAGATGACCATGTCAGATTAATGGCAGCTGGTGGCAAAGGTCTAGGTGAAACGAAATCCTCTCAGAGTCCAGAAGGGTTCCCTCCCCCGGCCACACACCACCCCCCAAGCCAAGCCTGATGTGCATTTATATCAACAGAATGGGGTTGCCCTGATATGCCCAGGGCAGCCCTATTTTCCAGACACTGTCGCTTCTGACTGAACGGACAGTCCAATGATGGCGATGGCTAAGCAGGGCCTGCATGTCCTGAGCCTTGGCCTACGGTGTCCCCAGGAGGGAGGCTCATGTTCTCTCTCGGTATAGCAGCCTTCAGCCATGAGCTCAGGTGCCCTGGGCCTCCACAGAGCAGCTGATCCAGGCCTCACCTAAAGCAGTGCGCAAAGACAGTGTTCCAACACACAGGAGAACGCAGTGAGCTCTAGGAAGGGAACCCACAGAGATATCCTGGTCCCTCCAGCTGCAGTCCGATAGCACCTGCAGTGTGCAAGGAGCAGGGGCCCGCTGGAGAGGCGGGCTGCAGAACAGCAGCGGGCGCTGGGGAAATGGCTCAGCGGCTAAGGAGCTTGTCTGCAAAGCTTAACGACCCAGGTTGGATTCCCCAGCTCCCCAGATGATGCATGTGTCTGGAGCTGGTTTGCAGTGGCTAGAGGCCCTGGCGTGCCCTTTCTCTCCCTCTCTCCCTCTCCTTCTCTGTCTCTAATAAATAAATAAAAATAAAAACTTAGAAAACAAACTGACTAGGCCAAGCCCAGTTCCACATTTACTGCCATAGCCACTGCTCTGGCAAGAGCTCAGTAGACAGAAGTGACGCCTCTCAGTGGCTCTATGTACTTTTGTTTTGTTTTCCGAGGTAGGGTCTTACTCTAGCCTAGCCCAGACTGACCTGGAACTTGCTGTGTAGTCTCATGGTGGCCTTGAACCCCCAGCGATCCACTCTGCTGGGATTAAAGGTGGGCACAGGAATGCGCAGCTCTGTGCACCTCTTGTTGAAGACAGTCAGGCTCGGGCCAGGCCCTTCAAGGATGGCAGACTAGACACAAGGCGGGAATTGTCCCTGCTCAGCCCCAGTGACAGCAAGCGATCCACAGCTGCTCCAGGGCCAGCAACACTTTGCAGCACTTAGGGCTTTGCCTTCAACTTTCAGTGCCTGGCCAAAACCTGGGCTCTACGTGACTCTGGCATCCAACGTGGGGCAGCTTCATGCTAAATCCCAGGCTCCAGGGAAGTCAGTATAGCCTGGGAGCCAAGTTACTTGAGCAGGACCCTTGTGGCTCATGGTAGGATCCAAAGGGTGCAGGGTCCTGGCCTACCTTAGGCAAGCACCTTAACCACTGAGCCATCTCTCCAGCCCCCTGGCCCATCTCAGGAGGCTAGGCTGGGCCAGAGACTCCGGGTAGCTGGAAGAGTTGGGACCTTACCCCTCAGGAGTTACACTTTACACTCTCTGGCTCCCAGTCTAGACCCTCATGTCGCTGGAGTCACTTCCCTGCAGGTTAGCCACATATGTTTGGCCATTTAACCCTACCAAAAACTCTGGCTGAGTCAGGCATGGTGTCTCATGCCTTTAATCCCAGCCTTTAATCAGTAGGCAGGGGTGAACACCGTGAGTATGAGGCCACCCTGAGACTACATAGTGAGTTTCAGGTCAGCCTGGGCTAGATAGAGCCGGATGTGACAACCTACCTCCAAAAACAAAAAACAAAACCAAACAAAAACTTTGGCTGGACATGGTGGTACACGCCTTTAATCCCAGCACTCCAGGGAAGCATAGGGAGGAGGATCGCTGTGAATTCAAGGTCACCCTGAGACTACATAGTAAATTCCAGGTCAGCCTGGGCTAGAGTGAAACCCTCCCTTGAAAAACAAAACAACAAACAACAAAAAAGATCCAGGTTCGATTCCCCAATACCCACATTAGCCAGATGCACAAGGTGGCACATGTGTATGGAGTTCATTTGTAGTGGCTACAGGTCCTGGTGTACTCATTCTCTATGTGCCCCCCCAGATAAATAAATAAAAATTTAAAAAATATTTTTTTTAAAAAAAGATGTAAGGTTCTGGTGAGACCTAGACCATGGAGACCACTCTGAAGCAAAGATGGAAGCTTTTATTTGGGGGGTGTGGGGGCGGACCCAAGCTGCCAGGACTCAAGAGCGGAGCACAGCCAACTTTATGATTCCAGGGAATGGGCTATATAGAGCTCTTTGGTCAGGGAAGGCGAGGAAGGGAACAGAACTCCTTTCTTCTTTACATTAGCCATTTCAAGTAGCTTGGGTGTGAGGCCAGGAGTGACCAGGTCACCTGGGAGATAAGGGGGCTGGGAAATCATGACCTGGGGGATTGTTGGGCAAGGAAGGGATAATGGCTGGGCGGTTCCTTGAGGAATGTGTATGACTCATTCCTTATGTCTCTGTCACCCTTCTGCTGTCCTGACCTAACAAAAGATTGGACTATAAGAAAAGTACATGTATCTGGCAAGTTGCTGCCATCAAAACCACCACACCAAGCTGGGCGTGGTGGCACATGTCTGTATTCCCAGCACTCAGGAGGCAGAGATAGTAGAAGTGCCATGAGTTCAAGGCCACCCTGAGACTGCATTGTGAATACTTGGAATTACATTGTGAATAACTGGACTAGAATGAGAGCCTACCTCGAAAAAAAACAAATATAACAAAACAAAACAAAAAAAACCCACCATACCTTGTGAACTTATAGTTATCCAACAAATTCAGACTTTTTTTTGTTGTTGTTTTTTCGAGGTAGGGTCTCATTCTAGTCCAGGCTGACCTAGAATTCACAACGTATTCTCAGTGTGGCCTTGAACTCACGGCGATCCTCCTACCTCTGCCTCCCGAGTGCTGGGATTAAAGGTGTGCACCACCACGCCCAGCAAATTCAGACATTTTGGAAGGACTTAAGCATGTTCGCTGTTTCTGACAAGTCTTGCTTCTTTAGGCATCCCACAGAGAAGGTGCTGAAATCTGCTTTTCCTTCCCTAAAGATGAGAAGTTTGGATTCCAGTGGAATGCTGGGAAGCCAAAACCATGTCCCCTTTCTTCCAGAGACTCCGGACTAGGGGCCAAGGGCGGCAAGTCCTTCCAGCAAAGCCCCTCTGCTTCAAGCCTCCTGCACCAGCCCATTTTCATCCCGCTTTTATTTTCATTTGAGAGAGACAAAGAGAGGAATGGGCTCGCCAGGGCCCCCAGCCACTGCAAACGAGCTCCAGACGCGTGCGCCCCCTTGTGTCCTGGAAAATGGACCCAGGGATCCTTTGGCTTTGCAGGCAAATGTCCTAACCACTAAGCCATCCACTTCACTCATGCTCACTGCAGCTCTGAGTTCCAGTTTTATCTCCATTCCTATCCCAGGATACATGCTGAGACAGCACCGTCTGGGATCGTTTATATTCATTTAGACTCACCTAGGAAATGAGCCTCTGGGCATGCCTGAGGGATCGATTAAATTAACCCCGGGGCCGGCCTGCCTGTGAAGGATTATCTTGATTATGTTAATTGAGGTGGGTAGACCTATGATACAGCTCCTCCAGCTCAGGTTATTTTATCAACACAGACTTTTTTGCATTTCTATGCTCCCAGCTCTGGCCTCACAAGCCTCTTAGAAACTGCCTCCTGATCAAAAGACTAGAATCTGACCCTTTAATACCAGCCCTCAGGAGGTAGAGGTAGAGGTAGGAGGATAGCTGTGAGTTTGAGACCAGCCTGGGATTACAAAGTGAGTTCCTGGTCAGAGGGGGCTAGGGTGAGACCCTACCTCAAAAAAAAAAAAAAAAAAAAAAAATCAGCTTGGCATGGTGGCGCACGCCTTTAATCCCAGTACTTGGGAGGTAGAGGTAGGACGACCACCATGAATTGAAGACCACCAGGAGACTACTGAGTGAATTCCAGGTCGGCTACCTTAACAACAACAACAACAAAAGTCTAATAAATAAAAATTGGCTGCTATGGCTTTGCCAGGGTTGGAGCCTCACCTGAGCATTCTCTCATCTGGCATTAACTCAGGTCAGGAGATGAGCTTGTGGGTTTGGTAAGTGAATTAGCTTTTCAGAGGAAGTTTCCTGAATGACAGATTCAGTTGGATTAACTCTCAAGGGCACTATAGTATGTCTTTGTAATTTTTTTTTTTTTTTGAGGCAGAGAGAATGGGCATGCCAGGGCCTCCAGCCAGTGCAAACGAATTCCAGATGCACGTGCCCCCTTGTGCATCTGGCTTACGTGGGTCCTGGAGAATTGAACTGGGCGGGTGATTTTGGCTTTGCAGGCAAACACCTTACAGTAAGCCATCTCTCCAGCCATAAACCTGGGTCCTTTGGCTTTGCAGGCAAGCACCTTGACCACTAAACCAACCCTCCAGCCCTTTTTGTTTTGTTTTGTTTTGTTTGAGGTAGGGTCTCATTCTAACCCAGGACCTGGAATTGAGTCTGTAGTCTCAGGGTGGCGTCAAACTCACAGCAATCCTCCTACCTCAGCCTCCCAAGTGCTAGGACCCAGCTTTTTCTTTTTAAATTAATATTTTTATTTATTTGCAAGTGGAGAAACAGGAAGAGTGAGAGAGCGAGTGAGAGAGAATGGATGTGCTAGGGACTCCAGCTGCTGCAACCAAACAAAAAAAGTATGTGCTACTTTGTGCATCTGGTTTTAAGTGGGTACTGGGGAAATGAACAAGGATCATTAGGCTTTGCAGGCAAGTGCCTTAACTGCTATGCCATTTCTCTAGCCCTAAATATTTGTTTTTAAGCCAGGCATGGTGGCACATGCCTTTGGTCTCAGCACTGCAGAGGTTGAGGTTGGAGACTTGTCATAAGCTCAAGGCCAGCTTGAGACTACATAGTGAATTCCAGGTCAGCCTGGACTAGAGTGAGATCCCACCTTGAAAAACCAAAGGAAAAAAAAAAAATATTAGGTGTGTAGTAAGGGAGAGGGAAGGAGAATGACAGGGCAAAAGGAAGGATTTAAGGAGAGGGAAGTCTTATGCCAGGGGTTGAAAGGCCCAGGTGAGTTAGGGGAAGAGATTGAGTAAAGGAAAGGTGGAGGGAGGGCTAATCAAAATCTAAGAGGACATAAATAAATCATGTGGAAACCTACTTTTTTGGACAATGGAACACACAGGAGGCATAGATTGTTACTAGAAAATTTTCAGTGTCAGGGATGGGATACCTTCCAGTGAGTTGTTGGCCAGGGAGGTCCCTGATGCCCCCAAAACATTACATGCCATTGCCGAGGCCCTTGGTTTCCCACCAGGAATAGATGGTAAGACCCTATTGCTGAAGACTCCACACACTTGGGCTGCAAGGCCACTGAGAAATCCTGCTGGAGTTGAGCTGAAAACCTCCTCCATGTAGACCAGCTGACAGATAGCTGGAAGAAGCCATTCTGCATTGCAGTTCAATGGGAGAAAGAGAAATCACCAGTGAAGATACTCAACAGTGGATACTGCAAGCCTTATCTTTTGCCAGCCAGTCCAAATGAGCCAACGGGTGCACTAGAGGCACCTCTGTTATGGGGGAAACCAACTGCCCTCTAATTGGAGGCTCCATGGAAGGGAATACATCCCTGATAGTAAAAACTTACAACAGGGGTAGTCATGAGCCCAAGGAGTGTAATGTCTGCTGCTATCCAGCTAAATGTATATACTATGCTTATCAAACTGCCCAGTAAGCACTTTTCTTACTGTTCATACATTAATAATGTTCTTATTAATGCTACTCTCACTTTTGGTAGAGAACCTTCTCTATTCAGATGGCAGTGACCTTGGGATGACTCAGAAGGCATCATGGTGCTGGAAAGAAGTGACAGGAGTGCTCAGCACTGCAATATCTCTATCACACTGTCCAAGGCTCAGGGTCTATTGTGGAAGAGGTGGCAGAAAGAATGTAAGAGCCAAAGGAAGGGTAGGACTCCTTACAATGTGATCCTCCAGACACAAAATGGCCTGGATATCCATGACCTCACAGTTCCTGACACTAACACTCTCTGTCTACCTGCCTATATCTGTATATCTCTCTCTGAAATAAAAATAAATAAATAAAAATAAAAAATGAATTCAAAGCTGGAAATGTTGGCACACACTTTTAATCCCAGCACTTGGGAGGATGAGGTAGGAGGATCAAAGCCAGCTTCAACTACAGAGCTGTTTGGGTTCCAATGAGACCTGTGGTGGTTTGAATAGAATAGCTGGACCCTAATATATTCAGTTGTTTGTTTGTACTTTGCATCTGTAGCCACCGGGCTGGAGGCAGTATCACTGGGTGGATCTTAAGGTGCAGTGGTGGGTTTCAGATTTCAATCTAAAGATATGCAAAGTGTGCCTAGCTGGAGTTCCTAAAGTGTGCTAAGGCTTTTGACCTTGAGGCTTATGCCCCTCTCTCTCTCTCTCTCTCTCTCTCTCTCTGCTTGGTCCTGTGAAGGCAGGCCAGCTTCTTCTGCCATTTATGGAACTTCCCCTGGATCTGTAAGCTTCAATGAATATCCCTTCCTCCATAACAGTTTCTGGTCTGGAAGTTCATCTCAGTGAACCTGAATCTGTCTGCTACAAGACCCTACCTCAAAATAATCAAATCCATCGGCCCTGTGGTGTTACTGGCAATAGAAAACAGGGATGGCACGTGGGGCCTGGTGGCTCGTGCCTACGATGCCAGCACTTAGTAAGAGGCTCACTGTGAGTTATAGGCCAGCCTGTTACTTTTAGGTGAGCCTGGTTTATAGTAAGGCCCTGCCCCCAAAACTCAAAATAGGGCTGGAGAGATGGTTCAGAGGTTAAAAGTACTTCCTGGCTGGAGAAAGGGCTTTTCAGTTAAAGCACTTGTCTGCAAAGCCAAAGAACCTAGGTTTTATTACCCAGTACTCATGTGTGGTGGTTTGAATAGAATAGATGGCCTCCAATATATTCAGTTCTTTATTGTTCATTGCATCTGCTGGCTACCTGGCTGGAGGCAATGTCACTGGGTGATCTTAAGGTGTGGTGGTGGGTTTCCGATTTCAATCGAAAGATATGCAAAGTGTGCCTAGCTGGAGTTCCAGAAGTGTGCTGTGTGGCTTTTGACCTTTAGACTTGTACTTCTCTCTCTCTGCTTGGTCCTGTGAAGGCAGGCCAGCTTCTTCTGCCATTTATGGAACTTCCCCTGGATCTGTAAGCTTCAATAAATCCCTTTCTCCATAACTGTGCCTGGTCTGAAAGTTCATCTCAGTGAACCTGAAGCTGTCTGCGACACCATGTAAACCAGATGTACAAGGTGGTGCATGTGTCTTGTTTGTTTGCAGTGGCTGGAGGCCCTGCCGTGCCCATTCTCTATCTGCCACCCCCCATACTTTTTTCCCCTCTCTCAAGTAAATAAATAGAAATATTTTAATAAAAAAGTACTTCCTGGGCTGGAGAGATGGCTTGGCGGTTAAGTGCTTACTTGTGAAGCGTAAGGCCCTTGGTTTGAGGCTCGACTCCCCAGGACCCATGTTAGCCAGATGCACAAGGGGGTGCGCACATCTTGAGTTCGTTTGCAGTGCCTGGAGGCCCAACTGCACCCATTCTCTCTATTTCTCTGCCTCCTTCTCTTTCTCTCACTCTCAAATAAATAAACAAATAAAAATAAACCAAAAAAAATTTTTTTTAAGTCCTTCCTGTGCATGTATAAGGTTCTGAAGAGGCCTGCAACAAACATTTCCTCTGGCCACCCCAGGCACATACATGTGCATAAACCACACACACATACATCCAAATAAAACACAGGTAAACAGGGCTGGGAAGATGGCTCAGTGGCTAAAGTATTTGCTGCACAAGTCTAAAGACCAGAGTTGGGCTCCCCAGAGCCCACATAAATTGTATCGTAATCCCAGTGTGCCTGCTTGCAAGACATTCATAGCAGCAGAGACCCTGTCTCAAAACAAGGTGGAGGGGCTGTTGAGATGGTTTAGTGGCTAAGGTGCTTGCTGACAAAGCTAAAGGACATACGTTCGATTCCCCAGTACCCACATAAAGCCAGATGCACAAGGGGGCACATGCAAATAAGTAAATAAAATATATATATTTTATTTTTTTGGTTTTTCGAGGTAGGGTTTCACTCTAGCTCAGGCTGACCTGGAATTCAGTAGGTAGCCTCAGGGTGGCCTCCAACTAATGGCAAATCCCCCTTACCTCTGCCACTTAATTGCTGGCATTAAAGGTGTGCGCCACCACAACCGGTGGAAAAGAAAAAAAAAAAAAAAAACAAGGTAGAAGCCAAGCATGGTGCCACAGACCTTTAATCCCAGCAATTAAGAGGCAGAGGTAGGAGGATCACCTTGAGTTTGAGGCCACCCTGAGACTAGCAGTGAATTCTAGGTCAGCCTGAGCTAGAGCGAAACCTGACCTCGAAAAAAAAAAAAAAAAAAGTATAAAAAACAAGGTGGAAAATGAGGACCAACACCCCAAGGTCATCCCATGACCTACACATGTACCATTCATACAGAAATAAGAACAGATTAACACACCAGGGAGCCTGTCTTCAGCTTGTATGGATAGACAAGGTCTAGGGACAAAGGCAGTTACCACTGCAAATCTCAGCCTGCTCAAGGCCAGGTTGGTTGAGTGGGCTGGGGTGGCTGGGCCCAGGTTAACACCAGAGGCAGACTCATTATGCCACGATGACTCTCCAGGAGCAGATGCCCAGGAGAGCAGAGCCAGGGAACCTCCTTAGCAGCTAGGGTGAGTGCAATGCGCAGGCATCCACAGGGAACCGCGCAAGTTTCCGACCGTGGTGGGCACATCCGCAGTGCCAGGGGACAGGCACACTGGTGTTACTGTGAGGAGGGTCCACAGCTGATCAGCACCAGGGTGCTAAGGGTTCTTAGCATCTTCTTGCCGGGGTTCAGGGAGGACAGCCCATGAGTAAAGGGGAAATAAAGCCCACCGAAAGGAAATATTAAGCCTACACACAGTCACACAAACACACAGTCTGGTCCCAGATCCAAAACCAACTCAAATGCTTTAATAGCCTGCCCCTCGGGCTCACAGGCTCATCAAAACCTTAAATAAGACCAACTGCCAGCCCCCAGTTCACCACAGGGAGATGCTTAACAAATTGGCTGAAGAGAGCATTGGGCAGTACCAGGGTTCCCCCTCTCCCCAATCTAGACCTCAAGACCACTTATCACTGAGCTGCCACTGTCAGGTCCAGTCCCTGAGTGCCTGCCCACAGCAGCTTGGCTTCCAGAAAGAGAACTTTTCTGGGGTGTGGCTAACAGCCCAGGGTGTTCACGGCATCAATTCACAACAGAGCTAGAGGCGCCAGGCCGACCCCAGGCTGTGGTCCTGTAACAGCAGCGGCTGCGGGTCTGCAGGAATGTGTACGTACAAGCCACGTGCGCCGTACCGTGCTCTACCAGGCCTGATCTTCAAGAAGACTTTTGACAAAGTTCTGCTGGCCTCAATCTCCTGTCCCAGGCCCTGGCTGAGGGCAAGGGCCTGTTCTGGGTGCCAGGCGTCATCCCCACGACGACCCTGTGAGGTAGGCTGTGTACAGATTGGGAACGAGAGCTCCAGGAAAAAGCGAAGTGTATGCCCAGGTCACGTAGCAAACAGCACAGCAGCCGGGACTCAAACCCATGTCCGACGGGGCTCCCATGCCCACAGGTTTTTCTCAAAGGAAGGCATCTTGTCTATGACTCTCAAAAATCCAGGAGGCTTTTGACCCAGTCCAGTGGGCCCAGTCCCAGTACCACCCCGGTCCTGGGTAGCTGGCAATCAGGAGGGTACACGGTGGTCCTCAGTCGGTTCGCGGCCTCTATAGCTCTTGCAACCAGTGCTACAGGTGATGGCTCTGGCTGCCCAGCAGCTGGGGCTGAGGTGAGGGACGGGCTGGTCCGGAGGCCTTGTGGCTCCAAGTAGGCAGCGCCACGCCATTGAGCCAGGCAGTTTCCAAGAGGCTGCGGAAGCGGGCCCGCAGGGTGGGTCCTGCTGGGTTGGTGCTGGTAGCAGGGGTTGGTGAGGGGCCGTGTGATCTCCCCCCAGTGACTGGTTCTGTTTTTTCTGGGCCGGGGGTGGGGAGCTTCCTCCCTGGTTTCCTGACTTTGAGGGTGGGTGACTTCTGAGCCACAGATTGGCTTTCTGGCTGGTCTTTGGCTGTGGTGGGTTCAGAGGGAGACACAGTTCTAGCTTCACTGTCAAAGTCATCTGGAAAAGAAATACATAGTCAGACTGCAGACTCCACACCCCCTGGTCTCCAAAGCCATCCAAAGCAGTGCTTCTGCTTGTCCCAGGACCGCGACGGCACCAGGACAGTCAGCCACCACAGCCCTTCTGCACATGTGCTCGTCAGCTTGATGAACAGCTATGTTCCTCCTCAAGGGACACCATGACCCCATCTGACCAGGGCGCAGCTCAGGAGAAGCTGTTCGGGAGCCCTGCAAGTCAGGCTCCACTGGTTGGATCCAAAGTCTCAGTGTATAGGGAGGGACATGAAAAGTGAGAGCTCTGCTATTCATCAAGAGTCATCACTTTCTGTCACATACCCAAGGACAGAGGCCAGAGCCACAGCCCAGAACTGCCCTGGAAACCATGCCTCCCAGAGAGGAGGAGAGAAGAGGGAGGAGGGACCTGTGAGGGAGACTAAACCAAGAACACACCACTAAGCACAGGAACCCGGACGAGAGCGAAAGGCAACTCTTTAGGGGCTCCCACAGCTCAGGAAGGGATTAGGGACAGGGCCCTCCACTTTAAAAAAAAAAAAATTATTTACAAGCAGGTGTATATGTGTGTGTGTGTGTGTGTGTGGTGTGTGTGTGTGTGTGTGTGTGAGAGAGAGAGAGAGAGAGAGAGAGAGAGAGAGAGAGAGAAGGAGAACGGATGTGCCAGGGTTTCTAACCACTGCAAACGAACTCCAGATGCATGCACAACTTGGTCCATCTGGCTTTATAGGCAAGTGCCGTAACTGTGGAGCCAACCCTTCAGCCCAGGGATCTCCAAGTTTAACCAGTGGCAGGCAACTAGCCATTAATCACTAGCTTGCTAGGCTCAGATTCCTACAGCCAGGCAGCCCAGTGACAGGGACTTTTGACTCTGAGTCCCACACAGGCCAAGAGGGGCAGGGAGAGCTTGGCGGGGAGCCTGACATGGGCCCTACCTACTATACACAGAAACAGAATTTCAATCCCCCACCGAACACTTAGGATCAGGAATGTGGGCCAGCTGGACTCCAACTCCACAGTAGCCCTCTTTGTGAGACACCTTCTCCACCCCTGAGGCAGGGCTTTGGCTAGGGGAGGCTCAGGGCAAAATGGCCAGGCAGGGAGAGAACTGGAACACGTTCAGAGATGCAGCCCGAGAACACATAGTGGGAACATGGGAAGCAGGCAGGCAAAGACTTCAAAGAGGGCCAAGGGCCCCAAAGCCAGCACGGGGACACACACAAATGGTTGAGCCAGCCTTGCCACGTCCTGACTAAAGTTATGGGAGTGTCTACTCCACACACTGCAGTAACTGGTGTTCTCCAGGACATTAAGAGTGGTGGACTCTGACTGTAATCCCAGCGCAAGGGAGATGGAGGCAGGAGGATCATGAGTTTGAGGCCAGCCTGCATTATGAAGCCTTGTTTTTATTTTGTTTTCTTTCTTTTTTACTTTTTGGTTTTCTGAGGTAGAGTATAACTCTAGCTCAGGCTGACCTGGAATTCACTACGTAGTCTCAGGGTGGCCTCAAACTCAGTGATCCTCCTACCTCTGCCTCCCAAGTGCTGGGATTAAAGGTGTGCACCACCACAACCGCTTTTTTTAAAAAAAATAATTTTTATTTATTTATTTGCAAGCAGAGAGAGAGAGAGGAAAGAGACAGAGAATGGGTATATGTTAGAGCCTCTAGCCACTGTCAACTCCAGATCTATGGGCTGCTTTGTGCATCTGGTTTATGTGGGTACTGGGGAATCAAACTTGGGTAATTAGGCTTAGCAGGCAAGCGCCTTAACTACTAAGCCATCTCTCTAGCCCCCTTGCTCATTTTTGTTGTTGTTTTGAGGTAGGGTCTTGCTCTAGCCCAGGCTGACCTGGAATTCACTCTGTAGTCTCAGGGTGGCCTTGAACTCACAGGGATCCTCCTACCTCTGCCTCCTGAGTGCTGGGATTAAAGGCGTGCACCATTACTCCTGGCTCCTTGTTTGTTTTTTAAAGCAAGCTGGAGAACAGGTACAATACGTCATCAGTGTGGAGGAAAAGCAAACCACAAAAAATATTCCAATTGCCAGGAACAGTATATGTTGTGTAACATATCAGGAGATGGAGAAAGCGCACATTTACTTAAGTGTTTAGCTGGGTGGGGACGGGGAACAGGGCTGCCTCACCACGATGGGAAAGGTGGCAGGTGCTAGCCTACACTGCTACATTTGGGGCTAAAGCTCAGAAGAGGAAAAGTGAGCAGCGAATAACCTCAGGCGAGAAAACATGGCCTGGCCAGGGTCCCAGGAAGAAGCCTGCACCACAGACAGGTGAGCAGGCACAAGCAAAGAAAAGGCATGGGCTGGAGAGATGGCTTAGAGGTCAAGACGCTTGTCTGTAAAGCCTATGGACCCAGGTTCAATTCCCCTGTGCCAACATAAGCCAGATGCACATAGTGGTGCACACGTCTGGAGTTTGCAGTTGTTGGAGGCCCTGGTGTATCCATTCTCCCTCTCCCGGCCCTCAAATAAATAAATATATAGGTCATTATACATAGTTATAGTTTTTATTTTTAAGGAAGGGCGTGCAGGAAGGGGCTTCCTACAGAGAAAAGGACCAAGAAGGTTCCCATGGGAACAGAGTGCTCAGTAATGCCAGACCCGAGGGGAGTCCCAAAGCCCCGGGGAGCCCAGCATGAAATTCTGGAATCACTCAGCCCTCTTCCCCCCCCCCCACGCCCTCACACACCTCCGGTGACTATGGGGCTGTCTCATGCTCACCCAGCTGGCGCCGCACACAGTCACGCCACTGCAGACCTAGCAGATCGGGGTAGATGTCGGGCAGCTGGCGCAGTGCCAGCAGCTTCAGCATGCGTGAGGTGCACCCGTGCAGGGCCCGCTCCCTCAGTGTCCGCTCCTCCGACAGCGTAGTGGGGCGCAGCTCCACCCGGTGCTCCAGGAGGACGTGGTCCACAGAAGCAGGTGGCAGTTTCGGGAACAGCCGCTCCTTCACCAGGTGGATGGGCACAAAGATGGCACCAGCCCGTACCACGTGGGGGAAGGGGCACTGCTGTGTGCACACAAACCTCTGTAGCTGGGACAGCAGCTTGTCCAGTAGCCCTTGCACACCCTGGCAGTCCTGCCAAGCTGCCTGGCCCCATGGTCCAGCTGTATCAAGCCACTCACGCAGCTTTTCGGGCGGAGAATGGGCCACAGAGCCCGAGATGGCATCACAGAGAGATGCGTGCAGCCCTGTGAACTGCTGCTCCAGGGAGCCTGCCGGGGCTGCGGCAGAGACTGGAGCCGGGGCGGGGGCGGGGGCGGGGGCTGCGGCTGGAGCAGGCGCCGGGGAGGCCACAGCTATAGCTGGAGGACTAGGGAGGGCCAGGTTGAAGCATGCCACTGGCAAGGGCTGAGTGACAATCTGCAGTCCCACGGGCACAGACGGGGATGTGGTGGCAGACTGTGCGGGGACAGGAGCCGGGGTGGGCGAGGACGGGACCACAGCCGCAGGTAAGGGCGCAGGGCGGAGGATCTTGAACTTCCGGAACATGAAAGCCACAGAGCTATGGAAGTTGGTCCTTGGCGTAGCCTCGGTGGTCACTGGCATCTCAGGCATTTCTGTGACCATCTTTTTCAGTCCGGGCAGACCTGATACTGTGTTATCCACACCTGGCCTGTCTCCAGCCACAGTGGACTCGGGATGCACTTCAGGACTAGGGACAGTGATGGGGGCAGCATCTGCCACAGGTTTCTTCACACTCAAATCCAGGGCCACCTCCTCACGGAAAGAGCAGCAGGTCCCTGCGGTCCCCTCCTGGACAGGCAGGGTCTCCTTGCAGTCTTTATGCTGGCTCTTGGTGGCGGCCGGAGCCGAGTCTGGCTCAGCTGTGGCCTTGGGCTCCTGTACATCCAGGTAGTCACGGTAGGGTGCCAGGCTGAACACGTTATCGATCACGGGCATTGGCGGGGAGCTGGGAGGCCTGGTGCCCTTCTGTGGAAGAAACTGCCGCTCCTGGGCGCAGGGGTGCAGTGCCGGCGAGGTGCGGGGAACGGGGCTGTCCCGGATGACGATGGGTGCCCCGGGGTGATGCTCATCACGCCGGGGCTGCAGCTGTTCTTTCCTGCAACTGGGCAACCATTTCTTCTCTTGTGCTTCCGGTGCAGGCCTCTCGGCGGGCTTCACGGGCTCGGAGCATGGCCGGCTGGCAGGCAAAGGCTGGCAAGTGCGCTGTAAGGCATTGGGCTGTGGCACAGGCTGCATGCTATTCTGGGAAGGTGGTGTTCCCCCAAGCCCTGGGGATGCCCCGTAGAGAGACAGATCGTCCCGGGCATAAGGAAAACCCAGAGTTTGGGGGGCAAAGTCCAGAGGGCACCGTGGAGCAAGTGGGGGCTCCAGCTTGAGACCTGGTGAGGATGTTGGGAGAGGGGCAGAGGGATAGGAATATGTGTCCATCCCCACTGGGGGAATGTAGGGAGTCTGGGCTGCCTGCTGCCTCAGGTAGGGGCTAGCCAGCCCACCAGCCTGGTACCCAGTCCCCTTGTGGGCTCCAAGAGGAGGGGGCAGTGGGAGCAGAGCACTGTAGCTGCCCTGCTTCTCTGGGTGGCGACAAGCTGGAGGGCAAGGCAGAGCCTGTGGAGGGGGAGGCAGTGGGTAATGGGTGGGCACTGTATCCTGACAAGGTGGCCCCAGGGGCTGGGCCCAAGGACTGGACAGGCCCTCTGATATTGACTGCTTGGAGTCCCCAGAACAAGGACTTGTGTACTTGGAGGCCAGGAAACTTGTGCCATGGATGGTTCGATACTTCTCCAGGAATGCTTGGCAAGGGGAGAAAGGGAGGGAGGAGTCTTTGCCAGAACCCCCAGCTGGCACCCCACGTAATAATGTCCCATCTGGGGACTGGCCCTTGCCAGGAGCTGGGGCCATAGAACAGGGTGGGTCAGCTGAAGGCAACAGGGGCCCAGTCACCAGGGCCCAGTCCACATCCAATGGCCTCTTTGCTGCTCCCTCCCCCAGGCAAGTGGAGAGTCCATAACACAGAGGGCTGCGATAGACAGGCTTGGGTGCTGCCAGTGGTGGGCCTGGGTATGCATGAGCCTGGGGACTAAAGGGTAGGAGTTCACCAGGCTCCTGCATCTTCTCAGAGCCATCTGTCGGAGGGCGGTAGAGCATGCAGTTTGTCAACAGGTTATCCGTTCGTAGTGAAGATCTTGCCATGGCGGTGGGGTACAACGGTGGGTATGGGGTCCAGGATGCCAACCGCTCAGATCCTGTCTTGGGGGCACTCCCCATGGGGCAGGAGAAATAGGCACCCTTATAGCTACAGGGGTCCTGGCTGCCAGCAGAGAGGGGCAGGCTGTGTCCAGGCCCTGGGTCAGTCTCCAGACGGGGCAGCTTGCCATACATCACAGGCCCCAGGGGCCCCAGGGGCCGCTTCTCTGCCATAGCTTTGAAGGCACCAGACCCTTCTGGACCCCAGCTACTTGACTTGCTGACCTGGAGAAAGAGGGAGAGACAAGGATGGTTAGAAGCACAGACTACAGGCGAGAGTAGAAGGAACACTTTCTCACTCAGTGCCACCTAAGAACCTGGCACTCAGTAATGCTCAGCTGAGACTGAATGTGAATTACAATGCTGAAGACTCTTTTCCCCCTGGCTTTATTCCGGCCCCCTCCCCCCAAGGTAGGGTTTCACTCTAGTCCAGGCTGGCCTCGAAGCCACAGTGATCCTACCACTGCTCCCCAAGTGCTGGGATTCAAGGTGTGCGCCACCATGCCCCACTGCGGGCTCTATTTTTTAAGGTGTAGAACTCTGCTAAATTTATGTACATCAGCCTTACACATAGCCCACACTCCACTCCAGGAGCTGCTTCTGTTCATGTGACTACCAAGATCCCTCCTGTGGGGCTCCAGACTTTGTGAGGCACAATCAGAGGGCCACTTGTCTTGGTTTACTCTGTCCCTTCCCCTTGTACAGATGAGATTCAGCCACTGATATAAAAGATGACCCAAGGAGGCTGGAGAGATAGATGGCTTAGCAGTTAAGGTGCTTGCCTGCAAAGCTTAAGGCCTCACGTTCAATCTCTCTCCAGATTCCACATCATCCAGCTGCACAACGGTGAGGCAAGTGCAAGGCTGCACATGTACACTAGGTGGTGCAAGCATCTGGAGTTCCACTGCAGTGGCTAAGGTCCTGGCGTGTCAATGCTCTCTCTAAAAAGCAAAAAACAAACAAACAAAAAAAGATGAGCCAGGCGTGGTGACACACAACTTTAATTCCAGCACTCGGGAGGCAGAGGTATGAGGATCACCGTGAGTTCGAGGCCACCCTGTGATTGTACAGTGAAGTCCAGATCAGCCTGAAGTAAAGTGAGACCCTACCTCGAAAAAAAAAAAAAAAGATAACTTCTCACTACAGGCTCCTGTTCTAAGATGCCACAGTGGACTTGAGATGTCCCTGCAGCCAAGGCATGGAATCCGGACACTATCTACAAATTTAAATTTCTTCTAAAACTTTAAAATTAAAAAAAAAAATTTGCAAGCAGAGAGAAATAGAGATGACAGACCGAGAGAATGAGAATGGGCCACTGCAAACAAACTTCAAACACATGTGCCACCTTGTGCATCTGGCTTACATGGGTACTGGGGAATCAAGCCTGGGTCCTTAGGCTTCCCAGGCAAAAACCTTAACCACTAAGCCATCTCTCCAGCCCTTACACTCTCTTTTTTTAAAATATATTTTTAGTTGGGCATGGTAGTGCATGCCTTTAATCCCAGCACTCAGGAGGCAAAGGTAGGAGGATTGCTGTTAAGTTCGAGGCCACCCTGAGACTACATAGTGAGTTCAAGGTCATCCTGGGCTAGAGCAAGACACTACCTCGAACTCCTCCCCCCCAAAAAAAATTTTTTAAAAATTTATTTGTGAGGAAAGAAAGCTCTACAGGCGAAAGCTCTACAGTATGGATGCACCATAGTTTTCTTGCTGCTGCAACAACCTCCAGACATATACTCTATCTTGTGCATCCTGCTCCATATGGAGACTAGGAAATCAACTCAGACCACCAGGCTGTGCAAGGAAGCTCCCCCAAGCACTGAGCCATCTTCCCAGCCCTCCTCTAACACTCTCTTTTAAATATTTTATTTTTATTTACTTATTTGACAGAGAAAGAGGGAGGGAGGGAGGGAGAGAATATGGGCACGCCAGGGTCTCCAGCCACTGCAAACGAACTCCAGACGCATGCACCCCTGTGTGCATCTGGCTAACGTAGGTCTGGAGAATGGAACCAGGGTCCTTTGGCTTTGCAGGCAAACGCCTTAACCGCTAAGCCATCCCTCCAGCTCTCTAACACTCTCTCTGTTTTTTGTTTTTCAAGGTAGGGTCTCACGCTAGCCCAGGCTGACCTAGAATTCACTATGGAGTCTCAGGGTGGCCTCGAACTCATGGCAATCCTCCTACCTCTGCCTCCCATTAAAGGCATGCACCACCACGCCCAGCACTCCTAACACTCTCTTGATGTACTGATACTACTAAAAAGATCCAGGCCTCTTGCCCAGGCATGGTGGCTCATGCCTTTAATCCCTGCGTTTGGGAAGCTGAGGCAAGTAAGGCTGGCCTGGAGCTACAGACTTAAGTTCCAGATCTGCTTGAGAATGTGCCTGGAAGAAAATGAAAATAAAAACAAGCAAAAAAAGATTCAGGCCTCAAACCCAAGGCCCTAGGCCTAGAGCCAGAGTCGATACAGGGCTCGGGCTGAGGAGAGCAGTTCATGAAGAGGGGTTACTAGACGCTGGTCTGTCCCCAGCTACGCCTCTTCAGCAGGAGAGTCCACCACTGACCAGCAGATGGTGCTGTGGCGCCGGAAGGAAAGTCTCGGCGCACAAGGGCAGAGCAAGGCACATGGGGATGGAGTGTGCCTGCGCACACAAGCTTGGGAGCAGGGTACTAAGGCCCCAGCTTGCTTGCTGACAACCAAAACTTTCATTTGTATGAATTTAAGCACTGAAGAAAGACTTGGGTCCTGAGGCAAGGATGAGGACCCAGGCCCAGGGTGACCACGCCTTGACTCATGGCATGACACCGTGTCACCTGCCTGTGGGGGCTACCCGGTCCCCTGCCTCCTCCAGTGAGCATCTATCTATCTCCATTCTCTACAACTCCAGGTGGCTGAGCAAAAAGATGGATGGCCAAGTATCACAGGTCTATGTCACCAGCAAGCAAGGACTAGCCTTCTCCCTTCTGGCTAGTGGCCAGTGACAGCCAGGGTTAGACCAGCAAGTGAGCGGAGGGGAGGGTAGAATGGGGACCAAAGTCAGATGACAAGGACCTGGTCCCGGGGAAGAGAGTCCCCATGCAGGTCTGAAGTACCAGCACTGCAGGTGGTTGGTGTGGTGCTCAACACACTGGGCCCTCGGGGAGTTCTGGGTTAATTAAGTGTTAGCTCTGGTCTCACCTCCACCAATGTTCCTCGGGGCTTGTTCCATACTCACTCCTGGCCCCTGGAGTCCTCCTCTCCCGGGCTCAGCCCAACCCATGCCCTTTGCTCTGGAGATGTCCCCACAGCCCTCCAGACCCAGCCACCTGAGACCCTCAGGAGTCACTGCGGGAGCAGTGGGGACTCCAGGGAGCCAGTGGAGGCCTCTCAAAGGTGTGCAGGTGACCTTATGTTCTGCCAGTAGGAGGTGGAGGACCCAGTACACACTCTCCAGTGGAGGTCTCTGTATTTAGACAGCAGCCAAAATGAAGATGCTTCCTTCCTCCCCACCCACACACAGAAGAGGCCTCAGGAGCTTAGGGGGCTGCGGGCACCAAGTAGTCATGCCATCTTTGGTGAGGAAGGACAGTTCCAGGGTGCTCTTAGCTGAGCTCCAACCTCAGCTAGGACCTAGGGCAGGGTACAGCACCCCCTCACACACCCCTATGCAGCAGAGAAAGCGAGTAATGCTGTGGCCGCATTCCCACTTCCTCACATCCTAGAGGGCCCAAGGAAGATTGCCTTCCCAGCTCAGCTGGGCCAGCACCTGGGATCTCTCGCACTGGCTGCTGTTCTCCCTCGTCAGCTGCGGTTCTGAACTCTCTAAACACCCAACCTGGGACAGTACACCGTCGCCAGCGAAAGAAGGATCGCGGGATTGGCCTCCAGGGCGCTTGCTTCTCCCTACCGGCCCCGCCCATGCCCATCGTGCTTGGTGGCCCCCCGCAGCCGGCTTCGCTCAGGGGCTGACGCTGTACTCGACCCGGGGCAGGGGTGGCATCCGGGTGTCCCCAACCCCAGCTTCTCCCGGCGGCGCTAGGACGCACGTGCACCCCAGCAGGCTGACACACAGGCCTCCGCCACGCATGCAAAGCCGTGCCTGCACGTACGTGCATGGCCCAAGTCGGCACACACGTCCTCTCCCCACCCCACCCCCTCAACGGTGCAAATCTCCCCTAAAGCTGGGAAGGGGAAGGGGTGGCGCACGTGTGTGCACGCCAGCGCGCACCGAGCCCCGCAGACCGACCCACGCCCCGCAGACCGGCGGGAGGTGGAGGTGATGGCGGGGGGGGGGGGTGAACAGTCCAGCCGCAGAGTCCAGACGGGCAAGCCTAACCTAACTCGGGGGGTGATCCCCGCCAGCCTGGGCTGCAGCCAGAGGGTGAGTCAGGCGGTGGCGAGGAAACCGCAGTCCGTCCCGTCCCAGCAGGGCGCGTCCAGGGCCCGTGGCCATCCACTCCAGACCCCACCCACCCAAACACCCTCACCTCTCGAGATCCACGACCCAGCAAAGCAAACCCACGTGAGCCGGGTCCCCCCACCCCACCCCCGGCCCAACTCCACTCCGAAGGCTCAGCCTAGAGAACTCTTTGCCACCCCGGCCCCAGGGCTCTTCTACCAAGGCCCGGAGAGCCGCAAAGTCCTGGCAAAGTCCGAGCAAGCGACACCAAGAAACTCAGCCCCGCGGTTCGAACCCCCAGAAGCCTAAGCACCTAAGGCGCGGGTCTCCCCACCACCACCACCACCCCCGGAGCACCACCACCATCCCCGGGCACGCGTGCTCCATTCCTCCGGCCGGCCGCTGGGGGCGCCCTGGAGCCGAGCCGCCCGCCCCTTGCCCACGCGCCGCCCGCAAAGTCGGCCCAAGTTTCCGCGCCCGCCGCCGCACACGGTTACTTACCTTCAGGGTGCCGGGTTTCTTCTCGTCGCCGCCGCACCCCGGGGCCGCGGGCGCGGGCGCATCCTCCGGGATGTGCGTCCTTCCTGGTGTGCAGGGGTCAAGGCCCCGGCGCGGGAAGTCGCGGCAGCCACCGAGCGCACAGAGCCGCCCGCCCGAGCTGCCGTTCGCGCCGCCGCCGGGCGCCGTCTGCGGTCCCCAGCGGGGCGGGGCGGGCCGGGGGGCGGAGCGGGGGCGGAGCGGCGCGCCGGGGGGTGGGGTGGGGTGGGGTAGGTGGGGGTGGAGGGGAGAGGATGGCAGAACCAGGCCGCGCCTCTGGGAGCCTGCGCTCCCTTGGGTCCGCCGGTGATGAATTTACGGCGGGGCCGACTCCCTCCCCCACCCCTGCGACCGGACTACGGACGCTGTAGAGGACTTGCTTTGCACGTGTCCCCGCGCGCGCTACCCAACCACTGCCCCGCGGGCGGTCAACGATCCTTCTCTCTCTCTCTCTCTCTCTCTCTCTCTCTCCTTCAGTCATTCCGTTAGATCATTCATTCACTCCTTGCCACTTTCTAGCCGTGTGATCGCGGGCTTGCCCCTTGACCTTGCTGAGCTTCGGTTTCCTCCTTTGTAAAAAGTGTGAATTATTAGGATGGAGAGATGGTTTAGCAGTTAAGGCGCTTACCTGTGAAGCCTAAGGACCCAGGTTCGATTCCCCAGTACCCGTTTACGCAAGATGGCGCATGCGTCCGGAGTTCTTTTTGCAGCAGCTGTAGACCCTGGCGGGCCCATTCTCTCTATCTGCCTCTTTCTCTCTCTCTCTCTCAAATAAATAAATAGTAAATATCTTTTAGCCGGGCGTGGTGGCACATGCCTTTAATCCCAGCACTTGGGAAGCAGAAGTAAGAGGATCGCCTTGAGTTCAAGGCCACCCTGAGACTACATAGTGAATTCTAGTTCAGCCTGAGCTAGGGTGAGACCCTACCTCGAAAAACGGGGCTGACAGGCAGGCAGGCGTCTCAGGCCTTTAGTCCCAATACTGCAGAGAATGAATAGGAGAGTCGCCATGAGTTTGAGGCCAGACTGGACTAGAGGAGACTCTGCCTCAAAAAAATCGAGGGGGAGAGGCTGGAGAAATGACTCAGCACTTTGGTGTTTGCCAGCAAAGCTTAAGGACCCTGATTCAATTTCCCAGGAGCCACCATAAGCCAGATACCAGATGCACAAAGTATTGCATGCATCTGGAGTTCATTTGCAGTGGCTGAAGGTCCTGGCACACCCATTCTCTCTCTCTTTTCTTGAAAATAAAAAAATACATATTTTTAAAGTCACACTAGTCCTGACTCCCATGGTCACTGCTAGTCATATCAGGAGGCCAGAAGAAGGGCTCATCAGGACAGATTGCAGACAAAGTTTTCTCAGCCCCTATTAGAGTGCCATGCTATATAGGGAAGAGGTGAGCTCACCCCCTCCCATCGTGGGACTGGGCCAGGAGTGAGGCTCTGGGGGCTTCGCCAAGTAGCCTGGGTGGGTATCTGCATCTTTCTGGAAAGAACCTTCAGTTGAATAGGTCTGAGCATTTGTAGACTGGGAGGGAAATGGGCAGGAGCATCCCTAGCCAGAAAGGAGCTAGGTCTGGGTGGGGGGGGGGGGGTTGTCTTCTGTCTGTCTGCCTGCCCTGACTCTTGGTCATAACTGAATTTGTTTTTTTTTTTTGGTTTTTTGAGGTAGGGTCTCACTCTAGCTCAGGCTGACATGGAATTCACTATGTAGTCTCAAAAGGTGGCTTTGAATTTACAGCGATCCACCTACCTGTCTCCTGAGTGCTGGGATTAAAGGCGTGTGCCACAATTGCCACAATTGGCTAGATTCTTTTTTTTTTTAATTTTTATTTATTTATTTGAGAGTGACAGACACAGAGAGAAAGACAGATAGAGGGAGAGAGAGAGAGAATGGGCGCGCCAGGGCTTCCAGCCTCTGCAAACGAACTCCAGACGCGTGCGCCCCCTTGTGCATCTGGCTAACGTGGGACCTGGGGAACCGAGCCTCGAACCTGGGTCCTTAGGCTTCACAGGCAAGCGCTTAACTGCTAAGCCATCTCTCCAGCCCTAGATTCTTTTTTTTAATGCATTTGAGAGAGGGAGACAGATAGTGAGAGAATGGATGTACAAGGGCCTCTAGCCACTGCAAATAAATTTCAGATGCATGCACCACCTGGTGCATCTAGCTTTGTATCGGTCCTAAGGAACTGAACCTGGGTCTTTTGGCTTTGTTGCTTCCTCAGTATGTGCCTTTCTTAAAAGGAATCTGTAGTTCGTGGAAAGCCCAAGGGCCAGGGACAGATGTGCGCAGTGAAAGAGGGAAAGACAGGTGGACATGGCAAAGGTCAGAGCAAGTTCACAGGGTGAAACCACTAAGGCCACCTCACTGAACCACCAGACAGGACTGTCTGAGTCACAGCACAGCAGGCCTTAGGCGGCAGGTTGTGGAGCCCAGAGGGAGGGGCTGGGCGCCAGGTACAACTAGGAAGAGGAAGTGAGGTCACTGGGGCGGGAGGGGAGGCTGTCATTTGGGTTAGAGCTGGAAAGACCTTACAAAGAGTGTGGAAAATTGTGAGGAAAGAGTCACAGAGAGGGTTGGGACTTTACCGCAGTCACATTGCAGGCTGAGGCAAAAACCCAGGTTGCCTGGGGAATCTTGTTGCAGGCACATCAGGGAGGTGACTTCGTGCATGGACAGCGTGGGGTCACTGCCAAACTGGATAGTCTTCCTCCCAGCCTGCAGTCCCCCTTGCAATGGGGTACTGCTCTCCGTTGTCACTCCTCACGAACTCTGCCCTCCCTTTTGCTCAGCCCACGCGGATGTGGAACTCACTCTGTAGTTCCAGGCTGGCCTCAAGCTCACAGCAATCCTCCTGCCTCTGCCTCCCATGTGCTGGGACCAAAGGTGTACGCCTCACTGAGTCTTGTCTTGATTCAGGAACACCTCTCAGAGACAGCAGCCCCATTAATCAGTGTCTTGTTCGTTCCTCCTCAGTATCACTGGGACCCCTGTATGGTCAAGGAAGGACACAGATAGGGGACTTGAGAGCCACTTTGTAACTTTCAGAGCCTTTAATCTGCTTATCACAAAACGGGAACAGTGAGCGACTTGACCTGCACTGATGTGGGAAAGTAGGAAGTGCTGGTGAGTGTGGGGCAATGGTGAGCTTCTGAAAGCTCTGGCCTTGCTCTTTTCCTCTTGACCCCAAGTGTCTCGAACAGAGACTGTAGCAAATGAAGGGAATCTTTCCAAGGTGGCTACCTTGGGAGTCCCCTGGGTTTTTATTAGCTCTGTGGTCTTGGCGAGACAGAGGTGTTTTGTCTGGAAGAGTTCTGACCTTATGTGGGCATCCTGGCTAGAGTTAAAAAACAAAAGTAGACAGCCGGGCGTGGTGGTGCAAGCCTTTTTCCCCAGCACTCAGGAGGCAGAAGTAGGAGGATCGCCATGAGTTCAAGGTCACCCTAAGACTACATAGTCAATTCCAGGTCAGGCTGGACTAGAGTGAGGCCCTACCTCGAAAAACAAAACAAACAAACAAAAAAAAAAAAAGAAAAGAAAAGAAAAGAAAAGAAAAAGAAAGAAAGAAAGAAAGGAAGGAAGGAAGGAAGGACAGACTAGAAGCCTGGTATAATGAATGGCTCATGCACTCTGGAGGCTGAGACATGAGGATCACTGTGAGTTTAGATGCCAACCTTGGCTACAGTATGAAGTCCTGTCTCGCAAAAACCAGGGGTTGGAGAGATGACTTAGTGGTTAAGGCACTTGCCTGTGAAGCCTCAGGACCCAGGTTCAATTCCCTAGTACCCACATTAGCCAGATGCACAAGGTGGCACATGCAGTGGATAGAGGTCCTGGCGCACCCATTTTCTTTCTCTATGTCTGCCTCTTTCCTCTTAAATAATTGGGGTGGTATATACCTTTAATCCCAGCACTTGGGAGGCAGAGGTAGGAGGAGGATCGCTGTGAGGCCAAGGCCAGCTTGGACTACAGACAGTTCCAGGTCAGTCTGGGCTAGAGTGAGACCCTATTTCACACACACACACCCCCACCCACATACACACAAAAGCAAAACCAAACAAACATAAAAGTAGAGCAGTGGGACTGGGAGGATTGCTTAGTGGTTAAAGATGCTTGTTTATAAAGCCTGTTTGCCCAGGTTCAATTCCCTAGCACCCACGTAAAGCCACCTGTCTGCAGTGGCAAGACATCCTGGTGCACCCATACATACCCACACACATGCAAATGAACAATTAAAAAAATAGAGCAGGGGCTGGAGAGATGGCTTCGCGGGTAAACGCTTGCCTGTGAAGCCTAAGGACCCCAGTTCGAGGCTCTATTCCCCTGGACCCACTCAGCCAGATGCACAAGGGGGCGCACGCATCTGGAGTTCGTTTGCAGTGGCTGAAAGCCCTGGCACTCCCATTCTCTCCCCCCCCCTCTCTCTCTCTCTCTCTCTCTCTCTCTCTCTCTGTTGCTCTCAAATAAATAAATAAAAATAAACAAAAAATAAAAATAGAGCAGAAGAGCTGGAGGATGGCTTAGCAATTAAGTCACCTGCCTACAAAGCCTAAGGACCCAGGTTCAATTTCCCCAGTACCCATGTGAGCCAGATGCACAAAGTGGCGCATGTATCTGGAGTTCATTTGCAGTCACTAGAGGCCCTGCTGAGCCCATTCTCTCTCTACCTCTTGTCTCTCTCTCAAATAAATAAATAAAACTAAAAATATTAAAAAGTAGCAGAAAAAGAGGATCAACTTTCTACTACCCCAACTCTACACAGGCTTCAAATGGGTATACATCCTCCTCCTCCACACCACCCCCAGGCACTGATTACTTCTGGGTCTAAACAAAGGGCAGGTAAAAGGTCAGCCCTCCAAACATCACCTTGTTATGTTATGGTTATTAATAATAATGTCTCTCCCACTAACAAGGTCTTACCTACTATTTACAAATCTCTCTCCTTCCTCCAAGGAGTTCCCTCTCAGCCCAGAGAAGGGAGAGGGTGCTGGTGGCAGGCACCCAACAGGCAGAAAACCACAGAAGTATGGTGTCTTGTCCTAAGACATGCGCAACACACAATGATCCCCTCCATCCTTTGAAACCCAGCAATAGAAATGATCTCCTCTTGGGGCTAGAGAGATGACCTAGATGTTAAGGCATTTGCCTTTGAAGCCTAAGGAACCTGGTTCGATTGCCCAGAATGCACATAAGCCAGATGCACATGACAGTGCATGTGTCTGGAATTTGTTTGCAGTGGCTAGAGGCCCTGATGTGCCCATTCTTTCTCTCAGTCTTTATCTATCTGCCTCTCTCTCTCTCTCAAATAAATAAATACTACACACACACACACACACACACACACATATATATATACACACATATACATACATGTTTGGTTTTTCAAGGTAGGGTCTCACTCTAGCCCAGGCTGACCTGGAATTCACTACGGAGTCTCAGGGTGGTCTCGAACTGATGGCAATCCTCCTACCTCTGCCTCCCTGCAATTTTTTTTTTTTTTTTAAAGAAATAAATTGTCTCCCTTACGGAACACACCCAGATTGCTGGAACTGCCTTCTTACCTTCAACCCTCCCCCCCCCCCCCCACCAGCAGAAAAAGATCACTGTGGCCCAGATCACTATGTTGGAAGGACATGGATCCTGGTTCTGTACCACGCACTTAGTGTGTCTTGTTTCATTGAATTCTTACAACCAGATAAAGTAAGAGTCTGAAAACCACGAGTGACATGGTGGTACATGCCTGTTACCCCAGCACTTGAGAGGTAAGGGGGGGGAGGACCACAGATTTGAGGCTAGCCTGGTGAGATACAGTGAGACCTTGTCTGAAATAAACGGGGCGTGGTAGTGCCATGCCTGTGATTCCAGCACTTGGGAGGCTGAGGCCAGAAGATAAGGAATTCAGGCTAACCTGAACTACATGAGACCCTGAGTTTGACCCTTTTGAGCTGTTAACCTCAGTCTACACATCAGCTAAACTGATTCACAGTAAGCCCTCACCACTGGGAGGTTCTGGGCATGCCCCACATAGCCAAGAAATGGAGGCGCCAGGTTCTTCCCTTTGGAGTCACAACATGACCCTTTGAGAGAAGGTTCAGATGAAGTTAGTGGTGAGGAATCTTCTGCAACTCAAGCCGGTACAGCCTGAAGTTGGGCTGCGTTGAGCTCGGAGCATCTCACAGTACGGCGCTGTAGGAGGCTGCAAGGCCACGGGTCTCCATGGGTGAGGCCCACGGGCAAACCAGGGCTTCCTTCTGTAGGGGTTGGGAGACAATCCCCCGGCCCTCTCAGCTGAGTGCTTCCTGTGGATCCCACTTTATTGGCTACTTGTTCCCCGGTTCATTCCTCCCTAGCCAGACTGCCACAGCAACCCCCACAGCCAGCTAAAACTCCTTGTGGGTTATATCTCTATGGCTTGGCTTCTGGTCTATTTATTTACTTATTTGAGAGAGAAGATAGATGAGAGAGAGAGAGGGGGAGAGGGAGGGAGCGAGTGGACCCATCGGGGTCTCTAGCCACTGCAAATGTACTCCAGATGCATGCACCACCTTGTGCATCTGGCTTTACATGGGTACTGGGGAATCAAACCTGGATCCTCAGGCTTCACAGGCAAGTGCCTGGTCTATCTTTCTTTGCTAACTCCCTTTGGCCCCTTCCAGGATGCCTTTCCTGGCCTCCAGGATGGTTTGGGTCATTTCTTGTGAGGCCCCGTAGCGTGTGAACGGCCTCCAGCCAGCCTCGGTTCCCTGTGTCCCAAAGGCTGGTCTCCAGACTGGGGAAGGCACCTCCTCCAGTGCAGAGGTCAGCCTGAGTGCTGAATACTGACCCAAGCCATGGCTATGGGATCAGTTTAAGGGGGAAGGACCCTGCTTACCTACAATCGAAGAGAGCCAGAAAAACCTATCTGGGCCCAAAGATTGGGGGGGGCGCTCTGCTCCCCAAAACTGCACCCCTCTCAGCTTTCCAGGACCGTAATCAAAGTTCTGGCCAATAGCAGCCTGCTTCCTGCCCCTACTGCAATATGTGGCAACTGAGACTCAGAGAGGCACAGCTGGGCATCCAGGGTCCCAGGCAGGTAGGCCTGGATCTCCCATCCGCTGAAGGTGGCATCCATACAGCAGGTTTCCTTCCCGTTCTGCCCCTACCCACCCCCCCATGTTCCCACCAAGACCTGATAGAAAAACACCTGGCTGGACTCCACCTGCCCCCCTCTAGAAGGCTTCTAGTTGGAAGCATGAGAAGAGGGTGCCCTCCCTCCCCCCCCAATTCATGAAGAGGGAGAGACTGTGTGCCCTTCCCCCCTCAATGTTGTGGAAACTCTCCATACCCCGGGCCTGGCCCCCTGCCAGCCTTCCTAATCACCTCCTTTCTTCCTTGCCCAGGGCCTCTCTCTGGGGAATCCTCCCCCCAGCCTTGGTGCCTGAGCTGGGCGGGCACAGCTGTTTTCTAGGATGGTGGTTTGGGCCTGGGAGGTCTTGCCCACGGTCTTGACCCCAGCCCCTTTGCTTTGGTCAGGCCCTGGCACCCAGCAAGGCTCACCTGCCCTCAAGCTCCTTAGTGCAAAGGTTTGCGTGGGGGATTATCCACCCAGCTCCTCTTCAACCCCGTGTGCACCCCGCCCCCCAGGGCTGGGGCACCTCCCTTCCTACCGTGGGCGGCAGGCGAGGGACACTGTTTCCGAAGTCTTCCTAAGGCTGGCTAGGTTGGCAGGGTCTGGCCAGGTGGCTGGCTGCTGTCCCCTCATTAGCGGGTCCCCTGGGGTTTCTGTCACTTAGGACTGGTTACTAGGCAACGGCGTCGGAGGAGGGCTTGGCTCGGGCTCCAGGCTGGCATAGCGGAGGCGGCTGAGCGGGAGGGAGGCGGGCAGCCCAGTGACCAGGGTCATGGTCAGGAGGCCTTTTCTGGTGCTCCCATGATGTGGGGGGGGGGGCTCCCGAAACTCCCTGCCATTTCAGTTTAGCCTCACAAACCTGGCCCAGGAAAGGTCTCAACACGAGCACCACACAGAGAAACTTCGGGTTCCCGTAGAGGCGGAGGGGAGGAGAAGGAGCGCTCTTGCCCCGTTTTTTGCTCTGGGAGGAGAGTCCTCGGGCTTTATGGACCAACAACAACCCTGTGGCTCGAGGCGGGCGCAACTGGGTTTTCTGCGACAAGGTCTCACTATGTAGTCCAGGCTGGTCTCGAACTTGCAACCCTTTTGTCTCAGTTTACCAAGCCGTCAGATTACAGGTGTGAGGCCTCTCACCTGGCTGGATTTAGACTTGCCGACTGCTTCCCAGCTGCTGTGGCCTCATCTATAGTGTGGGTTGATAACCCTGTCTCATTGTCCAGGGCATAAAATAAAATGCTGCCAGGAGTAATGGCGCACGCCTTTAATCCCAGCACTCGGGAGGCAGAGGTAGGAGGATTGCCATGAGTTCAAGGCCACCCTGAGACTCCATAGTGAATTCCAGGTCAGCTTGGGCTAGAGTGAGACACTATCTTGAAAAAACAAAACAAAACAAAAATTTAATTTAATTTAAAAATCAATAAATAAAATGCTCATGGGCTAGAGAGTTGGCTTAGCAGTTCAGGTGCTTGCCTGCAAAGCCAAATGGCCCAGGTTCAACTCCCCAGGACCCACCACATAGGCCAGACACACAAGGGAGCCCATGCATCTGGAGTTTATTTGCAGTGGCTGACATGCCCATTCTCTCTCCCTCCCCCCCTCAGCCTTTTTCTCTCTCACTTACTCAAATAAATAAATAAAAATATTTTTAAAAATAAAATGCTCAGAGCAGCATGGGTATAGCCCCACTCAGGCCCTGTTCACTGCTCAGTCCCAAGCTTCCCACATTGCAGGGAGAAGAGAAGCAAAAATTCAGATACCCTTGGCCAGCCAGGCCAAATGAGCCAATGGGTGCAACAGTGGCACGTCTGTCATGGTGGAAACCAACTGCCCTCCAACTGGACTGGAGGCCCCCTCCATGGGTTGGGGGGAATACATCCCTGATACTGAAAGCTTAAAACAGGGGTAGTCATGAGTCCTAGGAGTATAACATCTGCTGATGTCTGATAAGTGTATATGCTATGCTTATCAAACTGCCCAGTAAGTACTTCTCTTAATATTTATACCCTTATATTAACGCTACTCTCACTTTGGATAGAGAATCTTCTCTTTTCAGATGGCAGTGACCTTGGGACAACTCAGAAGGTATCATAGTGCTGGAAAGAAGTGACTGGAGTACTGAGTAACATCTCAACCACACCTTCCAAGGCTCAGGGTCTAATGCAGAAGAGGTGGTGGAAAGAATGTAAGAGCCAAAGGAAGGGTAGGACTCCTTACAACATGCTCCTTCAGACACAAAATGGCCTGCATATCCATGACTTCACCGTGCCTGACACTACCTACACAAGACCATCATAAGAGGAGGAAAAGATCATGACATCAAAATAAAAGACTGATTGAGATGGGGAGGGGATATGATGGAGAAAGGAATTTCAAAGGGGAAAGTGGTGGTGGGGGGGAGAGGGAGGATATTTCCATGGGATATTTTTTATAATCATGGAAAATGCTATTAAACATTGAGAAAAAAATTACAGATACCCTAGTGTGCACATTCTCTCTCTCTCAATCTCTCTCTCTGCCATCTCTCTATCTCATATATATATATATATATTTATATTTATATTTATATTTATATTTATATTTATATTTATATTTGCCCACACTCCACATGTGGGCCACCCATTAGTACAGGTTGACCCAGGATTATGTCACCTTCATGACTAGGATTAGCCCCATGCCTCCCCCATTTCTACAGACCTGTTTTTCTAACTTAACAGTCTTTTCTGTGTAGGTGGCACAGCCTTAAATGCTTTCCAAATATTAACTCAATTTATTTAATCCAATTAATGGATTAAGTCACCTAATCCATTTATTTCATTAATTTATTTGCTGGATTAACTGTAGTAATGCTGAGAGCCTCAGCCACGTCTCCATCTCAAGCTGGGCACTCGATCTGTGTCCCCAGGTTGGACATCAGTCCCGCCTCTTGCTACAAGCAGCCCTGCTGGTGGAGCCAAGGCAGGTCAGAGTGCCAGGAAGAGCAGTGATGGCTAATTAAAACTTTAGCTCAGGGAGGCTCCCTTGGGGCAGGGATTGCCTCAGTCTGCCTCCTTAGGGGAGTCCTGTAATTGGACCCCTGAGTTCTAATAATGACGCAAACTCACCAGGCAGATGATAACAGGCAGAGAGGGAGGGGACGGGCTAAAGAAAAGGGTTGGGGAAAATAATAGTAATAATAACAGCCAGGCGTGGTGGCATACTCCTTTAATCCCAGCACCCGGGAGGCAGAGGTAGGAGGATCACCGTGAGTTCGAGGCCACCCTGAGACGACATAGTGAATTCCAGGTCAGCCTGGACTACAGTAAGACCCCCTACCTCGTAAAACAAAAAATTTAAAAAAAAATTTAAAAACTCATAACAACCTCTTCCACCATTGCGAGGAGGAGAAGTGACTTTGAAGTCCCCAGATTGTCCCACTGTGGAGCTGTGCGACATGAGATGTGTTACTTGGCTTCTGACGTCTGGATAACTGTACATACTATGCTTATCAAACTGCCCAGTAAGCACTTCTCTGAATATTTATACCCTTATATTAACGCTACTCTCACTTTGGGTAGAGAATCTTCTCTTTTCAGATGGGGAGCTACTAAAATTCCAGCCCTGGCAGGGTACTATTATCAGATATGCATGGAAAGTACCAAGCATATCCTGACTCAGACAGGGACTCCTAAAGCTGGAACAATTTTATCATCACAGTTACCAAGCCATGCCTCTCCCTGCCCATGACCTCATTAACACCTCCTGGGACGGGAGGGAGAGGGGACAATGTTCACTAGAGGTTGTGGGGGGGGGGTAGGGCTAGTCTCCCATTTCTCTGCTGATCACTAACAGCTCTGCGTCCTGGGCTCTGCCGTGCATGTGCATGTGCGTGGGGAATAGGGTTTCTATGTCGCGGAAGTTCGAGCAGGTGGCTTCGTCATCAGACCCAGAAGGAACTGGAGCCTGCAGAGTGGAAAGGTCCTGACTGGGCAAAACAGGGTCAGAGGGCAGACAGAGAAGCAGCTGGGGACCAGAGAGTACAGAGTGTGTGTGGTCAGGAGCCATGGGGAGCCAACAGGGCTCAAGCTGGGCTGTGGCCAGCGTGAGTGACAGCCAGTACTGCCCTGCTGGGCGTGGCTTGGCCCAGATGGTCAATTTCCTTCCTAGGAGCAGGGCACTGAGACTTACTTGCACAGGAGTGTAGGCTGTGAGGAGAGTCTGGGTCCTGTTCTTTCTGGCTTTAGGAAGATAAACTCAGAGACTCCTAGCCCCTGTTTGGGGAACAGACAACCTCACCCCTCATGTCTGAGGGGCCTCCGTAATCTTAGTGCCACAAGGGCCACCTCCTTGGCAACTAGTCTCAGAGGGGCAGAGCCCAGGCTATGGTCCAGAAAGAGCCAGGACTGATATGGGGGGTGAGTCCTAGAACCTTCCAACAAGATGGCCCAGCTCAGTGGTGTCACCTGTCACAGGCTGTCTCTAAGGACACAGTCAACCACTTTCCGGTGTCTGGAAACTTAATCTCCAAATACACACATTAATGGTGTTTGGAGGTGGGACCTTTGGGATTGTCAATGATTGGGTCATGCAGGCTCTGCCCTTATGAATGGACCGAGCCATTCACAGATCAAAGGCTGTTGACAAAGTGTGATCTAAAAGCAAGCTTTCCCTGTCACCATGTGATGCCCGCCTCTCTGTTATGATGTGATGCCACAGCAGGAAGGCTGCCACCAGATGCCTAGCAGCGGCCAGTGCCATGCTCCTGGACTTACCCAGCTTCTAGAACCATAAGCTAAATAAAACTATTTTATTTTAATTTAGTATCATGTTCTTAGCTCTTATTCTCCTTTTTTCTTTCTTTTTTGTTTGTTTGTTTGTTTTTCAAGATAGGGTCTTGCTTTAGCATAGGCTGACCTGAAATTCACTATGTAGTCTCAGGGTGGCCTTGAACTCATGGTGATCCTCCTACCTCTGCCTCCCACGTGCTGGGATTAAAGGCATGTGCCACCACACCTGGCTCGTTACTCTTTTTTTTTTTTTTTTAATGTTTTATTTGTATTTATTTGAGAGAGAGAGAGAATGAGCACCCTAGGGCCTCTAGCTGCTGCAAACAAACTCCCGATGCATACTCCACTTTGTACATCTGGCTTACATGGATCCTGGGGAAATCAAACCTGGGTCCTTTGGCTTTGCAGGCAAGTGCCTTTACTGCTAAACCATCTCTCCAGCCCTATTTTTATTTTAAAAATAGTTTTATTTATATTTTAGAGAGAGAGAGAGAAAAGAGAGACAGAGACAGGGTGAAAATGGGTTTGGCCTGAGCCTCCTGCTGCTGCAAACTAACTCCAAACACATATGCCACTTTGTGACTCTGGCTCTACATGGGTACTAGGGAATCAAACCTGGCCTGGCAGGCTTTGCAAGCAAGTGCCTTTAATTGCTGAACCATCTTCCTCTCTGCTAGAATGCTATTTTATTTACTTACTTATTTTTTAAAATTTATTTTTTATTGATTTATTTGAGAGAGAGAGAGAGAGAGTGGGAGAGAGAGAGAGAGGGAGAGAGGAAAAGGCAGATAGAGAGAATGGGCACACAGGGCCTCCAGCCACTGCAAACAAGCTCCAGATGTATGCACCACCTTGTGCATATGGCTTTCATGGGTCCTGGAGAATCTAACCTGGGTCCTTTGGCTTTGCAGGCAAGTGCCTTAACCACTAAGCCATCTCTCCACTACTACTTATTTATTTAAAAAATATTTTGGGGCTGGAGAGATGGCTTAGCGGTTAAGCGCTTGCCTGTGAAGCCTAAGGACCCCGGTTCGAGGCTCATTTCCCTAGGACCCACATTAGCCAGATGCACAAGGGGGCGCACGCGTCTGGAGTTCATTTGCAGTGGCTGGAAGCCCTGGCGCGCCCATTCTCTCTCTATCTGTCTCTTTCTCTCCCTCTCTCTGTCACTTTCAAATAAATAAATAAAAAATGAACAAAAAAATATAAAAAATATTTTTATTTATTTATTTATTTATTTTATTTTTTAAAAAATATTTTATTTGCTTTATTTTTGAGAGAGAGAGATTGAGAATGAGTGTGCCAGGGCCTTTCAGCCGCTGCGTACAAACTCCAGATGCGTGTTCCACCTTGTGCACATGTGTGACATTGGGCACCTGCGTCACCCGTACATTTGGCTACGTGGGACCTGGAGATTCGAACATGCGTTCCTAAGCTTTGCAGGTAAACGCTTTAACCGCTAAGCCATCTCTCCAGCCCTATTTTTTATTTTTTTAAAGTGAAGCTAAGGGTTGGAGAGATGGCTTAGTGGTTAAGCGCTTGCCTGTAAAGCCTAAGGACCCCAGTTCGAGGCTCGGTTCCCCAGGTCCCACGTTAGCCAGATGCACAAGGGGGCGCACGCGTCTGGAGTTCGTTTGCAGAGGCTGGAAGCCCTGGCGCGCCCATTCTCTCTCTCTCCCTCTATCTGTCTTTCTCTCTGTGTCTGTCGCTCTCAAATAAATTAAATAAATAAATAAATAAATAAAAAATAAAGTGAAGCTAATAATTTTAATAGCTACTTCCAGAGTAGAGGTGGAGACCAAGACTTTCCTGAGTGTGCCTTTCTTTCCTCATAGTTTGTCTTATAAACTGTACAGGTATTTTACCATAATGAAAAGAAATATAAAAGCACAAGAAAACATGCCTGAGATAAACTAAACTAAGCAACTATCAAATTGATAACACAATCACCCAGAAAAAAATTAAGTCAAGTTGCACTGGAGTGAAGTTCGGAAGAAAATATGCTTAGCATGTATGAGGTCCTGGGCTCCATCCTAGCACCAAAATTCAAAAATAACATAAATTCAAGTACTTTTTTTTTTCGAGGTAGGGTCTCACTCTAGCTCAGGCTGACTTGGAATTCACTATGTATTCTCAGGGTGGCCTCGAACTCCCAGTGATCCTCCTACCTCTGCCTCCCGAGTGCTGGGATTAAAGACGTGCACTACCACACCCGGCTCAATAAAAATATTTTTATTTATTTGCAAGGGAGAGAGAGAGAGGTGGAGAGAAGAAAGACAGAGAATGGGCATGCCAGGGCCTCCAGCTGCTACAAATGAACTCCGGATACATGTGTCATTTTGAGCATCTGGCTTTTCATAGGTACTGAGGAATTGAACTTGGGTCATTAGGCTTTGCAGGCAGGTGCCTTGACCACTGAACCATCTCTCCAGCCCCCCAAAACTCTTGTATTTTTTTTTTTTTTTTGGTTTTTCGAGGTGGGGTCTCTCTCTGGTCCAGCCTGACCTGGAATTAACTATGTAGTCTCAGTGTGGCCTAAAACTCATGGAGATCCACCCATCTCTGCCTCCCGAGTGCTGGGATTAAAGGTGTGCGTCACCACGCCCGGCTTAAAACTCTGGTTTTTTTTAAATTTTTTTTAAATTTTTATTTATTTATTTATTTGAGAGCGAGAGACACAGATAGAGGGGGAGAGAGGGAATGGGCGTGCCAGGGATTCCAGCCTCTGCAAACGAACTCCAGACGCGTGCGCCCCCTTGTGCATCTGGCTAACGTGGGACCTGGGGAACCGAGCCTTGAACTGGAGTCCTTAGGCTTCACAGGCAAGCGCTTAACCGCTAAGCCATCTCTCCAGCCCAAAACTCTGTTTTAAATAGCTTACCCCTCTTAGGTTATTTTGTCACAGTAGTAGAACACAGAACAGACACCCCACCCAGCACTGTGCCCACCTGGGTGGCAAGTAGGCCTGGAATGTCTTCTTGGTTGTTGCCCTTGCCCAGCAGAGCACTCTGCCCCCGCATGCTTTCTGAACCCTTCCCAATCATAATGGATGGTCTCAGACACAAATATTTTCCCAGAGAGCAAACCAGGGCCCGGAGAGAGCTGTGGAGACCAGGGTGAATTTCAAAGTGGCCGGAAATCAACCATCACTGAGCAAACAGACAGCTCTTGCTTGCTTGGCACAAGGCCTGGGCTTGACCTTCCTTGGCTTCAGCAGAGGTCACATCCAGTCGCCACCCTGTGCAGTCCCCCTCCTGTCAGCCAGGCCATCTGCAGCTCACTGAGGCTCCAATTAGCTCTGTAATTAGCACCTCATCAGGCCTGTCTGCCTGCGAACTGCTCCCCTGGGAAGGGGCTTCAGAAGGTCTCTGTGATCTCAGGGCCCAGAGCTGGGGCAAGTCTGGACTGGCATAGCCCCAGTCAGTCCCCTCCCTGCCTCAGCTGCCTCCCAGCATGACACAGGGGACCGATGACTCCCTCATGGAATGGGTATGAGAATGGGGAAAAGCCCCACCCAGGACAAGTAGTCGTTGGGACTCTGAACCAGCACCTGGGCATCTTTCTCTGTCCTCTCTGCTTACTTGGTGACACCAGCTGGCTGTGGTGTCAAGGTAGGGGGACAGTGTCAACCTTAAGGTCAAGTCAGGAAGTAGCAGGTAGATGCTCTCCAAAGTCCCCTCAGCTGACTTTATGTGACCCAGAAGTTAGAAATGAGCATGGCTCACCCCTGGGGACATCCCTGTCTGCTTTCAACGTTCCAACTTCATGCTTTTGATGGCCCTTCAGTCCCTGAGTCAGTCTTTCCACCTCATAGTCCCTTGAAGAGGGTAAGTGCCCTTACCCCAGACTCCTAGCATGTTGAAGAGACACAGGATGGGGGTGTGGTGGCACATAACTACAAATCCCAGCATACTTGGGACACTGATGCAAGTGGATAGCAAATTCTAGGCCAGCCTGAGCTACATAGTGAGACACCGTCTCAGTTGTCTCCTCCCAGTGAGTGCACACAGACTCCAGACACGTGCGCCCCCTTGTGCATCTGGCTAACGTGGGTCCTGGGGAATTGAGCCTCGAACCGGGGTCCTTAGGCTTCACAGGCAAGCACTTAACTGCTAGGCCATCTCTCCAGCCCTAGTTGTTTTATTTTTATTTTATTTTATTTTATTTTATTTTATTTTATTTTATTTTATTTTATTTTATTTTATTTTATTTTATTTTTTTGATTTTTTGAGGTAGAGTCTCATTCTAGCCCAGGCTGACCTGAAATTCACTATGGAGTCTCAGGGTGGTCTTGAACTCATGGCAATCCTTCTACCTCTGCCTCCCGAGTGCTGGGATTAAAGCCTATGCCACCACACCCGGCCACTCCCTAGTTGTTTAAGATCTTGCATTGGTTCAATCTCTCCTTGCAATGCTCAATGCCATCTTTTGCAGTGTGAATGTTTACTTTGTGCCATTGTATGTTTTTGGTTTTACAGGCTCACATTTAAGAGACACTGGACTAAGGGGATGTTGGAACAGCTTTGGGAGTGATAAAAACCATGGGGACTCTTAAAGTTGGACTGAATGTATTGCATTTGACAACACTGATGCTCATCGGTTTATGAGGGCCATGGATGGAATGTGACGGTTTGGATCAAATGTTGCCCATCAACTCGTGTGTTTTGTATTCTTGATGCTCAGCTGGTAGCAATTCGGGAGGTGGAGCCTTACTGGAGGAGGTGTGTTGCTGGGGGCAGGCTCCTGCTGCTGTTTTCCGTCTGCTGTGGCAGAGGTAATGTTCAGCTTCTGCTCATGCCATGCTTTCCCCTGCCATCATAGAGCTTTCCCTTGAGATTAAAAGCCAAAATAAAAACTTTCCTCCCGTCATCTGCCTTTGGTACTTATCCCAGTAACACAAAGGTAATGACAACAAGAAGGGAAAGAGAGAGGGAGGCAGACACAAGAAGAGAATAAAGTATTATTATGTTAGGGATTGTGTGGGCTAGACTACGGCATAGGACATGACTGGGGGGGGGGGCTGGTAAAGAGCATGCTGAGATGTCTCCTTACTAAGCTCAGAGTTCCCATCTTGAAGAGAGGAACAGTAATTGTAACAGATATTGGACTGGTATGGCGCTTTGAATAAGTCTCCCATAGCTTCGTGTCTTTTGAATGCTTGATACCCAGCTGATGGCAATTTGGGAGATGGAGCCTTGCCGGAGGAGGTGCGTTGCTGGCTAGTATTAGAGAGTGCCCCTTGCCAGTGGGAGCTCAGCTCATTCTCTTGCTGCTTTCTCCCAGCTGCTGTGGCAAGAAGTGACATCTGGTTTCTGCTCTACCATCCTTTTGCTGCTGTGATCAAGCCAAAATAAACCCTTTCCTCCCACGTGCTACTTCTGCTCGGGTGTTTGTCCCAACAACAAGAAGATGACTACAACACTGAGGCTCCACAGAGGGTGACAAAAGGAAGGCTGGGTGACAGGAAGCCGTGTAGCTTCTGCCACAGTGGAGGAGCTGAGCATGTGAAGGAGGTGCCCGTCCCCTTGCTGTAGACAACCTGTCCTGGCCTAGGGGGATGCGCAGTGTTAGGATGGGGAAGGGTCATGGAGCATGTTGCATAGCCACTTCCTCCAGTTGAAATATTCCCTCCTGGGCCGGCATGGTGGTGCACACCTTTAATCCCAGCATCGGGAGGCTGAGGTAGGAAGATCAATATGTGAGTTCGAGGCCAGCCCGAGACTACATAGTGAATTCCAGGTCAACCTGGACTAGAGCAAGACCCTCCCTCAGAAAACAGAACAGAACTATTCCATCCTGGAGGGCAGGGGGGAGGGAGTTAAAAGGCCAACAAATCTGGGCTAACTAAAATTATAAAGGTCATGGGACCACTTTCCAAATAGGGCAGACTCACCACTGTTGTGTGGCAATTTCTCTGAATTGAGAAATTCTCTCTTGAGGGCAGGTCAAGAAGTCTAGGAGAGCTAAAACTTAAAAAAAAAAAAAAAAAGGACTGGTTAAGGTTATATAAAGGATAACTGCTGAGGAGCACGCTCTCCCACCTGCCCAGCCAAACTGCATCTGGGTCACGTAGTAAGGCGGAGCCTCTCGGAGCAGCCGACCTCCCCGCAGCTTGAACAGTGTGTTCCAGAGATGCCGTGAGTTGTCTCCAATGCTGGGGCGGGCTCATCAGTAATGCAGCTGCCTTTGAATCATCCATTGCTCCATAAGAAGCCCTCACCCTGCTTCATAAGTAATAAATTCATTGGCCCGCCAAAACTGGTTTTTGGGGGCTGGAGAGATGGCTTAGCGGTTAAGTGCTTGGCTGAGAAGCCTAAGGACCCCAGTTCAAGGCTCGATTCCCCAGGACCCACGTTAGCCAGATGCACAAGGGGGCGCACGCGTCTGGAGTTCGTTTGCAGTGGCTGGAGACCCTGGCGCGCCCATTTTCTCTCTCTCTCTCTCTCTCTCTCTCTGTCTCTTCTTTTCTCTGTCGCTGTCAAAAAAAAAAAAAAAAAAAAAAAAAACACCTGGTTTTTGTGCAATTTCGTCTGTCATCCGAGCCCTATCTGGGGTGAATAGATGTGTGCTCACATCTCTCCAGGGAAAGTTTCCTGTGACAGGACACTACTCAGGCTTGGGAGGTGGTGGTGCGTGTCAGGCCTATATGGCTACTGTGAGCCAGAGGGTTGGAGGTACAGGGGACCAGGCAGGAAGTCAGCCTCATCCCAAGCTATGGCCTCCCGACTAAGGTGACCCCCGGATGACCTTGAGCTTTGTGAGCCTTGAGCTTCGAGTCCCCGCAGCAGGAGCCAGGCAGCTCTCCTGTAGCAGGGGAGAAGCTCCACGAGAAAAATCCCAGGGCTGTGTCACTGGTGGCATTGAAGCCGGCAACATCTCCCTTGGAGGAAGGGGTCTTTTCAGGACTGCTCGCCTGCAATACAGAGCTTCTCTGCCTAACCCAGCCTCAGACCCCAAACCTCCACTTCTGCTGAGCAACCTTGAGGAGACTCCTAACCTCTTGGAGCTCCAGGCTTTTTTGTTTGGTTTGGCTTTGCTTTGTGTTTTGTTTTTGTAGCTAGCTGGCCTGGAACTCTCTACATAGACCAGGCTAACCTCAGACTTGCAGAAATCCCCCTGCCTCTGCCTTCCAAGGGCTAGGATTACAGGTCTGTGCCATCGTGCCTGGCTCCAGGGATTTCTGGACCCTGGGATAACATCCCTGTCTCCAGGCGTAAGAAGGAGGCCCAGTGCTTAGCATTCTAGTGACGCCTAGAATGACGGAAGGGCCATGAAGTCTCGGCAAGTGTTGACATCAGGCTGCATCCTGCCCTAAGTTACTCTATATGCTGTGTCCAACAGTGGTTTTTCAGACTGTGCCTTGTCCTAAGGGGACTCCATTTTACATACCAATTTTGGTTTTTTAAAATATATTTTATTTATTCATTAGAGAGAGACAGAATGGGTGCACTAAGGACTCCAGCCACTGCAAACGAACTCCAGATGTATGTGCCCCCTTGTGTATCTGGCTTACGTGGGTCCTGGATAGTCAAACCTGGATCTTGTGGCTTTGCAGGCAAATGCCTTAACCGCTAAGCCATCTCTTCAGTCCTTGACTTGTTTTTATTTATTTGAGACACGTGCGTGCACACACACATATGGAAAGAGAGAGAGAGAATGAGAATGGGTGTACCAGGGCCTCTAGCCGCTGCAAATGAACTCCAGAACCAAACACCACCTTATGCATCTGGCTTATGTGGGTCCTTTGGCTTTGCAGGCAAGTGCCTTAACCACTGAACCATCTCACCAGTCCCCTTTATTTCATTTTGAGAGTGGAGGATGACTGGGTAAACACATGGTCAGTACCACCTGCATGGCACCTCCTATGTGGGCATGGACTGATAAATAACTTACTCCTGTTAGTAAAAAGGGCGCCATTCTATAAATTTATTGGGAGTGAATTGGGATTGTAGGAACACATGAGTGTTTTGAAATCTCAGGAAAATCAGGCTCAAGAGCTTATTGGACACACTAGACTGAGAGAAGAGGTATAACTCCCTCACCTGGCCCCCTTAAAGAAGTGGACACCTATTGAGTCAGCTTGGACCTATAGGGGAAGATCTAGGTTATTACATTTTGCTACAGGTTAGAAAGGTCAGAAAGGTCTGGCCTTTCCTTATCTCTCTCTCTCTCCTCCTTTAGGGAGTCCTTCTACTCCCTTCTGAGAAGACCCTTCCTAGACAGTTAATATTTCTGGGAAGACTGTCCTTTTTCCAGAAATTCTGACCCCAGACACCTGATGGAGCTCATTAAAAAAATAAAACAACAAAAAATAATAATAAAAAGAAAGAAAGAAAAAGAAAACAAAACTGAGTTTTTTAATTTAATTTTTATTAACATTTTCCATGAATATAAAAAAATCCCATGGTAATACCCTCTCCCCCCCCCACACTTTCCCCTTTGACATTCCATTCTCCATCATATTACCTCCCCATCTCAATCATTGAAAACTGAGTTTTAACATGGGTTTCTCAAACCTTCCTTCCCTCCCTGGGCAAGAGCTCTGCCTTTTTTCATTCTCTTGCGTTCTGGGCTTCTCAATGTCTTCCTTCCTTCCTTTAAGACCCCTTCTCTCTTTTTTTTTTTTTTTTAATTTAATTTATTTATTTATTTGAGAGCGACAGACACAGAGAGAAAGACAGATAGAGGGAGAGAGAGAGAATGGGCACGCCAGGGCTTCCAGCCTCTGCAAACGAACTCCAGACGCGTGCGCCCCCTTGTGCATCTGGCTAACGTGGGACCTGGGGAACCGAGCCTCGAACCAGGGTCCTTAGGCTTCACAGGCAAGCGCTTAACTGGTAAGCCATCTCTCCAGCCCGGGAAAAGACCTCTTAACTGTGGCGGCACCATTCCAGTGACTGGAGTGCTGAAGAAAACTCACTGTGCCCTAGAGGTTACGGTGGTCAGCTTCCTCCCTGAAAGTGACCAAGTTGCTTCTTTCTCCTGAGCCTTGCTCCCAGGATGGTCTAGGCCCCCTGGAACTGTAAACCCAAACAAACCCCAGTTACCTGTTGTGTAGCAATTTCCTCCAAGTTAAAACAATGAATTGAAACATTTCCCCCCCCCAGAGGTCAACAAGTCTGGCAAAGCTGAAACTTGAGAGTCCACAAAAGCCCCTCCCCAAGGTAATGGAGGCAGTAAGCAAGTGCTGGGGGAGGTCTCCAGACCAGCCCAGCTTCCTCATGGTCCTCCTGTGACTCTTCACCTATGCCGGGGGAGGGGGAGGAGGCTTGTCCGCCACGCTGCTACCTTTGAGTCATCCATGCTCTGTAAGCAACCCCAGTAAACTCAGTGGTTCCCCAGAATTGGTTTTGGTACAATCGTGCTTTGGTCTGTTTTGCCAGTGAGCGCCTTAGCTGCTATTTAACTTATTTATTTAACTGTATTTTCTTTTTAAAAATATTTTTATTGGGCTGGAGAGATGGTTTACCGCTTAAGTGCTTGCCTGTGAAGCCTCAGCACCCTGGTTTGAGGCTCGATTCCCCAGGTCTCACATTAGCCAGATGCACAAGGGGGCGCACGCGTCTGGAGTTCGTTTGCAGTGGCTGGAAGCCCTGGCATGCCCATTCTCTGTCTCTGCCTCTCTCTTTCTCGCTGTCAAATAAATAAATAAAAATAAACAAAAAAATTTTTTTTAAATTTTTATTGCCCGGCGTGGTGGCATACACCTTTAATCTCAGCACTTGGGAGGCAGGGGTAGGAGCCTGAGACTCCATAGTGAATTCCAGGTCAGCCTGAGCTAGAGTGAGGCCTTACCTCAAAAGAAAAAAAAAACAAAAAAGAGAGAGAAAGAGAGAAAATGGGTGTGCCAGGGCCTAGTGCTGTTGCAAATGCAGTCCAGACACATGGTCCACTTTGTGCTTGTGGTTTTATGTGGGTACTGGTGGAATCAAACTCAGGCCATGAGGCTTTGCAAGCAAGTGCCTTTAACTGCTGAGCCATCTCCCCAGCCCCCTACACTGTATCTCTCGAGTGGACCTCCAAAGAAGGCCACAAGGATTTCCTGTGACTGCCGCCCCAGCTCTGAGTCCGGAGACACTAACCACAGCAGATGGAGGGCAGAAGTGTCAGACTGTGGTCAGCCTGACCCTTCCTGTGGGTGTGATCCTTATTTGTCTCCCCAAGAGGCAGCATGAGGCTCTTGAGGGCAAAAGGACTATGGAGACAGTTTAGACGCCCCATGCCCACTGCTCGGTCAGGCCATAGTAGGACTATGGGTGGACGTAGACAGTGTTAAAGGATGCGGAGGTGGATCTGTGCGTGAGCGAGAGGCCTAAATGTGCTCCCCGGGGACCCAGGGCCGCATAGTCGTTTGTACCCCATTCCTCAGGTAAGGGCTGCCCTGGGTCAGTCACCTCTCACCACCCCCACAGCTCTGCGGGTCTTCAGCAACGTCCTACTCCTTTATCCAGGCTCATTGGAGGAGCAATGCCAGCACTCAGATCCCCCACTAGGGCTGGGGTCAAGACTACCCCTGTGACCCAAAGTCTGCTTCTACCAGAGCTAGACTCCCCATACTGTGCTCAGGAGGCAACACGGAGCAAGAGGAGGAGGTTCTCTCTGAGCGTGAAAACGTACAGTGCTGAGGGAGATGGGCTGGGGGTGCTGAGACAGTGTCTGTGCTAGTTAATTTTTTTTTCCCCCCAGATTTTATTTATTGCAAGGAGAAACAGAGAGAGAATGAATGGGTGTGCCAGAGCCTCTAGCCATTGCAAACAAACTCCAGATGCATGCACCACTTTGTGCATCTGGGTTTACATGGGTACTGGGGAATTGAACCTTGGTCTATAGGCATTGCAAGTAAGTGCCTTAACTACTGAGCCATCTCTTCAACCCAACATTTTTTTGTCTTTTTCAATTTTTGTGATAGTTTGGGCTGAAGGGATGGCTTCGGGGTTAAGGCGTTTACCTGCAAAGCCAAAGAACCCAGGTTAGATTCCACAGGACCCACGTTAGTCAGATGCACAAGGGCGCTCACGCATCTGGGGTTCATTTGCAGTGGCTGGAGGCCCTGGTGCACCCATTCTCTCTCTCTCCCTCTTTCTCTGTCAAATAAGTAAATAAATAAAAAATAAAATAAAGTATTAAAATTTTGTGATAGTTTATCTTGTCAACTTGATAGGATTTAGAATCGCTATGGAAATAAATTTCTGAATATGCCTATGAGAATTTCTTGATTAGGTTACTTGAGGTGGGAAGCCCCACCATAAATATGGTAGCATCATTGCACGGGCTGGGTTCCTAAACTGAATAAAAAGACAAAATGCTCTGGAGAGATGGCTCAGCAGTTGAAGTGTTTGCCTGCAAAATCTGTCAACCCCAGGTTGGATTCCCCAGTTCTTATATAAAGTCAGGTGCACAAAATGGCATATGCATCTGAAGTTCGTTTCCAGTGTCTAAAGGACCTGGCATACCCATTCTCTCTGTCTATGCTTGCAAATTTATACATATATATAAAGTCAAGTCTTAAAAAAACAGACAAAGCAAGCTGAGCACCAGCATTCACCTCTCTGCTTCCTGATCGTGCGGCAGCGTGACCAGCTGCCTGCTGCCACACTTTCCCTGCCCTAACGGGCTGTGTCAGAAATTTAAGCCAAAACAAGCCTTTCCTCCAGTGCATTGCTTCTTCTTTTTCTTTCTTTCTTTCTCTCTCTCTCTCTTTTTTTTTTTTTTGGTTTTTCGAGGTAGGGTCTCACTCTAGCCCAGGCTGACCTGGAATTCACTATGGAGTCTCAGGGTGGCCTCGAACTCTTGGCGATCCTCCTACCTCTGCCTCCCGAGTGCTGGGATTAAAGGCGTGCGCCACCACGCCCGGCTTCTTTCTTTCTTTCTTTCTTTCTTTCTTTCTTTCTTTCTTTCTTTCTTTCTTTCTTTCTTTCTTTCTTTCTTTTTTTGCAGTAGGGTCTCACTCTAGCCCAGGCTGACCTGGGATTTGAACTCAGGAGGATAGACACTGTTTCAGTTACTTATGTGCTGTGACCAAATACCTAACAAGAAGCAGTGTAAGGGCCAGGCATGGTGGCGCACGCCTTTAATCCCAGCACTTGGGAGGTAGAGGTAGGAGGATTGCTGTGAGTTCAAGGCCACCCTGAGGCTATGTAGTAAATTCCAGGTCAGCCTGGGCTAGAGTGAGACCCTACCTCGAGAAACCAATAAATAAATAAATAAATGGAAATTAAATTTAAATTTAAAAAAGCCTGGTGGCCTGGGTTCATCGCCACATAATGCCAGACACACAAAGTGGCATATGCATTTGGGGTTTGTTTGCAATAGCAAGAGGCTCTGGTGCACCCATACTCCTCTCTCTCTCTCTGTCTCTCAAAAAAAAAAAAAAAAAAGGAAAAGCAGTACAAAGCTGGGGTGCAGCTGCGTTCCGGGCCTCCTGGGGGAGTGAGTGTAAGGAGTGAGGAAGGAGTCTAGTTGGACTCCGCAGCTGTGGGCATGTGCATGCTGGGGGAAACTGGCTAGCCTGGGACAGCCAAGAGAACCTGTTGGGGACATTCCCTGTCCCTCTCAGCCCCTCAGCCCTGAAGCCTTTACCCCCTCTCCCTCCCTGTGGCCTTTCTCCACCTCTACCCATCCCTGCCCTCCTGCCTATGGATCTTGTCTAGCTGGGGCTGGTGACTCATCAGGAGGCGCAGATGGACAAGGACAAACAGGGCTATTTTCTTCCTTCCTTTTTTCTTCCTTCCCTTCCCCCCATTTTCCTCATCCTTCCACTATCCCTTCTGCCAGGTGTACTACACACAGGTGTATGAAACCCCTGTGGGTGTCCCCCGATCTGTAAATTGCCTAGAATGAGCAGGTGCTGGGAGGGAGGGGTTGGGTGGGGCTGTTCAGTCACTGCTCCCCTACACCATGTGAGCTCCCCAGCCCTGTCCCTGGCACCCATGGCTTTGGGGTTGATATTTATAGCTAGTTCCTCTAGTTTGCATCCTGCCTGAGCCCCAACCTCAGGAAGCCATTGCACGTGGCTGGCCTTGGTTGCCTCATCTCTAAAATGGGGACGTTTGACCTTTCTTACTGGCTTTAGAAGGAAGAAGATCTTGAAAAACAATGAGTATGCCAGGCAGGGTGGTGTAGGACTGTAATTCCAGCGCTCAGAAGGATGAGGTTGGAGGATTGCCACGAGTTCGAGGCTAGCCTAGCCTACAAGATTGAATTCCAGCTCAGCCTGGGCAAGAATGAGACCTTGCCTCAAAAAAATAAATAAATCAGGGCTGGAGAGATGGCTCAGCGGTTAAGGTGTTTGCCTGCAAAGCCTAAGGACCCTGGTTCTACCCCCCAGTTCCCACATAAAGCCAGAAGCTCAGAGTGGCGCATAAATCTGGATTTGGTTGCAGTGGCTGGAGACCCTGGTGCGCCCATTCTCTCTCCCCCAATCCCTCTCTCTCTCTGCTTGCAAATAAATAGATAGATAAATAAATAAATAAATAAATAAGCCAGGCATGGTGGTGCATGCCTGCACTTAGGAGGCAGAGGTAGGAAAATTTCTGCGAGTTTGAGACCAGCTACAGAGTGAATGCCAGCTCAGCCTGGGCTAGAGTGAGACCCTACGTTGAGAAACGTCTAAAATAAATAAATACAGGTGTGTTGTGAGATTAAATTAGAAAATCAATGTATCTCATGACCAGATCAATAGAAGCAGGAAAGAATGGGCAAATAAAGAGCCAGGCATAGCGATAGATTCCTCTAGTCCCCGTGCTGGGAGGCTGATGCAGTAGGACTGCTGTGATTTCAGGCCAGTCTTGAGTTGCATAGTGAGTTCAAGGCCAGGTTGGACTATAACGTGAGACCCTGTCTCAAAAAAAATCGAAAAGGGTCTGCAGAGATGGCTTAGAGGTTAAGGTGTTTATAAAGCCAAAGGACCCAGGTTCGATTCCCCAGAACCCACATAAGCCAGATTCACAAGGTGGTGCATGGATATGGAGTTCATTTGTAGCAGCTGGAGGCCCTGGAACACCCATTCTCTCTCTATCTGCCTCTCTTTCTCTCAAAAAAAAGACAGGAAGCTGGGTGTAGCACATGCCTTTAATCCCAGTACTTGGGAGGTAGAGAGAGTAGGATCGCCATGAGTTCAAGACTACCCCAAAACAATATAGTAAATTCCAGGTCAGCCTAGGTAGAGCAAAACCCTACCTCAAAAAAATCAAATTAGAGCCGGGCGTGGTGGCACACGCCTTTAATCCCAGCACTTGGGAGGCAGAGGTAGGAGGATCACCGTGAGTTCGAGGCCACCCTGAGACTACATAGTGAATTCCAGGTGAGCCTGGGCTAGAGTGAGATCCTACCTCGAAAAACAAAACAAAAAAATAATAATAAATAAAAAAGCCCTGATTTTTAATTTTTTTTAATTTTAAATTATTTATTTATTTATTTGAGAGTGACAGACACAGAGAGAAAGACAGACAGAGGGAGAGAGAGGAAATGGGTGCGCCAGGGCTTCCAGCCTCTGCAAACGAACTCCAGACGCGTGCGCCCCCTTGTGCATCTGGCTAACGTGGGACCTGGGGAACCGAGCCTCGAACTGGGGTCCTTAGGCTTCACAGGCAAGCGCTTAACTGCTAAGCCATCTCTCCAGCCCAAAAGCCCTGATTTTAATAGGAGGAAAACCATGAGTTCAAGACCAGCCTGAGACTACATAGTGAACCCCAGGTTTGTCGCCTGGGCTACAGTGAGACCCTACCTCAAAAAAAAAAAAAAAAAAAAAGAAGAAGAAGAAAAAGAAGGAGGAAGAAGAGGAGGATAGGGATGAATCTCACTTGGTAGAGTGCTTGCCTAGCATACACTCAGCCCTGGGTTTGACCCCTATAATCCCAGTATAGTGATGCACACCTGTGATCCCAGAACAGGGGAGGCAGAAACAGGTGAGTCAGGAGTTCAAGGTCACCCTCAGTTATTAGGGAGTTTAAGGCTAGGCTGGGCTATGTGAGACCCTGTCTCAAAACAAAATAATTTAAATTAAATTAAATTAGCCAAAAGGCCCTGTTTAGCAAACTCGGGTGCACTGGGTAGATCCTGTCACAGGCCCATCTCTGTGCCTTTGTAATCCCATGGACTAAAGGTATTTGCAGAGACGAGCTGAGGAGGTAGGAGGGGCTGCCCAGAGAGAGGCAGGGGCTGAGCCAGGACGCAGGGAGGCTAAGGCTAGATTCTCTGGCTCAGGAATGCGACAGTCCTTTGCCGAACTCTGTGTACTCAGCAGTGGCTGCTGCCACAAGGACCCAGAGCTTAACTTTCAGTGGAGTCCACACAGGGGCTCTGCCCACTCACATGCCATGCATTTGGCATAGATCCCTGTGCCACGTGCCTGCTACAGAAGCAGAGCACACCCTGGACTTCAGGGAGGAGATGCCACTGTGGCTGGACATGCTTGGACATTGCCCAGCCTGTGTTTGGCAGAAGACCATGCCCCCCTGGAATTCTGAGGTCAGTGGAAGGACAGACTTCCCACCCAGCAGCTTGTGTATGCCCGTGGTCTGCAGTCCCACTCCCAGCTGCATGCCCCAGTCCCTCATCCCTTTACCGCTGACCAATGACAGAGGACACGCAAGTGCCGGGCATAACCCCGTTTCACTGTGGTTCCTCTTTCAACAATCCTCACCCATTCTTACACAGTGCTGCCTTGCCCACCCACATCTTTGCCTGTGGGCAAAGAATGACAGGAATACTTACGATTCTGGGATCGGTTTTCGTCTCCATGAGTTTGGTCACTGGTGCACAGGGACAATTGCAGGGTTGCCATCTGTCTCAGTTCATTTTTGTGTTGCTAATAACACAAGATCACAGGCTGGTTAAGTTAGGAAAGAGGTTTAAACGGGGCGTGGTGGCGCACACCTTTAATCCCAGCACTCGGGAGGCAGAGGTAGGAGGATCGCTGTGAGTTCGAGGACACCCTGAGACTACAGAGTGAATTCCAGGTCAGCCTGGGCTAGAGTGAGACCCTACCTTGAAAAACAACAACAACAACAAAAAAAAAAAAAAAGAAAGAAAGAAAAGAGGTTTATTTAGGCTCACAGTACAAGTCCAACATGATGGTCTTTTTTTTTTTCTTTTTTGGAGGTAGGGTCTCACTCTAGCCCAGGCTGACCTAGAATTCACTGTGTAATCTCAGGGTGGCCTCAAACTCATAGTGATCCTCCTACCTCTGCCTCCCGAGTGCTGGGATTAAAGGCATGTGCCACCACGCCCGGCTATGATGGTCTTCTTGCTAGCAGGGTCCTGAGGCAGCACAGGGCATCACATGAGAGAGTGGAGAGAGGAGAGACCTCACTATAGCTCATCTGAGAGGAAACCCATTGATTAACTAGCACATGAGTAAAATAATCTTTTTTTTTTTTTTGGTTTTCAAGGTAAGGTCTCACTCTAGCCCAGGCTGATCTGGAAGTCACTATGTAGTCTCAGGCTGGCCTTGAACTCACAGCTGATTCTCCCCCCACCCCACCTCCAGAGTGCGGGGATTAAAGACGTGCACGCCTGGAGAGATCGTATATTCATGAGGCTCTTAAAGGTCTCATCTCTTAGTATCTCATCAGGGGAAGTAGATTCCAACATGAGTTTTGGAGGGCCTCATCATCCTAAACCATAGTCCCACCTTTGTGTAAAGACCCACTACCTGCTTCCTGTCCTGCCAACACCTCACGCAAGCCATACAAGCTTGCTGATGTCTTCCTGAGTGTCTCTGTCCCCTTGACACCTGTTTGCTGTCCCGTGTGAAAGGTTTGTTCTTTCCTTCTCAGGTCTGGCAACATGGCCTCTGCTGCCCCACCTTCCCCCAGCAAGCCAGGTGTGTCCCCATCTCAGAACCTGCTCAGGTGGCTCACTAGACTCGGGGCACCTATCAACAACTTCCACAGTGATTAATTTTTCAACAAGCTGCACCCCTTCTTTAGACAGTACCCCCTTACCTACCCAGAGAACTTGTGGGCAAAAAGTGACAAAGAGTACATTTATTATTCTAAGACGTTTTTCCCCTCCTTCTGAGTTTGGCTTTATACATATATATATATATATATATATATATATATATATACACACACATACACATACACACACATACATACACATACACACACAAATATACATATATATATACATATACATACATACATACATACATACATATATATGGAGCAGGTGCTGGTGGCACACACCTTTAATCCCAGCACTGGGGAGGCAGAGGTAGGGGGACTGCCATCAGTTCAAGGCCACCCTGAGACCTGAGACTACATAGTAAATTCCAGGTCAACCTGGGCTAGAGCGAGACCCTACCTTGAGAAGCTGAAAAAAAATTTTTAAATTTATTTAAGAGAGAGTGAGAGAAAGAGTCAGATAGAGAGAATGGGCACACCAGGGTCTCTAGCCACTGCAAATGAATTCTAGATGGATGCACCACCTTGAACATCTGGCTTTACGTGGGTATTGCGGAATAGATCCCGGGGTGTTAGGCTTTGCAGGCCAAGCACCTTAACAGCTGAGCCATCTTTCCAGCCCCTGAGTTTGGCCACTTTGGCATCTCATCATTTTTCATGTGTTTTCAGCCAATATTGGACTCCTTTGGGGCTGTAAGCATATGTCACAGGTTGATCATAAGCTGGTTAGCAAGGGAGCCATTATGGGAAATAAAATACAGCGATCCCTCCAGCATGCCGAGAAGCCACGTGACGTAGTAAGTTGGAGAGCAAACACTGAATCCAGACTGCCTGAGTTTCTATTCCTTTTGCCTTCACAGCGGTGTGACCTTAAATATGATCACTTGACCTCTCTGTGCCTCTGTTTCCCACCTGTGACAACCAGCTTATAACCCCTCACAGGATGGTGGTTGCGCCTGAAAATTTATTACCAATTCAGTGAGTAAGTGCAAGTTCCTAGTACAATCCCTGGTGCGCAACAAGCACGGCCGAGAGTTGGCTATTTATTATGAGCAAGTTTATATAGGAGAGGGAGAAAGAATGTTAGATAAGGTTGTTTAAATATGTACGGATCTGGCTAGCTTTACAGGACCGTAAAGCTGTCACGTTCATATCAGCTGCAAGGGTTAAACCGAGGTCAAACCAACCAGGCCTGGCTCTTCAATGCCAGGTGTGGGCTGTTAATCAGAAATACTGGCCACAGAACTTGTCTTATTTGCTTTGCTGGAGCCTGGGATGACTTTCTTTCTTAGACCTCAGCCTGCATCCCCGGATGATTATCCAGGAATCTTTCAACGGAGCAGGGCCGGGAGCATGTGAGGCGGCGAGAGGACGGGATCGCTGGGGAGCCCATCACAGCCCCCCACAGCCAGATGGCGCTGGCCCAGGGCTCCGCTGCTACTGAGAGCCAGATGGGAAGGGCTGGGCACGGAGTCCTGGGACTGGACAGATGACAGGCTTGACTGTGGTTCTTGCCATGGGAACCACTCACAAGGACCAGCCAGGGTTCTCCTGGCCACTGGCCACACTGTCTTCAGTATCCTTGGCCTTCATGGAGTTCCTTCTCCTGGTTCCCAGAGACCTGGCAGGCTGTTGTCCTGACTTGCCTATGGAGGAAGGGAGGAGGGCGAGCTGGACAATTTAGCCAGGCTGAGCAGAGAGCCAAGAGGGGCTTAGCAGCAACCTGAGGTCTGGCACCGGGCCTCCCCTTCCTTCACCCTCTCTGCTGCCCAAGCTGTTTAGGACACTGCTCAGGACACTGGCACTCAGCTAATAGAGACATGCTAATGTTGCTTGGCAAATGCAAACCCAAAGATACGAGGTCACCTGACACTTTGCAGTTCCAGCCAATAGAAATATAATATGAGCCCGTATGTTATTTGAGATTTTCTAGTAGAGTCTAAGTTTTTAAAAAAGTGAATTAGTCTCAGTAATAATACATTTAATTTGATATAGTTTATCGAGGACATTACGATTATCATCATGTAATCAATATACAAAATAATTAAGCTATTTATATTCTTGGGTTCATGCTAAATTTTTTTGGGGGGGTTTCGAGGTAGGGTCTCACTCTAGCCCAGGTTGACCTGGAATACACTATGGAGTCTTAGGGTGGCCTTGAACTCACAGCGATCCTCCTACCTCAGCCTCCTGAGTGCTGGGATTAAAGGTGTGCGCCACCACCCCTGGCCATGCTAAATTTTTTTTTAATTTTTTAAAAAATTTATTTATTTGAGAGCAACAGACGGAGAGAGAAAGACAGATAGAGGGAGAAAGAGAATGGGCGCCCCAGGGCTTCCAGCCTCTGCAAACGAACTCCAGACGCGTGTGCCCCCTTGTGCATCTGGCTAACGTGGGACCTGGGGAACCGAGCCACGAATCCGGGTCCTTAGGCTTCATAGGCAAGCGCTTAACCGCTAAGCCATCTCTCCAGCCCCATGCTAAATTTTTAAAACCTATTTTTTTTGTTTGTTTTTTTCAAGGTAGGGTCTCACTCTGGCCCAAGCTGACCAGGAATTCACTATGTAGTCTCAGGGTGGCCTTGAGCTCACAGTGATCCTCCTACCTCTGCCTCTGCTGGGATTAAAGATGTGCGCCACCATGCTTGGCTTGGTTTTGTTTTTGGAGGTAGGGTCTCACTCTAGCCCAAGCTATTCACTATGGCCTTGAACTCACAGCAATACTCCTACCTCAGCCTCCGAGTGCTGGGATTAAAGATGTGTGCCACCACGCCCTGCCCTGTGTATTTTTTAAGTTCATTTATTTGTATGTATGGGAACCAGGGTCTCTTGTTACACCACGTAAAGCCAGGTTATTTGCCTACAACAGACTTTGCAAACGAGCCCATTTTTGTTGTTCTGAGAGAAGGTCTACTTCGTAGCTTCGGTTGGCCTGGGACTCACCTGGTAGCCAGGCTGACTCCAAACTCATAGCAATCCTCCTGCCTCAGCTTCTTGAGTGCTGGGATTACAGGAGTATGACACCGTACCCCACTAAAAAGTGAAGGGCTTGTAATAAGGGAGTGGGGCAGGCCATGGTGGTGCACGCCTTTAAACCTGGCACTGGAAAGGCAGAGGTAGGAGGGCTGCCATGAGTTCAAGGCCACCCTGAGACTACATAGTGAATTCCAGGTCAGGGCGAGACCTTACCTTCCTTGGGAAAAAAAAAAAAAAAGAGTGCATACCTAATTTAGTAGGTCAAAGGGAGAGAGGGTAAAAGGGCACCAATAGGAAAAACAAATAGTTTTCTTTAGGAAAGGCCAGTGTGTTGGTAAAAGTAGGAGATAAGAAAGTTTGTGAACTGCGGTCTTTCTGTTTCTTCAGAGCCACACCGCTTCTCCCAAGAAGAGATTTATGGCCCCCTCATTTACGGGACCACTTCCCAGAAGCTGCTTTGGGACAGATAAAGGAAGCGAGGGGGAAGCTTTCCTAGCATCTGTTGAATCTCAAATGTCTTCAGCATATAATCCTCTCTCTGCCACCTCGGAGTGTGGGTCCCTGGCACCTTTCAAGTGCTCCACAGCTGCATGCGGCTAGTGGCCACCGCCCCGGATGGTGCCACCGTGGAACGGGAGTCCCAACAAGCTTCCCTTTTGCGGACGGACTGCCTGGCTCAGCTGCCAGGGATGCCCACTACCTGCGCAGCAGCCAGGAGGCTCCCCACCTCCCGGCATTGTGCAACCCAACACCTTTCCACTGCTTTGGCACAAACCTGTGGAGAGGGCGGCGGTCAGGAACTAATTTCTTCTTGTTCATTTTTTATTTTATTTTTTTCCAAATTAGCTAGAGGGTCAATGCCCGCAGCAAGTAGGACGCGGCGGATGCTAGGATTCTACCAGGCCCAGATTCCTCTGCCGCACTCTCCGAGGGGTCGTCGGAGCGCGCGACCTAGGGCATGGGGCTCTGCAAGCATCCTCTAAGGTGCTACAAGCACAGTGTGCACTGGCAGCATTCCACCTCAACCCTCGCCCTGGCTGCTCCTTCCGTCCCCCCCACCCCAACTGGGAGGCACAGGAGCCTTCACAGATGGGGAAACTGAGGTGCGGATCCACAGTAGCGATCACCCCGGTGCGCTCCTGCCACCCTGGGGCGTGGGGGGTGGGGGCGGCTAAAAGTTCAGTATCAACAAAATCCCGGGGTTCTCCGGAGAAAACTCCCGGTAAGACTTCCCGCCGTGGCGCCAAGCCAGCCCCTCGGACACAAGGGCCCTTGGGGGGAGCCGCCGGGGACTGGCAGGCGGGGCGGTGGCCCCGGGGAGCCCTGATGTAACCCCGCGCCCGGCTTGCAGGAGAAGCCCCCAGGCGCCGCGCATCGCTTGTTTACTCGAGGCGCGGGTGGAGTCGCGGCCAGGGCCCCCCTCCCTCACCCCCGGAGGGCATCCCAGCCTCCTGAGAGCTGGGCAGGCTGGGGAGAGTGGGTCTCGCTTCCTTCCGCCTCTGATGGTCTAAGACACCGGTCCAAGGTGACTCTGCGGGGGGCGGGGGGAGCGCGGGGGCTGAGCCCCCACGCAGTTAAAATAACAGTCAAAACCTGGAGCTTCTATCCCCGTGGAGCCAAGACAAGGGCTCCTCTGTTCAGATTTTACCGCAGCGGTTGCAAGTCCCCAAATCGACCCCCACATCTTCCTGGGCCGGATCTGTTTGTGCATCCTGGGAGCAAGGTTTCTATGCAATGCAAAAGCATGGGGAGTCCCTGATTCTAGACATTGTAGGGAACCTTTGGTTGGCCACACGTCTCCCTTGGGAAAACAAACAAACAAACAAATAAAAACAACAGCATTGCCTAGGGGCGTTTAGTAATTTTGCAACTTTGAGTTTGCTTTGGATGGGGAAAAGTTAACATACTGGAGGACTGAAGGGCAGAATTCCCTTGCGGCTGTCTGACTGCAAGTGACCTCCCGACATTCCTCTGCGCCCCAGTGCTGAGGCCTGGCCGTGCTGGGGCCAGTGCCAGAGAGCAAGGGTATTGGAGCTCACAGCACCCACTCCAACTGAGCTCTAGGCCAAATATAGGCCTTCCACCCAAGGGAAAGGGAGAACAAGCTAGTGTGTGGCTGGATGACCATAGTTCTGGATGGAGCCCAAGCTTTGCCAATGCTGAGGGAGCCTGGCAGCTGTGACCTGTGCCCACTGCGAGAGTTGTCTAGTGAGGAGCCTCAGTTCTCTGGTGAGGCACCAGGTTGAGTGCAGACAAGGTAGATGTGTGTGTGTGTGTGTGTGTGTGTGTGTGTGTGTGTGTGAGAGAGAGAGAGAGAGAGAGAGAGAGAGAGAGAGAGAGAGAGAGAGATATCGGGCGAGCAGATGGGAACCTGAGGTCACCTTGTGAGTTGGTGATAGCAGGGAGTCCACAACCCTGTTCCCATTCCCTCGTGTGTCCTGAAAGGGCAAGAACACCGTCGAGGAGGCAGTGCAGGTCTCACCGAGGGGAGGCCAGACTGCCAGCTAAGAAAGGCAAGTAGTGCACTATTTGAAGGAGTGGGAGAGATGGTTCCCTGAGCTGGGGGCTAAGGAACCGGGAGGCTCCTCTGAGACCAAAGGGCCTGTAGGAAGCAAGTATATGGAAAATGAAATCAAAGGGACTCTGAGGTTAAGGAGCAGCAGCTGAGCCTGAAGATGGCTCAGTTTGGTAGAGGGCTTGCAGCTCAATGATGAGGACTCCAGTTCAGATCCCAGCACCCATGTAAAAGCCTAGCGCCGCAAGCACGTCAGTAGGGGCTGAGACAGAATCTGTAGGCCGCCTTGGCTAGCAAGAATTGGTCTTAGACACTGTCTTAAAAAGTAAGGTGACCCTGATGCCCCAAAAACATAGGCCATTGCCAAGGCCCTTGGTTTCCCACCAGGAATAGATGGTAAGACCCTATTACTGAAGACTCCATATACTTGGGCTGCAAGGCCACTGAGAAATCTTGCTGGAACTGAGCTGATAACCTCCTCCATGTAGACCAGCTTCCAGAAAGCTGGAAGAAGCCATTCTGCATGCAGTTCAATGGGAGAAAGAAAAATCACCAGTGAAGATATTCATCAGCAGACACTGCAAGCCTTATAATTGGCCAGCCAGGCCAAATGAGCCAACAGGTGCAAAAGTGGCACATCTGTTATGGGGGAAACCAACTGCCCTCCAATTGGACTGGAGGCCCGCTCCAAGGGAAGGGAATACATCCCAGATACTGAAAACTTAAAACAGGGGTAATCATAAGCTCTAGGGGTGTAAAGTCTGCTGTTGTCTGGCCAAATGTATATACTATGCTTATCAAACTGCCCAGGAAGCATTTCTGTTAATGTTCACACTTATATTAATGATACTCTCACTTTTGATTGAGAATCTTCTCTTTTCAGATGGCAGTGACCTTGGACGACTCAGAAGGTATCATGGTGATGGAAAGAAATGACCGCAGTGCTCAGTACTTCAATATCTGTATCGCACCTTCCAAGGCTCAGGGTCTAATGCGGAAGAGGTGGTGGAAAGAATGTAAGAGCCAAAGGAAGGGCAGGACTCCATACAACATGCTCCCTCCAGACACAAAATGGCCTGAATATCCATGGCCTCACAGTGCCTGATAATACCTGCATAAGACTATCATAAGAGGAGGAAAAGATCAAGACATCAAAAGTAAAAAGAGACTGATTGAGATGGGGAGGAGGTATGATGGAGAGTGGAGTTTCAAAGGGGTAAGTGGGGGGAAGTGAGGGTATCACCATGGGGTATTTTTTATAATCATGGAAGTTGTTAATAATAAAAAAAAAAAAAAGTAAGTCAAGCGCCACATGTTCTCCCTCATATGTGGATCCCAGCTATGGATGATTGGGCTTCTGCGTGAGAAGGAAAATACTTAGTAGCAGAGGCCAGTAAGTTTAAAAGGAGATATAAAGGGAAGAGAAAGGAAGGGAGGAGGGTACTTAATAGGTTGGTATTGTATATATGTAAGTACAATGATTGAGATGGGGAGGTAATATGATGGAGAATGGAATTTCAAAGGGGAAAGTGCGGGGGGGGGGAGGTATTACCATGGGATATTTTTATAATTATGGAAAATGTTAATAAAAATTGTGAAAATTAAAAAAAGTAAGGTGAGGCAGTGCCCACGTACACAAGACCATCATAATAGGAGGAAAAGATCATGACATCAAAATAAAAGAGAGCCGGGCGTGGTGGCGCACGCCTTTAATCCCAGCACTCGGGAGGCAGAGGTAGGAGGATCGCCGTGAGTTCAAGGCCACCCTGAGACTACAGAGTTAATTCCAGGTCAGCCTGGACCAGAGTGAGACCCTACCTCGAAAAACCAAAAAAAAAAATAAAAAAAAATAAAAGAGAGACTGATTGAGAGGAGGAGGGGATATGATGGAGAATGGAGTTTCAAAGGGGAAAGTAGGGGGAGGGAGGGTATTACTATGGGATATTGTTTACAAACATGGAAGTTAGTTGTTAATAAAAACAACAACAAAAAAGTAAGGTGAGGGCTGGAGAGATTGCTTAGTGGTTAAGGCGCTTGCCTGCAAAACCAAAGGACCCAGGTTCGATTCTCCAGGACCCATGTGAGCCAGATGCACATGGGGGCATATGCATCTGGAGTACCTTTGCAGTGGCTGGATGCCCTGGTGTGCCCATTCTCTCCCTCTCTCTCAAATAAATAAATAAATAAATAATATATTTTTCTAAAAAGTAAGATGAGCCGGGGGTTTTGGCACACGCCTTTAATCCCAGCACTTGGGAGGCAGAGGTAGGAGGATCACCGTGAGTTCAAGGCCACCCTGAGACTCCATAGTGAATTTCAGGTTAGTCTAGGCTGGAGCAAGACCCTACCTACCCTCCCTCCACACACAAAAATGTAAGGTGGAAGGGCCAGGGAAATAGCTCAGCAGTTAAAGGCACCTGCTTGTAAAGCCTGATGGCCTGGGTTTGATTCCCTAGTACCCACGGAAAACCAGTGGGGCATGAGTCTGGAGTTCTTTTGCAGTAACCAGAAGCCCCGAAATGTCCATTCTTTCTCTCCCCGCTCCTTGCAAATAAATAAATAAAAATAAGGTTGAGAGTGACTTAGAAGGCAACCAATGTTGACCTTTGGCCTCTAGGTCCACACCCACCTACACATACATGCAAACACATATACAAACATGGATGTATATCACAGGCACATGCCAAAAAATAAAAAGAGCAGCAAGTTTATCCAGGCCAGCCAGGGTCAAGGGAAATTCTTTTTGATGTTTATTTATTTGAGAGAGAGGAAGAGGCAGATAGATGGAGAGAGAGAGAGAGAGAGAGAGAGAGAGAGAGAGAGAGAGAGGGAGAGAATGGTCATGCCAGGGCCTCCAGCCACTGCAAACAAACTCCAGACGCATGCGCCACCTTGTGCAGCTGTCTTACATGGGTCCTGGGGAATCAAACCTGGGTCCTTAGACTTTGCAGGCAAGTGCCTTAACCACTGAGTCATCTCTCCAACCTCAGGGGGAATTCTTGAGTATGGGTAGTGGCTGACCAAGTGCAGGAGCCATGGATGTTGGAAGGAGAATTACAGTCCTGCCTCCTGCTTCCTAGCTCTCTCCAACTTTGGATATTTTCTTCCCTCTGTGGGCCTTGGTGTCCTCCTATGTAAAACGAGGACCTGACTGTTGTGCTCCGTGGTTGAGGAGGTGTTTTATGATTGATCTTTTCCTACTTAGGACTGCCAGGGGCTCCTGTTCCCATGTGACAAAGAACCTGGGTGACAGGAGCTGGAGAGACCTCTTCAAGGGGGTTTCTCTGTTTCCTGTGGTCTTCAGTCTCAGGGTGCTCAACCCAGTCCTGGCCAGCATGGCTCAGAGGCCCCTGGGCTTGGTAAATATTTGTGCCTCTGATCTAGTTGGTAGCTGCTAGAACGTTCTGTGCTGCTGAGCATTCAGCTAGGCTTCTGCTTCAGGCTCTGAAGATTCTGGAAGAGGACCAGAGCCCAAGATTGGACTTCTAAGTCCTCCCAGCTCCCCTCCACCTGTCTGTCCCTGAAGGTCAGACCCCTGTGCTGTCTGCCATACAGGGATGGCAGACAGGTCGCTCTCAGAGCTCCTCTGGGAATTTGGGTACAAATGTCAGCTCAGTGGGTTGTGGGTGTGTGGTCTTGGGTGAGTCCCAGTGCCTCCCTAAGCTGCTTGCTCACCCCTGAAATGATGAAATAGTTTGGATCAGTGCCTGGCATTTAAGAAGCTATTTTCTTCCTTTCCAATTGAACCAATAAAAACAACAAAGGGAGCCAGACATGCTGGTGCATGCTGGAATCCCAGCACTCTGCAGGCTGAGGCAGGAGGATTTCAGTGAGTTTGAGGCTAGCTTGGGCTACCTAGCAAGACCCTGTCCAAAAAAAAAAAAAAAAATTGCAAAAGCAGCCAGGCATGGTGGCACATGCCTTTAATTTCAACACTTGGGAGGCAGAGGTAGGAGGATCGCTTTGAGTTCAAGGCCACTTTAAGACTACATAGTGAATTTCAGGTCAGCCTGAGCCAGAGTGAGACCCTACCTTGAAAAACAAAACAAAACAAAAAAACAAAAACAAAAATTGCAAAAGCAAACAATTAAGGTAAAAGGTTTCAATATGTAAGTGCTTCATGCAATGAATGCATACAGGTACATGTTTAAGACCAGTTCTAAAAAAAGAAAAAGTTTGCTGGATATGGTGGGCACACGCCTTTAATCCCAGCACTCAGGAGGCAGAGGTAGGAGAATCGCCACGAGTTTGAGGCCATCCTGAAGCTACATAGTGAATTTCAGGTCAGCCTGAGCTAGAGTGAGACCCTACCTCAAACAAACAAACAAACAAACAAACAAACAAAGTTTGTTTTACAGTTTTTTGTTTTTTTTTTTTTGAGGTAGGATGTCACTCTAGCCCAGGCTGACCTGGAATTCACTATGGAGTCTCAGGGTGGCCTTGAACTCACAGCAATCCTCCTACCTCTGCCTCCCAAGTGCTGGGATTAAAGGCATGTGCCACCACGCCCAACTAGTTTTACAGTTTTTGTCCAGTTTCTGTGTTTTTTATACTGTCACCATGGCCATTTCAAGGCACCAACATGGCATCACTGAATGTGGACTTGGAAGCCACTGAGAGCTGGGCAGCCCTGGCACAGCAGCAGATGGGATTGGCTGTGTGTAGCCCCCAGTACAAACGCAAAACTGCAGGACCCTTTGCTTGAAAAGTAGGAAATGAGCCTTTTCTTTTCTTTTAAATGCATGGTTTTTTTTTTTTGGTTTTTTTTTTTTGAGGTAGGGTCTCATTCTAGTCCAGGCTGAGCTGGAATTCACTATGTAGTCTCAGACTGTCCTTGAACTCACAGTGATCCTCCTACCTCTGCCTCCTGAGTGCTGGGATTAAAGAAATGCACCGCCACACCCAGCTTTTAAAAATATATTCTATTTATTTATGTGTAAGAGAAAGACAGACAGACAGAATGGGCACACCAGGGCCTCCAGCCACTACAAATGAATTCCAGATACATGCGCCACTTTGTGCATCTGGCTTTACTGGGGAATCAAACCTGGGTCCTTAGGCTTTACAGGCAAGTGCCTTACTGACTGAGAAATCTCTCCAGCCCCTGGGAATAAGCCTTTGCCCTTGTTATATTTTATTTTGATTATTGTCAACTTTCATAATTATAGACAATAAAACATGATAATTCCCTCCTTCCACCTTCCCCTTCACAACTCCACTCTCTATCTCAGTCAGTTTCTTTTCTTTTGATGTCAACAACTTTTCCTCCTATTATGAAGGTCTTGTGTAGGTAGTGCCAGGCACTGTGAGGCCATTTTATGTGTGGAGGAGCACATTGTAAGGAGTCCTACCCTTCTTTGGTTCTTACATTCTTTCCACCATCTCTTCTGCAATAGACCCTGAGCCTTGGAGGGTGTGACAGAGATGTGTTAGTGCTGAGCACTCCTGTCACTTCTTTCCAGCACCCTGATGCCTTCTGAGTCATCGCAAGCAAGGTCACTGCCATCTGAAAAGAGAAGGTTCTCTACCAAAAGTGAGAGTAGCATTAATATATGGGTATGAACATTAAGAGAAGTGCTTACTGGGAAGTTTGGTGAACATAGTATATACAGTTATCCAGACAGCAGCAGACCCCTAGGGCTCATGGCTACGCCTGTTTTAGGTTTTCAGTGTCAGGGATGTACTCCCTCCCATGGAGCGGGCCTCCAGTCCAATAAGAGGGTAGTTGGTTCCACCAAGACAGTCTTGCCACTGTTGCACCCATTGGCTCATTTGGCCTGGTTGGCAAAATATAAGGCTTGTAGTGTCCACTGTTGAGTATCTTCACTGGTGTTTCTCAAGAGAGAGAATTTTTATTTTTGTTTTTCCAAGGTAGGGTCTTACAATAGCCCAGGCTGACCTGGAATTCACTAGGTAATCTCAGGGTGGCCTTGAGCTCATGGAGATACTCCTATCTCTGCCTCTTCAATGCTGGACTGAAGGCATGTGCCACCACACTTGGCTTTCTAATTTATTTCTTCCTTCCTTCCTTCCTTCCTTCCTTCCTTCCTTCCTTCCTTCCTTCCTTCCTTCCTTCCTTCCTTCCTTCCTTCCTTTCCTCCCTCCCTCCCTCCCTCCCTCCCTCCCTCCCTCCCTCCCTCCCTCCTTCTTTCTTTCTTTCTTTCTTTCTTTCTTTCTTTCTTTTTCTTAAGTTGTTCAAGGTAGGGTTTTACTCTAGCCCAGGCTGGCCTGGAAATCACTATGTAGTTTCAGGGTGGCCTCAAACTCACAGTGATCCTCCTAGCTCTGCCTCCCAAGTGCTGTGATTAAAGGCTTGTGCCACCGTGCCTGGCTTTTTGTTGTTGTTGTTGTTCAGATCCTGCTTTTTAACCCATTCTGCAGACCTGTTTCTTTTGGTTGGGGCATTGAGGCCGTTGATGTTAAGAGTTATTGTTGAAAGGTGTTTATTTATTCTTGCCATTCTTCTTGTTTTGTGATTCTTCCAGTTTTTTCTTTACTCTCTTGTTGTTTTTTGAGGTAGGGTCACTCTGTATTCTCAGGGTGGCTTTGAACTCATGGTGATCCTCTTACCTCTGCCTCCCAAGTGCTGAGATTAAGTGTGCACCACCACGCCCGGCTCCTTTACTCTCTTGTATTAACTATTATCTGAGTATTGTTCATTTTCCCCCCCTGGTTCTTCATGTGTGTGCTTTTCTTTCTCTTCCACATGGAGGATCCTTTCAAGTATTTTCTGTAGGGTTGCTTTACTGTTCAAATATTCCTTGAGCCTACTTTTGTTGTGGAATGTCCTTATTTCTCTATCTATTTGAATTGATAGCTTTGCAGGATAAAGTAATCTTGGTGGACAGTTTTTAATCTTTCAGAACTTGGAATACATCATTCCAAGCCCTTCTGGCTTTTGAAGTTTGTGTTGAGTAATCTGCTGTGATCCTGATGGGCTTGCCTTTGTATGTGTCTTGATTTTTCTCTCTAACTACTTTCAATATGTTTTCTTTGGTTTGTGTTGTGTAGTTTAATTATAATATGACATGAGAATTTCTTTCATGATTTTGTCTGTTTGACATTCTAAAGGTTTCCTGAATCTGCATTGGCACCACTTTCCCTATTTGGGGGAAGTTTATTCTATGATTTTGTTGAAAATACCTGCTATGTCATTGGAGTGAAATTCTTCTCCTACTATACCCTGAATTCTTTTTTTTTTTGGTGTTTCGAAGTAGGGTCTCACTCTGGTCCAGGCTGACCTGGAATTAACTCTGTCATCTTAGGGTGGCCTTGAACTCATGGCAATCCTCCTACCTCTGCCTCCCGAGTGCTGGGATTAAAGGTGTGCGCCACCATACCCAGCTTATCCTGAATTTTTTTTTTTTAATTTTTAAAAATATTTTTTTAAAAAATTTATTTATTTGAGAGAGACAGACACAGAGAGAAAGACAGATAGAGGGAGAGAGAGAGAAATGGGCGCGCCAGGGCTTCCAGCCTCTGCAAACGAACTCCAGACGCGTGCGCCCCCTTGTGCATCTGGCTAACGTGGGACCTGGGGAACCGAGCCTCGAATTGGGGTCCTTAGGCTTCACAGGCAAGCGCTTAACTGCTAAGCCATCTCTCCAGCCCACCCTGAATTCTTATATTTGATCTCTTCATAGTTTTCTTGAAGTCCCCACTCATGCATTCCTATTAGTTTGTCTTTGTCTTTGTTGGACTATATCAGATCTGCCACTTGGTCTTCTAGCTTAGATATTCTGTCCTCTCCTTCATCCATTCTACTGGTGAAGCTTTCTACAGAGTTTTCTATTTGACTTGCTCTTTTTCATTTCTAATATTTCTGATTGGTATTTTTTTCATTAAGTTGGTTTCCTGTGTTCTTCAGGAGTTTGTTTTCTCCTTTGATTCCTTTGTTTTCTTCTTTGATTCCTTTATTTCTTTGAGTATGGATATAATCTTTTTAAAAAAATCTTTGTCAGTGGGCTGGAGAGCTGGCTTAGCGGTTAAGTGCTTGCCTGTGAAGCCTAAGGACCCTGGTTCGAGGCTCGATTCCCCAGGACCCACATTAGCCAGATGCACAAGGGGTGCACGCATCTGGAGTTCGTTTGCAGTGGCTAGAAGCCCTGGCACACCCATTCTCTATCTGTCTCTTTGTCTCCTTCTCTCTCTCTCTGTCACTCTCAAATAAATAAATAAAAATGAACAAAAAAATTAAAAAAAAATCTTTGTCAGGCATCTCATCTAAAACAGTCTCACTGGGAGTCATTTCTGATGCATTTATAGTTTTTGGAGGGATTGTATTGTCTTGATTTTTTGGGTTTCTTGTTTTATAATGTAGAGATTTTTGCATCTTGAGTTAATTTAATGCTTGGGTTTTATAATTATCTGCAGTATTCTCAGCAGTGTAACTCCAACTTTATATATCTCTTCAGGGTAGGAGTTTAAGGTGCCAAGTGTAGCTCTTATAATCTAAGAAAACAGCAGAAGTGACCCTGGACGTTGAGTTTGCCTGCTGTTCAAGTATTCTAGTAGACTGGATGGAGCAATTTACTGGAAAATTGTAACATTCAACTGAGCAGCATACACATTCAATCCAAAACAGCACGGAATATTTATGCAAGAGTGGAGATTTAAACAAACAGATAATCTATTCTAGCCAAAGTCCCTAAGGGTGTGTGTTTCCCCATACCCTTAATCCTGTCAACTGAGAGGTTGAGATATATGGTCTGAATTGAGTTCCAGGTCAGCCTGGGGCAAGTCAGACCCTGTTCCCAATAATGACAGAAGAAAAAGACAAAGACCCTATGAGTCAGGAAACGTCAAAGGCAACAGCAGTCACCACCAAAATACAGCTTATTTAAGAATGGTAAAGCCAACCAAGAATACGTAACACATAACCTGCCCTGACATGGAAAGAGAGATTAGCACTTCCAGTGCTGGCCTATGTACCTGCCTTTGTGTACATAGCCCCTGCTACCTTTTGGGATGGCTTTCCATCTCACCAATGCTGAGTGCCAACCTCGAGCCCTCTCTGTTGCGCTGTGGACCTGGTGCTCTGACCCACCGTGCTGGATGCCCTGCGGCTGCGGGCTGAATCAGTTCTCTGGAGCTTCACGGCGCTGGCAGTGGGGGATGGGAAGGTACTGGGGCTGCTCAGCTGGTCCTTGCTGTCTTCCCGTCAGGGTTCTCCACTTGGCGAGGAGGCTGCTGTGAGCGGCAAATCCCTCCCCCTGGTTTCTCCTCCGGCAGCTCAGCACTGGCCAGGCAGCGGGCACCTCGGTGGGACTATTGCCTGTGTCCTCCTTTATGGAAGATCTTCATCTCTTGTGTTTTTCTTCTATCATTGATAATAACTTATACACCTTCACTTTTTGTCAGAAGAGTGTATTTTGCTGTTTTTCTGATTATTTTCCCTCCCTAAGGTGCTTTGGTGTGACTATTATGCTGCCGTCTTCCCTTAGGCTTTGCAGGCAAGCCTTTTGTCCTTACTCTCTGACCTCTCTCAACATGCCACGTTTTGTGATAAGATTTCATCATTAGTCCAGGCTAGCCTGGAACTCAAATGCAGCCCTACACTGGCATTAAACTAGACAATCCTCCTGCCTCAGATCCCTGAGTGCTGGGTAATAAGCCCTATTGTGGTATTTGTTTTGGTGTTTTCGAGGTAGGGTCTTGCTCTAGCTCAGGCTGACCTGGAATTCACTATGTAATCTCAGGGTGGCCTTGAACTCATGGAGATTCTCCTACCTCTGCCTCCCAAGTGCTGGGATTAAAGGCGTGCGCCAGCGCACTCACCATGTTTTTTTAAAATTTTTTAAATGTTATTTAATATCTCATTCCCCTCTCCCCAGTACAGGAATACCACAGGATAAGTATTGGCCCTACCAGGTAGGCACATTCACATGTGGAGCTTGGCAAGTTCAGGTTGCTCCTTCCACCAGCCAGGCTTCTTCCTTCTCACCAGCTTGTCTTCCCATGCTCCCTGCTAGGATGCGCTAGATTCCTGGATGGGAGCTGGGGAGAAGGTCACTCTCCTCAGATCATCCCACTGAACACCTCACTTGGCTGCCAGCTCGAGGTGGGACATCCGTCACCGATCCCAATCTGACACTGGGTGGGGTAGACATTGAACCCTGGAAGCAGGTGGCGGCAGTGCTATGGAGCAGGGAGGGGAGGCAGGACGGGCCGGGATACCAGGTGAGGGAGCAGGATTCACCCCAGGGAAGCTGGCAGGGGGGGCGTCCATGCTGTGAGCTGAGGCTCGAGCCCCCTCCCACCAGGGATTGTTCCATGGTCCCCTTGGACTTGCCTTTCATAATACAAATTCAAACACAAAAGTAAGAAGGATTTCAAGTTACTTATCCATCCCACTGTGGTAAATACATCAGGGGTCCTTTAGAGTGCAGGGTCCTTCTCGAGGGGCATTGGGGGTGGATGCTACACTAGTTGTGGACCAATGAGTCATCCAAGAGAGAAGGGTCCTCTCTCTGGCACTTTAGTGCCCATAGCAGAGGTATCAGAAGGTTCTGGGGAGAGAAAAGGCCAAAGGTACTTAACAATCTTCCTCCTTAGAGAGAAAGCACCCCATTTTGGGGATGTGCTTGCGGGGTACTGCAACATGGCAAAAGCCTGACAAGGGGCTGGGGCGATGGCTTAGTGGTTAAGCGCTTGCCTGTGAAGCCTAAGGACCCCGGTTTGAGGCTCCATTCCCCAAGACGTAAGCCAGATGCACAAGGGAGCATCTGGAGTTCGTTTGCAGTGGCTGGAGGCCCTGGCGTGCCCATTCTTTCTCTCTCTCTCTCTCTGTCTCTCTTTCCCTCTTTCTCTCTCTGTCTGTCACTCTCAAATAAATAAGTAAAAATTTAAAAAAACTTAAAAAGCCTGACAAATATGGAAATACAACTTTTTTGTTTGTTTGTTTTGAGGTAGAGTCTCACTATATATCAGGTTGGTCTTGAACTCACAATGCTCCTCCTACCTTTGCCTCCCGAGTGCTGTGGAGCACACCAGGCAGAAATACAACTTTTCCTTTTTTTTTTTTTTTCAAGGTAAGATCTCATTATGGCTCAGGCTGACCTGGAATTCACTATGTAGTCTCAGGTTGGCCATGAATTCAATGCAATCCTCCTACCTGTGCCTCCATAGTGCTGGAATTAGAGGCGTTTACAGTGGCTGGAGGACCCTGGTGCACCTGTTCTTTCTCTATCTTCTCTGTCTCTCAAATAAATAAATAGCATAACAAAACAAAACAGGGCGGGGAAATGGCTCAGTGGTTAAAGGCACTTGCTTGCAAAGCCTTCCGGCCTGGGGTTTGATTCCACAATATTCATATAAAGTCAGACATAAAATTTGGTTCATGCAGGCTGGAGAGATGGCTTAGCGGTTAAGCACTTGCCTGTGAAGCCTAAGGACCCCGGTTCGAGGCTCGGTTCCCCAGGTCCCACGTTAGCCAGATGCACAAGGGGGCGCACGCGTCTGGAGTTCGTTTGCAGAGGCTGGAAGCCCTGGCGCGCCCATTCCCTCTCTCTCCCTCTATCTGTCTTTCTCTCTGTGTCTGTCGCTCTCAAATAAACAAATAAATAATTAAAAAAAATTGGTTCATGCATCTGGAGTTTGTTTGTAATGTCAAGAGGCCTTTGCATGCCCATACATGAGCACACATATGTGCAAATAAATAAATAAATATATAAAAGTATTTAAGAAAAACAATAAATCAAACAGAAACATGTTTCACTACCCACTTGTCTCTTCTACTCTATGCTTGCATGGCACTACTCTTTTTTAAAAGCTTTACATTTATTTATTTATTTATTTGCAAGCCCAGAGAGTGAGAAAGAAGTGAGGGTCTGGAGAGATGGCTCAGCAGTTAAGATGCTTGCTTGCAAAGTCTAAAGAAACAGGTTTGATGCCCCAATACCCATGTAGAGTTTGTTTGCAATGGCTAGAGGTCCTGGCATGCCCATTCTCTCTCGCTCTCTCTCCATATATATTCTCAAATAAATAAATACATAAATAAAATATTTTTAAAAACAGGAAGCCAGGCATAGTGGGGCACGCCTTTAATCCCAGCATTTGGGAGGTAGAGATAGGAGGCTCTCCATGAGTTCAAGGCCACCCTGAGACTACTGAGTGAATTCCAGGTTAGTATGGGCTATAGCAAGACTCTACCTCGAAAAAGCAAAATATAAAAAGAGAGAGAGAGAGAGACTGCACCAGGACCTCTATCCACTTCCGCTATAAACAAAATCTAGATACATTTTGTACATCTGGCTTTACATTAGTGGGTACTGGGGAATCGAACCCAGGTTGTTGGGCTTTGCAGGCCTTAACTGTTGAGCCTTTTCTCCAGCCCTCTACTCTTCTTGAAGAAATACTTTCCAAAAGTATCTCTTGGAGCTGGGTGTGGTGGTGCATGTCTTTAATCCCAGCACTCAGGAGGCAGAGGTAGAAAGATCGCCATGAGTTCAAGGCCACCCTGAGATGACAGAGTTAATTCCAGGTCAGCCTGGACTAGAGCGAGACCCTACCTCGCAAATAGCAAACGAATCAAAACGCAAGTGTGTCTTGGGCTAAGGAGATGGCTCAGTGGATAAAGCACTTGCTGAACATGTGTGACAACACTCGTTTTGATTCCCGGAACCCATGTAGAGCCACAGGTTGGCAGGCCAGCGAGCCTGGCATCCATAGCAATCAAGAGATCCTGCCTCCAAGCAAGAGAAGACCGACACCAGAGGCTGTCCTTTGACCTCCACACGTATGCCATGGTGCGCGCACGCACACACACACACACACACACACACACACACCCCAAAAGGCATATCTTTCATTTTTAAACAGGAAAAGATAACATTTTCAAACACTCTCTTTGTTGCCCATGTGCACATCATATAATTGGTGCCATTCATTCTACAGAGCACCATTCCACCCTGCCAGACCTTTTTCCATATCACTGTTTGCTCTGAGGACAGAAGCCAAATATTGATCTACTTTTAGCAAACTCAGAGCAGTAGCCCTTTTGACTTTAAAAAAAAAAAAACAAAACTGTTTTTTTTCTGAGCCGGGCATGGTGGCGCACGTCTTTAATCCCAGCATTTAGGAGGCAGAGGTAAGAGGATCCCTGTGAGTTTGAGGCCACCCTGAGACTACATAGTGAACTCCAGGTCAGCCTGGACTAGAGTGAAACCTTACCTCGAAAAACAAAACAAAACAAAATTCCACTAATCAGGAGTACTTGTTTGTTCTCTTGAGGGGCATGGTAATGATGGGCCAGGCATTGACTGAATTTTAGGAATTTGGAAGGGGCTCTTTTCATACCAAGCTCACCCTAAACCATGGTGACATGGGTTCAGTTTCTCAGGAGTGACCAGATGCTCTGAGCCAGCTGCTAGCAACAGCAATTTTGGGACAAAGGAAATGAGGACCTCACAGCCTGTTGACACAAATTTAATCCCCACTGTGTGCACCCTGAGCTCTGTTAAGATGTGAATCTCTGGGTTGGAGGGATGGCTCAGCGGTTAACGCGCTGGCCTGCAAAGCTCAACGACCCAGGTTTGATTCCCCAGAACCCACTTAAAGCCAGATGCCCAAAGTGGCACATGAAACTGGAATTCCTTTACAGTGGCTGGAGGCCCTGGTGCACCCATTCTCTCTGTCTTTCTCTATCTCTCTCTCTCTGCTTGCAAATAAATAAATGATAAACAAATAAGATGTGACTTTCACTATTGGGAAGCCAGCCGTGGCTGATGGCCTGAAAGACTGTTTCGCTGCAAATGAGAGTGACCCCAGTGTTCCAGGTGAACACTCACATTTATACACAAATATCCTGACAGGAAGCGGGCAGGAACTTTGGCCCCGGATGTGTACAGGTGCCTTTGGACATAAGTATCTAAGACCTGTGGATTCAGCTAAAATGTTCTTTAGTTGGTATACTCACAAATATTCAACACACAGGCGGAGTCTAAACAAAGCAGTTTGAACTTGACGGTCTTGAGGAAGTGCCCAAGCATACCTGAGACTCAGTCTCTCCATCTGTAAAATGGAGCAGTCAAGCGTATGTTAAGATTGCAGTGAAGATTAAACAAGGTTCATGGGTACGTGCTTATTCATGTAAACAGGACACAAAGCAGATACTTGAGTTGGGCGTGGTGGCACAGCCTGTAATCCAGCCACCTGGGAGGCTGAGACAGGAGAATCCTGCTCACTATAAATTCAAGGTCAGCCCAGTCTACATAGCAAGTTCTAGGCCAGCCAAGGTTACACAGTAAGACTCTGTCTCAAAAATAAAAGCAGGAAGCCGGGTGTGGTGGCGCACATCTTTTTTTTTTTTTTTAATTTGTGAACTCTCTAATTTCTTTTTTTTTTTTTTTTTTTTTTTTTTTTTTTTTTTTTTTTTTAGAGCGACAGATACAGAGAGAAAGACAGAGAGAGGGAGAATGGGCACGCCAGGGCTTCCAGCCTCTGCAAACAAACTCCAGACGCCTGCGCCCCCTTGTGCATCTGGCTAACATGGGACCTGGGGAACCGAGCCTCGAACCGGGGTCCTTAGGCTTCACAGGCAAGCGCTTAACTGCTAAGCCATCTCTCCAGCCCTCTTTTTTTTTTTTATAAATTATTTTGTTTACTTTTATTTATTTATTTGGGAGCAACAGACAGAGAGAGAAAGAGGCAGAGAGAGACAGAGAGGAGAGTGGGCATGACAGGGCTTCTAGCCACTGCAAACGAACTCCAGACGCGTGCGCCCCCTTGTGCATCTGGCTAATGTGGGACCTGGGGAATTGAGCCTCGAACCGGGGTCCTTAGGCTTCATAGGCCAGCACTTAACCGCTAAGCCATCTCTCCAGCCCTGGTGGCGCACATCTTTAATCCCAGCACTTGGGAGGCTGACGTAGGAGGATCGCCGTGAGTTTGAGGCCACCCTGAGACTGCCTAGTGAAATCCAGGTGAGCTTGGGCTAGAGTGAGACCCTATCTCAAAAAAATAAAGTAAAATAAATAAATACATAAAAGTAGGGGAGAGGAGAGATGTTTTAGTGGTTAAGGTGCTTACCTGTGAAGCCACTCATCTTCGACTCTCCAGGACCCACGTAAGCCAGAAACACAAAGTGACCTAAGCATGCAAGGTCACACATGCACACAGGTCTGGAGTTCGATTGCAGTGGCTGGAGGTCCTGGTGTGCCAATTCTCTCTCTCTGTATTGCTCTCTCACTCTCTTTCTCTAACATAAAAATGAAAGACAGAAAGGGACTTCCAGTCAAGGTGTTGGCCTCCTAACCACACTCCTGCTCCTGGGAACTATCAAAAGGCAGCGAGACTCTGGATGAACCCCATATCAGCACCTCAGCCAGGGCCAGGGTGGAACTGGCCTGATGAACAAGAGGGCTACTTCCGGGGTGAACGTGACAACCCGCGGCCGGGTGATGGAGACAGACACCGATGACACTCCACACATATCAAAGCAGAAATCCAGAAGCTCCTGAGAGCTTTAATATGGAATAGCCTTAAAACGCATCCACCATGGCTCGGGGAATTTTGCGGAAGAGAGGGCAGAAAGATCGTAAGAGCCACAGCTTGGGACAGCATGCACAGAGGCATTGCCCCTCCCCTCTCCTCAATGACTGACTGCTGGTCTCACAATTCATAACCCACAACCCCATGGGGAATGCCAGCAATGCCACTGAGAAGGGCCCTGGGTGGAATGGGGGCAGGGAGGAGGGAAGTGATGGTACCCACTCATGATGTGTCCATACAAAGTATATATATAGAGGCGGGAGGGGGGAGAGAGGAAAAAAAAAAACAAAAAACAGAGTATATATATATATATTTTGGTTTTTCGAGGTAGGGTCTCACTCTGGTCCAGGCTGACCTGGAATTAACTCTGTCGTCTCAGGGTGGCCTTGAACTCATGGCAATCCTCCTACCTCTGCCTCCCGAATGCTGGGATTAAAGGCGTGCGCCACCACGCCCGGCTCCAAAGTATATTCTTTTTAAAAATATTTTATTTGATTTGATTTGATAGAGAAAGAGAGAGAATGGGCATGCCAGGGCCTCCAGCCACTGCAAACTCCAGATGCGTGTGCTCCTCTGTGCATCTGGCTAATGTGGGTCCTAGGGAATTGAACCTGGGTCCTTTGGTTTTGCAGGCAAACACCTTAACCGCTAAGCCATCCCTCCAGCCCTAAAGTATATTCTTTTTTGTTGTTGCTGTTGTTGTTGTTTCAAGGTAGGTTCTCACACTAGTCCGGGCTGACCTGGAATTCACTCTGTCGTTCTCAGGGTGGCCTTGAACTCACAGCGATCCTCCTACCTCTGCCTCCCGAGTGCTGGGGATTAAAGGCATGCACCACCACACCCAGCTAAAGTATATTCTTAATAAATAAACAATAGGGCTTGAGAAATGGCTTAGTGGTTAAGGCGCCTACCTACAAAGCCAAAGGACCCAGGTTTGATTCCCAGGACCCATGTAAGGCAGATTCACAAGGTGGCAAATGCTTCTGGAGTTTGTTTGCAATGGCTAGAGGTCCTGACACCCCCATCCTCTCTCTCTCTCTACCTCTTTCTGTCTATATATTGCTCTCAAATAAATAATAAAAATTAAAATAAATAAATAAATAAACAATAAAAGCAGTCCGGCATGGTGGTGCACGCCTTTAATCCCAACATTTGGGAGGTAGAAGTAGAAGGATCGCGTTGACTTTGAGGCCAGCCTAGTACTACAGAGTAAATTCCAGGTTAGCCTGGCCTAGAGTGCAACCCTACCTTGAAAATAAATAAATTAACTAAAATAAAACAAAACAAAAAAACAAACGAGCCTCAACAAACAGCTAATGTTCCACAAAATATTTTAACAGGGGTTGGAGGTGTCGCTGTGTTACAGTCAGGTTCGCATGGATGGCAAAAATGATCCAACCAAAAGCAGCTTTTGGGAAAAACGGGTTTATTTTGACTTGCAGACTCGAGGGGAAGCTCCATGATGGCAGGGAAAACGGTGGCATGAGCAGAGGGTGGACATCACTCCCGGGCCGACATAAGGTGGGCAATAGCAACAAGAGAGTGTGCCAAACCCTAACATGGGGAAACTGGCTATAATACCCATAAACCCACTCCCAGTAATACACCCCCTCCAGGAGGCATCAATTCCCAAATCTCCATCAGCTGGGAACCTAGCATTCAGAACACCTAAGTTTATGGGGGGCACCTGAATCAAACCACCACAAGCTCCTTGACAGAATAGTTACTATTTGAGGTCCTGGAGTCAATCTCACCATGGCAAAAAAATAAATAATAATAATAATAATAATAAATTAAAATATTTATCATGAATAGCAAATAGTAAGAACACCACCATGTCCCTGGTGCGCAGAGGTGGGTGACATGGGCGACATGAATGGAAGCTGAGTTATGTGGACAAGATGTCCAGTGGGGTGTTTATAGGCAGTGGAATGTGGAGGTGTAGGGGACCTGTGCTGGGCCCCTGCTAACCTTCCTGTCCCCATTCACAACTGGGGTTGAAGCAGAGTATCACTATACAGCCCAGGTGGCCCAAATTCACTGCCATTCAAGTGCGGGCATTATAAGAAGCATGAGGCACCAGAATTGGCGTCAATGGTAGAGCATTTGAATAGTATGTGTGAGGCCCTGAGTTTGCTCCTTCCCGCAATAAAAAAATAAAATTGTTATTTATTTATTTTAATTTTTTTGTTTATTATTTTTATTTATTTATTTGAGAGCCACAGACAGAGAGAAAGAGGCAGAGAGAAAGAGAATGGGCACGCCAGGGCCTCAAACCACTGCAAACGAACTCCAGACGCGTGCGCCCCCTTGTGCATCTGGCTAATGTGGGTCCTGGGGAATCAAGACTCAAACTGGGGGTCCTTAGGCTTCATAGGCAAGTGCGTAATGGCTAAGCCATCTCTCCAGCCCTAATTTTTTTTTTTTTAAAGCAAAAGTAAGCTGGGTGTGGTGGCACACACCTTTAATCCCAGCACGTGGGAAGCAGAGGTAGGAGGATTTCTGTGAGTTTGAGGCCAACCCTGACACTACATAGGTCAGCCTGGGCTAGAGCAAGACCCTACATCAAAAAACAAACAAACAAACAAACAACAACAAAAACAACCAGCCAGGTGTGGTGACACATGCCTTTATATATAAGAAGTGCTTTTAACCGCTAAGCCATCCTTCTAGCCTATAGGTGTTGATTTTGAGTCAGACTCTTTTAAAAAAATGTTATTTATTTATTTGCAAGCAGAGAGAGAAGAGAGGAGAGACAGACAGAGAAAACAGGCACACCAGGGCCTCCATCCACTGTAAACGAACTCTAGATGCATGCGCCCCTTGTGCATCTGGCTTACGTGGGTCCTGGGGAATCGAACCTGGGTCCTTTGGCTTTGTAGGCAAATGCCTTAAGTGCTAAGCCATATCTCCAGCCCAGTGTTGGTTTTGATAGAATTAATGCACTTCTGGCTATTCCTCAAATCTAGTTGTCAATCTGATAAGTATGCAGATTAGATAGCTCTCTCACACTGTTGTTGATAAGATGTTAAGGTCACCACCATGTCACCAAGACCTCAGACTTGGAATTCACGCAGTCACATGCTAAACACTGCATACCTTCTATATAGTTCATGACTTTCCTCTGATACTCTAGAATGAGGACCACGAAGATGGGGAAGAAACTGAGACTCAGCAAGTGGCCCAGAAGTTCACAGCCAAGTGCTGTGACGGTCCCTCTGTTGACCGGACACACATCAAACTCAGGCTGGTGTCCTTGCTGACTCCACAGTCTTGTGATTGAAGGCTATCAGAGCTTCTCGCCACTTTGAAGACAGGGAAGCTGAGGCTTATCCAGCCACTGGAGGTATAACTAGAATCAAGATGCCTAGGGCTGGAGAGATGGCTTAATGGTAAAGGCAACTGCCTACAAAGCCAAAGGACCCAGGTTCGATTCCCCACGCCCACATAAGCTAGATGCACAAGGGGAGCACGCATCTATAGTTCATTTGCAGTGGCTGGAGGCCCTAGTGTGCCTGTTCTCTCTCTGTCTGTCTCTCTTCTCTGTCTCTCATCTCCTCTATCTCTTGAGGCCAGCCTGAGACTATATTCCAGTATTTCAGAATTACAGGTCAGCTTGAGCTAGAGTGAGACCCTACCTCAGAAAACCAATAAATAAATTTAAATAAAAAAGACTCCTAAAAATTGTCACCTGGCTCAAACTCATAATGTTCTGGGTCAAATCAGTCAACTTCTACCTTTACCCATCCAAACCTCAATTCTTGCATTCTTGTGAAAGCTCGAGCTCTGGCTCATGTGACAGGGGCGAAGGAGGAGGAGAGAGGGTTCTTAGAGGTTAGAATTGGCACACACCTTTTTTTTGTTTCGTTTTTCAAGGTAGAGTCTCGCTCTAGCTCCAGCTATGGTGCACGCCTTTAATCCCAGCACTGGGGAGGCAGAGGTAGGAGGATCACTGTGAGTTGAGACCACCCTGAGACTACATAGTGAGTTCCAGGTCAGCCTGAGCTAGAGTGAGACCCTACCTCAAAAAACAGCAACAACAAATAAAAAAAGAGAATGAATAAATAAATAAATAAATAAAAACAGCAACAACAAAGAATGCTACAAACACCCTTGAAAAAATTTTTTTTTTTTTTTTTTTTTAAGAATTGGGGGTTTTATATACCTTCCTCTAGTACAGGAAAAGGAAGAGGAAAAAAGGTTCTTAAAGGAAAACATAGGATATTAGAAAAGATAAACCGGCTCTCAGGAGAATAGATGGGAGATATGATAATTTGTGAGTGTCTTTTTAGATTACTTATCTCAATGGTTCATTCCTGTGGTCTCATGATAGCAGTCAATCTTCCCTGGTTGGGAAACCCTAGTGTAAAGGTTCAGGAGTGAGCAAGACCATGAAAACCACTCTGACGCAAAGATGGAAGCTTTTATTTCAGGAAAGCACAAGCTGCCAGGACTAACTCTCAAGAGTGGAGCACAGTCAACCTGAGATTTCACAGATCGTGGGCTTTATAGGGCTCTTCAGTTGGGAGAAAGTGAGGAAGGGAAAAGTTAAAAAAAAAAGTTTCTTTTGTTTTTTATTTATCTACTTACTTATTTATTTGAAAGTGACAGATAGAGAAAGAGGCAGATAGAGAGAGAGAATGGGCGCTCCAGGGCCTCCAGCCACTGCAAACGAACTCCAGACGCGTGCGCCCCCTTGTGCATCTGGCTAACGTGGGTCCTGGGGAATCAGGCCTGGAACCAGGGTCCTTCGGCTTCACAGGCAAGTGCTTAACCACTAAGCCATCTCTCCAGCCCCAAAAGAAGTTTCTTTCTTTTTTTTTTTTTTAAATGAAGCTTTTCTTTATTATGCCATCTTTCCAAATCAAGGTACTTGAAATTGTATACTTCAGTCAAAACACACATGAACCACAATGATTGATTTCTGCCCAACAACCAATTTACAGTTAAGATGTACATGAAATTTCACTCATCTTGTCAGAACTCAATAGAAGAGGGTGGGGCATGAGGGAGGAATTACAGCAAAGAAAGATACGGGCACCGCTTTCTTTCATCCCACATGTACTACTTGGAACATAGATGTGTGGAATTCTACACATCTAGCCGCAGGCTACCAAATGTTAACTGTGTGAATGATATCACATGATCAAAAAAGGCAGTGTACAGGTGAGAGGAATTTTCAAAAGAAGTTTCGTTAGGGGAGATCGAAAATAGGCAGGGTGTGACACCAGAACAGTGACAGGTGACTTACAGGAAACCATGACCTGGGGGTGGGTGGGCATTGTTAGGTAAGGAAGGGATGATGGCTGGGCCATTCCTTGAGGAATGTGGATAACCTACTTCCTTATGTCTCTGTCACCACAAGGTGACTCCATTTTGGGAGCTTGTCCCTGCCTAACACCTAACCTCAGAATTCTTTTGGGCGCCTCTGCTTTTGGTCAGATAAGGGGAGTTCAGAGAATGTCCTTGGCTCAAAATAGTCCTTATGCCACAGTGGCATCCAGTCATCACAGGGAGAAGGCAGGGCAGGATGGACAGGGTTAGGCGGGTGGGTGGGTTCCTGTCAGTTTTCTGGCGTTCAATCCATCCTGCCCGGCAGAAGTGGAACGCTTGGGCCTGTACTTGATCAGGGGAAACGGAAGAGCTAAAAATTCTGTCTTCTCTTTCCTGGGACAAGTGTTCTCTGTAGTCTACCATAGAAGACTTCATCCGTAGGATTGGAGCTGGGATGGGGGAAGTGTCCACTAGGAAGCTCATTATTGGAGGTTCAACTGGGCCCTGCCTCTGTCCAGAGAGGCTGACCACTTCCAACGCCTCCTGGTGGAGTCAAGGTCCCTTGAAGTGGGGAGCTGGCTGTAACCCCTTCTACAGAACTGTATGAGCCAGTGGTACACCCAACATATTTGGTTCCCAGAGTGGCCCTTATTTCATGCTTTTCTCCTCTAAATAAAGATCATGAAATTAAAGCCGGGAGTGGTGGTGCACCCCTTTAATCCCAGCATTAGGGAGGCAGAAGTAGGAGGATCACCGTGAGTTCGAGGCCACCCTGAGACTACATAGAGAATTCTAGGTCAGCCTGAGCTAAAGTGAGACCCTACCTCGAAAAACAAAAACAAACAAACAAAAAAATCATGAAATTAAACAGATGGATTTCATAATTGTGACCTGAATGCTGGTGTCCTCCAAAATTCATATGTTGATGCATAACCCAGGCATTTTGGAGGTCATTAGGTGAAGGTGGTGCTCTGTCAAATAGGATTAGCACCCTTATAAAAGGGCTTGTGGGGCTGGAGAGATGGCTTAGCGGTTAAGCGCTTGCCTGTGAAGCCTAAGGACCCCGGTTCGAGGCTCGGTTCCCCAGGTCCCACGTTAGCCAGATGCACAAGGGGGCGCACGCGTCTGGAGTTCGTTTGCAGAGGCTGGAAGCCCTGGCGCACCCATTCTCTCTCTCTCCCTCTATCTGTCTTTCTCTCTGTGTCTGTCGCTCTCAAATAAATAAATAAAAAAAATTAAAAAAAAATAAAAGGGCTTGTGGTGTGTGGTGGTGCACGCCTGTAATTCCAACACTCACTAGACACAGGCAAAACTGGGTGTGGTGGCGCACACCTTTGATCCCAGCACTAGGCAGGCAGGGGTAAGAGGATTGCTGTGAGTTTGAAGCCAGCCCCAGACTACAGAGTGAATTCCTGGTGAGCCTGGGTTAGAATGAAACTCTACCTGAAAAAAAAAAAAAAGGTGGGGAGAAGCACCAGGAACTAAAAGAATAATGAGCTAAAATTTGCATTTATTTAGTCACTTACTCCCCCCGCACCCCCCGCCCCCGACCCAGGTAGTGTCTTGCTCTAGGCCAGGCTAACCTGGAATTCTCTCTACAGACTCTGGCTGACCTCAAACTTGCCGCATTCTTCCTACCTCTGCCTTCCTAGTGCTGGGATTAAAGGCATACACCACTACGTTCAGCCTTCACTTAATTTTGGGTGGTGGTATGTGTGGTGTGCATATGTATAGTATATACACATGTATGTGTGGATGTGCAAGTTTTGTGCACACGTATGAAGAAGCCAGAGGAGACTGTCAGGGATTCTGTATCACTCTTCTATGTTATTTTCTTTCTTTCTTTTTTTTTTTTTTTTGGAGGTAGAGTTTCACTCTAGCCCAGGCTGACCTGGAATTCACTATATAGTCTCGGTGGGGGTGGGGGCTCAAACTCATAATGATTCTCCTACCTCTGTATCCCAAGTGCTGGGGTTATAGGTGTACACCACCACACCTGGTTATACCCAACTTTTTATGTGGGTATTGGGGATCAAACTCATAACTTCTCGGGTCCTTATGCTTGCACCACATCACAAGCTCTCATGCTCTGAGCAATCTCCCAGCCCCCAGAGTATTTACTTTTGAGACACAGTCTTGCTCATATTGACCTCAAACCCACTATGTGGTCCAAGCTGACCTGGAACTTTTAAAAATATTTATTTTTATTCATTTGAGAGAGAGAGAGAGAGAGAGAGGCAGATAGAGAGAGAGAGGCAGATAGAGAGAAAGAGAATGGGCACACCAGGGTCTCTAGCCACTGCAAACAAATTCCAGATGCATGTGCTCTCATGTGCATGTAGCTTACGTGGGTACTGGGGAATTAAACCTGGGTCCTTAGGCTTGGCAGGCAAGTGGCTTAACTGCTAAGCCACCTCTCCAGCCCTGACCTGGAACTTTTGATTCTCCCCCCAAATGCTGGGATCACAACAGAGGGACTCAGCTTCATGTTGTTGGGATGAACATTTAACCAAACACAGCACATGGGTGGAATGGGTTTATTTCAGGCTTACAAATTCTAGGGACAGACCATCAACTTGGGAAGAAGCTGGTTCATTTCAGCGTGTGTCACAGCGGAGACACCACCCACAGCTAACTCCACAAAAAACAAAAACAAAAACAAAACAGGAATAGCCAGAGCTCAAATTGCTCTTTAAACATCTTATTCAAGTGCCTTAACCACTGAGTCTTTTTTACACACCTTAGGGCTTGTGTTAGACAGGGCTCTCTAGAGGAATAGAATCGATAGAATGTTTTCTTATTTTTTCTTTCTTCTTTTTTTTTCTTTTTCCTTTTTTCTTCGAGGTAGGGTCTCACTCTGGCTCAGGCTGACCTGGAATTCACTATGTAGTCTCAGGGTGGCCTTGAACTCATGGCGATCCTCTTACCTCTGCCTCCCGAGTGCTGGGATTAAAGGCGTGCGCCACCATGCCCGGCTCAATAAAATGAGTTGTATTAAAGGGGGATTTATAGGATTAGTTTACGGCAGTCCAGCAGTAGCAGTTTGCAGGCCTGAGAGTCCGTCCACGAGGCTGGATGCCTCAGCAGTCCCAGTCTATCAGTACAGGCCTGGAGGCTTCTGGGAGAGCCGTTGCTCGTCAGTCCACGCTGGAAGGTAGGAGCAGCTCCAGTACCCAAGAGGAAGGCAGGGGGTTCTTTTCTTCCAGAGCTTCCTTAGATAAAGCGAGAGGGGCCCCTCACTCTGGGGGAAGCCCTGCTTCAGTTGATCCTTCCTGCAAGCAACCTCAGTGACCCACTCAAGAGGAATGTCTGTGGATTCCTAAACAGATCAAGTCGACAACAAAACTTAACCATCACAGGGCTGGACTCAGATCCGCCCCCAAGCAAACCTTAAGGCTGGACTGCAAGATCTGCCCCCCACCCTCCTCCCGTGACATGCCCCCTGTAGCAGGGATCTGCTTGCTATGGTCTCAAGTAGGAAGGGTGTTAGTTTTTATTTTATTTTATTTTTTTAAATTTATTTGCAGAGAGATAGAGAGAAGGGAGGCAGAGAGAGAATGGGCACCCCAGGGCCTCTAGCCACTGCAAACAAACTCCAGACACAAGTGCCCCTTGTGCATCTGTCTTATGTGGGTCCTGGGGAATCAAACCTGGGTCCTTCGGCTTCTCAGGCAAGTGCCTTAACTGCTAAGCCGTCTCTCCAGCCTTCAAGTAGGAAGTTTAATCAAAGCCTGAGTTGGGCCTGGAGAAATGGCTCATTGGAGAAAAGCCCTTGCTTGCGGGGCCTGATGTCCTAGATTTGATTCCCCAGTGCTCTCATAAGCCAGATGCACAAAGTGGCCCATAGATCTGAAGTTTATTTGCAGTGACTAGAGGCCCTGGTGCACCCATACTCACTCTTTTATTTCTTCTCTGCTTATAAATAAATAAATAGCCTGAGTCTAAGGGGCCATTTATCCAAATTACCACACACACCCAGGAGTGAGAGGGGCACAGAAGATTGAAGTACACATACCCCTTTTTGGGGGTCTCGGTAGCAAAATATCTGAACAAAACAACTTAAGAGAGCCGAGGATGGGCTGGAGAGATGGTTTAACGGTTGGGGCAGTTGCCTGCAAAGCCAAAGGAACCAATTTCGATTCCCCAGGACCCACGTAGAGCCAGATGCACACGGTGGTGCATGTGTCAGGAGTTCATTTGCAGTGGTTGAAGGCCCTGTCATGCACCCATTCTCTCTACATATACCTGCCTCTTCCTCCCTCAAATAAAAAACAATAAATAAAATCCAGGCAGGGTGGTGCACACCTTTAATCCCAGCACTCGGGAGGCAGAGGTATGAGGATGGCTGTGAGTTTGAGGCCACCCTGAGACTACGTAGTGAATTCCAGGTCAGCCTGAGCTAGAGTGAGACCCTACCTCGACAAACCAAAAAATTAATTAATTAATTTTTAAAAAAGAGAGCTGGGTAGATAGCTCAATAGGTAAAGGCATTTTCTTGCAAAGTTTAATCACCCAGGTTCAGTTTGCCAGTGCCCACATGGGCCAGATACACAAAGTGTCACATGCATCTGGAATTTGCAGTGGCAAGAGGTTCTGGCATGCCTATTCCCTCTCTCATCTCTCTCTCTCAGCTTGCAAAAGAGAAAAAACAAAACAAAACAAAACATTAAAAAACTGAGTCAGGCGTGGAGGGGTATGCCTTTAATCCCAGCACTCAGGAGGCAGAGGTAAGAGGGATCACCATGAGTTCGAGGCCACCCTGAGACTACATAGTGAATTGCAGGTCAGCCTGAGCTACAGTGAGACACTACCTCAGAAAACCAAAAAAAAAAAAAAAAACAAAAACAAACAAAACAAAAAAACCCTAAGAATGGGCTTACTGTTTCAGAGGTTTCCGCTCATCATGGTGAGGAGGGTGTGATGGAGCAGAAAAGCTTACCTCATGAGGGTGGTCAGAAAGAGGAGAAAGAATGCCTATCCTCTGCTCAACTTTTCCCTTTTTTCCTCTTTGACTCCGCCTGAACCCCCAGACGATGGGCTGCTGCTGCCCACACTCTGGGCATGTCTTCCCCTGATTAATCTTGTCTGGAAACAGTGTCAGATTGTGCACACACATTGGTGTGCTTAACTAACATCCCAGATGTGTCCCTATCCAATCAGGTTCATAGTCAAGAGCAATATAATATATATACTATATATAATATATAACAACTATAATAATAAATAAGTAAATACAATATATTTTTTAAACTCTAAGCTAGCTGGGCATAGTGGCACATGCTTTTAGTCTCAGCACTTGGGAGACAAAGGAAGGAGGATCAATGTGAGTTTAAGGCTAGCCTGGGATTAGAGGGAATTCCAAGACAGCCTGGGCTAGAATGAGACCCTACCTCAAAAACAAACAAACCATGAAACAAACAAACAAACAACAAAAAAAACCACCTCTAGGCTATTACAGAAAGTGACAGAATTGAAGGAGTTCAAGATCTGTTTCTATGCTTTTGCAATCACTGTGTGGTAACTGTTTATTTAGAATCCATTGTTTAAACATAGGAATACAAACCAGGCTGTATGCCTGTAATCCCAGCTCTGAGGAGGTGGAGGCAGGAGGATCTGAAGTTCAATCAAGGTCACACTTGGCTACATAGTAAGTCAGAAGCCAGACTGGGATATAGGAGACCCTGTCTCAAAAAAACAAAAAACAGCCCGGCGTGGTGGCCCACGCCTTTAATCCCAGCACTCAGGAGGCAGAGGTAGGAGGATTGCTATGAGTTCAAGGCCACCCTGAGACTACAGAGTTAATTCCAGGTCAGCCTGGACCAGAGTAAAACCCTACCTCAAAAAACTAAGAACAAACAAACAAACAGGCGGCCAGGTGTAATTCCAGATCTCTGGTGGCCGAGGTAGGCTGATCACTGTGAGTTCCAGGCCAACCTGGGCTAGTGTAAGACCCTACCTCAAAAAATATATAAGCCGGGCATGGTGGCACATGCTTTTAATCCCAACCTTTGGGAGGCAGAGGTAGGAGGATTGCTGTGAGTTCGAGGCCACCCTGAGACTATGTAGTGAATTCCAGGTCAGCCGGGGCTAGAGTGAGACCCTACCTTGAAAAACCATACACACACACACACACACACACACACACACACACACACAGAGAGAGAGAGAGAGCGCCTAAGAATACTTCCAGGCACAGTGCTGCCTACCTGTAATACCAGCACTTGAGAGGCTGAGACAGGAGTTCTAGGCAGCCCTGGGCCATGTAGTAAAATGTTAGTGTGACCATGACTATCCCATACTCTAGCTCTTGAGTTAAAGTTCAACCAAGAGCTGAGAATGGCTCCATTACTCTCAAAAACACCCCAAATTCCCATATCAGTGTTTTGTCACTAATGTTTTTCAGAATTACCAGCACATAGTGAGAACAAGGGGCCGAAAGACTGTCCTATTTTACTAGAAAAAAGAAAACTCTGTGCTGGGATTAAAGACATGCACTCCACACCCACCTAAGATCTGTCACTCTTGGTCTAGTGAATGAGTGTCACATAGTGGAACTGTCAGGCCCTAGGGCTAAGTCTGCTTCTTCCTTTCTCTGGCCTCCTAGGCCTCAGTTCACATGAGACAAGCTCATAAAGGTGGCTCAGGTCGGGAAACTGAGGCCAGGAACAGAAAGGAGCATGTCTTGGGAGTGAATGCTCAGATTTGCCTTTCTTGAACCCATTGGGGTAAAAGGAAGGGGAGGCCCAGGTATAAGCTAGGGCTGGGCAGGGTTGATTTGCATCTCATTTGAATAGACTTCTGCCACCTCACACTGAGAGTAGACAGACATGCAGGATCCCAGCACTCCAGAAGAGCTTTTGGCTCCCAGGCATACCCCTGAGCTCTTAGTACCCCTTTCCTGAACCTGCTTGTAAAGCAGGGCTCTTGGAGAGAAGAAGATCTGGGTTTTTAAACTTACCTGAATCTGGGCCTTGAGAAGGGACATTTCTCAACCCCTTGGGTCAAGAGGCCAAAGGAAGATGAGGCCTAGCCCTGAAGGGTCTAGGGAAGACGCCGGGTGCGCCAGGCAGATGTGGCATGGGGTTTTCTTAGCTGCAAACAAGCTGAGTCAGGTGATGTAGGACAGACACAAAGGTTTGGGGAGAAAGCCAAGGGCAGACCCATGTGCCCAGGAAAGAGGTCTACTCCTGAGGGCAGCATGTTGCGAAGTGCCCAGGGTCTACTTCTCCATCCCATGTACCCTCAGCCCTTTTGGGCAGGCCAGCATGAATTTTAGGAAGATGCACCCTTCCCAGCCATCCTTGCATTCTTGTAGCTGGGGCCTTCAGCCCTGACAACCAGCTACTTTCTACTTGAATTCCTCTAGTGCAGGCAACTCATCACCCCAAAAGCCTATCCAGGAGGAAGTTCTTGTTTGGCTCCCTCCCTGGAACACAGCTCATTAGCTGGCCCAGCACCAGAAATTGTCACAGCTGTGGGGCTAATGGCATGGCGTCAGCCCCACCACTTCTGGACTGTGATCAAATCTCTCTATCCTTCCCTGGTCACTGTGCCTAAGACCTGTATCCAAAGTCTGTTCTGTTTATTTATTTCCAGACAGAGAGAGAGAATGAGAAAGTGCTTTAGGGCAATTATCGCTCCAATAATGTTTGTTTGTTTATTTATTTATTTATTTATTTATTTAGAGAGTGAGAGAAGGAGGCAGAGAATGGGTGTTCAAGGTCCTCCTGCCACTGCAAACAAACTCCAGACACATGTGCCACCTTGTGCGGCTTTACGTGGGTAGTGGGGAAATCGAACTTGGGTCCTAAGGCTTTGCAGGCAAGTGTCTTAACCTATGAGCCCTCTTGCCTCTTGTTCTGTTTGTTTTAATCATCCCATAATCAGTGAAGTGATGCAAGGCAAGACCAGTGGCCTGCCTATCAAATTCCCCTAAGTGTTGGGTAGAAACTGCATCTTGCTCCTCTTGAGTATGTGCGTGTGTCGGGGGGCAGGGTTCCCCCAGTGCTGAGGGAGGTGGAAGGAAAAAAAAAAAACAGAAAGGCAAGGAGTTTGGGATCACGCCTCACCTTGGGTGGTGAGGCTCACAATGTCATCCAGCTTCGTGTTTTTTTTTCTTTTTACAAACAGAACCAAGGAAAGGAAAAGTTCCAGAAACAATACTCTGCATGCCAGTTGTCACAGAAGGATCTGTCCCCAGTGAACTTAGGCCTCTCAGACATACTGGGAGTAGAACGTGGTGAGCCTGGAACGTCTAGGTACGCCACTCCCCACCAACATGCAGGCATGCGTGCACCGTTCTGACGCCTGCGGGACATCTCCCAGGCACGGTAGGGCGAGCCGTGCCCTGCGCTTGGTTTATCCTCATCTTTCCACAACAGCCTGGGAACCATCTCACCTTCACCGCCATCCATTAGAACTGACCAGAGCAGGGCTCCATTCCTTCAGCTACCCGGGAGAACAGCTCCTGAAGACCCTAGTGGTCCAAGAAGTGCAGAGGGAGCATCGTGATCGCCTGGCTTTTCATGCTGCTATTTTGTCTTTAAACTGTATTATTATTTTTATTTTTATTTTCCCCGAGGTAGGGTCTTGTTCTAGCTCAAGCTAGCCTGGTATTCACTACGTAGTCTTAGGCTGGCCTTGAATTCACAGCCATCCGTCTACCTCTGCCTTCCAAGTACTGGGATTAAAGGTTTGCACCGTCACCCCTGGCTCTAAACTGTATTGTCTTGTCTTGTCTTGTCTTGTCTTTTTTCTTTTCTTTTCTTTTCTTTTCTTTTCTTTTCTTTTCTTTTCTTTTCTTTTCTTTTCTTTTCTTTTCTTTTCTTTTCTTTTCTTTTCTTTTCTTTTCTTTTCTTTTCTTTTCTTTTCTTTTCCCTTCCCTTCCCTTCCCTTCCCTTCCCTTCCCTTCCCTTCCCTTCCCTTCCCTTCCCTTCCCTTCCCTTCCCTTCCCTTCCCTTCCTTTCTCTCTTTCTTTCTTTCTTTCTTTCTTTCTTTCTTTCTTTCTTTCTTTCTTTCTTTCTATCTTATCTTTATTTATTTATTTGAGAGAAGGAAAGAGACAGAGCAAGAGAGAGAGAGGGTGCACCAGGGCTTCCAGCCACTGCAAACGGACTCCAGATGCATGTACCACTTTGTGCATCTGGCTAACATGGGTCCTAGGGAATCAAACCGAGGTCCTTTGGCTTTGCAGGCAAGCACCTTAACTAGTAAACCATCTCTCCAGCCTTTCTCCTCCTTCTTCTTCCTTTTTTTTTTTTTTTTTTTTGAGGTAGGGTCTCACTCTAGCCCAGGCTGACCTGGAATTCACTATGTAGTCTTAGGGTGGCCTTGAACTCACAGCAATACTCCTACCTCTGGCTCCTGAGTGCTAGGATTAAAGGTGTTTATCACCACGCCCAGCTAAACTGCATTTTCTTTTCTTTTCCTTTCCTCTCCTCTCCTCTCCTCTCTTTTCTTTTCTTTCCTTTTCTTTTCTGAGGTAGGGTCTCATTCTGACCCAGGCTGACCTGGAACTAATTATGTAGTCTCAGGGTGGCCTTGAACTCATGGTGATCCTCCTACCTCTGCCTCCCCAGTGCTGGAATTAAAGGCGTGCACCACCATGTCAGAGCTGTATTTTCTGTTTTATTATTTATTTTAGAGAGTAGGGGGCAGATAGAAATTGGGAGCGCCAGGACCTTCAATCTCTGCAAACGAACTCCAGACACCCTGTACCACCTTGCAAATTTGGATTACATGGGTCCTGGGGAAGTGAACCTGGGTCCTTTGGCTTTGCAGGAAAGTGCCTTAACTGCCAAACCATCTCTCCAGATCCTCACGCTGCTATTTTGAATATTAGTTACATTTTGGGCAAGGCTCCGTCATCTGTCACACAGTTTCTTGCTGATTCCTTGGAGCCGTTTATTCAGATATTCACCATATATACGTGCTTTTTAGTGGCCACGTCTCTGTGGAACAAGCCAGGGAACCTGCCGCACTGACCTACACCCTGCCTCACTGACCTACACCCTGCATGGATTATGCAGATATGCTGAGGATCTTGCTCAGTGACAATCATGACTCATCACAATTTAGTTGCTTGCTGTAAACACACCAATTGAAACTTGGGAAAGATTGCCAGGGCACTGCCCTCAGCCCCAAAGACTCTGGTTCATAGGTCCTTTCTTACTGCCCACTGGCTCTTGGACACCCTTCTGTCCCTGGCCTTCCTCTGGGTCTCGTGGCTACCACTCTTCCCTCTTGGAGCGATGAGTATAAAATGCTCTGCAGACCTGCCTCCGTGGCATTTCCCCTGACCCACCACCAGAAACCCAGCCCTTCTTTCTCCTGAAAAGAGTCTAAAGCTGAGGTTGTCACACTCCAGACTCTAGGATCAAATTAAAAAAAAAAAAAAAAAAAGCCCGGCGTGGTGGCACACACGCCTTTAATCCCAGGAGGCAGAGGTAGGAGGATTACCGTGAATTCAAGGCCTCCCTGAGACTACATAGTGAATTCCAGGTCAGCCTGGGCTAGAGTGAGACCTTACTTCATAAAACAAAAACAAAAAACAAAAACAAAAAAAAATACCATAAGGAGGCTCCAGGCTCAGGAAGAGTATTGGAAGCAGGAAGGGGTCAAGTGTGACAAACCACCTGTCCTGTGAAGAAGGTAGGCAGATTTAAGGTCCAGCCAGGGAGGGTAAGGATGGAACTGTGGTAGATTCCAAAAAAATAAAAAGAAAAGAAAAGAAAGTAAATGTACCCTCACACACCATTGTCTCTCCTAGGATGGGCAAGAACCCGGTAGAATGGGAACTACAGGCCCCTTTCTTAGCTAATGCCAATCAGATACCTGGGTATAAACGTCAGCTTATGCCTGGCACTTCCCAGAGCCATTCAGCCTTTTATGTTGTTGGTGGTTGGTGATTTATTTTTTTTTTTTTTGAGGCAAGTCTCACTCTAGCCCAGGCTGACCTGGAACTCACGCTGATCCTCCTACCTCAGCCTCCTGAGCACTGAGATAGAAGGGGGGTGCCTTCACAGCCAGCTTCAGACCTCTCTAAAAGGGGCGGGGTAATCCATGGCTAAGGCCAGTGGGGAGCAGGGTCAGGTCGGCCCAGGGTTCTGGGCTCCACATTGGCCTTTAGTACCAATTGTGGAAAGCCTTTCAGGTTCTTCCTATGGGCAGGCCACCTGGAATAACTTCAACATGGGGTTCGTTTCCTATGGTGGGGGAGGGAGGAATGCCCCTGCTCCTCATACTGATCCCAGTCTCATCCTCCCCCGACCTCTCCATTTCTGGCTTCCAGTCCCAACACCGTTCAGGATCAGGGCTGGGGGTGGAAAGGATGGGATCTGGCTGCCGGGTTCCGCTGGAGGCCCTGCAATTTCAGAGTGGAGCCTAATTTAGCACGGTTGTCTTCAGGCAAGGGAGGTACCTGGGGAGGCGGCAGCTGGCACTCTGTCTGCTTGTCCTCTGGGCCCTGAACAGGGAGGGCTAGGGCTGGAAAGGTGGCTCAGCGGTTAAGGCTCTTGCCTACAAAGCCTGAAGACCCCCATAAAGCAGATGCACAAGGTGGCCATGTGTCTGGAGTTCATTTTCAGTGGCTGGAAGCCCTGGGGTGCCCATTCTCTCCAACTGTGAAGTAGGGTCTCACTTTAGCCCAGGCTGACCTGGAATTCACTGTGTAGTCTCAGGATGGCCTCCCAAGTGCTCGCTAATTTTTCTCTTTTTTTTTTAATTAAAAAAAGAGGGAGGTCCATAAAGGCCTTCTGTTTTGTTTTCTCTTGTCTCCCAGGGGGGCAAGACACCTCCTTCCTCCCCACACTTTCCTTGTGCGCTAGAAGAGGTACACTGCTCCTGAGAACCAGTTTGGGGGGGGGCGGGGGGGGGGAAAGGGAGGGGTCCACCCAAACTCCAAAAAGGTTGAGAAATCACCAGGCAAACACAGGCAAAATGCTATGCAAATCAGCCTCCTTGAGGTTTGCATGGGGTTGGGGAGGGGAGCAAAGCTCTAATAGAAAGCACCAGCAGCCAGACTTATGCCCCCCACTGCACAGAGGTGGCTCTGCCCACGCCGGGTGGTCGAGATGGAGACAGGTGGTCAAGGGGAAGGAGGCAGGGGGAAGGGGCAGGGCAAAGGTGCTGGAATCCTCACAGCAGGCTGATTCTCCTTCAGGCTTCAACCACTCAAAACAGAGCTCACCTGCCCGCCTTCTAGGCCAGCCCGGCCTTGCGTCTAAGAGCTGTTTTCTGAGAGGATATCTTTGGTCTGTAGACGTGGCTTAGCGTCAAGATACCTGCTGGCAAAGCCAAAGAAAGAATCCATGTTTGATTCCCCAGGACCCACATAAAGCCAGATGCACAAGGTGGCACATGCATCTGGAGTTTGTTTTCAGTGGCTGGAGGCCTTGGCATGTCCATTTTTTCTCTCTCACTCACAAATAAATACATTTAAATTTTAAGTAATATCCTGCCTTGGGCTCACCCCATGAGACACACGCTTGACCTGTGTGTCTTGGTGATAGGAATTAGGATAAGCAGTTATCTTTATGGTATGACAGAGCCAGTGAACACACAGGGTTTTTTTTTGTTTGTTTGTTTGTTTGTTTGCTTGCTTGTTTTGTTGTTGTTTGTTTTGTTTTTTGGAGGTAGGGTCTCACTCTAGCTCAAGCTGACCTGAAGTTCACAGTGTAGTTTCAGGGTGGCCTAGAATTCACAGAGATCTTCCAGCCTCTGCCACCCCAGTGCTGGGATTAAAGACGTGCGCCACCATGCCTAGCTAGCACAGAGATTTCGTAGTAAGTCTAGAAAGCAGAGTCTAGGAACCAAAATCCCAAAAAACCCTAACTTTCAAAAGGTCAAAAACCATGATTTATGCAGACTCCCCAGGATGTCAGCTGTCCCACACATGCAAAGTAACCAATCCTTTATATCAGCCTATCAGGTACCCCCACATACCTTCAATGTAACCAATCCTTTATATCAGCCCATCAGGTACCCCCACATACCTTCAAGGTAACCAATCCTTTATATCAGCCTATCAGGTACCCCCACATACATTCAAAGTAACCAATACTTCCTCTTGCTCCTCAGCCTAGCAGGAGCCCCTCATGTCCAGTCAAAGTAACAATCCTACCCACCTGACTGGATGTTTAATACACTTCCCCAAGGGCATAAAAACTCCCTTGTTTAACTTGCTCTTCTGCCATGTCTGCACCCATCATTCTTAGCTGGTTGCGGAACAATAAATTTGAGAGCCACTGGCTTGGGAAGTTTTAGTCATCCATCTTTGAGTATCTAGCATGCTAATCCCTAAACAAACCCCATCCAAAGCCCAGAAAGGCTCAAATTTTTTTTTAAAGTTTTATTTATTCATTTGTAAGCTGAGAGAGATAGAAGAGAGACAGACAGAGAGAATGGGCACACCAGGGCCTGAGGCCACTGCAAACAGACTCCAGATGCATGTACCACTTTGGGCATCTGGCTTGATGTGGGTACTGAGGAATCGAACCTGGGTGGTTAGACTTTTTAGGCAAGTGCCTTAATCTCTTAACCATATCTCCAGCCTGTTTGTGTCCTGTTTGAGTACAGCTTATGAGGGCAGCTTTGGAATTAAACTTGGGCCAGCAGGCTTTGCAAGCAAGTGCCTTTAACTACTAAGCCATCTTCCCAGTTCTTAGAATTATTATTATTATTTTTCTTTCTTTTGCTTGTTTGCTTTGTTTTGTTTTTTTTGAGGAAGGATTTCACTCTAGCCCTTTCACTCTAGGCTGACCTGGAATTCACTATGTAGTCTCAGGGTGGCCTCAAACACACAGGGATCTTCTTACCTCTGCCTCCCAAGTGTTGGGATTAAAGGCATATGCCATCACATCCAGTTTAGCCCTGACTTTTAAAAAAATAAATTAAATTAATTCATTTATTTGAGAGAGAGAGAATGGGCCTGCCGGGGCTTCCAGCCACTCATGCATATGCCCCCTTGTGCATCTGGTTTATGTGGCTCCTGGAGAATCAAACTGGAATCTTTTGGCTTTGCAAGCAAATGCCTTATCTGCTAAGCCATCTTTCCAGCCCTTGCCCTGACTTAAAAAAAAATTTTTTTTTTTAATTTGTAAACAGAGAGACACACAGAGAGAATGGGTATGCCAGGGCCTCCAGCCACTGCAAATAGACTCCAGATGCATATGCCACTTTGTGCATCTGGCTTTATATGGGTACTGGAAAATTTAACTTTAGGTTTTGCAGGTAAGAACCTTAACTGCTGAGCCATCTCTCTAGTCCCGCCCCCTCCCCAGAGTTGTTTTTTATTTATTTATTGTTTTTAAAGGTAAGGTCTCTTTCTAGCCCAGGCTGACCTGGAATACACTATGTAGTTTCAGGGTAGCCTTGAACTCATGGTAATCCTTCTATCTCTGCCTCACAAGTGCTGGGATTAAAGGCGTGTACCATTATGCCAAGCTGATTTTTTTTTTATTTTAAATTTATTTATTTATTTTATTTCTTTGAGAGAGAAAGAAAGATAGAATGGGTGTGCCAGGGCCTTCAGCCACTGCAAATGAACTCCAGATGCATATGCCACCTTGTGCATCTGGCTTATGTGGGTACTGGGGAATCAAACTTGGGTCATTAGGATCTATAGGCAAGCGCCTTACCTGCTGAGCTATCTCTTCAGCCCTAATTTATTTATTTTTATTTTTATTTCTTTTTTTACTAGAGACACAGAGAGAGAATGGACTCACCAAGGCCTTCAGCCCCTGCAAATGAATTCCAGTTGCTTGCACTCCCTTGTGCACATGTGTGACATTGTGCATTTGTATCACTGTGCATCTGGCTTATATGGGACCTGGAGATTCGAACATGAGTTCTTAGGCTTCACAGACAAGCACCTTAACCACTAAAACATCTCTCCAGCCCCCTAAAAAATTTTTTTTTCTTTTTTGTTTTTCTTTTTTTTGTTTTGTTTTGTTTTTCGAGGTATGGTCTCACTCTAGCCCAGGTTCACCTGGAATTCACTAGGTACTCTCAGGGTGGTCTTGAACTCATGGAGATCCTCCTACCTCTGCCTCCTGAGTGCTGGGATAAAAGGCCTGTGACACTATACCTGACTAAAATTTTAATTTTGGGGGGGTGGTGGTTGAGGTAGGGTCTCCCTCTAGGCCAGGCTGACCTGGAACTCACTGTGTTTTCTCAGAGTGGCCTCGAACTCACGATGATCTTCCTACCTCTGCCTCTCAAGTGCTGAGACTAAAGGAATTTTTTAAATGTTTTTATTTATTTATTTATTTATTTATTTTTGAGGTAGGGTCTTGCTGTAGCCCAGGCTGACCTGGAATTCACTATGTAGTCTCAGGCTGGCCTTGAACTCACAGCGATCCTCCTACCGCGGCCTCCTGAGCACTGGAATTAAAGGTGTACACCGCCATGCCTGGCTGCTGCAGGTTTTGAGAGCTATGGACTTTCCTGGCTGTGGATGGGCTCAGTGTTATAGTCAGATATGCATTGCTGGCAGAAATCACCTGACCAAGAGCTGCTTTTAGGAAAACAGGGTTTATTTTGGCTCATAGACTTGAGGGGAAGCTCCATGATGGCAGGGAAAACGATGACATGAGCAGAGGGTGGACATCACCCCTGGCCAACATAAGGCGGACAATAGCAACAGGAGAGTGTGCTATAATACCCACAAGTTTGCCCCCAACAGTACACTGCCTCCAGGAGGCATTAATTCCCAAATCTCCATCGGTTCAGAACCTAGCATTCAGAATGCCTAAGTTTATGGGGACACCTGAATCAAACCACATTTTGCCCCACAAACTGATAACCATACATGATATAAAATACAATGCATTCATTTCAACTTTAGAAGGCCTCATAATTTTATCAATCCCAATGATGTTCAAACATCCCCATAATCCAAGGTCTTTTAACTGAGCCCTAATACCAAAAAATCCCCCCAAACCCATAATGGTACAGAATAAATATTCACACTGCAAAAGATGGCAGAGGACATAGCAAAGAAATATTCAGCCAGGGACTTCTGGTTAAGATGGTGGCATAGGAACCATGCCAAAGCAGCCAAGGGGAGAAAAAGCCAAAAAAACAAAAAGAAAAAAAAAAAACAGCAAAATACACTCTTCTACTAAAAAGTGAGGTAGGTGTATAAGAGAGTCAGAGCAGGTATAGCCCACAGAAGCAGCCAGGTCCGCGTGGCTCCAGCCATAAGGCTCGGCCTGAGCTGTAGGAAAAGGCAGGTGAGGAGACTCTCCTTGCAAACTCAAGAAACGTGAAGGGAGGACGTCAGGGAAGAACGGAGGAGCAGCTCGTGAGGAAGACGATTAGGAGGACCAGCGGGAAAACATCAGCCACCATCCACAGCCTCCCTTCCCCCACCGCCAGCGTGAGCACCAGCAAGCACCACAGACCTGGGGAAGGGAGGATGCGGAAAAAGAGGAACCCTTCTACACTGTTGGTGGAAAAGCAATCTGGTCCAGCCATTATGAAAATCAATGTGGAGGTTCCTGAGACAGCTAAGAATAGATCCTAAGATATGACCCAGCTACAGCACTCCTAGGCATATATCCTAAGGACTTGTCTCACAACCTTAGAGATATTTGCTTAACCATGTTTATTACCGCTCTATTCACAATAGCATGTCCCTCAACTGATGAGTGGATAATGAAGCTGTGGCACATTTACACAATGGAGTTCTACTCAGTGATAAAGAAAAATGAAGTTATGAAGTTTGCAGGAAGATGGATGGATCTGGAAAGGATTATACTAAGTGAGGTAACCCAGGCCCAGAAAACCAAACGCTGCATGTTCTCTGTCACATGTGGATCCTAGGTGCAAATAACTAGATTTCTGTGTGAGTAGGAAGAAAACTCAGGAGCAGAGGCCAGTAAGCTAGAAAGGAGATATAAAGGGAATAGAAAGGGAGGGGGGGGACCTAATAGGATGGTATTGTATATAAGTAAGTAGAAGAACAGATTAATGGGGGTGAAAATGTAGGTCTAAGTGAAGTCAGGAGAGATTGAGTAAGGAAAGGTGGAGGGAGAGCTAATTGTGGTGGTTTGAATAGATGGCCCCCAGTATATTCAGTTGTTTGTTTGTAGTTTTCATCTGCAGACACCTGGCTGGAAGCAATGTCACTGGGAGGATCTTAAAGTGTGGTGGTGGGTTTCAGATTATAATCTAAAGATATGCAAAGTGTGTCTAGCTGGAGTTCCTGAAGTGTGCTGTGCGGTGTGGCTTTTGGCTTTAGGCTTGTACTTCTGTCTCTGCTTGGTCCTGTGAAGCAGGCCAGTTTCTTCTGCCACTATGGAACTTCCCCTAGATCTGTAAGCTTTCATAAATATCCCTTCCTCCATCACTGTGCTTGGTCTGGAAGTTCATCTCAGTGAACCTGAAGCTGTCTGCTACACTAATCAAAATCTAAGAGGATATAAATAAATCATATGGAAACCTACTTTTCTGGACAATGGAAGACACAGGAGCCATAAATTGTTACTAGAAAATTTTCAGTGCCACAGATGGGGTACCTTCCAGTGAGTATTGGCCAGGGAGGTCCTTGATGCCCCTAAAACATTACAGGCCATTGCTGAGACCCTTGGTTCCCACCAGGAATAGATGGTAAGACCATATTGCTGAAGACTCCACATACTTGGGCTGAGAAATCCTGCTGGAGTTGAGCTGAAAACCTCCTCCATGTAGACCAGCTGACAGAAAGCTGGAAAAAGCTACACAGCATGCAGTTCAACGTGAGAGAGAGAAATCACCAGTGAAGATACCTAACAGTGAACAATGCAAGCCTTATATTTGGCCAGCCAGGCCAAATTTGCCAGTGGGTACAATAGTGGCACCTCTGTTATGGGGGAAACCAACTGCCCTCTAATTGGACTGGAGGTCGGCTCCATGGGAGAATTTGTCTCACTTTCTGAGTCATCCCAAGGTCACTGCTATCTGAAAAGAGAAGGTTTTCTAGCTAAAAGTGAGAGTAGCATTAATATATGGGTATGAACATTAAGAGAAGTGCTTACTGGGCAGTTTGGTGACCACAGTATATATATTTAGCCAGATAGCAGCAGATGTTACACTCCTAGGGCTCATGACTATCCCTGTTGTAGGTTTTCAGTATCAGGGACAGTATCAGAGGAGTGCTCAGAACTGCAATATCCCTGTTACACCTTCCAAGGCTCAGGGTTCCATTGCGGAAGAGGTGGTGGAAAGAATGTAAGAGCCAAAGAAAGTGTAGGACTCCTTACAATGTGCTCCTCCAGACACAAAATGGCCTGGATATCCATGGCCTCATGGTGCCTGACACTACCTATACCAGACCATCATAATAGGAAGAAAAGATGATGACATCAAAATAAAAGCGAGATTGATTGAGAGGGGGAGGGGATATGATGGAGAATGGAGTTTCAAAGGGGAAAGTGTGGGGAGGGAGGGCATTACCATGGAATATTGTTTATAATTATGGAAGTTGTCGATAAAATAAATACATACATACATACACACACACATATATATATATGTATATAAATATTCAACCAATATATAACTTAAAACAAGCAGGGCAGAGATGGGTGTAGCAGTGCACACCTTTAATCCCAGCACTTGGGAGGCAGAGGTAGGAGGATCGCTGTGAGTTCGAGGCCACCCTGAGACTACATAGTGAATTCCAGGTCAGCCTGGGTCAGAGTGAGACTGTACCTTGAAAAACAGAAAGAATAAGCAGGTATCTTTATGGTCTTTATGACAGATCCAACAAGCACAGAGATTTTATATTAACTAAAATCCAAACAGCTATGACTTATGGTGACTCACCAGGATGTCAGCTGATGAACACATACCAGTAACCAATCCTTTGTCTAGCTGATCAGCCTGTCAGGAGCCCCCTTTGTACATTTAAAGTAACCCATTCAATCCATCCCAACTTGATACTTAATTTCTCTCATAAATAAATAAATAAATAAAATAAGAAGATTAAAAAAGAGAAATAAGCTAAAACAAAAATACAAAAGAGAGAGAGAGAGAGAGAGAGAGAGAGAGAGAAATAAGGGCTGGAGAGATGACTTAATGGTTAAGGCATTTGTCTCTGAAGCCAAAGGACCTAGGTTTGATTCCCCTGGATCCATGTAAGCCAGATGCACAAGGTGGCACATGTGTCAGGGGTTCCTTTGCATTGGTTAACTTGCCGGCAAAGCTTAACAACCTGAATTTGATTCCCCAAAACCCACATAAAGCCAGATGTACAAAGTGCTACACACATCTGGAATTTGTTTGCAGTGGCTGGAGGCCCAGACACACTCATTCTCTCCCTCTCTCTTTCGCTGTCTCTCTCTCTCCTTCTTTCTATCTCTTTCAAATAAAAAAAAAAATTTTTTTAAATTATTATTTATTTATTTGAGAGCGACAGACACAGAGAGAAAGACAGATAGAGGGAGAGAGAGAGAGAATGGGCGCGCCAGGGCTTCCAGCCTCTGCAAACGAACTCCAGACGCGTGCGCCCCCTTGTGCATCTGGCTAACGTGGGACCTGGGGAACCGAGCCTCGAACCGGGGTCCTTAGGCTTCACAGGCAAGTGCTTAACCGCTAAGCCATCTCTCCAGCCCAAAAAAAAAATTTTTTTTTTAAAGAGCTATAAGCACTTTCAGTCAAGATGATATCCGCCTAACCATGCTTTACCGCCTGGGGCAATAACAGTACCAGGATGTGGTTAACACCCACAATAAACTGTTGATGAGAGAGACATACAGGGTTTCCCAAAAGAAGACAGATGTCTGTGAGGGCACTTGATTATCCTCCAGAGGTTGATGGTAAGACCCTACTGCCCAAGACATCATATGCTGTCAGTACGGAACACGGAGAGGCCTGGCTGGAATCTGGAAATGAGCTAGTTCCCAGACAGCCCATCTAGTGCTGGAAGGTGCTACGTGAGCTACTGGGATAAAGTGGCCAATATCTGCCAGAGCAACTCAAGGTCTAAGCTACTCAGAAACAAACAGCGTGATGTGAGGCTCACACAGGTGCAATAGTGGCACACAGCCATGGTGGGTAACCAACTGCTCTTGGATTGGCTAACAGATCTGCTCAGTGGAAAGGAACCCCTATCTGGAACTGGGAAACAAGTCAGAATCATATCCAGATAATGAGTTTGCTCTCTAATATCAAGATCCTGCCAATCTTGGGCTACAAGAGGATCTACACCCATTTAATTCTCTCTAAACTAATAAGGGTTATCTCATTTACCCTGTGCTGATTTCACTCTCCGTTGGAGAATCTGCTTCCCTTTTTCAGATGGAAGCGGGACCTGAGGAGAGAAACGGTTCATCACACTTCAGCAGGGCCCCAGCTGAAACCATAGAGGAATTGGGGGAAATGAACAAGAGTGCTGCTTATTTGAGGAACCCAATATCAACACAAGGGTGAAGGAGACAGACACTGAGGGCACTCAACTCCTGCCAAACCAGAGATCCAGAGATATAGAGGCTCCTAAGAGCCCATCACTGAAGTAGACCTATAATGAACCCAACATGGCTCAGGGAATTTTGTGAAAGAGGGGGTGAAAAGATTGTTAGAGCTACAAGCTGGGACAATATGCACAGAGAAATTGCCTCTTCCCCATAACTGATGGCTACTCCCCACAATGCATGACCCATAATCTCCAGGGGGACAACAGGCATTCCCAACAAGGAAGGGCCCTTTGGGGGTGGGCAGAGATGAGGGTAAGGATGGTACCAACAGGAGCTGCTTCCAAACTGAGTATGGCCATAACTAATATAAAATAAAATGAGATAATAACATTCTTAGGGTGGCCTTATTCTGCTAAATTTCTTCCCTCCGCCACCTCTTATTTTATTTTATTTTAAATTTATTTATTTGAAAGCAGAGAGAGGTAGAAGGGAGACAGAAAGAATGGGTGAGCCAGGGCCTCCAGCCACTGCAAACAAACTCCAGATACATATACCACTTTGTGCATCTGGCTTTTTGTGGGGATTGGGGAATCACACCCAGGTTCTTAAGCTTTGCAGGCAAGTCCCTTAGTCACTGAGACATCTCTCCAGCCCTCCTGCACTTCTTTTTTTAAAAAGAAAATATTTTAGGGCTGGAGAGTTGGCTTAGCCATTAACGGACTTGCCTGCATAGCCAAAGGACCCAGGTTCAATTCCTCAGTACCCATGTTAGCTAGATGCACAAGTTGGCATACGCATCTGAGACCTTGGCACACCCATTTTCTCTCTGCCTATTTCTCTCTCTTTCTCAAACGAATAAATAAATAAATAATAAAGACTAATTCAGATGGGGATGTAACTCAGTTGGAAGAGGGCTTGTCTACCATACCACGAAGCACTGGGTTTACTCCAGCAGCTCATTAACTTATTAACTCATGAGTTTGAGGTCACCCGGAGACTATATAGTGAATTCCAAGACAGTCTGGGTTAAAGGCAAGACCCTATCTCAAAATAGCAAAACAATACAAAAATAAAACAAACCAGGGGTGGCGCACACCTTTAATCCCTGCACTCAGGAGGCAGAGGTAGGAGGATCGCCGTGAGTTCGAGGCCACCCTGAGACTACATAGTGAATTCCGGGTCAGCCTGGGCTAGAGTGAAACCCTACCTTGAAAAACCAAAAAGTAAAAAGAAATAAATAAAGGAAACAAGAAAACACATGCGCTGCTACTAAACATATTTGTTGACGGGTAGGGCAGTAAATAAGAGGGGCTGGGTATGCGGTACAGGGGTGGAGCACCTGCCTAGCATGCATGAGGCCCTCGATTCAGTCCCAAGTATTGAAAAAAAGTGATAATAGATACTGGAAACTTGACTGTCTTTCTCACCATCACATCCCATGCTTGAATAGATGGAAGAAGGGAAGGCGTATGGTTAGGTGGATGGGTGTCTGTAAACGCAGCGTGGCGGATTCGGTAGGACTGATATAAACCCTACCTTTCCCTTTCCTGCCCTGCACATCCCCCTCGCCACCCCCATATACATGCAAAGGTGTGGACTGCCCACAGCTCACCAGCTCTTCACTCTGGGCCCAGTTTGAGCTCCTTATGCTGCGTACCTCGTCTTCCTTGGATGGTAGGGAGTCTAGTTTGGTTTGCTTTCACTCGTCTAAGAAATGATAGAGAACTTTAAGAAAAACAAAATACATTAATCTGGGTTTGCACCTTGGTCTGGGTTGGTTTTGGCCTTTGGCCTCTGATCAGGAAAGTAAGAGGGAAGAAAAATGGGTTGTAGTCCAGCTCTGGCCGGAATCCCATAGGGAGCTGGGCCAGGCCTTCCTCCATCTGGACTGTTCATTTGGGCATCCATTTTTTTTTTTTAATTTTTATTTTTTATTTGAGAGCGACAGAGAGAGAGAGAGAGAGAAAGAGGCAGATAGAGAGAGAGTGGGCGCGCCAGGGCTTCCAGCCACTACGAACGGACTCCAGATGCATGCGCCCCTTTATGCATCTGGCTAACGTGGGTCCTGGGGAATCGAGCCTTGAACCTGGGTCTTTAGTCTTCACAGGCAAGGGCTTAACCACTAAGCCATTTCTCCAGCCCTGGGCATCCATTTAACTAACAATGTCTATGTATACTGTAGGCACAAGTAGACTTTGGCCCAGCCTTCAAGGGGCTCAGCATCTAGTGGGGAGACGTGAATATAGGCACAGAGTTTAGGGTGATCAGTGCTCTTGAGGGAGGACAATGGACATAGGAGGCGTATGAGTCCAGGTGAGGTACCAGGTCAAGGGTGATGTCAGAGATGTCACAGAAGAAGGGGAAGGAGGGGCTCACCAAGAGGAGGGGAGGAGTTAGAACAAAGTAAAATGATGTCTCTTCTTTTGGGGTGATGGAGACAGGATCCCATACAGCTCAGACTGACTTTGAACTCCTTCCGTAGCTAAGGATGACCTTGAATTAAAAAAAAAACATATATTTATTTATTTGAGAGAGAGAGAGAGAATGGGTGTGTCAGAGCCTCTAGCCATTGCAAACGAACTCCAGACTCATGCGCCCTCTTGTGCATCTGGCTAACGTGGGTCCTAGGGAACTGAACTTCGGTCCTTTGGCTTTGGAGGCAAACGCCTTAACCGCTAAGCCATCTCTCTAGATGACCTTGAATTTTTGATCCTCCTTCCCCCACCTCCCTACCGTTGGGATTATAGGCATGTGACACTAAGCCTGGCTCATAATGACACTAATGTATGAAAATACCATAATGAAATCCATTACTTGGCATGCTAACTTTAAAGAAATTAATTTTTTTGTTGTTGTTGTTCTTTGGTTTTCCAAGGTATGGTCTCATTCTAGCCCAGGCTGACCTGAAAATCACTCTGTAGTCTCAGGGTGGCCTTGAACTTACGGTGATCTTCCTACCTCTGCCACCAAGTGCTGGGATTAAAGGCATGCGCCACCACACCAGGCTTGATTTTAACTTCTTTAAGAACACTTTTTCCTCTTTCTTTTCCCCCATTACATGAGGATATAAAAACCTCCAGTTCTAAGTTCTTTGAGCCACACTGGCAACAACAGAATTTTGATTGCCTAATGCAACATGAACATGCAAACCCCTTGCTCAAATTTCAGGACAACATTAACAAACCAGGCGTGGTGGCACACGCCTTTAATCTCAGCACTTGGGAGGCAGAGGTAGGTGGATCACTGTGAGTCTGAGGCCACCCTGAGTCTACATAGTGAATTCCAGGTCAGCTTGCAGTACAGTGAGACCCTACCTTGAAAAACAAAAACAACAAGAAAAAGATGGCATGAGCAAGTGTTAAAACCATATATGAACATACACACACACACAAAATTAATTATTAAAATAACGCAGGACTATGTGACTGCATAGCTCTCCTACTCAAGCCCCAAGCCAGCCCTGCTGAGAGGAAAGGACACCTAAGTCGTCATATGGAAGATAAGTGGGAACCTGTGTGGCAGTGAGCATGTGCAAGGGGAGAGGAGGAGCCCGGTGAACAGATAGCCCAGGATGTCAAGTTCCGTGGAACTCTGGGAGGCTAGGGGCCTTAGATCTGGATCTCAATACCTGCCCACAGGCTGATGCAACCCACACAAGGTTTGGGGGTCATGCAAGGCTACCAGCTGTCATTTCTTGGCAGGAATGGGGTGGGGGTGTGGGAACACAACCATTTTAATCTGACCTCATTGTCTTCTCACTCATTAGGCATTAAAATGTCCTTCTTCTTCTTCTTCTTCTTTTTTTTTTTTTTTGACATGTATATGTGTGGGATATGTGTGGTGTAGAAGGTGATGTAATATACGTGTGGCTTATGCATGTGTGTGCGCGTGCAAATGCATACGCCCCATGAATGGACGTGGAGGCCAGAGAATTTGAGGTGCCCTTCTCTGTGGCTCAGCCTCGTATTTCCTTGAGATGAGAGTCTCTACCATAACCTGGAGCTGTCAGCAAGCTCTGGCGGTTTGCCTCCCACCTCTTGATGTTTTGTGTCCTTGGAGAAGCCACAGTGACACCCAGACAGCCTTGATGAATGATGGGGCAGGAGCAGACCAGCAAGTTCCAGGAGCTGGCTGCCATTGTATAACTGTTTCCTCTGGATTAAAATATTCCCTCTTTGGAGGAAAAGATCATGACATCAAAATAAAAGAGAGACTGATTGAGAAGGGGAGGGGATATGATGGATAATGAAGTTTCAAAGGGGAAAGTGAGGGGAGGGAGGGTATTACCATGGGATACTTTTTATAATCATGGAAGTTGTTAATAAAAACTTGGAAAAAAATAAAATAAAATATTCCCTCTTGGAGGGAAGGGGGTGACTCCCCAGGCTATTAAAACTCACAAGAAACTTATTAAATTTAGGAAGCCCACTAAAGAGACTCCTTCAGGAAGTTATATAAGTGGTGAGCATTTTAAAAAAAAAATTTTATTTATTTATTTGAGAGAGAGAGAGAGCGAATGGGCATGTCCTGGCCTCCAGCTGCTGCAAGGAAACTCCAGATGCAAAAGCCACCTGTGTATCTGGCTTAAATGGGTCCTGAGGAATTGAATCTGGGTCATTTGACTTTGCAGGCAAGTGCCTTAACCACTAAGCCATTTCTTCAGCCCAGTGGTGAACAATTAAAAAAAATTTTTTTTTTTCCCTAGGTGAGGTCTCACTCTAGCCCAGACTGACCTGGAATTTATTATGTAGTCTCAGAGTGGCCTTGAACTCATGGCCATCCTCCTACCTCTGCCTCCGGAGGGCTGGGATTAAAGACATGTACCATCATGCCCAGCTTAAAAATATCTTTTGATGTATTTATTTATTTGAAAGAGAGAGAGAGAAAGAGAGAGAACAGATAAAGAGAGAGAAAGAATGGGTGCACCAGGGCCTCTAGCCACTGCAAGTGAACTCCAGATGCATGTGCCACTTTGTGCATCTGTCATTGGCATCTGTCTTTACATGGGTACTGGGGAATTGAAGCTGGGTTCTTTAGCTTTGCTGGCAAGTGCCTTAACCACTAAGCCATCTCTCCAGCTGAGTAAACAATTATTTTTTGAAGCAAGCCCAACAGACTACCTCCCCCTCTTTTGTTTTCTTATGAGAAAAAGTGAAAATGAGAGAGAGAAAGAGAGAGAATTGGCGTGTCAGGGCCTTCTGCCACTGTAATCAAGCTCCAGATGTGTGTGCCACCTTGTACGCATGTGTGACCTTGTGCATCTGGCTTACGTGGAATCTGGGAAGTTGAACATGGGTCCCTAGGCTTTGCAGGCAAGCCCCTTAAGCACTACGCCATCTCTCCAGCTCTTGGTGAACAATTCTTTTTTCTTACTTTATTTTATTTTTCTATTTTCTTCTTTTTAAAAAATTTATCTTTCTGTCTTTTTTTTTTTCCTGGTGAACAATATTTTTGGCAGGAGGAGGGGTTTGAGGCAGTTTTTCTCTAGTCCAGGCTGACCTGGAATTCACTATGTAGTCTCAGGGTGGCCTTGAACTCACGGTGATCCTCCTACCTCTGCCTCCCAAGTGCTGGGATTAAAGGCCTTTGCCACCATGCCAGCAGTAAAAATTCTTAAAAAAAAAAAAAAAAAAGAGGGGCTGGAGAAAAAGCTCAGCAAATAAAGTTTCTTTCTTTCTTTTTCCTAATTTAAAAAATTTATTTGAGGGCTGGAGAGATGGCTTAGCGGTTAAGCGCTTGCCTGTGAAGCCTAAGGACCCCGGTTCGAGGCTCGGTTCCCCAGGTCCCACGTTAGCCAGATGCACAAGGGGCGCACGCGTCTGGAGTTCATTTGCAGAGGCTGGAAGCCCTGGCGCGCCCATTCTGTCTCTCTCCCTCTATCTGTCTTTCTCTCTGTGTCTATCGCTCTCAAATAAATAAATAAAAAATTAAAAAAAAATTTATTTGAGAAAGCGAAAGAGGCAGAGAGAGAGAATGGGCGCTCCAGGGCCTCCAGCCACTGGAAATGAACTCCAGATGCATGCGCCACCTTGTGCATCTGGTTTACGTGGGTCCTGGGGAATCAAACCTGGGCCCTTTGGCTTTGCAGGCAAGTGCCTTAAATGCTAAGCCATCTCTCCAGCTCCCCCCCCCCCCGCTTTTTTTCTTTTCTGTATTTCAAGGTAGAGTCTCACTCTAGCCACGGCTGACCTGGAATTCACTCTGTAGTCTTAGAGTGGCCTCAAACTCATGGTGATCTTCCTACCTCTGCCTCCTGAGTGCTGGGATTAAAGTCATGCACCACCACACCTACTTTAAAGGTACTTTCTTATAAAGGCTAATGGCCTGGGTTCGAATATCCAGTACCCACATAAGCCAGATGCACAAAGTGGTACATGCATCTGGAGTTCCTTTTCAGTGGCAGGAGGCCCTGGTGCGCCCGTTCTGTCTTGTTCTTGCTCTCTATCATCCTCCCTCCCTCTCTCCTTTCTCTCAAATAAATAAAAATACTAAGAAAGAAGAAGGAGAAAAAGCATAGTGGCTTTGATCCTAGCACCTTAATATCAGCACTCAGGAGGCAGAGGTAGGAGGATCGTCATGAGTTTGGGGCCATCCTAAGACTACATAATGAATTCCAGGTCAGCCTGGGGCTAGAGTGAGACCTACCTTAAAAGAAAAAAAAAAAAAAAGGCTGGAAAGATTCCTTAGTGGTTAACACATTTGCCTGCAAAGTCTAAGGGCCCAGGTTCGATTCCTCAGGACCCATATAAAGCCAGATGCACAAGGTGGCACATGCATCTAGAGTTCATTTTCAGGGCTAGAGGCTCTGGAGCACCCATTCTCGCTCTCTTTCTCTCTCTCTGCCTCTTACTCTGTCAAATAAATAAAATATATATATATTTTTTTTAAAGGGAGAGAGAAATGGTCTCCCCAGGAAAGGTAACCCAGGAGTAGCTATGGGCACTGAGGAGGTGGAGGCTCTGGTCAAGCTCGGTGGCCCTCCCGGTTCCCTGCAGAGTAAGACCCAGCTCAGGCCGAGAGGGCAGAGAGATAACAGGAGACGGGACCGCAGGTTCCCCTCCTGATAACCCGGCCCGCAGTCAACACAGAGCAGAGCAGGGCGATAAGGAGCTCAGCCTCTCTCAAGGACAAGAGGTCTGCAAAGAGCTTCCATGTGAATATGGGGGCTAAAGAGTAGGTAGTTGATACAGAGTTCCCTTGTTGGAGAGCTGAAGAGATAAATGAGGCTCCAGCTTGGTTTACTGACCTCTAAGGGCTCTTGGTCAGTGACTAAAGCCTCCAGACCTCCAAGTTCTGCCATCCCCCAGGGTCAAGACCAAAACCAGGCTCCCTGGTTAGGCTCAAGATGTTATAGTTTAGCTGGGCATGGTGGCACGTGCCTTTAATCCTACCTCAAAAAACTAAAACAAGCCCAATCAAAAGATTTGGTAGTTTTTGTTTTAGTATAGTCATACTAACATATAGATATATATTTACATACATACATACAGTTATATGTATATATAGTTTTATATATATATATATATATATATATATATATATATATATATATATGATTTAGTATAGTTTAGTTTTAGTACTTGTTTTGGGTTTTTTTGTTGTGTTTGTTTCTTTTCTTTCTCTCTCTCTTTCTCTCTGTCTTTCAGTTTTTTGAGGTCAAGTCTTGCTCTAGTAGAGGCTGACCTCAAATTCACTCTGTAGTCTCAGGGTGGCCTTGAACTCACAGCAATTCTCCTACCTTAGCCTCCCAAGTGCTGGGATTAAAGGTATGTGCTACCATGCCCAGCTGTTGGTTTCTTTTTGAAAACAGGGTCTTGCTTGATATCCAAGGCTGGCTGTTAGAATTCAAAGTTGAACTTTAAAAAAAATTATTTATTGGGCTGGAGAGATGGCTTAGTGGTTAAGTGCTTGCCTGTGAAGCCTAAGGACCCAGTTTGAGGCTGGATTCCCCAGGACCCACATTAGCCAGATGCAGAAGGGGGCGCACGCGTCTGGAGTTCGTTTGCAGTGGCTGGAAGCCCTGGCACGCCCATTCTCTCTCTCTCTCTCTTTCTCTTTCTCTGTTGCTCTCAAATAAATAAATAAATAAATAAATAAATAAATAAATAAATAAATGTTAAAAAATTATTTCTTTGCAAGCATAGAGACAGAGACACACACACACAGAGAATGGGCAATCAGGGCCTCTTGCCACTGCAAACGGACCCCAGATACACATGCCTCTTTGTGCATCTGCCTTTACTTGGGTACTGGGGACTCAAACCTGAGCCGTTAGGCTTAGCAAGCAAGCACCTTAACTGCTGAGCCATCGCTCCAGCCCCTCAAAGTTGAACTTTTAACCTTCTCCATACATGCCTCACTGGTACAATGTTAATATCCAGCAGTAGATACTCCTTTTTTTAAAATTTATTTTATTTTTGGTTTTTCAAGGTAGGGTTTTACTCTGGCCCAGGCTGACCTGGAATTCACTATGGAGTCTCAGGGTGGCCTCAAACTCACAGTGATCCTCCTACCTCTGCCTCCCGAGTGCTGGGATTAAAGGCGTGCACCACCACACCCAGCTTCTCTTCATGAATCTTGCTTGCAGATCCTGGACTTTCTGTTGTGTTCTTTTTGATATTTCTTACCAATAAGGCATCGCTTTGCCAAATCCTCATGTAGTGACAGCAAAAATCCTTTTCTAATTCCTCTTTACTCTTCCCCTGCTTAGGATCAGTTCGATACTTTTTCATACTGAAACTCCTTTGATGATCAGCCTTTATAAACTATCCTCAGATATACTCTCTTTAAGTCCCTGCATTAGTTACCCACTACTTGAAATTTTGACCTATAACCTTGACAGTAAACAGGTGCACTTTCTCTAATAAAAAAAAAAAAATGAGTGCCTTTAACCACTGAGCCATCTCCCCAGACCCTGAGTTCCCCTTTCTGCTGTGCAAACCAGAGTTCATCCTGCGGTGTCCCTCAGTCACAAACTCTGTCCGAGAGCATGTTTAGATAGTGTTTATTTGTGACGTAGTTTGACATCTGTCCTCAAGTCTATGTTCCTTCTGCCTCAGCCTCCCACGTGTGTCACTGAGCCTAGCAATTTTTTAAAAAATAATTAATTTAGTTGAGAGTGAGAGAAAGAGGCAAATATATAGAGAAAGGATGGGTGCAACAGGGCCTCCAGCCATTGCAAAGGAACTCCAGACCTATGTACCACTTTGTGCATCTGGCTTATGTGGGTACTGGGGAATTGAACCTGGATCTTTAGGCTTCACAGGCAAGCGCCTTAACCACTAAGCCATCTCTAGCCCAAGACCATCAATTTTTTTTTGTATTTTTTTTTTGAGGTAGGGTCTCACTCTAGCCCAGGCTGACCTGAAATTCACTATGTGGTCTCATGGTGATCCTCCTACCTCTGCATCCTAAGTGCTGGGATTAAAGGAGTGCGTCACCACGCCCAGCCCTCAAAGCCCATCAATTTTTTTTTTTTTTTAATTTTTTGTTCATTTTTTATTTATTTATTTGAGAGTGACAGACACAGAGAGAAAGACAGATAGAGGCAGAGAGAGAGAATGGGCACGCCAGGGCTTCCAGCCTCTGCAAACAAACTCCAGACGCGTGCGCCCCCTTGTGCATCTGGCTAACGTGGGACCTGGGGAATTCAGCCTCGAACCGGGGTCCTTAGGCTTCACAGGTAAGCGCTTAACCACTAAGCCATCTCTCCAGCCCCAAGCCCATCAATTTTGATGCCTCTCTTTTCTTGGCTTTTGTGTGTGTGTATGTATATGCTTATATGTGTGTGTGTGTGGGGGGGAATAGGTCAATGTTGTGTGCCATCCTTGATCCTTCTCCACTTAACTTTTCTTTTTTTCCTTTGGTTTTTTGAGGTAGGGTCTCACTTTAGCTTAGGCTGACCTGGAATTCTCTATGTAGCCTCAGGGTGGCCTCGAACTCATTGTGATCCTCTTACCTCTTCCTCCCGAGTGCTGGGATTAAAGGCGTGTGCTACCACGCCTGGCTTCACCTTACCTTTTGAAATAGGGTCTTTCACTGAACCCAGAGCTCACCAATTTGTCTAGACTAGCTAGCCAGCAAGTTCTAGGGATCTTCCCGGCTCTGCCTCTCCAGCACTACGATTACAGGTGTGGTTTTTTTGTTTTTTTGGTGGGGGGTCACTCTAGCCCAAGTTGAACTGGAACTTAGAACTCACTCTGTAGTTCCAGTAGTTTCAGATTGGCCTCAAACTCACAGCGATCCCCCAATCTCTGCCTCCCAAGTGCTGGGATTAAAGGCATGCACCACCACGTCTGGCTCTGGTGTGCTCTTATGTGGGTGCTGGGAATGTGGACTTAGGTTCTGATGCTTTTTAACAAAAGTCAAAAACAAACAAGCCAACAACAACAACAACAAAAAACTCCAACACACCAGGCATGGTGCTGCACTTGGGAGGCAGAGGTAGGAGCATCACTGTGAGTTTGAGGCCACCCTGAGACTACATAGTGAATTCCAGGTCAGCCTGGGCTAGAGCGAACCTCTACCTCAAAAAACAAACAAACAACAACACAAAAATAAAAAAACAATCCAACTCAAATAAAGTGATAACTCTAGGAAATGCTCAGTCAAGCACCCTAGAGCTGAGGCAGGCTGGAAGTCGAGGGGACCCAGCAGCCTTGGTTTCAGATGATGTGCCCTGTGACCTTGAATGATTGATTGACTCTGTGAGCCTGTGTTCTCATGTGAGTCATGAAGACCATGATCCTAGGGGAGGAGGGGCAGGGCTGGGTGAGGAGTAAAAGATAAGAGCTATGAGCACTCAGGACAGCCCCGAACAGCAGCCGGAGTGTTCCTGCCCCTTCGTTTGTCATCCCCAGGGCAGCGGGATGTGAACTAGAGGGGTGGCCAATGGTGTCTGTGCAAAAGGACCTGGGAGAATACAGAGTTTGGACAAGTGTTCTGGGGTAACCAGACATAACAACCAGAGGTCTCTCAAGGTAAGGAGGCCTGTGCCTGTTTCAGTTATTGTTATGTAACAACCCCCCCCCCCAACTTACTGGTATAACATGGCCGCAATCATTGTGTTATTCTCCCGTGATGCTGGGTGGGGGTGGGGTTGACCAGGCTAAGCTGAGCAATTCTCTCTCTCTCTCTCTTTTTTTGGTTTTTCGAGGTAGGGTCTCACTCTGGTCCAGGCTGACCTGGAATTAACTCTGTAGTCTCAGGGTGGCCTTGAACTCATGGCGATCCTCCTACCTCTGCCTCCCGAGTGCTGGGATTAAAGGCGTGCGCCACCACGCCCGGCTCTGAGCAATTCTCTTTTGGGGTCTTTTTTGGTGTATAATTGCAGTCAAATGATGGCTAGGGTGAATCTCAAAGTTTACCTGCTTACTGGTGGGCAGTAGTCCGAGACCAGGCTCCCATCCTCAGTCTCCATGTGGCCTGGGCTTCCTCACAGCACAGCAGCCAGGGCCCAAGAGCAAGAGCGTCCCAGAGAACCAGAGAGACACTTTTTGTAACACGTGTCCCAGAGCATGGTTTCCGCTGTAGTCTTAAGCCTGCCTAAGTTAAGGGGCAGAAGAATATAGACACAATGGAACGGTGTCAGAATCGATTGTTAAAAGACTCTAGTAGAAGGATTGGGTTCTACTGATGAGACCATTTAGAAAAAAATATTTGAGAGAGAGAGAGAGACAGAGAGAGAGACTGGGCACATCAGGGCCTTCTGCCACTGCAAACTCCAGACACCTTGGGCAACTGGTTTACATGGGTCCTGGGGAATCGAACCTGGGTTCTGTGGCTTTTCAGGCAAATGCTTTAACCTCTAAGTCATCTCTTCAGCCTCGTGAGGCCACTTTTGCAACATAGTCTGCTGTAGAAGAGAGGTGAGCCAAGCATGGGTGGGGGACTGTATTCATCCTAGGGGCACTGACACTTAGGCCACCTAGTGTCTTTGGTCTAGGTGTACACACCTATGGGCGTGGTGCTGATCTTGCTTAAGTCAGGAAGCATTCTGCCAGGATACCTTAGCTGATCTGGTCGCTGACCTTCCAAATCCAGACAGCCAGGATCACAATGGGGAAGCATCGGAGGTGAGGGCATATTGCAATTTGCCCTGAGAGTAGTTAAAAAAATTTTTTTATTTAGCTGTGGTGACGCACACCTTTAATCCCAGCATTAGGAAGGCAGAGGTAGGAGGATCACCGTGAGTTCAAAGCCACCCTGAGACTACATAGTGAATTCCAGGTCAGCCTGGACTAGAGTGAGACCCTCCCTTAAAAAATAATATATTTATGAGAGAGCAAAAGAAAGAGGCAGATAGAGACATAGATAGAGAGAGAGAATGGGAGCCACAGGGTCTTGATGTTGGGAGCTATGAACCAAACCTCGGCCATGTTAACAGAAACTGCCATATAGCAAGTTAAGTTTCTACTTCCTCATCTAATATTCAACTACCAGAAACAAAGAAATCATATGCTTGGGTGAATACTCCCCCATGCTGCTGGTAACTGATGAAGAAACAAAGGCATTGTGGCTTAACCAGTAACTCTGTGATCTTTGGCCTGATTACGTCCCCTTCCCCCTACAACCTTATATAAACCTACATGTAAGAATAAATTCTCGAGACCTTGACAAACATCTAGCATGGTCTCCTTCTTGTGTCTGTTTGCCTTCTCCCATTCAGGCTAACTTCCCCTCGGGTCCTTGTTTAACTCCCCTCTGGCCGGGGCACTCTAACCACTGCAAATAAATTCCAGATGCAAGCGCCACCTTGTGCAGCATCTGGGTTTATGTGGGTACCGGGGAAATCAAACCAGGATCCTCAGGCTTTACTGGCAAGTGCCTTAATGGTTAAGTCATCTCTCCAGACCGCTAAGACTTTTCTAGCAGAAAGAAGCCCTCATCTTCCTGGAGCAGAGGGTGAATCTGCCACATGGCCTCAAGGTTTCCTTTCCTGATGGCCCCAGAGCCTGCATTCTAGGGCAGACTCAGTCACACTGGGACCTGGAGCAAGCCACTTATCTTTTGGGTCTGTTTATTTGTCTGTGAACTGGGAGGCCTGGGCTGGTAGGAATGGCCCTAACAAGCTCTGTCCCCTTCTCCACTTCCCCACACCCTGTAGCAATATCTGTACAACCTCAGACAAGCCCTGGATCTCTCCGGTTACCTTCCCTAGGAGGATATAGAACCCCGTCAGATACATTCATATCTGCTTCCATGAGACAAACCCCAGTGGGGTTTTTTTTTGTCTTGTTTTGTTTTCAAGGCAGGGTCTCACTCTAGCCCAGGCTGACCTGGAATTTACTATGTAGTCTCAGGCTGGCCTTGAACTCTCTGGGATCCTCCTACCTCTGCCAGGGATTAAAGGTGTGTGCCACCATGCCTGGCACCCTGCTGGTTTTGATCGTTGCTGTTTCCTTGACTCAATGTCCATCAGTGGAGGTGGATGTTCTTGGCACTCAATGTCAGCCCGGGGTGGTTTAACCTGCATCTCAGGCCTGTCTCTACCCTCACCTACCTTGCAGCTCCCTTCTCAGAGAGGGACCAAAGAGTTCAGATCTGAGCATTCAACCTGGTAATCCCATAAGAAGCATTTTTATGGGAAGTTGTGGGAATGCAGAGCAGACCAGCCCAGAGGAGGAAGGGGTTGCCAGCTTCATAAGGCAAGGGTTGTTCCCTCCATGGAGTCCGTGGCCTATGAACGCAGAAAAATGAGGGTCTAGAGCCCACCTCATCCCAGAGACCTTTCTTTTTTTTTCTTTTTCTTTTTTTATTTTCAAGGTAGGGTCTCACTCTAGCCCAGGCTAACCTGTAATTAACTATGGAGTCTCAGGGTGGCCTTGAACTCACAGCGATCCTCCTACCTCTGCCTCCTGAGTGCTGGGATTAAAGGCGTGCGCCACCACGCCCGGCTTTCAGAGACCTTTCTTGGTTAATTTTTTTTTTCTTTTTCTTTATGTATTTGAGAGAGAGAGAGAGAGCACAAATGGGCTAATAACCTGGGTTCGATTCCCTAGTACCCACACAGAGCCAGATGCACAAAGTGGCACATGTAATCTGGAGTTAATTTGCAGAGGCTAGAGGTCCTGGCACACCCGTTCTCTCTGTCTGTCTCTCTTCTTTCTTTCTTTCTTTCTTTCTTTCTTTCTTTCTTTCTTTCTTTCTTTCTTTCTTTCTTTCTTTTTTGGTCTCTCTTCTTTCCATCTCTCTCTGCTTGCAAATAAATAAAAACATGGCATTCCTGGGCTGGAGAAAAGACGCGGCCGTTAAGTGTGCCTCATGTCCAAGCCTGAGGACCTGATGGGAACTGAGACAACCAGCGTTCGAATCTCTGGAACCCACATAAGCAGTTGGGCATGGCCATGAATGCCTGTAGCCCCAGCCTTGCAGGGGAGCAGAGACTTAGGAATCCTGGAGCTCATGGGAAAAGGGATCAATAAGGGATTTCAGCTTAGAAAGAAGAAGATGAAAAAGAAGCCGGTGTCGTGGTGGAAATCCCAGCACTCGGGAGGCAAAAGTAGGAGGGTCGCCGTGAGTTCGAGGCCAGGCTGAGACTACATAGTGAATTCCAGGTCAGCCTGGGCTAGAATGAGATCCACTTTGAAAAGCCAAACAAATAAATAAATAAATAAAAATGAAGAAGTGGTAAGTTCACTTGGCTGCAAGGGCACAATCATGTGCATACACCACACCCATGCCACATTACACACAAGCAAAAAAAAAAATCACACAAAAACTAACTAAATAAAAGCATTCCTGTAAAATTTGTATTTCTCTCTCTCTTTTTGTTTTGTTTTTTCAAGGTAGGGTCTCACTCTAGCCCAGACCGACCTGGAATTCACTGTGGAGTCTCAGGGTGGCCTCCAACTCACAGTGATCCTCCTACCTCTGTCTCCCAAGTGCTGGGATTAAAGGTATGCACCACCATGCCCAATTTATTAAATTTGTACTTCTGTTAAACCTTGAGTCTTTTTTTAAAAGTACATTTTATTTTTCTTTATTTATTTGAGAGAGAGAGAGAGGGAGGGAGAGGAAGATAGAGAAAGCCCTCTCCTTTACTGCCCTCCCCATCTACAAATATGTTTAGTAGAAGCACTTTGTTTGTTTCCTTATTTATTATTACTTTTTATTTGTTTTTTTGAGGTAGGGTCTTGCTATAGCACAGGCTGACCTGGAATTCACTACGTAGTCTTTGGTTGGCCTCGAACCCACAGTGATCCTCTACCTCTGCCTCCCGAGTATAGGGATTAAAGGCACCTGGTGTTTTTTCTCACATCGTAGTCCAGGCTGGCCTCAGACTTACAGCAAGCCTCCTGCCTCAGCCTCTCAAGTATTGGAATTATAGTCATGAATCACCACAGCTGGCTGTGCATTCCTCTTGTGTGTGTAAACACATCATTTTACCACTGTGAAGCTGTGCCTGGTGCACCGGGAAGGAGGGTGGCTCAACACAAAGATGGAGAGTGGACACCCAACAACACACCTTACCAGAGCAGCCTCGTGTTCGGTCAGTTTCCCCATGGATTTCCCAGCCATTTCCCCACAATTTATCATCCTTAACGCCTAAATTCTCTTTCCCTGGTGAGCGTGGTATATGTTGCAGTCAGGTTCGCATTGCTGGTAGAAATCACCTGACCAAGAGCAGCTTGTTGGAGGAGAGTGTTTATTTTGGCTTCCAGACTCTAGGGGAAGCTCCATGATGGCAGGGGAAATGATGGCATGGGCAGAGGGTGGACATCACCCCCTGACCAACATCAGGTGAACCATAGCAACAGGAGAGTGTGCCAATCACTGGTGAGGGGAAACTGGCTATAACACCCATAAGCCCACCCCTAACAATACACTGCTTCTAGGAGGTGTTAATTCCCAAATCTCTATCAACTGGGAACATAGCATTCAGAATATCTAAGTTTATGGGGGACACCTGTATTAAACCACCACAGTCTATAAGTCCCTCAGTGTAATAATTTCTTTGAATTTCATGCCTTTTTGTTTGTTTTCCTTCCTTTCTTCTCTCTCTCTCTTTCTTTGTAGCACAGGCTGGTTTTGAGTTCCTAAAAATCTTCCTGCCTCAGTCTCCCCCTCGAGTGATGGGATTACATATATTTTCTCATGCACAGCTGAATTTAAATATTAACAAAAACCATATGTCTTCTTTGTTGTAGATAGTTTCACCTTGCTGGGATGAACATCCAAACCAGACACAGTTCAGAGGAGGAAGGGGTTTATTTCAAGCTTACAGATCCGGGGGACCTTCCATCAATGGCGGAAGAAGCTGGTTCCCTCCATCTAAGCAGAGACAGACAACCAAACAGCCAGCAAGCACCAAAAGCAGCCAGCACCGCTGAAGCAAACGGCAGTGACCCAGGCAGAGCTCAGTCCTCTCTGCCCTCCTTTAAGCTGGAGAGCAGATCCACCCCCAAACTCACCTTAAGGCTGGACCCCAGGATCCACCCCCCACAGTGGCACCTCCTCCAGCCAGGCAGCTGGGGACCCAAATTACAAGCTTTAATAAAACATTGGACGGCTGGAGAGACTGCTCAGTGGTTAAGGCACTTGCTGGCAAAGCCCAGCTACCTGGGTTTGATTCCCCAGTACCTACATAAAGCCAGATGCCCAAAGTGGCACATGTTTCTGGAGTTCATTTTCAGTGGCTAGAGGCCCTGGTGCACACATTCTCTTTCTCTCTGTGTCTGTTTATGGCTGTGTCTCTTTCTGCTTTAAAATTAATTAAAAAAATTTTTTTGAAAGACCTGAGTCGAGCCAGGCATGGTGGTGTATGCCTTTAATCCCAGCACTCGGGAGGTAGAGGTAGGAGGATCGCCGTGAGTTTGAGGCTACCCGGAGACTCCATAGTGAATTCCAGGTCAGCCTGAGCTAGAGTGAGACCCTACCTTGAAGAAAAAAAAAGACCTGAGTCTATGGGGGACATCCATTCCTACTATTCCAGTCTTTCTCCCTGTTTGTATGTCTCTTGGTATGTTAATTCACAGGGCTTCAATAAATGAACCTAAGAAGGTAGCAGGAAGTTTTCCCTCCTTGACCTATCAAATGATGTTAGTAGTGATTTTACTTTTCATTGCCATATGTTACTTTTCTTGTTGCTATGACAAAATACGCAGCAAAAGTGACTTAAGGAGGGAGAATTTCATTTTATTTTGTTTTTTGGTTTTTTTCAAGGTAGGGTCTTACTCTAGCCCAGATGTAGTCCCAGGCTGGCCTCAAACTCACAGTGATCCTCCTACCTCTGCCTCCCGAGTACTGGTATTAAAGACATGTACCACCACGCCCGACTTCCCCCATTTGTTAGATATATATATATATATATATATATTTTTTTTTTTTTTTCCTTTCTTTTCTTTTCTTGAGGTAGGGTCTCACTCTAGCCCAGGCTGACCTGGAATTCACTATGTAGTCTCAGGCTGGCCTCAAACTCATGGCAATACTCCTACCTCTGCCTCCCTATTGCTAGGATTAGAGGTGTACACCACCATGCACGGCTTGCCCTCTATTATTATTTTTTAATTATTTATGTAGTTTGGTTTCTCATGGTAGGGTTTCACGCTAGTCCAGGCTGACCTAGAATTTACTATGTAGTCTCAGGGTGGCCTCAAACTCACGGTGATCCTCCTACCTCTGCCTCATGAGTGCTGAGATTAAAGGCATGCGCCACGACACCTGGCTATTTTATTTTCTTTATTTATACGAGAGAGGGAGAGGGAGAGAAAGAGAGAGAGAGAGAGAGAGAGAGAGAGAGAGAGAGAGAGAGAGAGAGGGAGGGAGGGAGGGAGATATTGGGTATGCCAAGGCCTCTAGCCACTGCAAATGATCTCCAGACACATGAACCACTCGGTCCACTGGCTTTACATGGGTATTGAGGAAGGGAACTCAGTTCGTTAGCCTTTGCAGGCAAACTCCTTAACTGTGTCTGACCACTAAACCATCTCTCCAACCCTCTTCCTCCTTTTTATTCTGTCAGGAACCTCAGCCCATGAGAGAGAGAGCTGTCCACATTCAGGGTGGGTCTTCCCTTCTTAGTTAAACCTGTCTGGCATGTTTGTTAGATGAATCTAAATACAGTTAACAATAATTATTAAAACCAGGTGTGGTGACGCACACCTTTAATCCCAGCACTTGAGAGGCAGAGGTAAGAGGATCACTGTGAGTTCGAGGCCACCCTAGGACTACACAGTGAATTCCAGGTCAGCCTGGACTACAGCGAGACCCTACCTTAAAAAAAAAAAACACAATAATAACAACCACCACCACAACAAAACCCCCCAGCAATTATTAACCATCACAACCATATATTTGCAATTATTACAAAACTTGGAGCTGGAATACTAATTTTTTTTTCAAGGCAGGGTCTCACTCTAGCCCATGCTGACCTGGAGTTCACTATGCAGTCTCAGGATAGCATCAAACTCACAGTGATCCATCCACCTCTACCTCCCAGGTGCTGGGATTAAAGGCGTGTACCACCATGGCTAGCTAATAATCATTTTTTAATTAATGAATTTATTTGAGACAGAGAGCAGCACCCACTCTTTCTCTCTCAAATAAATTAATAAAAATATTTTTTAAAAGTACAAAGGATGGGGACTTCCGGTTAAGATGGCGGCGTAGGTACCACGCCAAAACAGCCTGGGTGGGGAAAGACCAAAGAAAACTCAGCAAAATACACACTTTTACTAAAAAGTGAGGTGTATAGGAAGTTGAGGCGGCAGCGGAGAAGTGGAAGAGTTATAGAGCATCCAGAGCCTGCACAGGCGGGAACAGCGGCTCCGGGGCGGCTCAGCTACCCGCCGCAACCGCGGAGCGGCAGAAAACCGCCGGACTCTCGGCTCGAGCCGCAGGACAAGCCAGGTGCGGGATTTTCCCCTCACACCGCGCTCTCCGCAACTCGGGAAACGTGAGGGGAGAGCGGCAGCGAGCAACGGAGGGAGGAGCAGACCGCGAAGTAAAAGCACACGTGGAGAAACGATACAACCAGAACAGTGCGGCTCCCTCCCCTCCCCTGCCGCCTGAACCCAGCTCCAGCGAACACAGCAGCGGCCCGGGACCCGGCCACGCCAACTTGGGCTGACAGCGGGACCCAAGCAGGAGCAGAATTTGGCAGCAACTTCAGCGGCTCCAGCACCGGTACCAGTGGCCCCAGCAGCAGCGGACCCAGGAGAGCAGCGGCTTCGGGGTGAGCAGCAGCGGTGGACACGACAACGGCAGCTTCAGCAGTGGTGGGGGCTCCGGCGGTGGCACCTACAACAGCTGCAGAGGCGGCGGCAGCGACTCAGTTTGCCCCGTAGGAAAAGCAAGTGCCCAGCTCCAGAAATCAGAACAGCAGCCCGACGACCCAGGCAGCAACTTGACTGAGACCACAATCACCCAAGGTAACTGGGATTGCACCAGGGAAGGGTCTCACCTGGTCACAAGCTGACTTGGATACCTCAACAGACCAGAAATCTAAACCTCTTTGTTGATAGAGGATCTGGTCATTATAATAACTACTCTTGCATACATACTCGGGGCTGTTTTTGATGGAATGGGTACAGTGTTTAGCTAAATTTTAGAATCTACCAGTATATTATTCCACTCAGCCTGCTTGAATACTCCTATAGCAGGGAAACTCAACCCCTAAGAACATCTTTGTAGATACTCTGAGAGTCTTAAGAGCCACACCTAATACCTTAAGGTCCTACCCTGAAAATATATTACACCAAATCAATTGATACAGCTAAGAATACACAGCTAGCTAGAAAATCCAAGCATTAACTTAATCCAAGATGCAAAAATATATACATTATAACACAAGAAACACTAAAAAGCAAGACGATATAAATCCACCTAAAAGTCTTAATGCATCAGAAATGTCCTCCAGTGAGAAAGAGTTAGAGGAAATGCCTGAGAAAGAGTTCAAAAGAATAATTATAAATATGTTCAAAGAGGTCAAAGAACACATGAAAACAATCAAAGAAGAAATCAAAGAGGAAATCAAAGAGGAAATCAAAGGAATCAAAGAAGAGGCAGGACACCAATTTAATGAAATAAAGAAGGCAATACAAGACATAAATAGAGAAATAGAAATAATAAAGAAAAACCAGTCAGAATTACTAGCAATGAAGAACACAGTTAATGAAATAAAAAACTCTGTAGAAAATCTCACCAGTAGGATGGATGAGGGAGAGGACAGAATATCTAAGCTAGAAGATCAGGTGGCAGACCTAATGCAGTCCAACAAAGAGAAAGACAAACTAATAGAAAAGTATGAATGGGAATTTCAAGATATTCGGGACACTATGAAAAGATCCAATATAAGAATTCAGGGCATAGTAGAAGGAGAAGAATTCCACTCCAGAGGCATAGTAGGCATCTTCAACAAAATCATAGAGGAAAATTTTCCCCAAATTGGGAAAGAGGTGCCAATACAGATACAGGAAGCCTTTAGAACCCCAGCCAGACAAAACCCAGAAAGAAACTCTCCTCGCCACATTATACTCAAACTTCCAAACACACAAACCAAAGAAAAAATATTGAAAGCAGTTAGAGAGAAAAATCAAGTTACCTACAAAAGCAAGCCCATCAGGATTACAGCAGATTATTCAACACAAACTTTTAAAGCCAGAAGGGCCTGGAGTGATATATTCCAAGTTCTGAAAGATAACAACTGTCAACCAAGGTTACTTTATCCTGCAAAGTTATCCATCCAAATAGATGGAGAAATAAAGACATTCCATGACAAAAGCAGGTTAAAGGAATATCTGAAGACAAAACCAGCTCTACAGAAAATACTTGATAGAATCCTCCATGCTGAACAAAAGGAAAAGCACACATATAAGGAACCTAGAAAAAACCAGCCATACTCAAATACCAGTTAACAGAAGAGAGCACAGGTAGAACAAGTAACACACACACACACACACACAAATGGCAAACATAAATACACACCTTTCAATAATATCTCTTAATATCAACGGTCTCAATGCCCCAACGAAAAGACATAGATTTGCAGACTGGGTTAAAAAGCAGGATCCTACAATTTGTTGTCTTCAAGAAACTCACCTTTCTACAAAGGATAGACATTATCTTAGGGTGAAAGGTTGGAAGACGGTGTTTCAAGCAAATGGGCCTAGAAAACAAGCAGGGGTTGCTATCCTAATATCAGACAGGGTGGACTTTAGTCCGAAGTTAGTCAAAAAAGATAAGGAAGGTCACTTTATATTGATTAAGGGCACACTCCAACAGGAGGACATTACAATCCTAAACATATATGCACCTAACATGGGAGCTCCCAAATTCGTCAAACAAACACTATTAGAACTAAGGTCACAGATAACACCAAACACGGTGGTGGTGGGTGACTTTAACACCCCACTCTCATCAATTGACAGGTCATCCAGGGAAAGAATAAACAGAGAGGCATCTGGACTAAATGAGGTCATAGAAGATATGGACCTAACAGATATATACAGGACATTTCATCCAAAGGCTGCAGAATATACATTCTTTTCAGCAGCACATGGAACATTCTCTAAAATAGACCATATATTAGGACACAAAGCAAATCTTAACAAATTCAGGAAAATTGAAATAATTCCTTGCATTCTATCTGACCACAATGGAATTAAACTACAAATCAGTAGCAAGAAAGGCTATAGAGCATACACAAAATCATGGAAGCTAAACAATACACTACTAAATGATGAGTGGGTCAATGAAGAAATCAAAAAGGAAATCAAAAAATTTATAGAGTCAAATGATAATGAGAACACAACATACCAAAATCTCTGGGACACTATGAAGGCAGTTCTAAGAGGTAAATTTATAGCCTTAAGTGCCTATATTAAGAAATTAGAAAGGTCGCAAGTAAACGACCTAATGCTTCGCCTTAAAGCCTTGGAAAAAGAAGAACAAGGCAAACCAAAAAGTAGTAGACGGGAAGAAATAATAAAGATTAGGGCAGAAATTAATGAAATAGAAACAAAAAGAACAATCCAAAGAATTAATGAAACAAAGAGTTGGTTCTTTGAAAGGATAAACAAGATTGATAAACCCTTAGCAAATCTGACCAAAAGAAAGAGAGAAGAGACACAAATTAATAAAATCAGAGATGAACAAGGTAACATCACAACAGATTCCAGAGAAATTCAAAAAATTATAGGGACATACTATAAAAGCATATACTCCACAAAGTATGAAAATCTGAAAGAAATGGATGATTTCCTTGATCTATATGACCTACCTAAATTAAATCAAAATGAGATTAATCACTTAAATAGACCTATAACAAACATGGAGATCCGAGCAGTTATCAATAATCTCCCAACTAAAAAAAGCCCAGGCCCGGATGGATTCACTGCTGAATTTTACCAGACTTTTAAGGAAGAGCTAACACCATTGCTTCTTAAGCTTTTCCAGGAAATAGAAAAAGAAGGAATCCTACCAAACTCCTTCTATGAGGCCAGCATCACCCTGATACCAAAACCAGGCAAAGATAGAACAAAAAAAGAAAATTACAGACCAATCTCCCTCATGAACATAGATGCAAAAATTCTCAACAAAATATTGGCAAACAGAATACAAGAGTATATCAAAAAGATCATTCACCCTGACCAAGTAGGCTTTATCCCAGAGATGCAGGGATGGTTCAACATACGCAAATCTATAAATGTAATACATTACATAAATGGGTTGAAGGACAAAAATCACATGATCATCTCATTAGATGCAGAGAAAGCATTTGACAAAATCCAACATCCCTTCATGATAAAAGTCCTACAGAGACTGGGAATAGAAGGAACATATCTCAATATAATAAAGGCTATTTATGACAAGCCTACAGCCAACATATTACTAAATGGGGAAAAACTGGAAGCTTTTCCACTAAAATCAGGAACAAGACAAGGGTGTCCACTGTCTCCACTTCTATTTAATATAGTTTTGGAAGTCTTAGCCATAGCAATAAGGCAAGAGACACACATAAAAGGGATACAAATTGGAAAGGAAGAAATCAAGTTATCACTATTTGCAGATGACATGATTCTATACATAAAGGACCCTAAAGACTCTACTAGCAAGCTGTTAGAGCTAATCAAAACCTACAGCAATGTAGCAGGATACAAAATAAATACACAGAAATCAGTAGCCTTCATATATGCTAACAACAAACACACAGAGGATGAAATCAGAGAATCACTCCCATTCACAATTGCATCAAAAAAAATAAAATACCTTGGAATAAACCTAACTAAGGAAGTAAAGAATCTATACAATGAGAACTTTAAGACACTCAAGCGAGAAATTGCAGAAGACACTAGAAAGTGGAGAAACATCCCTTGTTCCTGGCTTGGAAGAATCAATATCGTGAAAATGGCAATCTTACCTAAAGCAATCTACACATTTAATGCAATCCCTATCAAAATTCCAAAGGCTTTCTTCATGGAAATAGAAAAAACAATCCAAAAATTCATTTGGAATCACAAAAAACCTCGAATATCTAAAATAATACTGAGCAACAAAAAAGAGGCTGGTGGTATCACCATACCTGATTTTAACCTATACTACAGAGCCATAGTAACAAAAACAGCATGGTACTGGCACAAAAACAGACATGTAGATCAGTGGAACAGAATAGAGGACCCAGATGTAAGCCCAAGTAGCTATAGCCACCTGATATTCGATAAAAATGCCAAAAATACTCATTGGAGAAGAGACAGCCTCTTCAGCAAATGGTGTTTTGAAAACTGGATAAATATCTGCAGAAGGATGAAAATAGATTCTTCTCTCTCGCCATGCACAAGAATTAAGTCCAAATGGATTAAAGACCTTAACATCAGACCGGAAACTTTGAAACTGCTAGAGGAAAAAGTAGGGGAAACCCTCCAACATATTGGTCTTGGCAAAGACTTTCTAAATACAACCCCAATTGCTCAGGCAATAAAACCACAGATTAACCACTGGGACCTAATGAAATTACAAAGATTTTGCACAGCAAAGGACACAGTGAAAAAAGCAAAGAGGCAACCTACAGAATGGGAAAAAATCTTCGCCAGCTATATATCTGATAAAGGATTAATATCTAGGATATACAAAGAACTCAAAAAGTTAACTAATAAGGAATCAAACAGGCCAATCAAAAAATGGGCTAAGGAGCTAAATAGAGAGTTCTCAAAGGAAGAAATACGAATGGCATATAAGCACCTAAAAAAATGTTCTACGTCACTAGTCATCAGGGAAATGCAGATTAAAACTACATTGAGATTCCATCTCACTCCTGTCAGATTGGCCACCATCATGAAAACAAATGATCATAAATGTTGGCGGGGATGTGGAAAAAAAGGAACCCTTCTGCACTGCTGGTGGGAATGCAATCTGGTCCAGCCATTGTGGAAAACAGTGTGGAGGTTCCTAAAGCAGCTAGAGATTGATCTACCATATGACCCAGCTATAGCACTCCTAGGCATATATCCAAAGGACTCATCTCATTTCCTTAGAAGTACATGCTCAACCATGTTTATTGCTGCTCAATTTATAATAGCTGGGAAATGGAACCAGCCTAGATGTCCCTCAACAGATGAGTGGATAATGAAGATGTGGTACATTTATACAATGGAGTTCTACTCAGCGGTAAAGAAAAATGAAGTTATGAAATTTGCAGAAAAATGGATGGACCTGGAAAGTATTATACTAAGTCAGGTAACCCAGGCCCAGAAAGTCAAGCGCCACATGTTCTCCCTCATATGGGGATCCTAGCTACAGATGACTGGGCTTCTGTGTGAGAATGAAAATACTTAGTAGCAGAGGCCAGTAAGTTGAAAAGGAGACATAAAGGGTGGAGAAAGGAAGGGAGGAGGATACTTAATAGGTTGATATTGTATATATGTAATTACAATGATTGTAATGGGGAGGTAATATGATTGAGAATGGAATTTCAAACGGGAAAGTGTGGGGGTGGGGAGGGTGGGAATTACCATGGGATATATTTTATAATCATGGAAAAAGTTAATAAAAATTTAAAAAAAAATAAATAAATAAAAAAAAAAGAAAGAAAAAAAAAAAAAAAGTACAAAGGATGGTGGGTTAGCCCACATTTAAAATATTTTTTTTGTAAAGTTTTTGTATATTTCTTTTTTCTTTTCTTTATTTATTTGAGTGAGAAAGAGAGTGAAAGAGGCCAAAAAAGATAGGGAGGGAAGGGGAGAGGAAGAGAGAGAATGGGTGCGCCAAGGTAACCAGTTACTGCAAAGAAACTCCAGACGCATGCACCCCCTTGTGCATCTGGTTTACGTGAGTCCTGGGGAATTGAACTTGGGTCCTTTGGCTTTGTAGGCAAGCACCTTAACTGCTGAGCTATCTCTCCAGCCCCAGCCAATATTTTTTTAAAAATCTTTTTACTTGTTTGAGATAGAGAGAGGAAGAACAAGGGAGAGTATGAGCACACCAGGGCCTCTTGCCGCTGCAAGCAAACTCTCCAGACTCAAGTGCCACTTTGTGCTTCTAGCTTTGTGTGGGTAGTGGGGAATTGAACTCCTGCTGTCAGGCTTTATAAACATGTGCCTTTAACCACTGAGCAAGTTCGCCATACACCTCTATATTTCTTTTAATATTTTATTTTTTATTTATTTGAGAGAGAAAGAAGGAGAGAGAGAATGGGTGTGCTAGGGTCTCCAGCCACTGCAAACAAACTCCAGATGCATGCGCCCCCTAGTGCATCTTGCTTATGTGGGTCCTGGCAAATCGAACCTGGGTTCTTAGGCTTTGTAGGCAAGTGCCTAAAGGCCATTTATCCAGCATATATGTGTGTGTGTGTATATATATATATATATATATGTATATATATATATATATACATATATATATATATATATATATATGAGATATATTATAATATTGTATTAATATATATAATATAATATAATAATATTTATTTATTTGTATGTGTTGTTAGGTTCCTTCATGTTGCTGGGATAAAGCACCCAATCAAAACAACTGGTGGGAGGAAAGAGTCCATTTTGGCTTACAGTCTCAAGGGGAAGCTCCATGATGGCAGAGGAAAGGTGAGCAGAAGCTAGACATCACCTCTGCCACAGCAGGTGACAAACTGCAGCAGGAGAGTAAGCCAACTTCTGATAGGGGGAAGCTGGCTATAACCCACCTAAGCTCCGCCCCCCAACAAACACACCTCCTCCAGCAAGGCTCCACTTCCCAAGCTGCCATCAGTTGGGAATCAAACATTCAGAACAGGAGAAGTTATGGGGGACATCTGATTCAAGCCACCACAATGTGTGTGTGTGTGTTTTGAGAGAGAGAGAGATGCTCACTCCAGGACCTCCTGCTGCTGCAAACGAATGCCAGACCGTTGCACCACCTTTTGGGTCCATCAGCGCACATCTTGATGAGTTAGGGCCTTTTCCAGTTTCAGCTTCTGAACTCTGTTCTTTGGGTTTATCACTGATCACGTAGTTTGTTATAAAACGTCTGTGTTCTCGGAGTTGACTGCTGGTTCCTCCAGCACATGCAGATAATTTTGTTCATTTGGCCCTATGACCCTGACAAACTGCCTACAGAGGGTGGGGAGGGGCTGCCTTGTTCCTAATTCCTATCCTTAAGCAAGCGCTCTGTCACTGAACCACAGGCTCAAGCCCTGGTCAGGAGATGTTTGTTTCTCGAGACAATGTCTCACTCTACAGCCTAGGTCGGGCATGCATTTGTGATCTTCCGCTGCCTCTAGACAAGGCCTTTTGTTGTCAGAGTTTGGATTGCTGTCGTTACAGACTCTGCAAAGTAGCCAACCCTATAAGAAACTTCCACTTGTCCTTTTGTGTTTTTGAAGTAGAGTCTCTCTAGCCCAGGCTGACCTGGAATTCACTCTGTAGTCTCAGGGTGGCCTTGAACTCACAGCGATCCTCCTACCTCTGCCTCCCAAGTGCTGGGATTAAAGGCATGTGCCACGACACCCAGCTCAATTATTATTATTTTTTAATTTTTCACTTGTCCAGTTTTGGTTTTAAGATTTATCATTATTTATTTACTAGAGACAGAGAGAGAGAGAGGGGGAGAGAATGGGCACGCCAGGGCCTCCAGCCACTGCAAAGGAACTCCAGATGCATGTGTCACCATGTGCCATCTGGCTTACGTGGGACCTGGAGAATTGAACCTGGGTCCTTAGGCTTTACAGGCAAGTGCCTTAACTGCTAAGCCATCTCTCCAGCCCTCACGTGTGCAGTTTTGACATGATATCCAAGAAGAAAATCCACAAAGCTTAGGAAAACAGCTCACCTTTTTCTAACCACGTGTCATAGTGACACTGAATTTTCTTCACATACGTCAAACAAAAGAACATCTTCTGTGGGACCTGGTTGTGCGAGCCTGTCACCCCAGCACTTGGGATCCTGAAACAAGAGGATTGTCTTGAGTTCAAGGCCAGCCTGAGGGACAGAGTAGCATCTTATCTCAAGAAAACCCAATCAATCAAACAAAACAACAATAGCAATAAAAATTTCAATATAGGGGCTGGAGGGATGGTCTAGTGGTTAAGGTGCCTGCTTGCAAAGCCAAAGGACCCAGGTTCAATTCCCCAGGACCCAGGTAAACCACGGTGGTGCATGTATCTGGAGTTTATTTTCAGTGGCTGAAGGCCCTAGTGTGTCCATTCTCTCTCTCTCTCAAATAAATAAAATAAATTTTTTTTATAACTTTAATATATATCTGGAGAGATGGCTTAGCAGTTAAGGCACTTGCTTCCAAAGCTTAAGGACCCAGGTTTGAATCCCCAATATCTATGTAAGCCAGATGCACAAGGTGGTGCATATGTCTGGAGTTCATTTGCAGTGGCTGGAGTCCCTGGTGCACCCATTCTCTGTCTATCTGCCTCTTTCTCTCAAATAAATAAAATAATTTAAAAATTTCAAAAAATCAATAATATATCATTGCAGATCAAATGTAGGATATATGAGAATCAAGATATTTTCTATTGTCAGATGTTGAAAAATGAAAATAGAGGCTGAAGAGTTGGCAGGGGAAAGGTGTGGCATGAGCAGAGGCTTAGACATCACCTTTGCCATAGCAGATGACAAATAGGTGCTTGCCAGCGAAACCTAGGATCCCAGGTTTCTTTCCCCAGGACCCACGTAAAGCCAGATGCACAAAGTGGCGCACGCATCTGGAGTTCATTTGCAGTGGCTGGAGGCCTTGGCATGCCCATTCTCTCTGTGTGTCTGCCTCTCTCTCTCTCAATCTTTCAAATAAATAAATAAATAAATTTAATTAAAAAATGAAAATATTTCATTTTTCACTATTTTTTGTTCTGGGACAATAAATCTTAGAATACGATCATATATATTAACATATATTTGTTTTATATGTTTTTAAAAATATTTATTTATTTGAGGGAGAGAGAAAAAAAAGGCAGATAGAAAGAGAATGGGCACACCAGAGCCTCCAGCTGCTGCAAATGAACTCCAGATGCATGTACCACCTTGTGCATCTGGCTTTATATGGCCTGGGTCATTAGGCCTTACAGGCAAGTGCCTTAACCACTCAGCCATCTCTCTATCCCTACATGGTTGTTTTGTTTGTTTGGTTTGGTTTTGGTTTTTCAAAGTAGGGTCTCACTCTAGCCCAGCCCTACATGGTTTAAGATGAATTAATTGATTTAAAAAATATATTTTGTTTATTTCTTCATTTAAGAGAGAGAGAGAGAGACAGAGGATGGATGCACCAGGGCCTTTAGCCACTGCAAACAAACTCCAGACACATGCACCACCTTGTGCATCTGGCTTTATGTGGGTTCTGGGGAGTCAAGCCTGGGTCCTTAGGCTTCACAGGCAGATGCCTTAACCACTAAGCAATTTCTCCAACCCCCTTACTGCTTTTAATTACCTTGGGGAAGGGCCTTGTGAATCTTAACTTTCTGAATTTCCTGAGCCTTGCAAATTTCATGAGCTTCCTGAGTCTTACAAATTTCACTAGCTGAAAACAAAGCTCTTTACAGAATAAAAGGAAACAGCTTTTCCTTCCTTCCTTCCACTTGGCTGCCGGAGTTGCTCACTACCTTCTAGCGTGGATTGAAGACCAGTGTGGACTAAAGACCAGCATCAACTGAAGACCCGCGTGGATCGAAACCCAGCGGCTCCTCAGGAAGCCTCCAGGCTTTCCGGCACCATCTGCAGGGCCGGGTCGGGACTGCTGAGGAGTCTGGCCACGTGGACTGAGCAGCTACCAGGTTCGGTGATTCTTGGGCCTGCAAAGGTTATTGGACTATTAAAAAGCATTTGACAAAATCCAACATTCCTTCATGATAAAAGTCCTACAGAGACTGGGAATAGAAGGAACATATCTCAACATAATAAAGGCTATTTATGACAAGTCTACAGCCAACAACTTACTAAATGGGGAAAAACTGGAAGCTTTTTCCACTAAAATCAGAAACAAGACAAGGGTGTCCACTGTCCCCACTTCTATTTAATATAGTAATGGAAGTCTTAGCCATAGCAATAAGGCAAGAGACACACATAAAAGGGATGCAAATTGGAAAGGAAGAGATCAAGTTATCATTATTTGCAGATGACATGATTCTATACATAACGGACCCTAAAGGCTCTATGAGCAAACTGTTAGACCTGATAGACACCTATAGCCATGTAGCAGGATACAAAATAAACATACAGAAATCAGTAGCTTTCCTATGTGCTAACAACAAACACACAGAAGATGAAATCAGAGAATCACTCCCATTCACAACTGCATCACAAAAAAAATAATAAAGTACCTTGGAATAAACCTAACTAAGGAAGTGAAGGATCTCTATAATGCAAACTTTAAAACACTTAAGTGAGAAATTGCAGAAGACACTAGGAAATGGAAAAACATCCCTTGTTCTTGGATCAGAAGAATAAATACTTTGAAAATGTCAATCTTACTGAAAGCAACCTACACATTTAATACAATCCCCATCAAAATTCCAATGGCATTCGTCATGCAAATAGAAAAATCTATCCAAAAATTCATTTGGAAGCACAAAAAAATCTCAAATATCTAAAACAATTTTGAGCAACAAAAATAAGGCTGGTGGTATCATCATACCTGATTTAACCTATACTACAGAGCCATAGTAACAAAAACAGCATGGTACTGGCACAAAAGCAAAGATGTAGATCAATGGAACAGAATAGAGGACCCAGATGTACATCTGGGTAGCTATAGCCACCTGATGTCCAACAAAAATGCCAAAAAATACTCATTGGAGAAAAGATAGCCTCTTCAGCAAATGGTGCTGGGAAAACTGAATATGTATCTGTAGAAAGATGAAAGTAGATCCTTCTCTCTCTCCATGCACAAGAATTAAGTCCAAATGGATTAAAGACCTTAACATCAGACCTGAAACTCTGAAACTGCTAGAGGAAAACGTTGGGGAAACCCTTCAACAAAGGCTTTCTGGAATATAACCCCAAGTGCTCAGGCAATAAAACCACAGATTAATCAGTGTGGAGGTTCCTAAAAAAGCTAAAGATTGATCTGCCATATGACCCAGCTATAGCACTCCTAGGCATATATCCTAACGACTCATCCCATTTCCTTAGAAGTACGTGCTCAACCATGTTTATTGCTGCTCAATTTATAATAGCTGGGAAGTGGACCAAGCCTATATGTCCCTCAACTGATGAGTGGATAATGAAGATGTGGCACATTTATACAATGGAGTTCTACTCAGCGGTAAAGAAAAATGAAGTTATGAAATTTGCAGAAAAATGGATGGACCTGGAAAGGATTATACTAAGTGAGGTAACCCAGGCCCAGCAAGCCAAGCGCCACATGTTCTCCCTCATATGTGGATCCTAGCTACAGATGATTGGGCTTCTGCATGAGAAGGAAAATACTTAGTAGCAGAGGCCAGTAAGTTAAAAAGGAGACATAAAGGGAAGAGAAAGGAAGGGAGGAGGGTACTTAATAGGTTGGTATTGTATATATGTAAGTACAATGATTGAGATGGGGAGGTAATATGATGGAGAATGGAATTTCAAAGGGGAAAGTGTGGGGGGGTATTACCATGGGATATTTTTTTTATAATCATGGAAAATGTTAATAAAAATTGTGAAAAGAAAAAAATTAAAATAAAATTACAGATTAAAAAAACCCCACAGATTAACCACTGGGACCTCATGAAATTACAAAGATTTTATATGGCAAAGGACACTGTGGATAATGCAAAGAGGCAAGCTACAGAATGGGAAATAATCTTTGCCAGCTATACATCTGATAGAGGATTAATATCTAGGATATACAGAATAAAAGGAAACAAATGACCAACAGATTGCAAAAGAAGGAATAAGGCTATTAGTATATTATATAATTCTATACATAGTAAAATCACCAAGTTGTTTGTGGATGCAGCACAATGGTAAAACACTTACCTAGCATGCACAAGTCCCTGGGTTCGATGCCTAGCATGGGAAACAAAGCCATGCAAGCCAGCCCACAACCAACCAATCAATCGGTCATGGTGACTCACCCTGTATGTAATCCCAACACTTGGGAGGCTGAAGCAAAATGATCAGCAGGAGTTTTGGGCAGCCTGGGCTACATAGCAAGTTTGTGGCTATCTGGGACTATAAAGCAAGACCTTATTGAAGCGGGGAGGGAGGAAGGGAAGGAGAAAGGAAGGAGGGAGGGAGAAAAGGGAGGAAGGAGGGAAGGAAGGAAGAAAGGAGGGAAGAAAGGAAGAAGTGAGGGAAGAATGGAAAGAGGGAGGGAAGGAAGGAAAGAGGGAGGGAGGGAAGGAAGGAAAGAGGGAAGAAAGGAAGGAGGAAGGGAGGGAAAGAGGGAAGGAAGGAAGGGGATGGGAAGGGAGTGACTGAGGGAGAAATGAAGGAAGGAAGGAAGGGAGGGAGGAAGAAAGAAAGAAAAAAGATTGCAATGAACTCTTGCAACTTTATGTTGCTTCCACATTTATTTTGAGTAAGTGGGACTTTCTCATACTGGACACAGAGCTTAGTCACCCTTGACATGGTTTCTTGTTCTGTTTCCAGTTCCTCAATGTGGTCAATTCAGATACCTGCTTTATCCAACTGCTTCTGGGACCACTCCTTATAGGACAGCCAGATTCAACCTATGTTACTCACCCCGCTGATAGTGACACAGCCCAGCCCATTCATATATGGACAATTAAGATATGAGACAGTAACTGCCTCGGTCACAGCTATGATCCCACAAAATTTGTGCCTGTTGGCTGTAAACCCATCAGATTGAACTCCCTGTGTGAAAGCCTCATTTGCTCCCCAACGGCTGGGCTGGTTGAGCATCCTGGTGTCTGCAGGCTTCCTGGTCGCTCATAGAACTGTTAATTCCTGTCTGCTTGGGTTGCCTGCTCTGCGCCTTGCCTCACAGGCACACTTCAACCTATCTCCTCCCGTCAGGCTTCTAGAAAGAGGCCATCTAGAGTCATGGCCTCGAAATAGAATGAGAAGAAATCACAATGTTTGCAGGTTTTTCAAAATTACCAAAGACAGGGCTGGAGAGATGGGTTAGCCGTTAAGGCGCTTGCCTGCAAAGCCAAAGGATCTAGGTTCCATTCTCCAGTACCCACGTAAGCCAGATGCACAAGGTGGCACATGTGTCTGGAGTTTGTTTACAGTGACTGAAGGCAAGACCATTCTATCTGTCTGTCTGACTGTCTCTCAAATAAATAAATAGTTCTGATTATTATATTAAAAAATACCAAAGACAAACACAAGAATTGAGAAGCATTCCTCAAAACCTGCTAGATCTTTGAATCAGATACTAAAGACATCAAAGATAGAGGAGCTTTGCAGACTTTTTCTTACACTGCCCCTTTCCTCACCTAGCTTGGCCAGAATGAGGCTGGCAATGAAAAGCACAAGGTTATCCACAAAAGGGGTATGACTGGAATTGAGGTAGAAGTTAAAAACTTAAAAAAAAAATAATAGGCATGATGGTGCATGCCTTTAATCCCAGCACTCAGGTGGTAGGTGGATAATCATGAGTTCGAGACCATCCTGAGACTGCACAGTAACTTGGACCTGGAGGTTACTATATTTTATTTTGTAGAGCAAGTGAGAGAGACGGGGGAGGGGGAATTGGCGAGCCAGGGCCTCAACCACTGCAATCAAACTCCATTTGCTTGTGCCACCTTGTGGGCATGTGTGACCTTGTGCTTGCCTCACCTTTGTGCAGCTGTCTTACTTGGGATCTGAAGAATCAAACATGGGTCCTTAGGCTTTGCAGGCAAGCACATTAACCACTAAGTGATATATCTCTCTAACCCCCTAAAGTAAATATTTTAAAAGATATTTTTATTTATATGAGAGAGAGAGAGAGAGAAATAGACAGAGACAGAGAAAGACAGGGAGAATGGGCACATCAGAGCTTCCAGCCACTGCAAACTAACTCCAGACTCATGTGCCACCTTCTGCATATGGCTTACTTGGGTCCTGGAGAATTGAACCTGGGTCCTTTGGCTTTGCAGGCAAGCGCCTTAACCGCTAAGCCACCCCTTCAGGCCTAAAGTAAATATTTTTTAGAAAATAAAAACTTGGGCTGGAGATATGGTTTAGTAGTTAAGGCACTTGCCTGGAAATCCTGCGTTCAATTCCCCAGTACCCACGTAAAGCCAGATGCACAGCAGTGCATGCATCTAGAGTCCATTTGCAGCAGCTGCAGGCCCTGTCACACGCATTCCCTCTGTCTCTCTTCTCTCTCTGTGCTTGCAAATAACCAGTAAGTTAAAAAGGAGATATAAAGGGAAGAGAAAGGAAGGGAGGAGGGTACTTAATAGGTTGATATTGTATATATGTAATTACAATGATTGTAATGGGGAGGTAATATGATGGAGAATGGAATTTCAAAGGGTAAAGTGGGGGGGGGAGGAAGGGTATTACCATGGGATATTTTTTATAATCATGGAAAATGTTAATAAAAATTGAGAAAAAAAAAACAAGAAAAAAAATTTTTTTAAAAATTTTTATTAACATTTTCCATGATTATAAAATATATCCCATGGTAATTCCCTCCCTCCCCACCCCCACACTTTCCCATTTGAAATTCCATTCTCCATCATATTACCTCCCCATTACAATCATTGTAATTACATATATACAATATCAACCTATTAAGTATCCTCCTCCCTTCCTTTCTCTTCCCTTTATGTCTCCTTTTTAACTTACTGGCCTCTGCTACCAAGGATTTTCCTTCTCACACAGAAGCCCAATCATCTGTAGCTAGGATCCACATATGAGAGAGAACATGTGGCGCTTGGCTTTCTGGGCCTGGGTTACCTCACTTAGTATAATCCTTTCCAGGTCCATCCATTTTTCTGCAAATTTCATAACTTCATTTTTCTTTACCGCTGAGTAGAACTCCATTGTATAAATGTGCCACATCTTCATTATCCACTCATCAGTTGAGGGACATATAGGCTTGGTCCACTTCCCAGCTATTATAAATTGAGCAGTAATAAACATGGTTGAGCACATACTTCTAAGGAAATGAGATGAGTCCTTTGGATATATGCCTAGGAGTTCTATAGCTGGGTCATATGGTAGATCCATCTTTAGCTGTTTTAGGAACTAAATCTGAGAAATCATTCATATTGTATATTCTAGTTAATCCAAAGAATTGTTTGAAATTTCAAAAAAGTCACAAAAAGAATGAACATAAAATAATCTATATGTTTATATTTCCCATGTTTCATGTATGAATAAAGAAGTATTTATTTGTTCAAAAAATAAATTAAAAATCAATAAATAAAATAAAATAAATAAGAACTTAGCCAGCAACGTCATCAGTAAAAGGACGAAATGAATGGGAAGCACGTGCAGGGTTGCTAAGCTACTGGAGGTGAGCTGCAGACCAGGCAGGGAGGCAGTGAGGACAGCCGGAAATCAGAGCCGCAGAAGGGCCGGTCAGCTCTCCATGCGTGCATGGCTGCCTCGCAAAGCAGGCACACAAGCAGGAGATAAACAGAAGCCCCAGTGAAAAGTGACTCAGCCAAGGCGATTTTGAGAACTGGGTGAACTTTGGCCACATTGCACAACTCTCACGCAGATCAATTTGCTAAGAGTAGACACTTTCTAAGTTCAATGGACTGGCTGACCACTGAACTATGAGACTCAGGGACAATCCCCAGGAAGTTAGGGTTTAAAAAGTAAAAAGCAAAACAAAACAAAACTGGGACTGCAGAGATGGCTTGGCAGTTAAGCGCTTGCCTACAAAGGTTAAGGACCCATGTTCCATTCCCCAGAACCCACATAATCCAGATACACAAGGTGGCACATGCATCTGGAGTTCATTTGCAGTGGCTAGAGACCCTGATGTGCCCATTTTCTCCCCCTCCCTTTCTCTCAAAAAAATGAAAATTAAAAAAAAAAAAAAGTAAACTGGCTAGGAGTGGTGGTACATACCTTTAATCCCAGCACTCAGGAGGCAAAGGTGGATTGCCGTGAGTTCGAGACCAGCCTGACACTACATAGTGAATTCCAGGTCAGCCTGAATTAGAGTGAGACCCTACGTTGAAAAAACAAATAAATAAATAAACACACAAAATAAAACACTTAAAAAACTACCCCCCCAAAAACCCCCTCAAACAACATCAATGAATAACTGAACAACGCCTGATTAGCACCATTAGTTGATATGATGTAGGGCCACAAGGGAGAGATAATATCTGAAGTTTAAATCTAGCATGCGTTTGTAATCCCAGCACTCGGGAACTGGGGGCAGGAAGATCAGGAGTTCAAGGTCATCCTTGGCTAGATACTGAGAGGGAAGGAGGAAGGGAGGGAGGGAAAGAAAGAAAGAAAGAAAAAAAGAAAGAAAGAAAGAAAGAGAGAGAGAGAGAAATGGAGGGAGGGAGAAAAGTTAAAAGTTAGGGAGATGGGCTCAACAGATAAGTTGCTTACCAAGTATGCACAAGACCTGGAGTTCGGACCCTCAGCATCCACATTAATTCCCAGTGGGCATAGTAGCCTGCCTGGAATTCCAATGTTCAGAGGGTGGAGACAGGGGATCCCCAGGGCAAACTAGCTAGCTAGACTAGCAGAATCAGTGGGCTCTGAGTTCTAGTGAGAAACACTGCTTTGGTAAGTAGAGAGCGATCCAGGAATACGACTGACATCAATACAAGTTCAAAGCCAGCCTAGGCTACATGGCAATTGTCTCCAAATAAATAAATAGTGATAGGTTGGGATTTTAAGTTTTTAAATATTTTTTATTTGTTTATGAGAGAAAGGGAGAGAGAGAATGGGCACACAAGGACCTCTTGCTACCACAAATGAAACTCCAGATGCATGTGCCACTTTGTGCATTTGGCTTGACGTGGGTAGTGGGGAATCAAACTTGGAATGTCAGGCTTTGCAAACAAGTGCCTTCAACCCCAGAGCCATCCCTCCCTTTTTTTTTTTTTTTTTTTTTCAGTTTTTTCAAGATAGGGTCTCACTCTAGCCCAGGCTGACCTGGAATTCACTATGTAGTCTCAGGCTGGCCTCGAACTCATGGCAATCCTCCTACCTCCGCCTCTCTAGTGCAGGGATTAAAGGTGTGTACCACCATGCCCAGCTTTAGCCCTATTTTTTAAAATGAGTTTTGTTTTGTCTATTATTATTTATTTATTTGAGAGTGACAGGCAGACAGAGAGAGAGAAAGAGGCAGAGAGAATGGGCACACCAGGGCCTCCACCACTGCTGAAGAACTCCAGATGCATGCCCCACCTTGTATATCTGGCTTACGTGGGTCCTGGGGAATCGAGCCTCGAACCAGGGTCCTTCGGCTTCATAGGCAAGTGCTTAACCGCTAAGCCATCTCTTCAGCCCTAAATGAGTATTTTTTTTTATTTATCTATCTATTTTTTTTAATTTTTAAATTTTTATTAACATTTTCCATGATTACAAAAAAATATCCCATGGAAATCCCCTCCCTCCCCACCCCCACACTCTCCCCTTTGAAATTCCATTCTCCATCATATTACCTCCCCATTAGAGTATTTTTAAAAACTATTTTATTTATTTGAGAGAGAGAAACTGGCAGATAGAGAGACAAAGAATGGGTGTGCCAGGGCCTCCAGCCACTGAAAATGAACTTCAGACTCATGCACCACCTTGTGCATCTGACTTTATGTGGGCACTGGAGAATTGAATCTGGATTGTTAGGCTTTGCAGGTAAGGGCCTTAACCACTGAGCCATTTCTTCAGCCTCCTGTGTTTTTAAACATATATTTTATTTTATTTATTTATTTTAAGTAGGGAGGGATAGAGGAAGGGAGAGAGAGAAAGAATGGGCATGGCAGGGCCTCTAGCCTCAAAAAATGAACTCCTAATGCATGTGTCACTCTGTGCATCAGGCTCTACGTGAGTACTGGGGAATCAAACCGGGGATGTTAGGCTATGCAGGCAAGCTCCCTAACCACTGACGCTTCTACACACACACACACACACACACACACACACACACACACACACACACACGGAGCTAGAGGGCTGGACAGATGGCTTAGTGGTTAATGCATTTGCCTGCAAAGCCAAAGGATCCCGGTTCAGTTCTCTAGGACCCACGTAAGCCATATGCACAAGGGGGCACATGCATCTGGAGTTCCTTTGCAGTGGCTGGAGGCCCTGGTGTACCCATTCTCTTTCTCTCTCTCTCCTTCTTTTTCTTTCTCAAACACATAAATAAATAAAAAATATTTTTTTAAAAAAGAGCTGGAACCCAGAAACCAGGTATCTATCAAGGAAAGGGGAGATAAAAATGGTCTGGATGTTGCCAGAAGGGAAAGTCAACAGCTCCAGGAAGAGTATCTCAGAGGAAAAGCAATTTAAAGGGAACTTGAGCTGATAGCGAACATGTGTATCAAGAATGATCTTAGTGAGTAGCAGAGGTCAGTAAGCTAGAAAGGAGATATAAAGGGAATAGAAAGGGAGGGAGGGGGGACTTAATAGGATGGAATTGTATATATGTAAATAGAAGAACAGATTAATGGTGGTGAAAAGGCTTAAGTGAGGTCAGGAGAAGACATTGAGTAAGGAAAAGGTGGAGGGAGGGCTAATCAAAATCTAAGATGATATAAATGAATCATATGGAACACTACATTTTTGGACAATAGAACACTCAGAAGCCATAGGTTGTTACTAGAAAATTTTCAGTGTCAGGGATGGGATACCTTCCAGTGAGTTGTTGGCCATGGAGGTCCCTGATGCCCCCAAAACATTACAGGCCATCGCCAAGACCCTTGGTTTCTTACCAGGAATAGATGGTAAGACCCTATTGCTAAAGACTCCACATACGTGGGCTGCAAGGCCACTGAGAAATCCTGCTGGAACTGAACTGAAAACTTCCTCCATGTAGACCAGCTGACAGAAAGCTGGAAGAAGCCACACTACATGCAGTTCAGTAGGAGAGAGAGAAATCACCAGTAAAGATACTCAACAGTGGACACTGCAAGCTTTGTACTTGGCCAGCCAGGCCAAATGAGCCAATGGGTACAATAGTGGCATGTCTGTTATGGGGGAACCAACCACCCTCTAATCTGACTGGAGGCCTGCTCCATGGGAGGGAATACATCCCTGATACTAAAACCTACAACAGGGATAGTCATGAGCCCTAGGGGTGTAATGACTACTGGTATCTGGCTAAATGTATATAATATGCTCACCAAACTGCCCAGTAAGAACTTCTCTTAATGTTCATACCCATATATTAATGCTACTCTCACTTTTGGTTAGAGAAACTTCTCTTTTTCGATGGTAGTGACCTTGGGATGACTCAGAAGGCAGCATGGTTCTGAAAAGAAGTGACAGAGGAGTGCTCAGCACTGAAATATCTCTATCACACCTTCCAAGGCTCAGGGTCCATAGCAGAAGAGGTGGCAGAAAGAATGTAAGAGCCAAAGGAAGGGTAGGCCTCCTTAAGATGTGCTCCTCCAGACACAAAATGGCCTAGAGATCCATGACCTCACAGTGCCTGACACTACCTACACAAGACCATCATAATAGGAGGAAAAACATCATGACATCAAAATAAAAGAAGGACTGATTGAGAGGGGGAGGGGATATGATAGAGAATGGAGTTCCAAAGGGGAAAGAAGGGGAAGGGAGGGCAATACCATGGGACATTGTTTACAATCATGGCAGTTGTTAATAAAAAATAAATAAATTTTAAAAATAAATAAAACAAAAATTAGTAATAATAAATAAATAGTAAATAAAAAGAAATCACACCCCAGAGTATGGGTGTGGGCTCCTCTAAGACAGATAGTCAGCCGGTCGTGGTGGCGCATGCCTTTAATCCCAGCACTCGGGAGGCTGAGGTAGGAGGATCGCCTTGAGTTTGAGGCCATTCTGAGACCACATGGTGAATTCCAGGTCAGCTTGAGTCAGCCTGAGCTAGTGTGAGACCCTACCTCAACAAACTGGGCGTGGTGGCGCACGCCTTTAATCCCAGCACTTGGGAGGCAGAGGGAGGAGGATCGCTGTGAGTTCAAGGCCACCCTGAGACTCCATAGTGAATTCCAGGTCAGCCTGGGCTAGAGTGAGACCCTACTTTGGAAAAACAAACAAACAAACAAACAAAAAACCAGAGAGGGAGAGAGACAGAGAAAGTCACCAAAGACAAATTTCCCCACCGAGCCAATCATGGAGAGCTGGAGCACAGGGTCTCCTGCAGCTCGGGTAATGGGTCCTCTCTGCAGGAGCACCTGGGCATGTCGCTGTGCCCACTCTCCTGGTTTCAGTATGCTTTTGAGGAATGGAATGAGTGAATGACTAGGTTAGCCTGAAGCCAGCCCCTAAAACCCACTGCCTCCTCCTCCCACTCTGTTTTGTTGTTGGGGTGGTCGTGTGGGGCTCAATTGCAAGGCCTGTGCAAGCCCAGGTAGTAGGCAAGCAATCTACACCAGGGAATATCTTCATCTACCAGGCCAGGCGCTCTCTCTCTCTCTCTCTCTCTCTCTCTCTTTTTTTTTCCTCCTGGGGGTTTTCGAGGTAGGGTCTCACTGTAGCTCAGGCTGACCTGGAATTCACTATGTAGTCTCAGGGTGGCCTCAAACTCGAGGCAATCCTCCTACCTCTGCCTCCCGAGTGCTGGGATTCACACCCAGCTCGCACTCTCATATTTTGAAGGCTGAGTCCGTGCATGTGCAAAGCCTACCCCCACCCCCAGTTCTCTCTTTCAGTTGATGCCCCCAAGGTTGGGGCAAGGACGCTGAGGGAGAGGGTGGGGACCGATGGGTAGGTGAGGTGGGCTTGGCCGTTTGTGGTTTCTTCGGGGAACCACAGCCAGCTCTTACTCAGGGTCGTTAGCAAGGCCAGAGGAGAACATGACATGCAGGGCAGGCTGTGGGCACTGAGTCACCACCCAGAGGAAAACCACAGCCTCAGGAGCTCAAGGCCCAAAGGAGTGAAACTGTCTCTTCTTTTCGGTCCTGGTGTACCCACCCAGGGATGGAATGGGAAGGAATAGGACTCCTTGCAACGTGCTCCCTCCAGACAAAATGGCCTGGATATCCATGACCTCACAGTGTCTGACTCTACCTGAACAAGACCATTATAATAGGAGGAAAAGATAATTACATCAAAATAAAAGCGAGACTGATTGAGAGGGGGAGGGGATATGATGGAGAGTGGAGTTTCAAAGGGGAAAATGGGGAGAGGGAGAGAATTACTATGGGATATTGTTTATAAGCATGAAAGTTGTCAATAAAAAAATTAAGTAAGTAATTAAAAAAAAAAAAAGAATGAATGAAGACACCAAAGGCTGAATGGACAAGGATTTATTTACATGGGAGTATAAGAGCAATTTGAGGCTGGTGTGGTGGTGCACACCTTCAATCCCAGCACTCTACCTCAAAAACTTAAAAAAAAAAAAAGGCAATTTGAACAAAACTGGAGATGGCTTAGTGGTCAAAGGCACTTGCTTAAAAAGCCTGTCAGGGGCTGGAGAGATGGCTTAGCGGTTAAGCGCTTGCCTGTGAAGCCTAAGGACCCCGGTTCGAGGCTCGGTTCCCCAGGTCCCACGTTAGCCAGATGCACAAGGGGGCGCACGCATCTGGAGTTCGTTTGCAGAGGCTGGAAGCCCTGGCGTGCCCATTCTCTCTGTCTCCCTCTATCTGTCTGTCTCTCTGTGTCTGTTGCTCTCAAATAAATTTAAAACAAAAAAAAATTAAAAAAAAAAAAAAGCCTGTCAGCCTGGGTTCCTTTCCCAAAGTACACCCACATAAAGCCAGATGCACAAAGTGGCACATGCATCTGGAGTCCATTTGCAAGAGCAAGAGGACCTGGTGCAACCCCCCCCCACACACACACTTTCTCTCTGTGTGTATATCTCTGTATTTCTCTCTCTTGCAAATAAATGAAAAAAAAAAATTTATTTTTGGTTTTTCAAGGTAGGATCTCACTCTGGTCCAGGCTGACCTGGAATTCACTCTGTAGTCTCAGGGTGGCCTCGAACTCATGACAATCCTCCTACCTCTGCCTCCCGAGTGCTAGGATTAAAGGCATGCACCACCACACCCGGCTAATAAGTGGAATATTTTTTTAAAACCCTGGATTCCTGGTAGCAAAAGGTTTAACAACCAAACAAGAGCAGTTAAGTTACTACAGTTCTAACTCTTTTTTTTGTTACTTTTAAAAAAGTATTTTATTTTTATTTAATTATTTATTTGCAAGAGAAAGAGGCAGATAGAAAGAGAACAAATGGGCACACCAGGGCCCCTAGCCACTGCAAACGAACTCCACCTGCATGCGTCACCATGTGCAACTGGCTTACGTGGGTCCTGAGGAATTGAACCTGGGTCCTGAGGTATTACCATTCTGAATCCTTGATAGACTTTAGGATACCAGTCAAGAGGCATTGGAGCCGAAACCAGGACAGCCAGAATAGCTATCCCCACAGGGTCAGGAGCCAAGGCTGCCGGGACAGCAGCCCAAACTGGGGGTCCATGGGTCTCTCTCTCTCCTGGAGGTTAGAGACAGTTCAGACATTGAAAGTACAGGTGCTGCTTCTCTTAATATCCATACCCTTATATTAATGCTATTCTCACTTTGGGTAGAGAACCTTCTCTTTTCAGATGGCAGTGACCTTGAGATGACTCAGAAGGTATTATAGTGCTGGAAAGAAGTGACTGGAGTACTGAGTTACATCTTGATCACACCTTCCAAGGCTCAGGGTCTAATGCGGAAGAGGTGGTGGAAAGAATGTAAGAGCCAAAGGAAGGGTAGGACTCCTTACAATGTGCTCCCTCCAGACACAAAATGGCCTGCATACCCATGACCTCACAGTGCCTGACACTACCTACACAGACCATCATAAGAGGAAGAAAAGATCATGACACCAAAATGTAAGATAGACTGATTGAGATGGGGAGAGGATACGATGGAGAATGGAATTTCAAAGGGGAAAGAGAGGGGGAGAGTAATACCATGGGATATTTTTTATAATCATGGAAAATGTTAATAAAAAATTGAGAAAAAAAAAAAAAAAGGACAGGTGCTGGGTAGAAGCTGGTCCCAGCTGACTCTGGTTCTGCAGATGGTGGGACTAGGTCACTCCATGCACCTGGCCTTACGTGGGTACTGGGAAATCAAGCCAAGGCCCTTAGGCCTTGCAAACAAGTGTTCATAACCTCTGAGCAATCTCTCCAGCCCCAGCAATTATTTCTATGCCCAGAGCACCAGCAGCTCCAAGGGATTGGCACCACTCCAAAGCAGCCCCTGTGGGCAGCTGGCACCTGAGTCAGGACAGGCCTTTTTTCTCATCCTTCTCTCTTTGGGGTCTGGTGGATGTGTGCAATGAGGAGCCTGGTGTGTAAGGGAGTTTATATGAACACAAGAACACGCCCTGATTGGCGCATGCAAATAAGATGAAGTCAAGGGGACCAATCAGAATAGCCAGTGAACCTGCCAAATTTCAAAAGTTTCCACCAAGCGCTCCATTTTCCTTGATGGCCAACAGCAATTGCCACCAGTATTCAAAAGCATGGAGGAGGGCTGGAGAGATGGCTTAGTAGTTAAGGCACTTGCCTGCAAAACCAAAGGACCCAGGTTTGATTCCCCAGGACCCACGTAAACCAGATGCACAAGGTGGCGCATGTGCATCTAGGGTTCCTTTGCAGATGCTGGAGGTCCTGGTGTGCCCATTTTTTTCTCTCTCTGTGTGTGTCTCTCTCTCAAATAAATAAAATAAAATAAAATAAAATGTAAGGGGAAGTGGGGGGAGGGAATTATGGTTTATTTTATGTAAGTATGAAAGTTGTCAACAACAAGAAAATGCCAAATACAAAAACAAACAAACAAACAAAAACAAACTTTAAAAAGCATAGAGGGAACTAGACATGGTGGCGCACGCCTTTAGTCTTAGCAGCACTTGGGAGGCAGAAGTAGTAGGATCGCCATGAGTTCAAGGCCACCCTGAGAATACAGAGTGAATTCCAGGTCAGCCTGGGCTAGAGCGAGACCCTACCTCGAAAAAACAGACAAAAACAAAACAAAACAAACAAACAAAAAAACGTGCATGGAGGGGCTGGAGAGATGGCTTAGCAGTTAAGATACTTGCCTGCAAAGCCAAAGGACCCAGGTTCACTTCTCCAGGACCCAGATGGACAAGGTGGCACATGCATTTGTAGTCCCTTTGCAGTGTCTGGAGGCTCTGGTGTGCCCATTCTCTCTCTCAAATAAATAAAAATATAAAAAATATTAAAACAGGGCTGGAGGGATGGCTTAACGGTTAAGACGTGTGCCTGCAAAGCCAAAGGATCCTGGTTCGATTCTTTAGGACTCATGTTAGCCAGATGCCCAAGGGGGCACACGTATCTGGAATTTGCTTGCAGTGGCTGGAAGCCCTGGCATGCCCATTTTCTCTCTCTCTCTCGCTCCCTCTTTCTCTGTCAAATAAATAAAAATAATATTAAAACAAAGAAACAACAAGCACGGGGGAGCTCAGAGCCGCAGTGGGACTTCCTGCATATGAAAGGGCCCTTTGCTCCAAGATCATCTCAGCAGCAGTGACCAGACTGTCACTCAGGTGTCACCATGGTTGCTCGCATAGAGCCGTGCGGTTTGCACCCGAGCTTTTTCTGTGGAGTTCCTGTTCACTCACAGCGAGGGAGGACCTCCTCCTTTCCCATCTCACAAGGGTAGCTATGTGCTGGGCTGAGAGCCCGCGCTCAGAAACGGGGCTCTGGTCAAGCTTCCTTGCCACAAGATCCATTCATCCCTTTCTACTTTTCTACCCACCTACTGGGAGGTTCAGAGACATTTGTTTCCCCTTTTGTTGCTGTGGCAGTGTTCAAACGAACCCAGGTCCTTGTGTCTGCTGTGAGGGGACTGAGGCAGAGCTCCAACTCTGTCACCCTCAACAGCCTAAAGAATTCCCTTGGACATTTAGTGACCTGGACTCAGGCTAAACCCAGGATTCTCGGCTTTGACACAGGAGAGAATTACAGGAAGAGCAGATATGAAGCAGAGTTGGAGATTTTATTAAAGATATTTTAATACAGGCTGATGAAGCATGAGGGTCAGAAGAAAGAAGGGATGTCCATAAAGAGAATGAATCACACCCAATGGGGATGGAGAGGTAGTTTAGTGGTTAAAAGCGCTTGCTTACAAAGCCTGACAGCCTGGGTTCAATTCCCTAGCACCCACGTAAGGCCAGACGTAAAGGGCACAAGGGTCTAGAATTGGCTTGCAGTGGCAAGAGAACCAGGATCCTTTGGCTTTGCAGGCACACGTCTTAACCGTTAAGCCATCCCTCCAGCCCTGTCTTAATATTTTTTATATTTTTATTTATTTGAGAGAGAGAATGGGCACACCAGAGCCTCCAGACACTGCAAAGGGACTACAAATGCATGTGCCACCTTGTCCATCTGGGTCCTGGAGAAGTGAACCTGGGTCCTTTGGCTTTGCAGGCAAGTATCTTAACTTGCTTTCTCTTTCTCTTTCTCTTTCCCTCTCTCTCTCTCTGTGAAATAAATTTTTTAAAGTATTTTAAAAAATTGCTTTCTGTGCCCAAGTGGGCGCCAAATAAAAATTAGTAATAAATAAAAAGAAATCACACCAAGAGCATGGATGTGGGCTCCTCTAAAACAGAGAGTCAGCCAGGTGTGGTGGCGCACGCCTTTAATCCCAGCACTTGGGAGGCAGAGGTAGGAGGATCACCATGAGTTCAAGGCCACCCTGAGACTACATAGTGAATTTCAGGTCAGCCTGAGTCAGTGTGAGACCCTACCTTGAAACCTGCCTTCCCCCCCCAAAAAAAAAAAGTAGAGTTACAATTAAGTAGTTTAGCATTAGCCAAGCATTTCATCTTGGTAACTTCCAACTTACACCCCAAAAGTTTGCTAAAAAATCTGATTTTTTTTTTTTACCCTTGCTTTTTCTTTTTGATAAATGAGATTTCAGGATGGCTCTGAATGTGCCTTGGTGGAATCATAATCTGATAAAGTAAAATCCAAAGTCAATAGGGTTACACAGGGGTTTGGGGCCTGCCCTTTTCCTGTCAATGGAGTTTCTGATCAGATTCCTAGAAAACTGTAGTTATGGCTGGGAAGGGAGAGAGTCCTTGAGCAGTTCAGTTATTCATTGTTCTGGAATTCTTGTTTCTCTGTTGGTAAGAGGCATCAGGCCGACTCCTGGGCGAGAGACTCCTGTTCCTTCTCCTGTCTCCATCGTTCTCCCTGTCTTCCTATCCTGCCTCACTTGGAGAAGCTTGGCAAGTGCTTTGTCACTGAGCTACATTCCCCAGCCCTGTTCTTTTCCTTTCTATTTTGATACAGGGGCCCACCAAGTTGCTCAGCCTGGCCTTGAACTCATCATTTTAAATTTATTCTTATTTATTTATTTATTAGAGAGAGAGAACGGGCACATCAGGACCTCCAGCCACTACAAACAAACTCCAGACACATGTGTCACCTTGTACATCTGGCTTACATAGGTACTGGGGAATCAAACCTGGGTGCTTAGGCTTCACAGGCAAGCATCTTAACTGTTAAGCCATCTTCCATCCCCACCCCCCCCCCTTTTTTTTTGTTTGTTTGTTTTCTTGAGGTAGGGTCTCACTCTTGCCCAGGCTGGCCTGGAATTCTCTCTGTAGTCTCAAATTGACCTTGAACTCACAGTGATCCCTCAGCCTCCTGAGTGCTGGGATGAAAGGCATGTGCTACTGCAACTGGTTTCATTCTTTCTTTTCTTAAAAAAAAAAATATATATATATATATATATATATATGTATGTATAAATTGAGACAGGAAGGAGAGAGAAAAAGAGAAAGAAAGAGAGAGACAGAGGACGAGAAAGGGCACACCAGGGCCTCTTGCCACTGCATATTAACTCCAGACACATGTGCCACTTTGTGCATCTGGCTTTATGTGGGTAGTAGAGAATCAAACCCGGGCTGTCAGTCTTTGTAAGCAAGTGCCTCTAACCACTGAGCCATTCCTCTAGCCCTCGAGCTCATTCTTTAGCTCAAGCAGAACTTGAAAATCTCCTGCTTAAGCCTCCAAAGTAGCTAGGAATTTATAGGCCTGCACTGCTATGCTTGGCTCCCAGGGAAGATCTCAGATTTGGGAAAATGTGTGTGTGAATAGCATCACCTGAAAATTCAGTGTGTGAGGTTGCTTATCAGACCATTTACCCACCCTACTATAGTCCAGAGAGCCGCTCTCCCTCACATTGCGTTCAGCTCATTCCTCTAACCATGATGGAATGCCTTCCCCTGTCATTTCTCTTCTCTCTCCTCTGCAGAAAAATGCAAAAAATGTGAATTTTCAGCTATGTGCAATTAAAGCTTAAAAAAAAAGACAATGTTGGGGGTGAAATGGCCCAAAGTGAGGTCAGGGGAAGAGATTGAGTAAAGGAAAGGTGGAAAGAGGGCTAATCAAAATCTAAGAGTATGCAAATAAATCATATAGAATCCTACTTTTTTGGACAATGGAACACTCAGGAGCCATGGATTGTTGCTACAAAATTTTCAGTGCCAGGAATGGGATACCTTCCAGTGAGTTATTGGCCAGGGAGGTCCCTGATGCCCTCGAAACATTATAGGCCATTGCCAAGGCCCCTGGTTTCTTACAGGAATAGATGGTAAGACCCTATTGCTGAAGACTCCACATACTTGGTCTGCAAGGCCACTGAGAAATCCTGCTGGAACTGAGCTGAAAACCTCTTCCATGTAGACCAGCTGACAGAAAGCTGGAAGAAGCCACACTACATGAAGTTCAATGGAAGAAAGAGAAATCACCAGTGAAGATACTCAACAGTGGACACTGCAAGCCTTATAATTGGCCAGCCAGGCCAAATGAGCCAATGGGTGCAATAGTGGCACATCTGTCATGGTGGAAACCAACTGCCCTCTAATTGGACTGGAGGCCCACTCCATGGGAGGGAATACATCCCTGATACTGAATATCTACAACAGGGGTAGTCATGAGCCCTAGGGGTGTAATGTCTGCTGCTGTCTGGCTAAATGTATATACATTGTGCTTATCAAACTGCCCAGTAAGCAGTTCTCTTAATGTTCATACCCTTATGTTATTGCTACCCTCACTTTTGGTAGAGAATCTTCTCTTTTCAGATGGTAGTGATCTTGGGATGACTCAGAAGGTATCATGGTGCTGGGAAGAAGTGACCAGAGTGCTCAGCACTGCAATATTTCTATCACATCTTCTAAGGCTCAGGGTCTAACGTGGAAGAGGTGGCAGAAAGAATATAAGAGCCAAACGAAGGGTAGGGCTCCTTATAACATACTTCCCCAGACACAAAATGGCCTGCATATCCATGACCTCACGGTGCCTGACACTATCTACACAAGACCATCATAACACTAGGAAGAGATCATGACATCAAAATAAAAGAGACACTGATTGAGATAGGGAGGGTATATGATGGAGAATGGAGAGGAAAGTGGGGGGAGGGAAGGTATTATTAGCTTGAGATGTTTATAATCATGGAAATTGTTAACAAAAATTTGAAAAAAAAGGACAATGTCTCTAAACTTTTACACTTTCTTGAAAGATGGGCTCATTCTTCAGGTCAAGCAATAAGAAAACCAAAAAGAATGGCAAAATAGTGATCATTTCTATCACTATATCCAAGATATGCTATCATTTTTTTGCTCTAATATTTGTTGTGGTTTGGATATGAAATGTCTTTCATAGGGTTTTTTTTTTTAATTTTTATTTATTTATTTATTTGAGAGCGACAGACACAGAGAGAAAGACAGATAGAGGGAGAGAGAGAGAATGGGCGCGCCAGGGCTTCCAGCCTCTGCAAACGAACTCCAGACGCGTGCGCCCCCTTGTGCATCTGGCTAACGTGGGACCTGGGGAACCGAGCCTCGAACCGGGGTCCTTAGGCTTCACAGGCAAGCGCTTAACCGCTAAGCCATCTCTCCAGCCCTCATAGGGTTTTTTTTTTAGGTTGCGGGGAAGGTTTCTCAACCCTGCTTCCTATTTGCTCTCTGCTTCCTGACTGTAGTGTGACCAGCTCTGCTTCATGCTCCCACCACTATGCTTTCCTCCCCCATGAAACTTCTCCGCAAAACTATAAACCAAAATAAACCCTCTCCTTCCTTAAGTTGCTTCTGGCCAGACATTTGTCCACAGTAATGAGAAAGTAACTAAGACACTATTTTAGTGTCTTACTTATTTATTTAAAACAGAGAGAAAGAGACAGACAGATAGATAGATAGGCACACCAGGGCCTCCTGCCACTGCAAATGAATTCCAGGTGAATGTGCCACTTTGTGCATCTGGCTTTATGTGGGTACTGGGGAATGGAAGCCAGGCTATCAGGCTGTGCAAACAAGTGCCATTAATGGTGGAGATGTTTCTCTAGCCCTTATTTTACTCTTTTTTAATTTTATTTATTTTTTTTAGTTAATTAATTAATTTGCAAGCAGAGAGAGAGAGAAGAGAGACAGAGAGATAGAATTGGAGTGCAAGGGTCTCCAGCCACTATACACAAAGCTTTATGTGTTTACTGAGGAATAGAACCTGGGTCGTTAGGCTTTACTGTTAAGCCATCTCTCCAGCCCCATCTCAGTCTTTTTGTTTTGTCTTGTTTTTAATAAATTAATTTATTTGACAGAGGAAGAGAAGGAGGCCTGTATATAAAGAGAATGGATACACCAGGTCGTCTAGCCACTGCAAGCAAACTGCAGATGTAAACACCACCCTGTGCACCTGGCTTAAGTGAGTACTGAGGAATCGAACCTGGGTCTTTAGGCTTTGCAGATAAGTGCCTTAACCACTAAACCATCTCTCTAGCCCCTTTTTATCTTCCTCTTCCCCTTCTTCTTTTTTTTAGATAGGGTCTCACTCTAGCCCAGGCTGACTTGGAATTCACTATGTAGTCTCAAGGCTGGTCTTGAATTCATGGCAATCCTCCTACCTATGCCTCTCGAGTGCTGGGATTAAAGGCATGCATGCCACCATGAATGGCTTTATTTCTGCCTTTTATTTATTTATTTATTTTTGTTTTATTTTTACTTATTTATTTGTGAGCGACAGACACAGAGAGAAAGAGGCAGATAGAGAGACAGTGGGTGCTCCAGGGCCTCCAGCCACTGCAAACGAACTCCAGACGCGTGTGCCCCCTTGTGCATCTGGCTAACGTGGGTCCTGGGGAATCGAGCCTCGAACCAGGGTCCTTAGGCTTCACAGGCAAGCACTTAACCGCTAAGCCATCTCTCCAGCCCTATTTCTGCCTTTTAATGAGACCTCAGTCAAAGGAAAACTGAGAAACCAGTAAATACAACTGAAAATCACATTGAGGAACCTGGTGTTCTTTGGTAGACTTGGCATAATGGCTACTCTTTTCATACACCCTGTCCTCCTCCCAGGATCTCTCTCACCTTTCCTCTCACAGGGAGACCCAGGCCCCAAATCTGTCGTCCTTCTTTTCTTCATCTCCCAGCCGCGCATCCCCAAGCTTTAGCATTCCATGTCCCTGCCGTTAGGTCAGGACAAAATGGTCCTACACCAGGAGGGCAACAGAGATAAGGAAGTGGGTCATCCACATTCCTCAATTAATTGCCCAGCCCCAGCTCTAGATTCACTGCACCTTATCTCTCACTGGGTCACCTCTGCTCTCACCCTATGGCTAATGTAAAGAACAGAGATTACTGCCCCAACAAGAAAATTCCTTCCCTTCCTCACCTTCCCCAAATTGAAAAGCTCTGTAAAGTCCACTATCTATAACCCCAAGCTGACTTCTCTGCTCTTGAGAGTCAGTCCTGGCAACTTATGATTTTCCCCAAATAAAAACTTCCATCTTTGCCTCCGAGTGCTCTCCGTGGTCGTGGTCACTCCTGAGCCTTGCACGTGGTGCCGTGACTCGGACAGGAAGGCCTCTGGCTGCCCTCTTAGGCGGCCAGACCTCCTTTCCCTGACCGAACCACCGAGCTGCCATCCGACCCTCTGAAGGCCTGGGACCATCTCAGCCTGATACAGGCTTTCACACCCACCATGATTCAGCCTCACTTGTTTTCTTTTTCTCCATCTTCTCCCTCCTTCTTGGTAAGTGCCTTCTCTCTTGGGTTGGCATGTCTTGGGTTTCACCCCTCCTCGGAAGATGGGCCAGCTCGCCCGGCTACCCCCCTCAGCCACTAGCCCCAGCCCCAGCTCTCCAGAAAGACACACTCTGGACACCTCGGGTCTCTCGCTCTGTCTGCCATACCCTAAGGGGCGCCTTCTGGTTTGGTTGCCCCATTTTGGGACACCCCCTTTCCTTCTCCCTCCCTCTGCCTCCTGAGCTCTCATCTTCCCCTGCCAGCTGCGTTCACCATGGGGAGCACAGTCGCCCTCCTCACCCAGAACAGGCTAAAGAGCCAACAGCTGCCACCTGCACGGCCTCTGCCCACGTGGAGGTGCAGGCCCCGTTCACCCTAACGGGCCAGGGGCTCATATTGGTGCTCTGTGTAAACCCAGCTTCAGCTCTGGTTTATTCTCCTCTCACCCTTGTTTTGCTCTTCCCCTGTCTCCTTAAGAACTTAAAGCCTCTACGACTCTCGGATGACATCTTATCTTTCTCTGCAACTCTGCCTGGTCACATTCATAAGCTGGACAATGGGTCCAAATGGCCTGAAAATGATACTTTTGATTTCTAAATTCTCAGTGATTTAAAACAAACTTCTGCCAATGTACAGGGAAATGGTCCCCAGTACCCTATTTTTCACTCTGTGTGCATGGCTTTCTCTCTGCTCTACCCGCCATTCTCACCAGGTCCTTCTAGCCAAGGTCTCAGAAATGCGCTCTCACTCAACCCCTCCCCCACACGAGTCCTCACCCTCTGCTTCTGACCCTGACGCCTAGAGAACCTCACCCCAACAGCTCCTCCACCTCCTCCGGCTCCCTCTGCCTCTCCTGACACCCTGCCTGGGAATAAGATTTGATTTTTAATCTCTGGGGTTGTAAAAAAAACAAATTTAAAGTGGGAATGCACAGCTTCTGAATGAATGAATATATGAAGGTGAACTGGTTATATAGAGTCTAGATGAAAAGTGCCCTTGAAATGAATGTGTGTTTGTGAACATGGACATGCCTCACAGCCCTAAGGCAGCAGAATGATTTCTGTTCTGAGCGGTGTCATTTCATTGTGGGGATATTTTCCACCAAAGCCACTATACGAGATGGCATAGCCAATTTTTACTGTTGAGTGTCCCCCAGAAGGAACACTAAAAGTAATTAAGATCATAGGGGAAAAAAAAATGCAAGATTCGCTTCCTCTTAAACAGTTGTAAAATGACAGGATCTTAAAGCAGACTATAGCTCTGAGGGAACTCTCCCTGGACTTTGGGGGTGGGGGGGGAAATGGCTCTTTCTTGGCTTCCCTGCCTTGCAGAGCCAGGGAACTGTAAGCACAGAGAATCTCAGGATACTGGCCCCAGCATGATGATGGGTGAATGCCAACTCGCTATAGGGACTTCTTTTTTTTTTTGCTATAGGGACTTCTTATAAGGAATTTGCAACTGTTTTACGTTTGCTTTATCTTTATATGCATCTATGGAACTACTAACAGACAATAGCATCAAGATTTATGTTTAAATTTAAAAGTAGTCAATACTAAATCCATAAAAAAAAAATTTCTAAAATTTCTAATAATGTTTAAATCTGCTTTCATATTTTTTTTTTCAAAAAGTGTGTTTCAGGAAAGTTATAAGAAACAAAGTTCCAAAATCTATGTTTATTCTGGGCAAATAGCATAAGTCAAATCTAATCTTTAAAAAAGTCTTTCTTAGCCGGGCGTGGTGGCACACATCTGTAATCCCAGCGCTGGGGAGGCAGAGGTAGGAGGATTGCCGTGAGTTCAAGGCCACCCTGAGACTCCATAGTGAGTTCCAGGTCAGCTTGGGCTGGAGTGAGACCCTACCTCAGAAAACAAAACAAACAACAACAACAAAAAAAGTGTTATGGTAAAAACAATAAAAGTTTTTATTGGTAGTTATGAGATGAACTGACCAAGAAGATAAACTGGAAAGAAAACTTTAAATGTTGAATGTTAAATGTTTGATGAAAAAGATTGTTACAGAGTGGTTGCATGGATTGTAAGGTAAAAGTATGTAGATGCATGTATGAGTAAAGTGTGTAGATGAAGATTTGAGTAAGCTTAAACAGAAGGTTAAAGACAAAGTTCTTAATCAGATTACAGACCTCTTGAGATACAAAATGACCATTAGCCTAGGGCTTACATCAGACTAACCAAGTATGGCCCTGGCTGGTAGCAGGTTGCTATGGTATTCAGGTTGTAAACTTAACTGTAACTCATTGGTGTTAATCTGGCCATAATAATGGTCATGAAAGGCTGAATTTAGAGTACCCAACCAAGTTAACAAGGTTCCTCTGTTTGTCAACCTTTTAACTAAATCTTAAGGTTAAAATTGACTTAATATTTAATTGTCTCCTAAGTTATTATATCCAAAACCAGGCCTCAAAAAAGAAAGAAAGAGAAAGAAGGAAAGAAAGAAAATGAAAAGAAAGAGAAAAACAATCTCACAGGAGAAATATCTACTCTTTTTTTTTTTTTTCCTATTTTTAAGGTAAATAGACCACATTTAGAACATTAAACAGTATTTATCTGCCACACACTTAAAAACTATTTACCTCATGGTGAACAATAAAAAAATTCTAAATAAAATTATGTTGTGATTTAAGGTGTAATTCCTCAATTCCTCCAACAATCAGTCTTAATACTTTAATTTTAACTTATGTCATTACTGAACAAGTTTACCAAATTATCACAGGCAGAATAATAGAGTTGGTTAAGGTTCAAATAGTTAAAGATTGTGTCATAAAATTTTGTGTATATTAAGAGATTAAAAATATTTCATTTTGGCTCAGCTTATTTGCAAAGCCAGATGCACATAGTGAAACATCCACTTGAAAATGGTTTTGAAAATTGTTTGCAGTGGCACGTGGCCCTGGCATATTCATTCCCTCTCTTTTCCATGAGACTTTTTCATTAGATCATGGCAGTTTAATCCAGTTCTGCTATCCTTTAGATATGTTAAATATAGCTAAAGTATTTTCAAAAACTGACATAGATTGGAGAGACATCTTATATACCTTTTAAAAGTGCTAAGTCTCCTCATAAAGGTATTCCACCTCTGATAAACTTTAAAAATTACAAACTTTTTCATGTCTTCATATTTAAGCCCAAAATGCAGGTACATAATAAAGATTTCTTGGTTATTTTAAATTCTCTCAGCAGAGCTTTTGTTCATAGTTTACTCTCTGTAGCCTCTTGTGCCTTAAATATGTAAACTCTAATTTTTGTTAATATCAGACTTTTCCAGATATCAGAATATGATAATTTGGTTTATACAAAGTCCATGATGTTTGGCTATCAATAAGCATGCATCACCATGCCTGGCTAAAACTCTGTAATTTTAAGGTGGTTCTTGTCTTAGAAAAATCTACTATATACAATGTTTAATATAGTTTGTCTAAGCTTTATGTAACAGTTGTAAATATTTCATTAATTAAGCCTTAAAATTGTTCAATGATGGGCTGGAGAGATGGCTTAGCAGTTAAGTGCTTGCCTGTGAAGCCTAAGGACTCTGGTTCAAGGCTTGATTCCCCAGGACCCATGTTAGCCAGATGCACAAGGGGGTGCGCGCATCTGGAGTTCATTTGCAGTGGCTGGAAGCCCTGGCACACCCATTCTCTCTCTCTCTCTATCTGCCTCTTTCCCCCTCTCTCTCTGTCACTCTCAAATAAATAAATAAAAATGAACAAAAAATACTTTTTTTAAAAAGTTATTCAATGGTAAAAGGTACTTATTTAAGAAATTGCTTTGTGTCTGTCATATTGTCTCTAATGCAGGCTTGCTTAATTCAACAATGACCAAGTTTTATTTTATTCTTGAGCTATGTATAATCAGCCTCAGTTAAGGTTTCATTTAATTGTCTCATTTCCGACATCTTGAGTTCATTGCTTATAGAAATATTGATACTTAAGACATGTTTCCTCCCCCCCCAAAAAATTGTTTAAATTACTGTTTTGCTTCCAGTGTGGGGGGTAATTGGTACTTGCATTGGTATAGAAACTCATTTTTGATATCTTAAGTTCATTGCTTATAGAAATATTGATACTTAAAACATGGAAATACAAACAATGTTAATATAGTTTGCCTAAGCTTCATGTAACAGTCACAAATATTTCTTTAGTTAAGCCTTAAAGTTGTTCAATGGTAAAAGGTACTTATTTAAGAAATTGCTTTGCATCTGTCAAATTGTGTCTAATGTAACTCAACAATGACCAATTTTTTTTTTTACTCTTGAGCTATGTATAATCAGTGTCAGTCAAGGTTTCACTTAATTAATTGTCTCATTTCTGGTATCTTAAGTTCATTGCTTATAGAGATATTGATACTTAAAACATGTTTCCTGCATTAGAAAAATAATTTTAAATTGCTGGTTTGCTTCCAGTTTGGAGGGCAATTGGTACTTGCATTGGTATACGGACTAGCCAAAGTTGTTTTCAAACACAGATGCTAAGTTTTTATATTGTCTTGTCTTTTTCCTGGCATACAATTTCTGAATTAAATCAATTGCCTTAAAGTTATTGATAAAAATATTGTTTTCAGGGCTACTAAAATGTTCCACCTGTATTTATAACTGACAGATACTTAAAAGATAAAAGGTGTAGGGCTGGAGAGATGGCTTAGCGGTTAAATGCTTGCCTGTGAAGCCTAAGGACCCCGGTTCGAGGCTTGCTTCCCCAGGTCCCACGTTAGCCAGATGCACAAGGGGGCGCACGCATCTGGAGTTCGTTTGCAGAGGCTGGAAGCCCTGGCGCGCCCATTCTCTCTCTCTTCCTCTATCTGTCTTTCTCTCTGTGTCTGTCACTCTCAAATAAATAAATTAAAAAAAATTAAAAAAAAAAAAGGTGTATGGTTTCTATGTCTCAGATACAGCTTACACTGTCACCTGACAACTAAAAAAATATTAATCAGAATAATTGTAAACTGTTGTGTCATTCTCTAACCAGATCTGCTTTGCTAACCAGATATGTTCTGAACTCTTTTTACTAATCTGTTTTGCTAATCAGATGTGTACAGTCTCTCCAAGTGAGTAATAGCCATATGTAGGAGAATCAATTGGAAGCATTGGAGTTAAAAGGATAACCAATATTTGGGTTCTTGCTCCTGGGTCAAAAGGCCACAGGAGATGATGGGACACTTGAACATCTAGCCTCTGGTAAGTTACCTATGTTCTTGATCAAACAGGATGTGGAGACCCAGAAATGAATTCCAAGTCAGTGTATCTCCAACAGGAGAGTCACATTGAAGGAAAATCAGTCCTCCCAAAAGACGGAGGGCCACTTGGTCAGCACAGCCTTGACTTATCCTAGTAGAAGAGGGTCATAGAACTCCTCACAGGTCCTGGAAAGTCTCTCCTACAGAGCCATTATTGACCTCCAAAGTATACAGTTAATTCTGACAGCCTACATAGCTTAATCACCCAACAAGAAAAATGTATCTACAATACAATGAGTCAGACTAATAGGCTCCCCTGTCTGATGCTGATTTACAATACTAAAGTCTAACACTAACTCATGCCTTCTGCCTCTGCCTCTGCCTGTCCCTGATTAACTTTACCTAGCCTGACCCAGCTCCTCCCATTTGCCTTAGCCAGAATCAGAGCTATTCCTCGGACCCCCCTCCTTCCTTAGCCCTTACCCTATCTTATCCAGGAATAAGCACACCACCCCAACAGACACTCTAACTTAAACTCTCTTGTGTTCCTACTTTTCCCCTGACCCCCAAATGCCCCTCTGCCTCCTCTCTCTTGCCCCAAGCCCTCGCCCTCTATCTCTTGCCTCTGAATGCTCATCCTCCCTTTACACCTGGCATTTTGACAAGAGGAACAAGCTCCTTTATTCTCCCTTCTGCCTTCTCATGGGTTCACAGAGCGCATCGCCCTCACCTTCTTTATAATAGGTGCTTGCCCGCAACTGCCTCAAAGCCAGCTCAATACAGGAATGGTATGACAGAAGTCTCTGCCTCACTCAGGACTAAGTCATAACAACATGCTACACTGGTGCTATTGATCTCATCGCTCTGCCACCTCTATCCACCATGAAACTGCCTCCTCATCACCTGCCCTGAAGAGACACCCATCAACTGCATTATCCAGCCTCTCCAAGCAGAAGAACTTATCGCCCTTAGGGTCAACATAAAAAATTAATCTGCGACTCTTATCGTTAACAGAAGGCTGGAATGTTAGGTCAGGACAAAATGGACATACAGCAGGAGGGCAATAGAGATAAAGAAGTGGGTCATCCACATTCCTCAATTAATTGCCCAGTCATAAGATGCCCCAGGTCTAGATTTACTGTCCCCCCATTTCTCACCCAGTCACTTCTGGTTTCACCCTATGGCTAATGTAAAGAACAGAGATTTACTGCCCCAACAAAGAAATTCCTTCCTTTCCTCACCTTCCCCCAACTGAAAGCCTAGAAAGTCCACTATCTGTAACCCCAAGCTGACTATTCCGCTCTTGAGAGTCAGTCCTGGCAGCTCGTGTTTTTCCCCAAATAAAAACTTCCATCTTTGCCTCAGAGTGCTCTCCGTGGTCTTGGTCACTCCTGAGACTTATACCTCCTCTGCCCAGCCACTCTGTTCTCCCTACTTCAGAGGCCTCCTGGCTGACCACCCTGTACCTATCAATGTCAATGTCGAGGGCAGGTCCTGTGTTGCTGGACAGTGGGGGGGGGGCAGTGATGGGGCACCCAGGGCTTTAATCCACATGAGTTTGTAGGCAAGTTACAACAGCCTTGCAGGGATTTGGAGAAACTAAGGCTCAAAAAAAAAAAAAAAAAAAAAGGACCGACATTTGCCTAAAAAATCACGAACAGAACAGGGACCATATGCTGACCTACTTTTACCAGATCAGGCCCCTCCCTTCCATGTCTGTCCAGGCTGTTTGATCTCAGAGCCAAGCCCCCGCCCCGGGGGAGTGTTATGAGTCCAGGAGGCCCCTTTATAGGAGAAGGAAGGAGCACAGTAGCTGTTACTGGAGGTAGGAGACCCTGTGGTAAAGAGCCCAGCTTAGGAGTTAGACTGCCTGAGTGTTTGCCTTGACTGCAAAGCTTATTGCTGTGCGGCCTCAAGGTATTCAAGTCTGTCTGTGCCTTGGTTTCTTCATCAGTTTGACTGATGGGAAGTTGAATCTTCATATATATATATATATATATATATATATATATATATATACATATATATATATATATATATGAAGAGGTAGGGTTTCACTCTAGCCCAGACTGACCTGGAATTCACTATGTAGTCTCAGGGTAGCCTTGAACTCACAGTGATCCTCCTACCTCTGCCTCCCTAGTGCTGGGATTAAAGGTGTGTGCCACCATGCCCAGCTCTTCCTTTCAATTAAAACAATATTATATTTATTTATTTGCAAGCACAGAAAGAGAATATGAATATGGGCACAGCAGGGCCTCTTGCCACTGCAAATGAACTACAGACACATGTGTCACTTTGTACATCTGCCTTTATGTGGGTACTGGGGAAGCAAACCTGGGTCATTAGGCTTTACAGGCAAGTGTCTAAACAACTGAGCCACTCATTTCTTTTTTTAATTTTATGTTTAAGAAAGAAAACTTGGGCTGGAGAGATTGCTTAGTGGTTAAGGCGCTTGCTGGCAAAACCAAAGGACCATGGTTTGATCCCCCAGTGCACATGTTAGCCAGATGCTCAAGGTGGCGCATACAACTGGAGTTTCCTTGCAGTGGCTGGAGGCCCTGGAGTGCCCATCTGTCTCTCTATCTGCCTCTCTCTCTCTCTCTCTCTGAAATAATAAACAAATAATTACTATTTTTTATAATTTTTAAAATTTTTATTTATTTATTTGACAGCAACAGACGGAGAAAGAGGCAGATAGAGAGACTGGGCATACCAGGGCCTCCAGCCTCTGCAAACGAACTCCAGATGCATGTGCCCCCCCTTATGCATCTGGCTAACGCGGGTCCTGGGGAATCGAGCCTCGAACCGGGGTCCTTAGGCTTTACAGGCAAGCGCTTAACCGCTAAACCATCTCTCCAGCCCAATAGTAATTTTTTTAAAGACAGGAAAAAAAAAAAAGCAAGCAAGCAAGCTTGAGTAATTGCCTTGGGTGGCACAGCTGGCTGTGGCAGAGCCAGCCTTAGCCTGCTTGATGATCCCAGGCCCTTCCATGCTGCCAAATGACGCAATCCACAAGCTCAGCAGATCCCCGAGGCTCTCCTGAGACCCAGAGAAGGTCCTGAGCCTCTGGCTTGCAGCAGTTACATTGTTCTTCTGCTCTGTAGTAGCTTCTTGGTGTCATCTGTGAATGTGGTGGACAGCAGCGATGGCAAAGCCTCACCCAGAAAAAACTGACCATGGGAAGTTGACTCAACAGAAAAAAACAAAAAAAAAAAAAAACAAACAAACTTGATGCAAAAGTTTGATCGTTTTCTGGGCGGGGTGGCAATTGGGAGGCTGAGGTAGGAAGATGGTTGTGAGTTCAAGGCAGTCTGAGACTACATAGTGAATTCCAGGTCAGCCTGGGCTACAGCCAGACCCTACCTCAGGAAGTGGGGACCAGGAAAAAAAAGGGGGGGGGCTCTCCCTGGGTTGGAGAGATGGTTCAATGGTTAAGGCACTTGCCTGCAAAGCCAAAGGAGCCAGTTTCAATTCCCCAGTACCCACATAAAGCCAGATGCACAAGATGGCACATGTGTCTGGAGTTCATTTGCAGTGGCTAGAGGCCCTGGCCTGCCCATTCTCTCCCTCCTTCTCTCCTTTTCTCTCTCTCATAAAATAAAAAAGAAAAATAAAAGAAAAAAAAATGTTTTTTAAGTCTCTCCCTGTCTCTCTCTGGAGGGTTCTGAGGCCAGTATGGGAGGCAGACACAGAAGTCCACTGGTGGATGGTGCTGGGTGTGGGGCAGTATGGAGTCAGGCTAACCAGGCCTGCTAGAGAGGTCTGCATGAGGCATTTCCTGAGATTGCTCAGGGTCTGTTCCCTTCTCTCATACCCCTCCCCACCTCCTAAGCTTTTTCTCTTCCTTACAGCTTCCGCACGTTCATTGTTTCCATTTCCTCAGCTCTGCCTCGCTGGGTATGACCTCAGAGTCCAGTTATCTCAAGGCGTCCCTGATACACGCCCTTTCAACTTGGCCTCTACCTCCTAAATCCCAAAGGGAACTGCTTGATTCCAGCCACAACAGGGTGGTAGAGTCACTGATTTTAGATTCCCTCTGCCACGTGAACAACTATAAATCCTGGGCAAGACACACACAACAACAGTTTGTAGGTGTTGGTCAGGAGCCAATGCAAAGCCATGGTCCTGCAGAGGACGGGTGCATGTGAGGTGATTCCCTACGCTTACACAGTGTTCTCCCTGAGGGTACTTTCTAAGCTAAGGCTTAGGAAAGTGGGCCAAACAGAAATTTATAGTCTCATGGGAGGAATAAAAAGATATTTGAGGGCTGGAGAGATGGCTCAGCTGTTAAAGGAGCTTGCTTACAAAGCCTGGCGACCCGGGTTCAATCCTCTAGTAGTTCAATCCACATAAAGCCAGATGCAAAAAAAAAAAGGCACATGCATCTGGAATTTGTGGATAGTGGCAGGAGGTCCTGGTGTGCCCATGCTCGCTCTTTCTCTTTCTCTGTGTGTATGTCTGCCACTTTCTCTCTGTCTCTCTCAAGTAAATAAGTAAAAATTTAATAACCAAAAAAGGCCAACCATGGGGGAGCACACCTCTAATCCCAGCAGCACTCGGGAGGCAGAGGTAGGAGGATCACCGTGAGTTCTAGGCCAGCCTGAGACATAGTGAATTTCAGGTCATCCTGGGCTAGAGCAAGGCCGCTGGAGGCCAGCCTGGGGCTACAGAGTAAGTTCCAGGTCAACATGGGCTAGTGAAACTCTGACTTGAAAACAAACAAACAAGCAAGATATTTGGCACTAGGAAGCTGGCTCAGCACCCAAAGGTGACTGCTCACAAAGCTCGATGATCCAGTGTTGCAGTCAGCTTCACGTTGCTGGCAGAATTTCAGACTAGAGGGGAAGCTCTACGATGGAAGGGGGAAATGATGGCATGAGCAGAGGGTGGACATCACCTTCTGGCCAACATCTGGTGGGCAACAGTAACAGGAGAATGTGCCAAACACTTGTGGTTATAACACCCACAAGCCCGCCCCCAACAATACACTGCCTCCAGGAGGCATTTGTTGCAGTCTGGGTTGCATTGCTGGTAGAAATCACCCAACCAAGAGCAGCTTCTGGGAAAAAGAGGTTCATTTGGCTTACAGGCTTGAGGGGAAGCTCCACGATGGCAGGGGAAAACGATGGCATGAGCAGAGGGTGGACATCACCCCCTGGCCAACATAAGGTCGACAACAGGAACAGGAGAGTGTGCCAAACACTGGCATGGGGAAACTGTCTACAAAGCCCATCAGCCCGCCCCCAACAATACACTCCCTGCAGGAGGCATTAATTCCCAAATCTCCATTAGCTGGGAACCTAGCATTCAGAACACCTAAGTTTATGGGGGACACCTGAATCAAACCACCACATTCTGCCCCTGGCCCCCATAAACTGATATCCATGCATGATGTAAAATACAATGCATTCAGTCTGATTTTAAAAGTCCCCATAGTTTTTTTATCAATCCCAATGATGTTCATACATCCCCATAGTTCAAGATCTTTTAACTGAGCCATAATACCAAAAAATAACCTCAAAAAGCCCATAATGGCACAGAATAAATATTCACACTGCAAAAGATGGCATTGGGCATAGCAAAGAAACATTCAACCAATACAAGATTTAAAACAACCAGGGCAAATATCAAACTCTGTAGCTTCAAGTACAGCAACTCTAGCCAGTGACAAATCTTCAAGTCCAATAATTCTAACCAGCAACAAGTCTCTGGCATTCCAATTCCACCCCTCCAGCTAGGCTACTCACAGTCCAGGAAAACTTCATCAGGGCTGGCAGCTCCTTGGCAGCCATCTCATGGTCCCGGCATCTCCACTGGGTCTCCACTGCAAGCCACCGTTATCCTCATGGCCCCATGGGGTCTCTATGCAGGCAACCAGCAAACCCAAAAGGCCGAAGCCACATAGTCAGGGGTCTAGCAGCAACCCCACTCCTGGTACCACTTTACTGTTGCAGTCTGGGTTGCATTGCTGGTATAAATCACCCAACCAAGAGCAGCTTATGGGAAAAAGAGGTTTATTTGGCTTACAGGCTTGAGGGGAAGCTCCACGATGGCAGGGGAAAATGATGGCATAAGCAGAGGGTGGACATCACCCCCTGGCCAACATAAGGTCAACAACAGGAACAGGAGAGTGTGCCAAACACTGGCATGGGGAAACTGTCTATAAAGCCCATAAGCCCACCCCCAACAATACACTCCCTGCAGGAGGCATTAATTCCCAAATCTCCATCAGCTGGGAACCTAGCATTCAGAACACCTAGGTTTATGGGGGACACCTGAATCAAACCACCACAGTATTAATTCCCAAATCTCCATCAACTGGGAGCCTAGCATTCAGAACACCTAGGTTTATGGGGGACACCTGAGTCAAACCACCACATTCTGTCCCTGGTCCCTATGAACTGATAACCATACATGGTGTAAATTGCAATGGATTCAGTCCAACTTTAAAAGTCCCCATGGGTTTTTTTTTTTTTTTTAGTTATTTTTATTTTTACTTATTTGAGAGCAACAGACAGAGAGAGAAAGAGGCAGAGAGAGAGAGAATAGGCGTATCAGGGCCTCCTGCCACTGCAAATGAACTCCAGATGCATGTGCCACCTTGTGCATCTGGCTTACATGGGTCCTGGGGAATCAAGCCTCTAACCAGGGTCCTTAGGCTTCACAGGCAAGTGCTTAACTGCTAAGCCATTTCTCCAGCCCCAAAGTCTCCATAGTTTGTATCAATCCTAATGATGTTCAAATAACCCCATAATCCAAGATCTTTTAACTGAGCCATAATACCAAAAAATCTCCCCCAAAACCCATAATGGCACAGAATAAACACACACTCTGCAAAAGATGGCATTGGCCATAGCAAAGAAATATTCAACCAATACAAGATTTAAAACAACCAGGGAAAACACCAAACTCTGTAACTCCAAGTCCAACAACTCTAGTCAGTGACAAATCTCCATCAAGTCCAATAATTCTAACCAGCAACAGGACTCTGGAGCTCCAATTCTGCCCCTCCAGCTAGGCTACTCATAGTCCCAGAAAACTTTATCCAGTGCCAGCAGCTCTCCTTGACAGCCATCTCATGGTCACAACTCCATTAGGTCTCCATTCAGGTAATCCAACAAGCCTGTTTCACATTGCCGATGGCCATTTCCAAAATACAAGTCAATGTTGCAAATTCAATGACCCTCTCTTTCCTGCATTTCTTATACTCAGTAATACCAGGTGGGCTGCCAATTTGTTAAGCCAGGAGGGAATAAAGCAGACTTTGAAAACTAGGACACTCCTTCGGCATTCAGACCCCTTCATAAGAGTCTACATTCTTCCTGTTGTCCCAATGCAGGTCAGCTGGCCCAATCTCAATGGTTGTGATCTCTTCAACAATTGAAGCTGATTGGGTAGAAGTTTCAGCCTAAAGATTTCATTTCTTTGCCATATATCTCTGCTCATACCAGACCATTTCTATGCAGAGCAACCCTGCACAAGTTCTCAGGACACGGGCATAACAGCAAGCTTCTCACACAAACTGCTTGTAGCCCAGTGTAAGCAAAGCTCTTTCTTACCCTCACAAGCCAAACCTCACAGTCCATAGTTCTTTCTGACCAGAATGGTCCATCAAGCTATACTTATAGCACTGCAAAGCATCTCTTAGGCCAAGGTTGCAAATCCTTCCACATTTCTCTTGAAAATCAGCTCCAAAAGGCCAAGAGCCACACAGTCAGGTTTCTAGCAGCAGTGACCCTACTCTCAGTACCAACTTCATGCTGCAGTCAGGTTTGCATCGCTGGCAGAAAACACATAACCAAAAGTAGCTTGTGGGGAAAAGGATTTATTTTGGCTTACTGACTCAAGGAAAAGCTCCATGATGGCAGGGGAAACAATGGCATGAGCAGAGGGTGGACATGACCTCCTGGCCAGCATCAGATGGGCAACAGTGACAGGATAACGTGACAAACACTGGCAAGAGGAAGTGGTTATAACACTCATAAGCCCACCCCCAACGATACACTGCCTTCAGAAGGCATTAATTCCCAAATCATCATCCTCTGGGAACCTAGCATTCGGAATACCTAAATTTATGAGAGATACCTGAATCAAACCACCACACCCAGGTTCGATTCTCTAGTCTCCACATAAAGCCAGATGAACAAAGTGGCACATGTATCTGAAGTTCCTTATTTCCTCTCTTCCTTTCTCTCTCTTAAATAAATAAATTAAAATATTTTTATTTATTTATTTTGAGAGAGAAAGAGGCAGATAGAGAGAGAATGAGCATGCCAGGACCTCTAGCCACTGCAAACAAACTCCAAATACATGTGCTACCTTGTGCATCTGGCTTACATGGCTACTGGAGAATTGAACCTGGGCCCTTAGGTTTTGCAGGCAAGCGCCTTAACTGCTAAGCCATCTCTCCAGCCCTCCTGCAAAATTTAAAAAAGACATCTGCAGCCAGGCGTGGTGGTGCATGCCTTGAATCCCAGCACTTGGGAGGCAGAGGTAGGAGGATCGCTGTGAGTTCAAGGCTACTCTGAGACTACATAGTGAATTCTAGGTCAGCCTGAGCTGGAGTGAAACCCTACCTTGAAAAACCAAAACAACAACGACAATAAAAATATTTTTATTTAACTGAAAGCAGAGAGAGATAGAAGAGAGACAGACAGGATGGGTGCACTAGGGCCTCCAGCCACTGAAAATGAACTCCAGATGTATGCACCACTTTGTGCCCTCCTCTGTGCATGGGTACTGGAGAATCGACCCTGGGTTGTTAGGTTTTGCACGCAAACGCCTTAACCACTGAGCCATCCTGCCATCCCTCACTATCTATTATGTACACATAACATTCAGTGCCTAACACAGCAGGTACGTCTTTCTGTGCAGCTGTCTGTATGTCTAATGCCATCCTGTATTGCAAGTCTATTTTGTGCATTTGGGTGATGTGGTGGTTTGAGTCAGGTGTCCCCCATAAACTTATATGTTCTAAATGCTAGGTCCCCAGATGGTGGCAATTTGGGAATTGGAGTCTCCTAGAGGTGATGTATTGTTGGGAGCCAGCTTGTGGGGGTTATAGCCAGCTTCTCCTTGCCAGTGTTTGGCACATTCTCCTGTTGCTGTTGTCCATCTGATATTGGCCAGGAGGTGATGTCCACCCTCTGCTCATGCCATCATTCTCCCCTGCCATTGTGGAGCTTCCCCTCGAGTCTGTAAGACAAAATAAACCCTTTCCTCCCATAAGCTGTTCTTGGTAGGGTGTTTTCTGCCAGCAATGTGAACCTGATTGTAACACATGGTGTGATGGCTCATCTTCATTGTCAATGTGACTAGATTCAGAATCCTCTAGAAGAAACATCTCTGGGAGTGCCTGTGAAGGCATTCCCAGAGAGGTTTACCTGAGGATGGAAGACTCAACCTTGTGGGTGGCAGATCTTATGTCCAGACTGAATAAAAGGAGAAAGCAAATAGAGCCCCAAAAGTCATCTCTCTGCTGCTCCACTGCAGGGTCTGTGTGGCCAATCGTCTTACACGTCCACCGCTATGGTTTCCCATCATGATGGGGTATATCCCTCAAACTTAGCCAAAATAATTCTTCCTTCCTTTAGTTGTCCTTTGTCAGGTAGTTTGTTATAGTCATGGGGACAGTAATTAATACTGGAAAATAGTACTGAGAATTGGGGCTGTGACAAACCTCACCATGTGGTTCATAGACCTTTGGAAGTAGTTTGTAAGAAGAATGTGGAAAAGTTTGCAGCCACAGGCTGGGGAAGCCCTAGAATGTTGTACTCAGAGCTTAATGAGCCATTCTGGTAGGAGTTTGGAAGACAAGAATGCCAAGAGAAAGGTGGACAGCAGAGGCCAGGTTTCAGAGGAAAACAAGATAGAAGACATTCATTCATGTTACATTTACCCAGAGAATCTAGCTGTGGGAATTTGTGTTCTAGGAACTTGAGTCAGACTGAATTAAGATATTATTTATTTTTACCTTATTCACAAACAGAGAAAATAGAAAGACAGAGAGGAGAGAAAGAGAGAGAGAGAGATAATGGGCATGCTAGGGCCTCTAGCCGCTGCAAACAAACTCCAGACGCATGTGCCACTTTGTATATCTGGCTTTACGTAGGTACTGGGGAATTGAATTCAGGCCGTTGGGCTTTGCAGGCAAGTGCCTTAACCTCTGAGCTATCTCTCCAGCCATTACTTGCTGCTTTTAGCCATTCCACACTGATAAAGAGCAGAAATATATGAAAAAATGTGTAAAGATATGTCTTGCCTCTTACTATGTCCATTTGTGGACCGCAGGTACCTTGGATATTGCTGGGAACATACCGCACATTACTGACAAGTATGTACACTGTCATCTTGAGGGGAAGTCTCTGGCATGTTGAAATAGCCTTTTGTTTTTTTTCAAGGTAGGGTCTCACTCTAGTTTAAGCTGACCTGGAATTCACTATGGAGTCTCATAGTGGCCTCAGACTCACAGCAATCCTCTTACCTTTGCCTCCAAGTGCTGGGAATAAATGCATGTGCCACCACACCCAGCTAAAAAATTTGGGTAATTATCAGCACTTGTATGAGACTTCAAGTTTTATTTGTTTGTCAAGATAGGGTTTCACTCTAGCCCAGGCTGACCTGGAATTCACTATGCAGTCTCAGGGTGGCCTTGAACTCACAGCGGTCCTCCTACCTCTGCCTCCTGAGTGCTGGGATTAAAGGCGTGTGCCACCATGCCCAGTGCTAGCTGGCACTTCTTTAAGCCATCTGATCTTTGCAGTTTGATTAGCCCTGTCATCACCAGGTATCTGGAAGGGTTGGTAAGATGCAACAAGACAGACTGTTATTTGTTTGTGTTGTGCTTATCCCGTGTGTCTCTCCATCAGCCCCCGCCCCCACAGTAGACTCCACTGAAGGACCGCTGTTGAGGCCACCACCAAAGAAGCAAAAGAATAAGGTTCTTTTTGTTGTTGTTGTTTTGTTTTGTTTTTTGTTCTTTTGATTTATATTTTTATTAGAGACAAAGAGAAGGACAGAGGGAGAGAATGGGTGGACCAGGGCCTCCATCTACTGCAAATGAACTCCAGACGCATGTTCCACCTTATACATCTGGCTTACTTGGGTCCCGGGGAATTGAACCCGGGTCCTTAGGCTTCATAGGCATATGTCTTAACTGCTCAGCCATCTCTCCAGCCCTTTTTATGGTTTTTCAAGGTAGGGTTTCACTCTAGCCCTGGCTCACTTAGAATTCGCTACGTAGTCTCAGGGTGGCCTCAAACTCATGGTGATTCTCCTATGTCTGTCTCCCGAGTGCTGGAATTAAAGGCATGTACCACCACACCCAGAAAGGATAGGGTTCTTAGATATGGTCCAACTAGGGGGCTGGAGAGATGGCTCTACAGGTAAGGTGTGAGGACTGGTGAATTGAGGCCATTAGGCTTTGCAAGCAACCACCTTTAATCCCTGAGCCATGTCTTCAGCCCTATAATATTCACCCACTATTACCTTCTCTTGTCCCTTTCCTACTAAATCCCTTCTTCTCAACTACTTTCCCTTCTACTTTGACGCCTTTTTGTTTTGTTTTGTCTTGTTTTTCGAGGTGAGGTTTCAATCTAGCTCAGGCTGACCTGGAATTCACCATGTAGTCTCAGGGTGGCCTCAAACTCATGGGGATCCCCTTACCTCTGCCTCCCGAGTGCTGGGATTAGACGCGTGTGCCACCACGCCCAACGAGATGTCTTTCTTTTGTTGCCCACCGAGTATAGCCAGTGTTCCCTGCATGAGCATGCAGGTTGTTTATGAGAGTATGGGCGACGTACCAGCACTAACGCCACTGGAGAAATGTCCCCTGTCCCCCACCAGCAACCTTCAATTGCCAGTGGCTCCTCGGGAAGAAGGGGGAGCCTCTTGAGACCCCTCCTGCATCCATGGTGGGGTGTCGATGGGCCCACTCTTGTGCGGGTCTTGTGCAGATGACCACAGCTGCTATGGGTTCACGGGTGAGATGACCATGTCATGTCCAGAGGGCAGCATTCCACAGCGCTCCTCCTCATCCTCTTGCTCTCCCATTCTTCCTGCTTCCTCTTCTACAGTGATATCGATGTGCCATTTAGGGCAGTTATTTCTTTCTTTTTTTTTCAGTTTTATTTATTTGTTTATTTGAGAGAGAGGGAGAGATAGAGAGAATGGGCATGCTACAGCATCCAACCAGTGCAGATGAACTCCAGACGCATGCGCCCCCTTGTGTAGCTGGCTTACGTGGGTCCTGGAGAACTGAACCAGGATCCGTTGGCTTTGTAGGCAAACGCCTTAACTGCTAAGCCATGTCTCTAGTCCACCCTTTTTCTTTTCTTTGCTTTTTTTTTTTCCTGTCTTCCCCAAACCTGTCAGCATTTGAGCTGCTCTTTTTAAAATTTTTATTTATTTATTTGAGAGAAATACAGAGAGACTAGGCACGCCAGGGCCTCCAGCCACTGCAAACACCAGACACAGGCACTACCTTGTGCATCTGACTTACATGGGTCCTGGGGAATCGAACCTGGGTCCTTTGCCTTTGTAGGCAAGTGCTTTAACCTCTGAGCCACCTCTCCAGCCCTGAGCTGCTCTTTGTAGTTGTTGGCCCACCATGGGGGCCAGTATGAATACCAGGCTCCAGGTACATGGTCCAACAAGCAGCATGTAAGAAAGTATCTCTCACACTTTTTAAAAATTTTTATTTATTGCATCAGGGGCAAAGGTGAATATATATTCCATGTTTCACACCAAATTTTCTCAAATATTGATTATATCTCCTTCATAGGTACTTTCACTCCCCTCAACGTGGGAATGTCTCCACAGTAGGGCCAGATATGCCTCACGGCAGTAACTAACCATGCTAGCAATGACCCCACACTTTCACTGGAGTCAGGGAGTACAGCCAATACCTGCCACAGGGTGGGTGCGTTATGATCAGCACCAGGCTTTTTTTTTTTCCAATTTATTTTTACATTTATTTATTTATTTGACAGAGAAAAAGAGGGAGAGGGAGAGAGAGAGGGGTATGTCAGGGCCTCCAGCCACTGCAAACAAACTCCAGACGCATGGCTAATGTGGGTCCTGTGGAATCGAACCTGAGTCCTTCGTCTTCTGCAGGCAAACGCCTTAACCGCTAAGCCATCCCTCCAGCCCGCACCAGGCTTTTTGCTGTTGTTGTTCTTCTTCAAGGTAGGGTCTCACGCAAGCCCAGGCTGACCTGGAATTCACTATGGTGTCTCAGGGTGGCCTCGAACTCACAGCAATCCTCTTACCTCTGCCTCCTGAGTGCTGTGATTAAAGGTGTGCACCACCACACCTGGCTCTCTTTGATTTTAATGTCATGATCTTTTCCTCCTCTTATGATGGTCTTGTGTAGGTAGTGTCAGGCACTGTGAGGTCATGGATATCCAGGCCATTTTGTGTCTGGAGGGAGCATGCTTTAAGGAGTCCTACCCTTCCTTTGACTCGTACATTCTTTCTGCCACCTCTTCCTTAATATTTCATTTATTTATTTATTTATTTATTTATTTATTTATTTATTTATGTGTGTGTGTGTGTGTGTGAGGGGGGGAGGAAGAATGGGCATGCCAAGGCCCCTAGCCACTGCAACAAACTCCAGACTCATACCACCTTGTGCATCTGGCTTACATAGGTACTGGGGAATCAAACCTGGGTCCTTAGGCTTTACATGCAGGTGCTGTAATGGCTAAGCTTTCTCTCCAGCATCCCTCCCTAAGTTCAGTTCCTCAGTAATCTATTGGCCCGTAAGCAAGGGGCCCTCTCCCTGCAGAGGTCTTGCGGCACTTTCAGGACTTGCCATGGCCACAGCGGCTCTCAGTTTTCTTTTCACTTTCGACTTCCCACAAACTCTTTGCTTGCTGCTTGCGGTATGACTAGTAAACGCTGACACTTCCAGGCATCCTTCTGTTCACATGGTGGACCGTACAACTCACATAGGTCGCCTTAAGCCACAAAGACGTCTTCAGCTAGCCTGGGACTCCCCCACAGGATCCACGTCCGTCCTCAAGCCCATATGTCACGACACCAACTGTCATGCAGACCCAAGGCCTCAAACCCTCACAGTACTGCGTTGAGAGAACAGAAATTCAGAGAATGAACACAAGTCCAGACATTTTATTTTTCACCCAATCCTTGGCAACAGCCAGCAGGGACATGGGGGTCTGCACCATGCCTGAAAGTAGCAGTATTTTTTTTGGGGGGGGGAGCTAAGGGTTTATTTTATTCATTTATTTATTTGAGAGAGAGAAAGAGAATGGGTATGCCAGGGCCTCTAGCCACTGCAAATGAACTCCAGACGCATGCACCACCTTGTGCATCTGGCTTACGTGGGCACTGGGGCATCAAACCTAAGGTTTTGTAGACAAGCCCCTTAACAACTGAGCCATCTCTCTCTAACTCCAGCAGCAGTAATTATACATATGCAGAACAAAGAGAAACAGGGTTCTAGTGCTTAAAGTGTGTTAACCATCTTCTTCCAAGTGCTGGTTTATCAGACCTGTCTTCCTTCTCTGGCCCACTATCTTCAGAGGAGGGAAATAGCCATTTCCCAGCATGCGCCACCAAGCTCAGTAAATATACATACATACATATATATATATATATTTTTTTTTTTTAAGGTAGGGTCTTACTCTAGCCCAGACTGATCTGGAATTCACTATGTAGTCTCAGGGTGGCTTTGAACTCACGGTGATCCTCCTACCTCTGCCTTCTAAGTGCTGGGATTAATGGTGTGTGCCACAACACCTGGCAAATAATTTTTTTAATATAAAAAAGAAGATACATTGCATCTTTGAGGCTCCAGGATCATTCCTTGGCAACTCCACCAAAATAACTTAATATATAAAATAAGGATCAAGCTTGGAGTGGTGGCACAGGCCTTTAATCCCAGCACTCAGGAGGCAGAGGTAGGAGGATTGCCGTGAGTTCGAGGCCACCCTGAGATACCATAGTGAATTTCAGGTCAGCCTGAGCTAGAGTGAGACCCTACCTCAAAAATTAAAAAAAATAATAACAATTGACTTCTGGTTAAGATGGCGGCGTAGGTACCACGCCAAAGCAGCCTAGGGGGGAAAAAGACCAAAAAAACTCAGCAAAATACACACTTTTACTAAAAAGTGAGGTGTATAGGAAATTGAGGCAGCAGCGGAGAAGTAGAAGAGTTATAGAGCATCCAGAGCCTGCACAGGCGGGAAAAGCGGCTCCAGCGGCTCAGGCAGCTCGGCCAAACGCCTCGGCCGCGGTGCAGCTGAAAGCCGCCAGACTCGGCTCGAGCCGCAGGACAAGCCAGGTGCGGGATTTTCCCCTCACACCGCGCTCTCCGCAACTCGGGAAACGTGAGGGGAGAGCGGCAGCGAGCAGTGGAGGAGCAGACCGCGAGGTAGAAGAACACGTGGAGCAGCGAGACAACCAGAGCAGCCGCGGCTCCCTCCCCTCCCCCACCGCCTGAACCCAGCTCCAGCGAACACAGCAGCGGCCTGGGACCCGGCCACGCCAACTTGGGCTGACAGCGGGACCCAAGCAGGAGCAGAGTTCGGCAGCAACTTCAGCGGCTCCAGCACCGGCACCAGCGGCCCCAGCAGCAGCAGACCCAGGAGCGGCAGCAGCAGCTTCAGGGGGAGCAGCGGCAGTGGACACAGCAGCAGCGGCTCGGTTTGCCCCGTAGGAAAAGCACGTGCCCAGCTCCAGAAATCAGAACAGCAGCCCGACGACCCAGGCAGCAACTTGACTGAGACCAAAATCACCCAAGGTAACTGGGATTGCACCAGGGAAGAGTCTCACTTGGTCACAAGCTGACTTGGATCCCTCAACAGACCAGAAATCTAAACCTCTTTGTTGATAGAGGATCTGGTCATTATAATAACTACTCTTGCATACATACTCGGGACTGTTTTTGATTGAATGTGTACAGTGTTGAGTTAAATTTTAGAATCTACCGGTATTTTATTCCACTCAGCCTGCTTGAATACTCCTATAGCAGGGAAACTCAACCCCTAAGAACATCTTTGTAGATACTCTGAGAGTCTTAAGAGCCACACCTAATACCTTAAGGTCCTACCCTGAAAATATATTACATCAAATCAATTGATACAGCTAAGAATACACAGCTAGCTAGAAAATCCAAGCATTAACTTAATCCAAGATGCAAAAATATATACATTATAACACAAGAAACACTAAAAAGCAAGACAATATAAATCCACCTAAAAGTATTAATGCATCAGAAATGTCCTCCAGTGAGAAAGAGTTAGAGGAAATGCCTGAGAAAGAGTTCAAAAGAATAATTATAAATATGTTCAAAGAGGTCAAAGAACACATGAAAACAATCAAAGAAGAAATCAAAGAGTAAATCAAAGAGGAAATCAAAGGAATCAAAGAAGAGGCAGGACACCAATTTAATGAAATAAAGAAGGCAATACAAGACATAAATAGGGAAATAGAAATAATAAAGAAAAACCAGTCAGAATTACTAGCAATGAAGAACACAGTTAATGAAATAAAAAACTCTGTAGAAAATCTCACCAGTAGGATGGATGAGGGAGAGGACAGAATATCTAAGCTAGAAGACCAGGTGGCAGACCTAATGCAGTCCAACAAAGAGAAAGACAAACTTATAGAAAAGTATGAGTGGGAATTTCAAGATATTCGGGACACTATGAAAAGATCCAATATAAGAATTCAGGGCATAGTAGAAGAAGAACTCCACTCCAGAGGCATAGTAGGCATCTTCAACAAAATCATAGAGGAAAATTTCCCCCAAATTGGGAAAGAGGTGCCAATACAGATACAGGAAGCCTTTAGAACCCCAGCCAGACAAAACCCAGAAAGAACCTCTCCTCGCCATATTATAATCAAACTTCCAAACACACACACCAAAGAAAAAATATTGAAAGCAGTTAGAGAGAAAAATCAAGTTACCTACAAAAGCAAGCCCATCAGGATTACAGCAGATTATTCAACACAAACTTTTAAAGCCAGAAGGGCTTGGAGTGATATATTCCAAGTTCTGAAAGATAACAACTGTCAACCAAGGTTACTTTATCCTGCAAAGTTATCCATTCAAATAGATGGAGAAATAAAGACATTCCATGACAAAAGCAGGTTAAAGGAGTATTTGAAGACAAAACCAGCTCTACAGAAAATACTTGATAGAATCCTCCATGCTGAACAAAAGGAAAAGCACACATATAAGGAACCTAGAAAAAACAAGCTATACTCAAATACCAGTTAACAGAAGAGAGCACAGGTAGAACCAGAAACACACACACACACACAAATGGCAAACATAAATACACACCTTTCAATAATATCTCTTAATATCAATGGTCTCAATGCCCCAACCAAAAGACATAGATTTTCAGACTGGGTTAAAAAGCAGGATCCTACAATTTCTTGTCTCCAAGAAACTCACCTTTCTACAAAGGATAGACATTACCTTAGGGTGAAAGGTTGGAAGACGGTGTTTCAAGCAAATGGGCCTAGAAAACAAGCAGGGGTTGCTATCCTAATATCAGACAGGGTAGACTTTAGTCCGACGTTAGTCAAGAAAGATAAGGAAGGTCACTTTATATTGATTAAGGGCACACTCCAACAGGAGGACATTACAATCCTAAACATATATGCACCTAACATGGGGGCTCCCAAATTCGTCAAACAAACACTATTAGAACTAAGGTCACAGATAACACCAAACACAGTGGTGGTGGGTGACTTTAACACCCCACTCTCATCAATTGACAGGTCATCCAGGGAAAGAATAAACAGAGAGGCATCTGGACTAAATGAGGTCATAGAAGGAATGGACCTAACAGATATATACAGGACATTTCATCCAAAGGCTGCAGAATATACATTCTTTTCAGCAGCACATGGAACATTCTCTAAAATAGACCATACATTAGGACACAAAGCAGATCTTAACAAATTCAGGAAAATTGAAATAATTCCTTGCATTCTATCTGACCACAATGGAATTAAACTACAAGTCAGTAGCAAGAAAGGCTATAGAGCATACACAAAATCATGGAAACTAAACAATACACTACTAAATGATGAGTGGGTCAATGAAGAAATCAAAAAGGAAATCAAAAAATTTATAGAGTCAAATGATAATGAGAACACAACATACCAAAATCTCTGGGACACAATGAAGGCAGTTCTAAGAGGTAAATTTATAGCCTTAAGTGCCTATATTAAGAAATTAGAAAGGTCGCAAGTAAACGACCTAATGCTTCACCTTAAAGCCTTGGAAAAAGAAGAACAAGGCAAAACAAAAATCAGTAGACGGGAAGAAATAATAAAGATTAGGGCAGAAATTAATGAAATAGAAACAAAAAGAACAATCCAAAGAATTAATGAAACAAAGAGTTGGTTCTTTGAAAGGATAAACAAGATTGATAAACCCTTAGCAAATCTGACCAAAAGAAAGAGAGAAGAGACACAAATTAATAAAATCAGAGATGAACAAGGTAACATCACAACAGATTCCAGAGAAATTCAAAAAATCATAGGGACATACTATAAAAGCATATACTCCACAGAGTATGAAAATCTGAAAGAAATGGATGATTTCCTTGATCTATATGACCTACCGAAATTAAATCAAAATGAGATTAATCACTTAAATAGACCTATAACAAACATGGAGATCCGAACAGTTATCAATAATCTCCCAACTAAAAAAAGCCCAGGCCCGGATGGATTCACTGCTGAATTTTACCAGACTTTTAAGGAAGAGCTAACACCATTGCTTCTTAAGCTTTTCCAGGAAATAGAAAAAGTAGGAATTCTACCAAACTCCTTCTATGAGGCCAGCATCACCCTGATACCAAAACCAGGCAAAGATAGAACAAAAAAAGAAAATTACAGACCAATCTCCCTCATGAACATAGATGCAAAAATTCTCAACAAAATATTGGCAAACAGAATACAAGAGTATATCAAAAAGATCATTCACCCTGACCAAGTAGGCTTTTTCCCAGAGATGCAGGGATGGTTCAACATACGCAAATCTATAAATGTAATACATTACATAAACGGGGTGAAGGACAAAAATCACATGATCATCTCATTAGATGCAGAGAAAGCATTTGACAAAATCCAACATCCCTTCATGATAAAAGTCCTACAGAGACTGGGAATAGAAGGAACATATCTCAATATAATAAAGGCTATTTATGACAAGCCTACAGCCAACATATTACTAAATGGGGAAAAACTGGAAGCTTTTCCACTAAAATCAGGAACAAGACAAGGGTGTCCACTGTCCCCACTTCTATTTAATATAGTTTTGGAAGTCTTACCCATAGCAATAAGGCAAGAGACACACATAAAAGGGATACAAATTGGAAAGGAAGAAATCAAGTTATCATTATTTGCAGATGACATGATTCTATATATAAAGGACCCTAAAGACTCTACTAGCAAGCTGTTAGAGCTGATCAAAACCTACAGCAATGTAGCAGGATACAAAATAAATACACAGAAATCAGTAGCCTTCATATATGCTAACAACAAACACACAGAGGATGAAATCAGAGAATCACTCCCATTCACAATTGCATCAAAAAAAATAAAATACCTTGGAATAAACCTAACCAAGGAAGTAAAGAATCTATACAATGAGAACTTTAAAACACTCAAGTGAGAAATTGCAGAAGACACTAGAAAGTGGAGAAACATCCCTTGTTCCTGGATTGGAAGAATCAATATCGTGAAAATGGCAATCTTACCTAAAGCAATCTACACATTTAATGCAATCCCTATCAAAATTCCAAAGGCTTTCTTCATGGAAATAGAAAAAACAATCCAAAAATTCATTTGGAATCACAAAAAACCTCGAATATCTAAAATAATACTGAGCAACAAAAAAGAGGCTGGTGGTATCACCATACCTGATTTTAACCTATACTACAGAGCCATAGTAACAAAAACAGCATGGTACTGGCACAAAAACAGAAATGTAGATCAGTGGAACAGAATAGAGGACCCAGATGTAAGCCCAAGTAGCTATAGCCACCTGATATTCGATAAAAATGCCAAAAATACTCATTGGAGAAGAGACAGCCTCTTCAGCAAATGGTGTTTTGAAACTGGATAAATATCTGCAGAAGGATGAAAATAGATTCTTCTCTCTCACCATGCACAAGAATTAAGTCCAAATGGATTAAAGACTTTAACATCAGACCTGAAACTTTGAAACTGCTAGAGGAAAAAGTAGGGGAAACCCTTCAACATATTGGTCTTGGCAAAGACTTTCTGAATACAACCCCAATTGCTCAGGCAATAAAACCACAGATTAACCACTGGGACCTAATGAAATTACAAAGATTTTGCACCGCAAAGGACACAGTGAAAAAAGCAAAGAGGCAACCTACAGAATGGGAAAAAATCTTCGCCAGCTATATATCTGATAGAGGATTAATATCTAGGATATACAAAGAACTCAAAAAGTTAAATAATAAGGAATCAAACAAGCCAATCCAAAAATGGGCTATGGAGCTAAATAGAGAGTTCTCAAAGGAAGAAATACGAATGGCATATAAGCATCTAAAAAAAATGTTCTACGTCACTAGTCATCAGGGAAATGCAGATTAAAACTACATTGAGATTCCATCTCACTCCTGTCAGATTGGCCACCATCATGAAAACAAATGATCATAAATGTTGGCGGGGATGTGGAAAAAAAGGAACCCTTCTTCACTGCTGGTGGGAATGCAATCTGGTCCAGCCATTGTGGAAAACAGTGTGGAGGTTCCTAAAACAGCTAGAGATTGATCTACCATATGACCCAGCTATAGCACTCCTAGGCATATATCCAAAGGACTCATCTCATTTCCTTAGAAGTACATGCTCAACCATGTTTATTGCTGCTCAATTTATAATAGCTGGGAAATGGAACCAGCCTAGATGTCCCTCAACAGATGAGTGGATAATGAAGATGTGGTACATTTATACAATGGAGTTCTACTCAGCGGTAAAGAAAAATGAAGTTATGAAATTTGCAGAAAAATGGATGGACCTGGAAAGTATTATACTAAGTGAGGTAACGCAGGCCCAGAAAGCCAAGCGCCACATGTTCTCTCTCATATGTGGATCCTAGCTACAGATGACTGGGCTTCTGTGTGAGAATGAAAATACTTAGTAGCAGAGGCCAGTAAGTTGAAAAGGAGACATAAAGGGTGGAGAAAGGAAGGGAGGAGGATACTTAATAGGTTGATATTGTATATATGTAATTACAATGATTGTAATGGGGAGGTAATATGATGGAGAATGGAATTTCAAATGGGAAAGTGTGGGGGTGGGGAGGGAGGGAATTACCATGGGATATATTTTATAATCATGGAAAATGTTAATAAAAATTAAAAAAAAAATAACAATTAAAAATAAGGATCAAATCTTGGGTTTTTGTTTTGTTTTGTTTTGTTTTGTTTTAAATCTTGGTTTTTTAACAAATACACTTGATTAGGCTAGGAGCATGGCTTAGTGGTAAATTGCTTCCCTAACATGCACAAGGCCCTGAGTTTAATCCCCAGTACTGTAAAAACAAAACAATAAAAAATATACTTGAGACATCAAAATAAAAGAGAGACTGATTGAGAGGGACAGGGGATATGATGGAGAATGGAGTTTCAAAGGGGAAAGTGGGGGCAGGGAGGGCATTACCATGGGATATTGTTTACAATCATGGAAGTTGTTAATAAAAAATAAATTAATTAAAAAATAATAAAAGGGCTAGAGAGATGGCTTAGCGGTTCAGTGCTTGCCTGTGAAGTCTAAGGACTGGCTGGGTTCGAGGCTCAATTCCCCAGGACCCATGTTAGACAGATGCACAAGGGGGCACATGCATCTGGAGTTTGTTTGCAGTGGCTGGAGGCCTTGGAGTGCCCATTCTCTCTCTCTCTGTACTTCTTTCTCTCTCTGTCTGTTGCTCTCAAATAAAAAAATAAAAAGCTAGGAGTGGTGGCACACGCCTTTAATCCCAGCACTCAGGAGGTAGAGGTAGGAGGACCGCCATGAGTTCAAGGCCACCCTGAGACTACATAGTGAATTCCAGGTCAGACTGGGCTAGAGTGAGACCCTACCTCAAAAAACCAAAATAAATAAATAACTAAATATTGAAATAATAATAAAATAAAAGATAAGATGTGTGTATGTATATATATATATATTTGAGAGGCTGGAGAGATGGCTTAGCAGTTAAAGTGCTTGCTGCCAAAGCCAAAGCCAAAGCCAAAGGACCCAGGTTCAATTCTCTAGTGCCCACATAGAGCCAGACGCAAAGGGTGGCACATACATCTGGAGTTCATTTACAGAAGCTAGAGGCTCTGGTGTGCTCATTCTTTCTCTCTAACTGATTCTCTTTCAAATAAATAAATACATAAAATTTTTTTTTAAGAAATAAGAGCTGGGCGTGGTGGTACACGTCTTTAATCCCAGTACTCAGGAGGCAGAGGTAATAGGGTCGCTATGAGTTCGATGCCACCATGAGACTACATAGTGAGTTCCAGGTCAGCCTGGGCCAGAGCAAGACCCTACCTCGAAAAACCAAACAAACAAAAAAACCCAAAAACTAAATAAATAAGTACAAAAGAAAAAGAAAAGAAGAGAGAAAAAGGAATTTAAAAAAAAAACAAACACAAAAACACTTGATTAATCCAAAGGGAAGTGAAAGAGGAATGGAGAACACAGGGCAATACTAAACAGCAACAGAGACCCAACCATATCAGTAATTACAATGATGAATGTACACAGTAGAAATATACCAATGAAATACAAATGTCTCCTGTTGGAATGGCTATCATAAAGAAAACAAATGATGGGCTGGAGAGTTGGCTTAACAGTTAATGTACTTGCCTGTGAGCCTAAGGACCAAGGTTCAATACCCAGGTAATCACGTAAGCCAGATGCACAAAGTGGCACATGTATCTGGAGTTCATTTGCAGTGGCACCAGGGCCTCTAGCCACAGCAGACTCCAGGTACATGCGCCCCTTGTGCATCTGGCTTACGTGGGTTCTGGGGAATTGACCCTGGGTCCTTAGGCTTTGCAGGCAAGTGCCTTAACTGCTAAGCCATCTCTCCAGCCCAAATACATTTTTTTTTTTTTTTTTGGCTTTTCAAAGTAGGGTCTTGCTGTAGTCCAGGCTGATCTGGAATTTACTATGTAGTCTCAGTGTAGCCTTGAACTCACAGTGATCCTCCTACCTCTGCCTCCTGAGTGCTGGGATCAAAGGCGTGCATCATCACGGTGTGGGTCCAGATAAAATATTTTTTAAAAAAAAAAAAGAAAATAAATGGCAGCAAATACTGGCAAGGATGCAGAAAAAGAGGAATCCTTCTACATTGTTTCTGGGAATATAATCTGGTACAATCATTGTGGAAATCAGTGTGGAAGTTCCTGAGACAGCTAAAAATAGATTTATCATATGACCCAGATATACCACTCCTAGGCATATATCCTAAGGATTCTTCTTACTACCTTAGAAATACATGCTCAAAGATGGCTTAGCGGTTAAGCGCTTGCCTGTGAAGCCTAAGGACCCCGGTTCGAGGCTCGATTCTCCAGAACCCACGTTAGCCAGATGCACAAGGGGGCGCACACATCTGGAGTTCGTTTGCAGTGGCTGGAGGCCCTGGTGCGCCCATTCTCTCTCTCTCTGTCAATCTCTCTCTCTCTCTCTCTCAGTATCTCTCTCTCTCTGTCTGTTGCTCTCAAATAAATAAACAAAAAAAAAAAATTAAAAAAAAAAAAAAAGAAATACTTGCTCAAGAACCAGGTGTGGTGGTGCAAGCCTTTAATTCCAGCACTGGAGAGGCAGAGGTAGGAGGATCACCATGAGTTCAAGGCCAAGCTGAAACCACAGAGTGAATTCCAGGTCAGCCTGGGCTACAGCAACACTCTAAGCCAAAGAGAGAGAGATACTTGCTCAATTTCTCAATTGCTCAATCTCTGCTCTATTTACAATAGCTAGGAAATGGAACCAGCCTAGCAGTCCCTCGATAGATGAATGAATAATAAAGATGTGGTGCATTTATACAGTAGACTTCTATTCAGTGGTAAAGAAAAATAAAAGTATGAAATTTTCAGGGAAATAGATGGATTTGGAAAGGATTATCCTAAGTGAGGTAACCCAGGCCCAGAAAGCCAAATGCTCCATGTTCCCTCTCATATGGGGATCCTAGTTACAAATGTTTAGACTTTTAGTGAGTTGGGGTAAAAATCTGTAGCAGAGATTAGTAAGCTAGAAAGGGGTTATAAGGGAGAGAAGAGAGGGAGGATTTAAGGGGATGGTATTGTATATATGTAAATAGATGAACAGATTACTGGGGGTGGAATGGCCTAACTGAGGTCAGAGGAAGAGATTGAGTAAAAGAAGGGTAGGGAGCAGGTTAATCAAAATTTAAGAGGTTATGAATAAGCCATATGGAAACCTACTTTTTTGGGCAATGGCACATCCAGAAGCCATAGATTATTACTAGAAAATTTTCAATGCCAGAGATGGGATACCTTCCAGTGACTTGTTGGCCAGGGAGGTCTCTGGTGCCCCCAAAACATTACAGGCCATTGCCAAGGCTCTTGGTTTCCCACCAGGAATAGATGGTAAGACCCTATTGCCAAAGACTCCGCATACTTGGGCTTCAAGGTCACTGAGAAATCAAGCTGGAGCTGAGCTGAAAACCTCTTCCCTATAAACCAGCTGACATAAAGCTGGGAAAAGGTACAGTGCATGCAGCCTTAAGGTAGAGAGAAGTCATCAGTGGAGGTACAACAGTGGATGCCCCGGCCTGTGGGGAGTTGAACAAGGTCTCGAGGAGAAGCTAACCTGGGTGAAAGAAGATAAACAGACACAAGAAGGAGACCATGCTAGGTGTTTGTCGCGGCCTCGAGAGTTTATTCTTACATGTAGGTTTATATAGGGTTGTAGGGGGAAAGGGACGTGGTCAGGGCAGAGATCACAGAGTTACTGGTTAAACCGCAATGCCTTTGTTTCTTCATCAGCTACTGGCAGGATGGGGGAGTGTTTAGCCAGGTGTATGATCCCATTGTTTCTGGTAGTTGAATATTAGGTGAGGAAGTAGAAAGTTAACTTGCTATATGGCAGTCTTTGTTTCTGGTAGTTGAGTATTAGGTGAGGAAGTAACAACTTAACTTGCTATATGGCAGTCTCTGTTAACATGGCCGAGGTTTGGTTCATAGCTCCCAACAAGTGGACACTGCAAGCCTTGAGTCGGGCCAGCCAGGCCAAATGAGCCAACGGGTGCAATAATGGCATATCTGTTATGGGGGAAACCAACCACTTACTTATTGGATTGGAGGCCTGCTCCACAGGAGGGAATACATGCCTGGTACTGAAAGCCTGCAACAGGGAAGGTCACGCCCTAGGGGTGTAACGCCTGCTGGTGTCTGGCTAAATGCATATACTATGCTCACCAAACTGCCCAGTAAACACTTCTCTTAACATTCATACTCCTATATTAGCACTGCTCTCACTTTTGGCTAAAGAAGCTTCCCTTTTCAGATGGCAGTGACCTTGGGATGACTCAAAAGGCAGCATAGTGCTGAAAAGTAACCGAGGAGTGCTCAGCACTGAAACATCTCTATCACACTCTCTGAGGCTCAGGGTCCATGACAGAAGAGGTGGCGGAAAAATTTTAAGAACCAAAGGAAGTGTAGCACTTCTTACAATGCAGTCTTCCAGACTCAAAATGGCCTGGATGCCCATGACCTTGCAACATCTGGTACTACGTATATAGGACCCTCATAATAGGAGGAAAAGATGATGACATCAAAATAAAAGAGACCAATTGAGAGGGGGAGGGGATATGTTGGAGAGTGGCCTTGTGAAGGGGAAAGTGGGGGAGGGGAGGGGATCATCATGGTTTATTGTCTATAATTATAAAAAATTGTCAATATAAAAAGTTTAGGGCTGGAGAGATGGCCTGCAGACCCTAAGGACCCAGGTTCAATTCCCTAGGACCCACATAAGCCAGATGAACAAGGTGGCACATGTGTCAGGAGTTCATTTACAGTGGCTAGAGACCTTGGCACAACCATTCTCTCTCCGTCTCACCTAAATAAATAAATAAATAAATAAATAAATAAATAAATAAATAAATAAGTTAAAAAAAAAAGAGACCAAAGGACCTCTGCTGGAAAAAAAAATAGCTATGACACAAGTAATTTACAGATTAAAATAGATTAATTTATCTATAATTCCCCAACCCAAAGTTCTCAAACTGTAAGAAGTTCAGAGAGTTTTGCTGGAGGCTCGGCTTAGACTCCACACAGAAAGAGGGGCTGACAAGATGGCTCAGTGGGTAAAACACTTGCTGTGCAAATACAAGGCTCTGATTTCAGATCCTCAGAGCCCATGTCAAGCCCAGGCAGGGCCTATAATCCCAGTGCTGGGAGGCAGACACAGGAAATCGCTACAATTTACTGTCTAGCTAAGTATAGCAAAGTCAATCAAATGGAGCTCTAGGCTTTCTGAGGGACCCTGCCTCAGAGAATAAGGTGGAAGGCAATCAAGATAGAGCCCTGATATCCATGACCTCACAGTGCCTGACACTCCCTACACAAGACCCTCATAATAGGAGGAAAAGATCATGACATCAAAACAAAAGAGAGCCTGATTGAGAGGGGGAGGGGATATGATGGAGAGTGGAGTTTCAAAGGAGAAAGTGGGGGAAGGGAGGAAATTACCAGGGGATATTGTTACAATTATGAAAGTTGCCAAAAAAATTTTTTCAAAGGCCAGGCATGGTGACACCGTTTAATCCTAGCACTTGAGAGGCAGAGGTAGGAGGTTCACTGTGAATTCGAGGCCACCCTGAGACTATAGAGTGAATTCCAAGTTAGCCTGGGCTAGAGTGAGACCCTACCTAAAAAGAAAATAAATAATAATAATAATAATAAATTTTTTAGAAAAGACACTGAAGGTCAAACTCTGGCCTGCACCTGCATGCATTCACAAGTGCATACACATACACACATTTGTGCATACACACAACACACATGCCAAAAAATGTAAAAGCTAGAGATGTGGCTCAGTGGTTCAACACTTGCCTAGTACATAGCAGACTTGGGTTCAGTCCTGAGTGGGAACGGGAGAGAAGGAAGGAAGGCAAGTGGGAAGGTTGTTTTTCCTCAAAATATTTTGAAAACATGTTTTCCACATGGAACACTTTGCAATGGTCTCTGTGACCAAACAAAAACAGAGTGGTGAGTAGAAATCAAACTGTGGGTCCATGATTCGGCCATAGTGGTTTGGAACAATTTATAATTGTATATTTTTTTATTTGTAGTCATTATTGTTTAATATAAACCAATAGTGGATCACTGGTTAAAGAAAGCATATGAAAAGATAGTAATATACTGGACTGGAGAAATGGCTTAATGGTTAAGGCACTTGGCCTGTGAAGCCTGAGGACCTAGGTTCAATTCCCCAGTACCCACATAGGCCACATGCACAAGGTGATCCACACATCTGGAGTACATTTGCAGTGGCTAGAGGCCCTGGCATGCCTGTTCTCTCTATACATATGCCTTTCTCTCTTCTAATAAATAAATAAAATATAAAAAAAGAATAGTGATATACTTCAATAACTTAGTATCTCAATGAAGATGTCTATATTCAGAATAAAAGTCCAGATTAAGCTTTGCAGTTGAATAAAACAATTCCTATTGTTAATGTGGCCACTTTCATATATGATCCACAACAGCTGCTCTGTAATTTTTTTGTTTTGTTTTGTTTTCGTTTTTGTTTTTCAAGGTAGGGTCTCACTCTAGCCAAGGCTGACCTGGAATTCACTATGTAGTCTCAGGGTGGCCTCGAACTCAAGGTGATCCACCAGCCTCTGCCTCCCAAGTTTGAGATTAAAGGCATGAGCCACCATGCCTGGCCAGCCTGTTATTTATTTATTTATTGACAACTTCCATAATTGTAAACAATATCCCATGGTAATTCCCTCCCTCCCTCCATTTTCCCCTTTGAAACTCCACTCTCCATCATATCCCCTCCTCCTCTCAATCAATCTCTCTTTTATTTTGGTGTCATGATCTTTTCCTCCTCTTATGAGGGTCTTGTATAGGTAGTGTCAGGCACTGTGAGGTCATGGATATCCAGGCCATTTTGTGTCTAGAGGAGCACGTTGTAATGAGTCCTACCTTTCCTTTGGCTCTTAATATTCTTTCTGCCACGTCTTCTGCAATAGACCCTGAACCATAGAAGGTATGATAGAGATATTTCAGTGCTGAGCAGTCCTCTGTCACTTCTTCTCAGCACCATAATGCCTTCTGAGTCATCCCAATGTTACTGCCATCAGAAAAGAGAAACTTAGCAGAGATACTAACAAGAAAAAAAAAAAGAAAAGAAAAGAGAACCTTCTCTAGCCAAAAGTGAGAGTAGCATTAATATACGGGGATGAACATTAAGAGAAGTACTTACTGGGCAGTTTGGTGAGCATAGTATATACATTTAGCCTGACATCAGCAGACATTACACCCTTAGTGCTCATGACTATTCCTGTTGTAGTTTTTCAGTATCAGGGATGTATTCCCTCCCATGGAGCGGGCCTCCAGTCCAGCTAGAGGACAATTGGTTTCTCCCATAACAGACGTGCCACTATTACACCAGTTGGCTCATTTGGCTTGGCTGGTCAAATATAAGGCTTGCATTGTCCACTGTTGGGTATCTTCCCTGGTGATTTTTCTCTCTCCCATTGAACTGCATGTAGCATAGCATAGCTTTCTCCAGCTTTCTGTCAGCTGGTCTACATGAAGGAGGTTTTCAGTTCAGTTCCAGCAGGATTTTTCAGTGGTCTTACAGCCCAAGTATGTGGAGACTTCAGCAATAGGGTCTTACCAACTATTCCCGGTGGAAAACCAAGGGCCTCAGCCATGGCCTGTAATGTTCGGGGGTCATCAGGGACCTCCCTGGCCAACAAATCACTGGAAGGTAGTGAAAGTTGGCACTGAAAAATTTCTAGTAACAATCTATGGCTCCTAAATGTTCCATTGTCCAAAAAAGTAGGCTTCCATATGACTTATTTATATCATCTTAGATTTTGATTAGCCCTCTCTCTACCTCTCCTTTACTCAATCTCTCTCCTGACCTCACTTAAGACTTTTCACCCCCATTAATCTGTTCTTCTACTTACATATATACAATACCATCCTAGTAGGTTCCCCTCCCCCCCTTTCTATTCCCTTTATATCTCCTTATTAGCTTACTGGCCTCTGCTACTGAGTTTTCTTCCTACTCACACAGAAGTCTAGTCATTTGCAGCTAGGATCTACATATGAGAGAGAACATGTGACATTTAGCTTTCTGGGTCTGGGTTACCTCACTTAGTATAATCCTTTCCAGATCCATCCATTTTCCTGCAAATTTCATAACTTCATTTTTCTTTGCTACCGAATAGAACTCCATTGGATAAATGTGCCATATCTTCATTATCCACTCGTCAGTTGAGGGACATTTAGGCTGGCTCCATTTCCCAGCTATCATGAATAGAGTGTCAATAGACATGGTTGAGCAAGTATCTCTAAGGTAGTGAGACAAGTCCTTAGGATATATGCCTAGGAGTGCTATAGCTGGGTTATATGGTAGATTTCAAATAAATAAATAAAATATATTGAAAAGAAAAGAATCTGTTTTTTTAATAAATAAATAAAAATAAAGATGAAAGAGGGCTGGCTGGAGAGATGGCTCAATGCTTAAAGGTGTTTGCTTGCAAAGCCTGACAGCCCTGGGTTGATTCCCCAGTCCTCATAAGCCAGATGCACAAAGTTCATTTGCAGTGGCAGGAGGCCCTAGCATGCCTGTATGTACTCTCTTTCTCTCTCAAATAAAATAAATAAAAATTAATTAATTAATGTGAAAGAAAGCTAGGTGTGGTGGCACATGCCCTTAATGCCAGCACCAGGAGGCTAAAGTAGGAGGATCGCCAAGAGTTCCAGGCCAGCTTGGGCTACAGAGTGAGTTCCAGGTCAGCCTGGGCTAAGTGAGACCCTGCTTCAAAAAATAAATAATTGTACCGTCTAATAAGAAACCACAGTATTGCAATCTCTCTTGGGGGTGAGGGGGGTTTCAAGGTAGGGTCTTACTCTAGCTCAGGCTGTGCTGGAATTCACTATGTAGTCTCAGGGTGGCCTTGAACTCATGGTGATCCTCCTACCTCTGCTTCCAGAGTACTGAGATTAAAGGCATGCACCACTACATCCAGCGAAATCTCTTTTTTAAATTTTATTATTATTATTATTTAAAATCTCTTTTTAAAATATTTTTATTGGGCTGGAGATGGCTTAATGATAAAGTGCTTGCCTATGAAGCCTAAGAACCCTGGTTCCAGGTTCAATTCCCCAGGACTCACTTCAGCCAGATGCACAAGGGAGCACATGCATCTGGAGTTTGGTTGCAATGGCTGGAGGCCCTGGCATGCCCATTCTCTCTCTATGTGTCTCTGTCTGTCACTCTGAAATAAATAAATAAATACAAGAAGAATATTTTTATTTACTTATTTTTTAGTTTTTCGAGGTAGGGTCTCGGTCTAGCCCAGGCTGACTTGGAATTTACTATGTAGTCTCAGACTAGCTCCAAACTCACCTCTGCCTCCCAAGCACCAGGATTAAAGGCGTGCGCCACCACACCCAGCAAATTCACTTTTTTATATAAGTGCTAACTCTCCCTCCATAGGACAATAGCCATTGTAACTTTGTGTTTCTCTGAAGATTTTTGTATTTTATTTATTTTTTTTTGTATTTTTTTGTTCATTCATTTATTTATTTATTTGAGAGCGACAGACACAGGGAGAAAGACAGATAGAGGGAGAGAGATAGAATGGGCGC